>NC_089240.1:24040607-24735846 GCF_963924675.1 Phocoena phocoena
ATTGATTGATTTATGAATATTGAACCATCCTTGTATCCCTGGAATAAATCCCGCTTGATCATGGTGTGTGATCCTTTCTATGTATTATTGGATTCTGTTTGCTAATATTTTGTTGAGGATTTTTACATCCACATTCATCAAAGATGTTGGCTTATAATTTTATTTTTTGTAGTATCTGTCTGCGTTTGATATCAGAGTAATGGTGGCCTTGTAGAATGAATATTGGAGTATTCCATCCTCTTCAGCTTTTTGGAATAGTTTGAGAAGGATAGGTATTAGCTATTCTTTATATGTTTGGTAGAATTCCCCTCTGAAGCCATACATTCCTGGACTTTTGTTTGCTGGGAGTTTTTTTTTAATTACAAATTCAGTTTCACTACTAGTGATCAGTCTGTTCAGATTGTGTATTTCTTCCTGATTCAGTCCTGGAAGGTTGTATTTTTCTAGAAATTTGTCCCTTCTAGGTTATCCATTTTGTTGGCATATAACTGTTCATAGTTGATTAATTGTATCTCTGTGGTATCAGTTGTTAATTTTCCTCTTTCATTTCTTATTTTGTTCATAATAAGATAAACTTTCTTCTTGATGAGTCTGGCTAAAGGTTTGTCAATTTTGCTTATCTTTTCAAAGAACCAGCTCTTGGTTTCATTGATTTCTTTTTCTTTTTTTTTTTTGTTCTCTGCTTTCTTTCCTCTATGACCTTTATTATTTCCTTCCTTCTGCTGAATTAGGGCTTTCTTTGTTCTTCTTTTTCTGATTCCTTTAGATGGAAGGTTAGGTTGTTTATTTGAAATTTTACATGTTTTTTGTTTTCTTCTTTCTACCCTCACTTTCTTATCATTTTCCTTCTGTCCAAAATGGCTTTGTTCCTTCTTCTATAATAATCAAACTCTCACTCACAGTTTTTTAGTCATATGAATCTAGAGTTCCCTTAGTGTTTATTTTTAGCCTCTGAGTTCATTTATTTTTTCACTAATATGTACAGTACTTTTACATAATTGTTATTAATGTACACATTTCATTTTGTGTCCAGCTTTTGTTTAATTGAAATATAGTTGATTTATAATATTGTGTTAGTTTTAGGTGTACAGCAGTGATTCAGTTATATATATATTTTTAGATTATTTTCAATTATATATATTTTTTCAGATTATTTTCCATTATAGGTTATTAAAGGATATTAAAAATATTATGCAGTAAATCCTTGTTGTTTATCTGTTTTATATATAGTAGTGTGTACCTGTTAATCCCCTACTTCTAATTTATCCTCCTCCCCCCTCCTTTCCCCTTTGGTAACCATAAGTTTTTTTTCTATGTGTGTGAGTCTGTTTCTGTTTTGTATATTGATTCATATGCATTATTTTTTAGAGTTCATATATAAGTGATATAATAATTGTCTTTGTCTGACTTAACTTCGCTTAGTATGATAATCTCTAGGTCCATCCATATTGCTGTTCTTTTTTCTGGCTGAATAATATTCCATTGTATACATGTACCACATCTTCTTTATCCATTCCTCTGTTGATGGACATTTAGGTTGCTTCCACGTCCTGGCTATTGTAAATAGTGCTGCAGTGAACATTGGGGTGCATGTGTCTTTTTGAATTATGGTTTTCTCTGGGTGTATGCCCAGTAGTGGGTTTGATGGGTCATATGGTAATTCTATTTTTAGTTTTTTAAGGAACCTCCATACTGTTCTCCATAGTGGCTGTATCAATTTACATTGCCACCAACAGTGCAAGAGGGTTCCCTTTTCTCCACACCCTCTCCAGCATTTATTGTTTGTAGATTTTGTGATGATGGCCATTCTGACTGCTATGCGGTGACACTTCACTGAAGTTTTGATTTGCATTTCTCTAATAATTCGCGATGTTGAGCAGCTTTTCATGTGCTTCTTGGCCATCTGTATGTCTTCATTGGAGAAATGTCTATTTAGGTCTTCCACCCATTTTTTGATTGGGTTGTTTGGATTTTTTGATATTGTGCTGCATGAGCTGTTTGTATATTTTGGAGATTAAGCCTTTGTCAGTTGCTTCATTTGCAAATGTTTTCTCCCATTCTGAGAGTTGAATTTTCATCTTGTTTATGGTTTCCTTTGCTGTGCAAAAGCTTTTAAGTTCCATTAGGTCCCATTTGTTTATTTTTGTTTTTATTTCCATTACTCTAGAAGGTGGGTCAAAAAAGATCTTGCTGTGATTTATGTCAAAGAGTGTTCTTCTTTTGTTTTCCTCTAAGCGGTTTATAGTGTCCGGTTTATAGTGTCCGGTCTTAAATTTAGGTCTAAAAATACAGAATGCTTCACGAATTTGTGTGCCATGTTAATCTTCTCTGTATCATTCCAATTTTAGTATATGTGCTGCTGAAGTGAGCTCTAGTTGTAGACTTTTTGATGATAGCCACTCTGTGTGTCCAGCTTTTTAGTTTTTTGCCTTAACATTATTTCATTTGCACATGAACCTTATCAGTATAGCCCACATATGGCTCAGTATTCTCTTCTATTAATCTTATAAAACACTTCAGAAAGCGATTACATCATCAGAGTCAAGTACTCTCTTTTTGTAATACAAATATATATTCTAGACTAAGAGGTAATTTGCAGCCACTGGAAATGCTTAAACAAAATAAATAATTAGGGACATAATTGATCAGGAATGTGACTACAGTTGTCTATTAGTCTGCAGGGTACTGGTTCCAGGACCCACTATGGATACCAAATCCCTGGATGCTCAAGTTCCATAGTCAGCCCTCTGTATCCATGGATTCTGCATCTGCCCAGGTGCAGAACCTGCAGATATGGAGGGCTGACTGTATTTACTGCAGAAAATCTGCATGTAACGGACCTGCACATTTCAAGTCCATGTCGTTCAAGGGTCAACTGTATATGCGTAAACAACAGAACAGGTCTGTGAAATAAAATGACTCTGTTACTTTGGGGCAGTATACTGTGGTTTTTAACTGTTATTTGACTAAATTAACAATTAACCTAGATGTTTTTCTACTGTGTAGATGCTACCTAATTCGTGTACAGAGTTAAAGCCACAATCTTTTACAAATTGAGAAATTACATATATAGAAAGAATAGTTCTCTTTCTGCTTTCAGCTGTAGTCAATAATCTTTTTTATTCTCCAGATAGTACAATCTAGCCTTTAGCAGTACAATATTGCTTTGAGTTATTTTCTTGCTGGTTGCCCTGGGGATTAAAATTAGCATCATAATTTAAAACAACCTAATTCAGATTAATACTAACTTAATTTCAATAGTATACTTTGCTCCAGTATAGCTCCTTTCCCACCTCCTCCTTCATACTGTTATTGTCATACAAATTACACCTTTATTATGCATTATATACTATGCATATGTTATACACTATATTTACTATACCTTACAAATTCATTGATACAATTTTATAATTATTGCTTTATGCTGTTGTCTTTTAAACCATATAGGAGAAGAAAAGAGTATTAAGAAAAATACATTTATACTGTCTTTTATATTTACTGATTTACCTTGTGCTTTTTATTTTTGTATTGAGGTATGATTGACATACACAAAGGCTGCACATGTTTAATATATACATCTTGATGAGTCTGAAGATAAACATACACCTGTGAAACCATCACCATATACAATACCATAAACTGAACTATCACTTCTAAAATTTTTCTCCCTGTCATTTTTTTTTCTTTGTGAGCGTAAGTAAAACTGTGTACCCTTTAATCAACACATCATGTGGAATTGAGTTACTCTCTGGTGTTCTTTCATTTCAGCTTGAAGGACTCTCTTTAGTATTTCTTATAGGGTAGGTCTCCTAGTGACTAATTCTCTTAGTTGTTGTTTATCTGGGAATGTTGTAATTTCTTCTTCATTTCTGAAGAATAGTTTTGCCAAATATAGGACTCTTGGTTGACAGTCTTTTTCTTTTAGCACTTTGAATATGTAATCCCATTGCCTTCTGGCCTTGGTGGTTTCCAGTATTTGGGGCAAGGTTTGACAATCACTCTCTTAAAGAGATAGAGCTGGCACAAAATCATTGCTCTACAGTGGGGAGCAGGTAGGACTGCTGGGAAACTCATTCCAAGGGGTGATGTAGCAATCTTCAGATGTGACTCATGTCAACTGAAGTCTGACGTCAAGTAGAGGTTTGTTCCCTGAGGTATTCAACTCTACCTAAACATGTCAGACAACATTCCCAAAGATGAAATATTTTGAAATGAGTTGGCATTCACCAAGGAGACACTTTGTAGGTAAAAGAAAATCAAGTTGTGGGGAGCCACGTGTGCAAATCAGACTTCAGAAAGGGTGTTGGCTGATTAGGAAATTCAGCTACTATGCAGGAGGACTGTACAAGTGGAGAAAAAGGTGAGAAGTTGGTAGTGACCACATTTTAGTGGGCCTTTCAGTCACCCCACAGAAAGTGGACACAATACTGATGTGTATGGTGGAAGATAAAATCAGATTTACTTTCCAGATGTTTGTTAAAGTAAGGGAATTAGGGACATCCTTGCTAGTTCAGTTACCAAACACTGTGGACTCAATCCCAAAGCAGCCTGAGGACAGCCTGAAGGAAAAAGTGAGGGATGTATAGAGACTCAATACTCTGGCCAGTAAGCACATATTTGTTCAAGAAATGACACAGGATTAGGCCCCCTTACAGGCAAGCAGGAGAGCAGTGAACCCACACAGTGAAGTAGACTTAAGTAGAGGAAAGACCTTTTATGTTTTGTCTGATCATTGCCACTTTACAAGTTACCTGACCAGGGAAACAGAACTAAGCTAAAGTTTTAAATGAAGGTCAAAACCGTACAGATTTGAGGAAGATGGTCATAAAAAGAGGCTATAGAGTAATATTTCCTCCCAGGAAAGGAAAGAATAAGCTTTGAGGTCATATTGAACCGGTTTTATACGATGACCTGGCCACTTTGTCATGTTATTAACTTCCTCATAGTTGTGAGGATTAAATTATTTTTAAAATAATACTTGTATATATCACTTATTGTTGTGTATGACATTGTAGACACTCAATAAATCATTATCATTATTATTCTTCAATCATAGAATGTTTCTTTGGAATAAGAAATGGAGTAAAGGTTTTGCTCAAAGGAATTATTTTTCTGTAGCAATTATTTCTAGAACCTATGAGGAACATTGTGCTGGATGATGAACAGAAACTCCTGCAAGAACCAATGTTGGTGAGTCACCACACAATTAAACTTAGAATCATGGTGGGAAAGGTAGTCAAAGGAATACGTAATATAATTATCCAATATACAAATGAAACCCTGACAAAATTCAATAGTAAGTCAAAATTTGAAGATAAAATATAAAAGTCAATAACCCACAGGAAACCAGTGTACTATTTAGTTACTTTAAAGCCATGTTCTTAAAAATTTGAGATAAATGTTTTTAAAAGCAAAAAATAGCTATTCAAAATAGCTTTATTGACCCTTCACCTCCTTCCATTACTATGTTTGATACCCTACTTTAGGCTCTTATTACTTTACTCTTCTCACATGAACTGTGTCAATAATAACCCAATAGTTCTTTGTTTCTTTAGACATCCACCATACTTCTCATCTTTCTTTCTGTCCATCCATCCATTCAAATATTTTTCCATCTACTAGGTGCTGTGTTCATTCTGGGGGAGCTATTAAAAAAACAGATCTATTAAAAACAAATACGTCTAGAATTCTCTGTTCTCAATAAATACTTGTCTTGTGAGAAGGGCACATACATCATAAAATTATAATGCAATATGATAAGAATTATAGTATACCCATACCTTGAATTACTGTGCAGCTACACATATTAGAGAGTGAAAAGGGAGATAATAGAACAGAATATTATTTTGATATCCTATGATGTTGATAGCAATATATCTACTATATATCTGAATTATACAAATATATTTTAGACAGCTATTTCTATGCGTATATATATGCATGAGCACATCAAGAATGATATTCATCCTCATGCTAACAGTTTTCTGTCGGACTGTCAGAGTTGGGGGAATTTTCACCTGCCTCTTTACTCTTTTGTACATTGTTTGGATTTTTACAATAAGCACATATATATGTAATTAGATTTATAATTTAAAAAGCTGTGCAGACAGACAACATCAACTTGTGCTTGACTTTGGGGTTTAAGTGAATCTCAGACCCACCTTTTCCTATATAAGCTACTTGACCTATCAGTGCCTTTCTTCTTCATCTGAAAAATGGAGGAAATTATAATGCCTTTTGCATAGATTTGGTATCATTCTGAGATAAGATAATCCAACTAAAGTCATGTTCAGTGGTATCTGAAAAAGAATAAGTGTTCAAAAAAGTTTGTTAGAGTAAGGAAGAAGAGGAGGAGGAGATGAAAAATTAATCCATTTAAAGTCCCTTCTACCATAGACCTATCTCAACACAGAGTGTCAGTCAAAGAAGCCTAGACTAGAAGGGCTTATCCTCTCCTTTGAGCTAGATTAAGTGTTTTCTCAGGTTTGCCCAGTGTAAGGCCCTGCCACATGTTAGCACGTTTCAGGTGGTTCTCAGGATTGTTCCATGTGAACCAATGACCAAAGTTGGCCTGTGGAAAGAGTGGAGTAATGGAAAATGGATAGCGGGAGTCATAAGTTGATGTGCCTTGTGTGGGCTCTTAAGGTTCCTGAGGTATCCGGGTGTTCTATTTTAGCAAATAAAAGCAGTATATTCAGAGTATCAGGATAATGAGGAAATAGCAAGCATGGGGTTAGAGTTCAGGTGAAAAGGGTGTTGTAAAAGTTAGTGTGCAGTGACTCATTTTAGTTTGATTCTGCTGTGAAGAGTCAGGGCAAACAGTAATGCTGTTGAAGGCAAAATAACAGTAATGTATTCTTCCCCATCATATTGATATGGTTTTCTCATGTTTGTCGAAGAAGTTGAACCATGCTTTCTAAATTTTACGCATATAGTCTTGGGCAAAGATGTGTACCAAACATGGCAGGAAAGCTGCAGAACTTTTGGACCTGAGGCAGCTTACGGAGTTGGGAAATGAGCACCTCAAAGATAAGCTATGTGGAAAGAAGAGGCTGACTATACCTTGTTGCTGTACAAGACCCCACGGCTATTGAACGTTTCACTTAGAGAAAGAGAGTAATAATGACAGAGGCTGAATATTTCTCTCAAATGTGATGAGATTGAGTCTTAACTAAGAGTTACAATTTTGTTGATATAAGAGATATTAAGGAATTTGCTATGTTTTGATGCTTCTGAGTTTGTGGATTGGAGGCTCTTGTACATCATGTATGAGGACCTCATTCAGGCTTATTAAGAGTTCTTATACTGCATTTTTATGCATCATGGACCAATTTCAACTCCTGGTATTGGCAGTTACTCATTTTGAGAACAATTATGATCATATTTTTTAAATGGTACACAGAAATAACTGTAAACTCTCAGAAGTCCTTTCAAATATATAGGATAAAGTGGACTCTGATGAGAATAAATTTGGAAGAGTAGTAAATATTGCTTTAGAACCTCTGATAGCACATAATGTGGTTGTCAGAAGGAAGAGAGAGGGCGAATGTAGCTTTGTTTGAATCTGAAGAGACTCATTTCTCTATGCCTCCCAGAGGATAACCTAGAAATGGAGGCACCTGAGTGGTGAAACTTAAGATGCCTATTTCAAACTAATAAAAAGTGAAACCAAACAAAAAAGACAAGATTTCTTCCTAGAGTTGGAGAGTCACAGAGTGGACAATACTACCATAGTAGTACTAGGACATCAAAACAACCTTAAGGGAATTTCCTGGCAGTCCAGTGGTTAGGTAGGACTTCGTGCTTTCACTGCCAAGGGCCCAGGTTCAATTGCTGGTCGGGGAACTAAGATCCCACAAGCCACGTGGCTCGGCCAAAGAAAATAAATAAATGTTAAAAACTCTTAAAAACAATCACAACTTTAATAAGCCCAGATGTGGACCAAAATGATGACCCATGAAAATTTAAAGGTGTTCTTTTTTTTTACTGACATAAGCCTCTTTCTCCAGAAGAAGACACATTTGAATTTTGTCTGAAACAGTAAAATTGATGGTGCCACATAGGTACTGTGACATCCAAATATTTGCGGTTAGTGAACATTAGTAATCTCAAAGCAAAAGGTGCTACAGGAACTATGAATTATATTAAACGTAAGTGTTAGGGTAACAGATGTTTAAAACAGAACATACTTAGTAAATTTGGTAAAGATTTTTCAGGAGGCAAGAGTACAATCATACAAAACTGGAAGACTGTCTCATAAGACAGTGGCCTTTGGAAACTTAAGAGTCAGAAATCCTGGATCTGGCCTTTTTAGAACATATTCAGGCAAGCACAGAATTGAACTGGATTGCCTGCAAAGTTTTCTAAATAATGATGCTATTACAGGAAGGGGAGAAGGTTAAGGTAATTGCCCTCCTCCATGGATCCAGGGAAGCCAGGCATGGACAGTAGATTTCAGTGATATCACATCTCCTTGAAGCACCTTTGCCTCAAGGAGAAGCAGAGCCAGCTTCTTGGGTGTACAGCCTGTGCAGTTGCACAAGGCATTTCACTTAGCAGGGCCCCATACTTGGGTTAATTCTCTGTTATCACAGTCTTGAACCTTATTTTAAATAAAACTTTACATTAAGTGCAACTTTACTTTTGTAAAATATTTTGCCAGTTTTATGGAAAAATAATTGACATCATCAGTTTATAACTTTAAGGCATACAGCCTGATGGTTTGATTTACACGTATTGTGAAATGATTACCACAATAGGTTCAGCTAATATCCATCTTCTCATATAGATAAAATAAAAAGAAAACAAAAGAAAAAATAAATTTTTTCTCCTTGTGATAAGATCCCTTAGGATTTACTCTCTGAACAACTTTCCCATATATCATACATCAGTGTTAACTATAGCCATCCTTTTGTACATTACATCCCTAGTATTTATCTTATAACTGGAATTTTGTACCTTTTGACCACTTTCCTCCTATTCCCCCTCCTCCCCCACCCTCCACCTCTGGTAACAAGGAGTCTGATCTCTTTTTCTATAAGTTTGGTTATTTTTATTTTTGTTTTTTTTAGATGCCACATATAAGTTGAGATCATTCAGTATTTGTCTTTGTCTGACTTATTTCACTTAATGTAATGCCTTCAGAGTCCATCCATGTTGTTGCAAATGGTAGAATTTCTTCGTTTTTATGGCTGTATAATATTCCATAGTATGTATATGTGTGTGTGTGTGTACATACACATACCAGAACTTCATATCCATTCATCCATTAATGGACAGTTAGGTTGCTTCCATGTCTTGGCTATTGTAAATAATGCTGGCATGAACATGGGGGTACAGATATCTTTTAAAGTTAATGTTTTTGTTTCCTTTGGATATAGTCCCAAAGGAAATTGCTGGATCATATGATAGTTCTATTTTAAATTTTTATCATAGTGGCTAACTGAACTTGTGCGTTAGCCTTTTTGCTTAAGTTAATTCAAGTTGAGTTTATGCATATATAAGAAAGGAATCTGATCAATGAATACTGTATCTTCAAGGTTTATAAAAATAAAATAATAAAAAGATTACTCATTAAGACGGTTGGGAAAATTTATGTTTCTTCATATATTCACCATTAGGAAGAAAGGAAATAAGCTATTATTCCCTAGAACCCATTATAAAAAGAGTCCAGGTTTATCTTAATTGATTCCAGACCTCAGAAAGCTGAAGACACATTGTTATAATATGAAGGAATGAATATAAGCTGTAGGCAGATGAGATAATTAGACCCTTTCTTTTCTGTTCAGGGACTTATCTTTGTATTCATTAGAGTAGTAGCTCTTCCACAAGTGATTAGTTCTTTGAGAATGTAGGCAGACCTTTATCAATCCCTTTTAAAAGCAAAGTTCGTTTCCATGAATGGCTTTCCACCTATGAACTAATAAAAACATATGCCTTTGATATGTTAGCAGTTTTTGTGTGTTTGATGCAAAAGAGATTTTGGTGTCTTGGGTATTTGATATCCTTTTATTCCTCTCTGTAAATCTCACAGACATTTTCCCTGGCTGGAATGTAAATCATTGTGTATATCAATAAAGAAAGTCATATTGGACTAGAGGATGAGAAGACCTTAACCTGCAAAGATGCCTCCTTTAGACTGGACTTTTTACTTTGTCCCTGTGCTTTCAATTCCAGAGCTTTCCAATTGCTCAGGACGCTTTCTCCATTAACACCACCTCAGTTTACATCAGTTAAGCAAACATTTACAGAGAACCTATTCTTGTCAGGGACTGTGATAAGTCCCATATGGCTTTTAGCATCTCCCAAACTTTTTTTCCCCCCCTTTAATGTGGGGCTTTTTGTAACAAACCTTCTATAGCTTTTAAAAAATGCCTAATGAGGACTTCCCTGGTGGCGCAGTGGCTAAGAATCCACCTGCCAATGCAGGAGACATGGGTTTGAGCCCTGGTCCAGGAAGATCCCACATGCCGCGGAGCAGCTAAGCACCGTGTGCCATAACTACTGAGCCTGCACTCTAGAGCCCGCAAGCCACAACTACTGAAGACTGCGTGCCACAACTACTGAAGCCCGTGTGCTTAGAGCCCATGCTCCGCAACAAAGAAGCCCACGCACCGCAACGAAGAGTAGCCCCTGCTCACCACGACGAGAGAAAGACAGCGCACTGCAACGAAGACCCAGCGCAGCCAAAAATAAATATATTAAAAAATTAATTTTTAAAAATGCCTAATGATGTATTATACTCTTACATATGAATTTCAATTTGACTGGTTATATATATCTAGATGAAAAAATCTTTTTCTTCAGTACCTTAAAAATATCACATCATTCTCTTGTCTTTGTACATCCAAATACACTAAGATATCAGTCTGGTTCTTGGTTCTTTGAAGTTCATCTTCATTTTTCCTGGCATTTATCTTTTTTCCTTTGGCCTTTTATGTACCTTTTCAATCTAAGTGTAGTATTTATAATCTGTGGATGATTTCACCTTTAATTTGGCAATTTTATCTTTATTATTTCTTCAAATCTCTCTCTCCCTTTCTACCTTACTTCTTCCCGCTTCCCTCCTCCTCCTCCCCTCGTCCCTTCCTCTCTTTTCTCTCTCTCTAAAAATTTTCCTCTGCTTCTCCTGGTATGTGTTGCTACTATTCTGTATTCTGTATTTTTAAACTTTTCTTTTGCACATGCTCTCTATTCTTTCTGTTTTCAGGAAAGGTAATTCTCTTTGTTGTTCTACCTCATAAACACACCCATTGTGTTCCATATTTCAATGATCATAGATTTTATGCCCTAATAATTCTACTGAATTCAGGATTGTTCTTGTTTCATATTCTTAATATATTTACTTATTTACAATTAATTTACGTGTGACCTCTACTGCAGGCTTTTAGGATTTTCTCTTTTTCCTGGAATCCTGAACATTCCTAATGATTTGACATGACACAAGTCCCTTTCATTCATGTTCTAGGCTCTTGGAGAGCCATTTAAATCTGGAGATTTATCATTCAGTTTTGGAAATTTCACTCTTTGATAATTTACCTCCATCTGTTTTCTCTATTCTCTCTTTCTGGTACTGCAATTAGTCATATGTTAGAATGAGTCAATTGTTTACCTATTTTTTTATTTTTAGTATCTTATTTTCCATCTCTGTCTCATTCTATTTTTTGTGAGATTTTTCTCAACTTTATATTTCAGCCCTTCTGTTTAATTTTTAATTCTTAATATCTTATTATTATGAAAAACTCTTTGTAATTATCAAGTTCTCTAACTTTTTTCCTATTTTAATAGAATTCTGTTTTTAATTTTTGGATGAAATATCTTGTGCTCTGTGGATATTAATATATTCAATTTTCTTTTTCTGTATATGTTGTCTCTGTTTCCTCCGATTTTCTCTTCTTTTTTTTACTTCCAAAATTGAGACTCATCAAATGCCTACTAATTTGGGGCAGTTGTTTTAAATTAAGAGTGAGACACTACAAAAGCCTGTCTTTTGGTTAGCTTAACTCTTGGGCTTCCAGATGTCAAGTCCACATTTTCTTAATAGATCTCCCAAATGTCGGTTCCCAAATGTCAGTTTTAGGACTTTTTTTAAAAATTTATTTATCTTTTAAATTTTTATTTCACATTGGAGTATAGTTGATTAACAATGTTGTGTTAGTTTCAGGTGTATAGCAGAGTGTTTCAGTTATACATATACATGTATCTATCCTTTTGCAAATTCTTTTCCCATTTAGGTTATTAAGGAGTATTAAGTTATTAAGGAGTATTGAGCAGAGTTCCCTGTCCTTGTTGGTTATCTGTTTTAAATATAGCAGTGTGTACATGTCAATCCCAAAGTCCCAATGTATCCCTCCCCACCCACCCTTCCCCCTGGTAACTCTAAGTTTGTTATCTAAGTCTGTGAGTCTGTTTCTGTTTTGTAAATAAGTTCATTTGTAGCATTCTTTTTAGATTTTACATATAAATGATATCATATGACATTTGTCTTTATCTAACTTACTTCACTTAGTATGATAGTCTGCAGGTCTACCCATGTTGCTGCAAATGGCATTATTTCATTCTTTTTAATGGCTGAGTAATATTCCATTGTATATATGTACCACATCTTCTTTATCCATTCATCTGTTGATGGATATTTAGGTTGTTTCCATGTTGACAATTGTAAACAGAGCTGTGGTGAGTATTGAGGTGCACATGTCCTTTCAAACCATGGGTTTCTGTGGATATATGCCCAGGAGTGGGATTGCTGGATCATATGGTAGCTCTATTTTTAGTTTTTTAAGGAACCTCCATACTGTTCTCCATAGTGGCTGTACCAATTTACATTCCCACCAACAGTGTAAGAGGTTGCCCTTTTTTCCACACCCTCTCCAGCATTTATTTTTTGTAGGCTTTTTGACAATGGCCATTCTGACTGATATGAGGTGATATCTCATTGTAGTTTTGATTTGCATTTCTCTAATAATTAGCAATGTTGAGCATCTTTTCATGTGCCTCTTGGGCATCTGTATGTCTTCTTTGGAGAAATGTGTATTAAGGTCTTCTGCCCATTTTTTGATGGGATGGTTTGTTTTTTTGATACCGAGCTGCATGAGCTGTTTGTAAATTTTGGAGATTAAACCCTTGTTGGTTGCTTCGTTTGCAAATATTTTCTCCCATTGTGTGGGTTATCTTTTCATTTTGTTTATGGTTTCCTTTGCTGTGCAAAAGCTTTTAACTTTAATTAGGTCCCATTTGTTTATTTTTGTTTTTATTTTTATTACTCTAGGAGGTGGATCAAAAAAGATATTGCTTCAATTTATATCAAATATGTTCTGCCTATATTTTCCTCTGAGTGTTTTATAGTATCCCACCTTACATTTAGGTCTTTAATCCATTTAGAGTTTATTTTTGTGTATGGTGTTAAGGAATGTTCTCATTTCATATTTTTACATGTAGCTGTCCAGTTTTCCAAGCACCATTTATTGAAGTGACTGTCTTTTCTCCATTGTATAGTCTTGCCTCCTTTGTCATAGATTAATTGATCACAGGTGCGTGGGTTTATTTCTGGCTTTCTGTCCTGTTCCATTGCTCTATATTTCTGTTTTTGTCCCAGTGCCATACTGTTTTGATGACCGTAGCTTTTTAGTATAGTCTGAAGACAGGGAGCCTGATTGCTCTGGCTCTGTTTTGCTTTCTCAAGATTGCTTTGACTATTTGGGGTCTTTTGTATCTTCATACAAATTTTAAGATTTTTTTGTTCTAGTTCTGTGAAAAATGCCATTGTTAATTTGATAGGGATTGCACTGAATCTGTAGATTGCCCTGGGCAGTATAGTCACTGTGACAATATTGATTCTTCCAATTCAAGAACATGGTATATCTTTCCATCTGTTTGTGTCGTCTTTGATTTCTTCCCTCAGGGTCTTATAGTTTTCAGAGTACAGATTTCTGCCTCCTTAGGTAGGTTTATTCCTAGGTATTTTATTCATTTTGATGCAATGGTAAATGGGGTTGTTTCTTTAATTTCTCTTTCTGATCTTTTGTTGTTAGTGTATAGAAATGCAACAGATTTCTTTGTATTTATTTTGTATCCTGCAACTTTACCAGATTCATTGATGAGTTCTAGTAGTTTTCTGGTAGCATCTTTAGAATTTTCTATGTATAATATCATGTCATCTGCAAACAGTGACAGTCTTACTCCTCCTTTTCCAATTTGGATTCCCTTTATTTCTTTTTCTTCTGTGATTGTGGGTGCTGGGACTTCCAAAACTATGTTGAATAAGAGTGGTGAGAGTGGACATCCTTGTCTTGTTCCTGATTTTAGAGGAAATGCTTTCAGCTTTTCACCATTCAGTATGATGTTAGCTGTAGGTTTGTCATATATGGCCTTTATTATGTCGAGGTATGTTCCCTCTATGCCCACTTTCTGGAGAGTTTTCATCATACATGGGTGTTGAAATTTGTCAAGAGCTTTTTCTGAATCTGTTGAGATGATCATATGGTTTTTATTCTTCAATTTGTTGATGTGGTGAATCACACTGATTGATTTGTGGATATTGAAAAAATCCTCGCATCCCTGGGATAAACCCCACTTGGTCATGGTGTATGATCCTTTTAATGTGTTGTTGGATTCTGTTTGCAAGTGTTTTGTTGAGGTTTTTTGCGTCTATGTTCCTCAGTCATATTGGTCTGTAATTTTCTTTTCTTGTTATATCTTTGTCTGGTTTTGGTATCAGGGTGATGGTGGCCTCATAGAATGTGTTTGGGCATATTCCTTCCTCTGCAGTTTTTTGGAATAGTTTCAGAAGTATAGGTGTTAATTCTCCTCTAAATGTTTGATAGAATTTGACTGTGAAGCCGTCTGTTCCTGGGCTTTTGTTTGTTGGAAGTTTGCAAATAACAGTTTCAATTTCGATACTTTTTTAAAATTTTATTTATTCATTTTTGGCTGTGTTGGGTCTTCACTTCTGTATGAGGGCTTTCTCTAGTTACAGCAAGTGGGGGCCACTCTTCATTGCAGTGCGTGGGCCTCTCTTGCTGCGGAGCACAGGCTCCACACGCGCAGGCTCAGTAGTTGTGGCTCACGGCCCCAGTTGCTCCGCAGCATGTGGGATCTTCCCAGACCAGGCCTCGAACCCATGTCCCCTGCATTGGCAGGCAGATTCTCAACCACTGTGCCACCAGGGAAGCCCCCCAATTTCAATACTTTTGTGATTGGCCTGTTCATATTTTCTATTTCTTCAGTCTTAGGAGATTGTACCTTTCTGAGAATATGTCCATTTCTTCTAAGTTGTCCATTTTATTCGCATATAGTTGCTTGTAGTAGTCTCTTATGATCCTTTGTATTTCTGTGGTGTCCATTGTAACTTTCTCCTTTTTCATTTCTAATTTTATTGATTTGAGCCCTCTTCCTCTTGATGAGTCTGGCTAAAGGTTTATCAATTTTGTTTATCTTTTCAAAGAACCAGCTTTTAGTTTCATTGATCTTTTCTATTGTTTTCTTTGTCTCTATTTCATTTATTTCTGCTCTGATTTCTGTGATTTCTTTTCTTCCACTAACTTTGGGTTTTGTTTGTTGTTCTTTCCCTAGTTGCTTTAGGTATAAGGTTAGGTTGTTTATTTGAGATTTTTTTTGTTTCCTGAGGTGAGATTGTATTGCTATAAACCTTCCTCTTAGAACTGCTTTTGCTGCGTCTCATAGGTTTTGGATCATCATCCTGTCATTTTCATTTGTCTCTAGGTATTTTTTGATTTCTCCTTTGATTTCTTCATTGATCCATTGGTTGTTTAGCCTCCACATTTTTGTGTTTTTTTTAGGTTTTTTCTTGCAGTTGATTTCTAATCTCACAGGGTTGTGGTCAGAAAAGATCCTTGATATGATTTCAGTTTTCTTAAATTTACCGAGGATCGCTTTGTGGCCCAGCATGTGATCAGTCCTGGAGAATGTTCCATGTGCACTTGACAAGAATGTGTATTCTGCTGGTTTTGGATGGAATGCTCTATAAATATCAATTAAGTCCAACAGGTCTAATGTGTCATTTAAGGTCTGTGTTTCCTCTTGATTTTGTGTCTGGATGATCTGTCCATTGATGAAAGTGGGGTGTTAAAGTCCCCCATTTCTATTGTGTTATGTCGATTTCTCCTTTTAAGGCTGTTAGTATTTGCCTTATATATTAAGGTGCTCCTATGTTGGATGCATATATATTAACAATTGTTATATCTTCTTCCTGGATTGATCCCTTGATCATTATGTAGTGTCTTTCTTTGTCTCTTGTAACAGTCTTTATTTTAAAGTCTGTTTTGTCTTATATGAGTGTTGCTACTCCAGCTTTGTTTTGATTTCCATTTGCATGGAATACCTTTTTCCATCCCATCAGTTTCAGTCTGTATGTGTCCCTAGATCTGTAGTGGGTCTCTTGTGGACAGCATATATATGGGTCTTGATTTTGTATCCATTTGACCAGTCTGTTTGTTTTGGTTGGAGCATATAATAGATTTATGTTTATGGTAATTATCAATATGTGTGTTCTTACTTCCATTTCATTAATTATTTGGGATTTGTTTCTGTAGGTCTTTATTTAACAAATAAAGGTAAAAAGTAAGATTAGTATTGCTATACATTTGACACTACCATTAAAAGAAACACATCTGAAGTGTGCCTAATGTTAGAGAGGAACTATTCATGGTTTTTGTGCTTATTAATGCATTCAGGCAACTCATAATTTAGATGAAACCCAAGGTACCAAATTTGGAAAAAGCACTGCATGGTAAGATACAGTGTTTGGTAGGCTATAGTTTCAGTGGTGCTTTTTATTTTATTTTTTTTTTAATTTTTAAATTTTTTTGGCCACGCATGTGGCATGTAGGATCTTTAGTTCCCTGACCAGGGATCGAACCCGTGTCCCCTGCATTGGAAGTGTGGAGTCTTAACCACTGGACTGCCAGGGAAGTCCCGTGAGATGCTTTTTAAATTGTTATTTTTAATTAGCTTTTTTGTGTCTGGAATGTTTTACTTTTCCCCTTTTTTCTTTATTGAGGAATAACTGACCAATATAATTGTATATATTTAAAGTGTATAATGTGATGATTTGATAGACATTGTTGAATGAGGTGATGGATGCATTAATTATCTAGCTTTGCTTTTGATCTACAAAAGATATACCTGACATTAGTATATCTTATTGTAAGTGAAAACAAATGAAACATTGAGACATGCTTAAAAGTTAAAATTCTTTGTAAAACAGTGAAACAAGATTTTAAAAAAATAAATTGCAATAAAAGTTATATACATATTCAGTAACAACATAAAATCTGCTAAGCTGTAAGTATTTTAGATCAATCACATGGAAGATAATTGGTAGCAGTGGAAATCAGAGAATTGATAGACAAATCAAATAAAAATTAAAGGAATCATGATTATAATATGGGTGACTTCCAATACAGTATTTAAGTTAGAGACTTGAGATATCACATAGAAAATGTTTCTACAGTTTTAAATAGGTCACTCAAATACTTAGGTGAAACTGGGACTTATTCTTTTCCAAAAATGTAAACAAATGCAACTCTAATTGTACTTTATTGTTTCTGAGATAAATTTCTCTCTCTGTGTTCTTCATATTATCCTTAGGCCTTAACCTCCGGATCCCTCATTTATCTTCAGTCTTCACTAAGCATTTGTTAAACTCTGTACTGTGATCTTGATATTTTTTTTAATATTTTATTTATTTTTATTTTCTTTCTAGTTACATTGAGAAGTAATTGATGTACATCACTGTATAAGTTTAAGGTATGCAGCATGATGGTTTGATTTACATATATTGTGAAATGATTATCACAATAGGTTTAGTTAACACTCATCATCTTGTATAGATACAATAAAAAGAAAAAAAAAGTCTCCTTTTGATGCGAGCTCTTGGGATCTACTCTCTTAACAACTATCCTGTATATCATACAGCAGTATTAACTATAGTCATCATGTTCTGCATTACATCCTTAATACTTCTTTATCTTATAACTGGAAGTTTGTACTTTTTGACTACCTTCCCCCAATTCCCCCTCCTCCAACCCCCCACTTCTGATAACCACAAATCTCATCTCTTTTCCTATGAGAAACAGTAGAATGGTGGATGGTGGTTTCCAGGGGCTGAGGGTTGGGGGAACTTGGGAAATGTCGATCAAATGGTACAAACCTGAAACTAGAATACGAATAAGTTCTAAGTATCTAATGTACAGCATGGTGACTATAGTTAATAATAGTGTATAATTGAAATTTGCTAAAAGAGTAGATCCTAAGTGTTCTAATCACACACACAAAAATGGGAAATGTGAGGTAATGTATGTGTTAATTTACGTGATTCTAGTAAATATTTCACAAGGTCTATGTATGTCAAATCTTGTTATACACTTTAAATATATACCTTTTTTGTTAATTATGCCTTGGTAAAGCTCGTAAAAATTATTCTGTAGTGCAGATCATTTATTCTGGGGATTTTGTTGGGTTGGCTGGTTGGTTATGTCATAATTTTTATTTCTCTTTTTCCCCTCTTTTTCAAATTATGCTCCTGAATTTCCAATTTTTTTGATTTTTGCATATATATTTCATTTCACCTTATCCACAAGTAAGGTAGTGGGAAGTTCCATGAATACCATCTATTTGCTCTCGTTTAATGTGTATGAATGATCTTTGATTCTTTCCCAATATATCTGAGACCTGCTTGTCACAGAGTTTCTATATGAGAGCTATATACTAAGTATAATGTTCACATTTTTTTTTTTCTAATCCAGTTACCTTTCAGATATGGTGGTGGCCAGAGAAAGAGGGCCAGAAGCTTCCAGGAATTGGTATAGGTCTTGAGTGTATCATAATTTTCTAGATGACCTTAGCAAGTAGTGGTGGTGTTGGGAGTTGTGAGGAGGTTAATATTTCAATGCATAAAATTTCTGAAGAAATATAATATATGGGGGTATATTATTTTTGTTATAGGTCCAAGGAAGGTAGACTTGATGTTCTAGGACTTTTATAGACATTATTTTTTCCTTAACTTTCTTTAACTCTAAAGAGAGTAAGTTAGTTTGTAAAATGTCTTAGTCTTCTTTTAATTAGCTCAGCCGATCGTTAGCTCTAAGAATTGTGTGAGGGTATTCCTCACATGCTGTAAATTGTTCCTTCAAATCCAGGTGGAGCCTTGGTAACTTGGCTTTAGATAGAGACAGTTACCCTAAGTTCTCATGCCCCATGCTTCATCGGCTTCTTTCCTGAAATTATATTAACTCTCTTCTCAACCAGTGGAGGTAAACATAGGTGAAATCTGTCAGGAAAATTCTCTGAAATTTGAAAATGGGGAAAAGATATTACTGGGCTTGCCCTTCTGTTGTCTGGGCTATTTTATAGTTTTGTAGAGCAGGTTAACTGGTAGAGATGAAAGTCATTTCTGTCTGTTGGAACAGATAATCCCT
Source organism: Phocoena phocoena (assembly GCF_963924675.1). Lineage (NCBI taxonomy): Eukaryota > Metazoa > Chordata > Mammalia > Artiodactyla > Phocoenidae > Phocoena > Phocoena phocoena. The sequence goes on from NC_089240.1 coordinate 24,060,044, forward strand.
AATGGTTTATGGCCATGTTAGACATTAACAAGCTTCGTATCTCACCCAAGAATCTAATTCTATCATTTCTTTGGTAAACTGCCTATCTATCTAACTTTTCAAATGATCTTTGGGCTATTTGCCTTAGATTAATGATTTTATCTTTTTGAAAATTATACCTGAACCATGTTGGAGGTTTCACTGAGATGCCCCAGTGGACTGACCTGATGGAGACAAGTAAACTAAACCATGTGGGCTGGTTAGTTCCAGGCCTGTCTTCTCCTGACTCCTGGATTGGATTCCAAATAACAATAGTACTTCCGCTTTGCTGACTCTCGATTTTTCTAAGTTGCTTTTTTTCCCTTTCTGTTGATTTTGTGTTTTTATATTTGTTTCTGTTTTGCACTCAACTGATAAGTTATTTTCTCTTGGTGACAGCAGCGATTGGAAATTTGGTCTTATGGTCTGATCATTTGGTGATATAGGTTAGATCAATGATAGAAATGTATTCTCTGATGTGAGAGAGATAATGGAGAATATAGTTTGTTAATCTTTTTGGGTTTTTGTTTGTCTGTTTGTGAGCTTATGTCAATTAAGAATTTTGTACCAATTAGAAGGAAAAACATCTCTCTGAGATTTTAACTGGGGAGTTTTGGTGTTTAATGTTCCCCTGTGGCTGAAGTTATGGAACAGAAGCTATAGGTACTCTCTGTGTCTATGCATCTGTACTTGATAAAAGGACTTTATCTTTCATGAAGTCAGTGTGAAATGTTTTCCTACTTCAATAGAGAATTAATAAGTTCTATTATTATGTCCCTTAAACTTAAAGGAATTCTATTCTGATTTGTTTATAGAGGTAAAAGAGCCCTTATATAAATCTAATATTCTTCCTTAAAATCATAGGAAGAAAAAAACACCTGACCTAATAACTCTAAATGTGCAATGCACACCAGAAAAATACAGAAATTGCTGGCTTAAAAACATTTTTAATCTAAGTTTACATAATTAAGATGAATCTTTAGACAAATTAGACTGGGTTAGTAGTTTTGGCTAAAATAATACATAGTAACTCTCTTGTCTTTTCCTTGAATCTATCAGTATGCTTTATAATCCAAGCATTTTGTTTTTGTTTTTGTTTGGATTTGCTTTCTCTTGAAGTGACAAGTTGATCTGAACTTCTAGGCTTCTTATTATTGGTTTACTGATCAAATAAGTTAATATTACTCCTGGAAAACATTTACAATTATGAAAGAGATTAGTTTGTGTGTGGCTAAATTGAATTATTATTCTGACACTTTTTTATATCAACAGTGATTATGTGTTGTAGTGTTTCAGTTTAAATATAATTTACAAATTTGGATTAACATTAAATTGAGTTAATTAATAGATAATGATTAGATGCCTAGATAATTTCTAAGTAAAAGTGAATACTCAAACATTGCTTACTAAACATAATTTTAAGTTTATATTCTGTTACTTATTATTTTTATATGCCTTACAGTGGCTATATCTTTGGGTAATGTTAATAAACATGTTCATTTAAGGTACTTTATGAAGGTGTAAAAGTGCTATGTGTGGCTGCAGGGAATGAGTTTTCTTAGTCTGCTAAGGTATTTGATAGAGAGTTCTCAAATAATAGACCTCTCAGTATTTTTCTGTGAACTAGAAGTTCATTTTCTTTATTAAAAGTTATGATTATTTTGGTTGGTTGAGACTATATTAGGAGGAAGAGTACCAAGATAAATATACTTAGTATGTATGGTAATAGGATGTGGTTTTGTTTATCAAGAGAAAAAGAGGGTCATTTTGTTTTAAAGGTTCCAGTTGTTCCAGAATGTCAAACGGTTTAGTGAGTGACAAAATCTTAACAGATATAGAAAATTGTAGAAGGTTTAAAGAAAGGTAGTTTTTACTCAACTTAGTTTATAATAATTCAGCATGAAAAGGAACAATGAAATGTATTAAAATTTTGCCAAAGTTGGCTCATTTTAGATGAGGTTATTTATACAAAAAAAGAACATTGAAACTTCTGCTGCCCAAAATGTAAATGCAAGAGTATACTGTGACTTTTACCTTTGTTAAAATGATTAAGGTGTGTTAGAGATCTTAACAGGAAGTGATAAAGGTTATTATTTACCTTCTGTAGGTAATCCCTGTCTCACCAAAATAGTTTTGTTTTGCTTTATTATTTAATTAACAACGAAAGCAGCACAGATTCTTCAATTGTCAAAAAGATAAAGTTCCTTACAACTGTGTTACCTTCTTAAATAATTATTTTAAAATATTTTACTCACTTTGATTAAATAGGTAACCAGGTATTGTTTCTCAGGCATCCATCATCCTATCTTAAACAATTGATCAGATCTTGACAATTCCTTTGATTTTACTTGCCCAAGATAGGATCTAAGTTGAGAAAAAATAAATAAAACTTCAACTCTGGGGGCTTCCCTGGTGGCGCAGTGGTTGAGAGTCTGCCTGCCGATGCAGGGGACACGGGTTCGTGCCCCGGTCCGGGAAGATCCCACATGCTGCGGAGTGGCTGGGCCCGTGAGCCATGGCTGCTGAGCCTGCGCGTCTGGAGCCTGTGCTCCGCAACGGAGAGGCCACAACAGTGAGAGGCCCGCGTACCGCAAAAAAAACAAAAAAACTTCAAGTCTAACATTCATATTTAAAGAGATCTTACAGATTCTCCAGGAGGCCCTTGGAAAATCACAAGGATTTATTATTTACCTTATAAAAGAAAAGATGCTATAAATAGGTTTGTTTTATAACTCCATCTTAATTAACATTATTGTAAGAATTATGTGAACAAAACTGTCAAATCAGAAGAGATACTTGGTTTTCCTAAGGTTAAATTTTTATAGTTAAAATATTATCAATGTAAATATTATAGAGATTTTACATTTTATGGGAAGGCTTAGAGATTTGCCAGTGCCTATGCTGCCATAATGCATTCTTATGCTTAGAGGAACTATTGATTAAATCTTTATGAAATATTTACTGTACCCCAATAGAAAACTATGATATTATTAGCATTGTGTTAAATTAACCACAGCCTCTCAGTCTCATCAAATGCTTTTCTGCTCCTAGGTGTTTGCCTCAAGTCTCTGGTATAATCTAGAAGCTAAAATTTGTGTCTTCAACAAAGAAGGACAGTCTTAGAGCCTCTTGGAAAGGATTCTAACAGGTACTCTGAACTATTGATACATCAAAGAATAGACTTTTGGTTACAAGCTGCCCAGTTGGCATTGCTTAACAACTTTGAGTTTATGCTATGGAGTAAGTCAGGATTTCTAGGACCCTTTTTAGTCCAGAAGCAAACAGACTTTGTGAAAGCAGATTGCTGACTTGAGTCCCGATGAAACAAAATTCATCATTTAAGACTGAGGAAAACAATCTTATTATAGTTATTTGTTTGGAATATTATTGGAACTATTTTTTTAATGTTTCATTTTTAATGTTATGGAAGGAAGTCTCATGCATTTTTTTCTTAAGCTGTTCCTAACACTTAATCTAGTAGACTGTGCTTCTGTAAAGCAAAATGAAACGTTTTAATGTTATTTGATTCTCACTGGCCTCTCACAGTTCAGAAACAAATAGTACTTTTTACTTGAGTGCCCTTACCTTTCATAGCAATGTTATTTATTTATTTGTACAGGTTCAATAAGAATTTGTCCTCCTTTATTCCCAGATATATAATTGAACAAATTGCTTGTGCAATCATGGCCATACTTAGAACATCATATTTGCAAGTGACTCTCATCAAATCAGGCATAAGCCCACTCTTAAAGAACAAGTATTGACTTCATATGTTGACCAAATGACTACGAAGCCCTCCTAAGAAAACTGACTTGGTATCTGGTTTATAAGGTCCCAGTCTCACAGGTAGTAAGAAAGGTCACTTTCTGACAGGCTAGGGACCTTAGAAAAGTTTGGAGACCATGCCATTTTCTGGAAAATTCTATCTTTATCCCTCCATGACTAGTTTTTAAAGATAATTGCATTATTTTGTATTTTGTAAATACAAACCATAGTTTCTTGGAGCTTCATTGACAGGATTTCCATCAGTATTCATTTTTCATGTTATAGTAGTCTTCCATTAAATTATGAAAGGATATGTCATTTAATAAAATGATTCAGTCTTCCTCAAATTATTTCATCAATTTGGTAGATTTGAGAAATGATGGTCAATATTTTATTGACTACTTTGATTTTCTCATATTTTTTGAAACAATGAGGGATGGCTTTTATCATTTTATAATTTTTAAAACTGTACTATTTAGGAAACTTTTTTAAAAAGTAGGTTCACTGTATAAATGTTTGTCTTTATATATAAATCAAAGTATCTTAATTGAAATTAAGAAGGTAGAGTCTGGAGGAAAGTCTTTCAGCATTGAATTTATAGGGAATTTGGAAATTGGGACAGATAAGAAAATATACTGAGACCAAAAACTTCGCTTATCTAAATTATTTGTGTTTCACTAATTCAGTAGTAGAATTCATCAAGTCATTGCAGAATAAAGAATCATTATAATCAGAAAATTAGGATTTTTCAAAATCTACAGGCATTTGTTTATAAATGATCTGTGCATTAATAGTTCTAAGTTTCATTTTATGCTAAGACAAATGTATTTCCATGTATTCTTCTTTAAATAACTCTCATTATCAGTAGGAAAACATGTTTTGGATTTTTAAAAACTTTATTACCATACAGATTTTTAAAATGTTCCCAGTCCTAGAATCATAGAATGTTTAAAGTATAAGCAACATATTCTTTAACATATACATTTTCAAACCAGTGAATTCTACTTTCTTATGTGAAATGTTTCAGTCAATTCCTTTAATTTTGATTCAAATACATTTTCCTACCAAATTTTTTCATTAATTGTATTATATTACCTGCCTTCTGATTAAAGAGCCTTAAAGTCCAAAGAGAATCTTTTTGTTTCAGATACCAGTGACTTAAATACCTTGCTATCAAGGGATTTTTATCATTCATGCCAAAATTTCTCTCAATTACCACATTCACAAGCAAAATGAATTTTCCTGTTGTTTTGTCTTTATGAATTAAATCACATTTGTTTCATAAAATTGCATTTTTCAACCCAGAGTTTTATAAGTTTCTAGATATTTATAGAAATCAAAAATTCCCTTTTCCTAAAAACTAATGTAATTTGTGTATGTAAAATTTCTGGGTTTGATCATAAAATGTAACATATCTTCCACTCAAGTAATATAAGTCCCTTATTTCTTGAGATTTCAGCCGAAATATATTTCAGTGTTTTGTACCTATATAAAATTGTTGGTTGCAGCGTCACCATGACTAAGCACCAATATAAATATCGCTTTCAGTAAAAGCTGCAGGCAGAGAAACATTTCTTCGCATATTGTGACATTTTGGAAACAGAATTTGAGATGTGATTACAAGTACCAGTATAGTTACGGAAGCAATGGCTGGGGTGTTTAATGGTAGGTCTGTATCCTTCATATACTTTCAAAGCAAAAGCTAGTATAGTGTAGTGGGTGAGTTTATGGTCTATGGATTTATTATGTCTGCATTCAGGTCCCACCTAGGGGGTCACACCAAAAATCTTTGCTACCACTACTGGCGTAGACTAGTGGTGCGATGCCAGGGGACTGATATTCTTTATAGCTCATAAAAGCATTTTGGATATTAAACTATTACATGCCAAGCATCTGAAACAGTGTCAGGCTTGTAGTTTGTACAAGTGTATTAGTTCTCGATGTTATCATATACTTTTTACCAAAGGAATATTGTTTATTAGAAACATATTAAATCAGAAATCACTTTTATCAATGATGTGTGTGTGTATACTACTATGATGTTATATACACATCTTATATTTTTACCTTTGCCTAACATTCATTTAGAAAGACTTATTTATGCTCTGCCTGTTGACTGATGCCACTCTGTCAGACATTAAAAAGTCATCCCATGGCCTTTTATAATACCCCTTCCTCTAAATAACATCCGAAGAGTGGTTTATTATCAAAACTGCCCTGTTGAAGTGATAATGTAGATATGTATAATAGATAGTCTAGTGTAAAAACATTTCTCATCATTTTTTTCCCTAGGATGGAGTGCTAGAAATGAAATAAGTGAGACTTATAGGATTCTTTTCTTTTCCCACCCACCACCCCTGATATTGGCAACCACCAGTCTGTATCTATGAGGTTGGGGTTTTTTTCCCCTAAATTCTACACATAAACATCATATGGTATTTGTCTATTTCTGCCTGACTTACTTCACTTAGCCATAATCCCCTCACTGACCATCCATGTGGTCACAAATGGCAAGTTTCATTCTCTTTTTTATGGCTGAACAATATTCCACTGTGTGTGTGTGTGTGTGTGTGTGTGTGTGTGTGTGTGTATGTAATATAATTACTTTATCCATCAATGGTAGCTCAGATTGTTTCCACATCTTGACTATTATAAATAATGATACAGTGAACATGGGGCTACAGATATCTATTCGAGTTAGTGTTTTTGTTTTCTTTGGATAAATACCCAGAAGTGGAACTTCTGGATCATATGGTAGTTCTATTTTTAATTCTCCATACTGTTTTCCACAGCGGCTTCACCAGTGTGTGCCAAAACTGAAGCCTGACCCTCAGGCAACAGCCATGATTACTTAATAGGCCTTTCTCACAGAAAGACAGAGCTCTTGGGTCTCTTTCCTCTTGTTGTGGCCTGGGGATGGTAGCTGTTTAAGAACCTTTTCTCCATTGGTTGCAGTCCTACTGGACCCACAAGCGTAAGCCCCACTGGCCACCAGAGCCAGGCAATGTAGAGGTATCCCCTGGCAGCAACCGCAAAAATCGGGGCACCAGACAGGGGTATGAACTCCTTTCTCTGTGATACTGATTATTACAATCCCATGAGACCAGGAGTGCAAGCTCCCTGACCTCCAGGATCAGATGGTCTAGAGGTGTCCCCTGGGTGGCAGCCACAAAAATCATTACACCAGATATGTAAAAGCTCCCTACCAGGAGATACAGCAAAGGGAGAGTGCAAAGATGGCACCTGCCAATCTCTGTCCTGGAGAGTGTTCCAGCAGGCTCCTAGATGTGTCTCTTTAATTAGATGTGTGCCCCTGAGGCCGACACTTTAATATGAGCACATGAGCCTTCTTCATTTTAGGTCTGGGCACGATCAGCTGCTTCTGAGCTGGGCCCTGGGGTCAGTGAGTCTGAGCATGCGAACCCTGTAAGAGCAGCTTCTGAGATCACTAGAGTCTTATATGTCTTGGGACATAAGTCCCATTGGTTTTAAAACTCTGGGGCTTGTCTCTCAGGTGAAGATCTTAAAAGTTGAGGTGCCCCATGTGAGGTTCAAACCTTTCCCTCCTCGGGGAGAAGCTCTGGGTTTTGCGTTCCCTCCTGGTTGTGGGTCACCATGCCAGGGGGTGGGGTTTATGGTGAGATTGGGTTCCAGCCTCTCCTACCGACTTTGATTTGTTGTTCATCTTCATCTACCTGGTGTATTGTCATCACTCAGCCAGCCTTTAGGTTTTTTAAGGAGGAAGTTGTTTTATAGGTAGCTGTACACCCAGTCTGTCCAGGGATGGAGGTGAGTTCAGGATCTTCCTAGTCACCATCTTGAGCTGGAACCTCATTCTTTATCTGCAAGGTAAAAGAATTTACTACACATTCATATTCAAATGCTATTAGTGAAATTACATTAATATTAAGTAATTATTTCTAGTGGTAACACGTGGAGTAAGCTAAGTGTTACAGAAACACTATAATAATCCACTTTAGTATCAACAGTTGTATTTTGAAATAACAGGTTTCGAGTAAAACAGAATCTAAATGAACCTATTTCTAAAGGATTTGAGCCTAAAGGATTTGAATTAGGATGTTGTAAAATAGGTTATTTTTAGAAAGAAAGAAGACATAAAATAATGAAAGAAAGGAAACCAGAAGGGGTACAAGAATGAAAGAAAAAAGGAAGGGATAGAGAGAGAAAAAACTATTTTATAGAAAGAAATACAGTTGACGCTTGACCAACATGGGTTTGAACTGCATGGGTCCACCTATGTGTGGATTTTTGGGGTTTTTTTGATATACGGTCGGCTCTCCATATCCATGGTTGCACAACCATGTATTCAACGAGCCACAGATCACAAACTTAATATACAATCTGTGGTTGGTCTAATTTGTGGATGTGGAACTCACAGATGGAGGGTCGACTATGGGACTTGAGCATGTGTGGATTTTGGTATCCACAGTGGGTCCTGAAACCAATCCCCTGCAGATACCAGACAACTGTAGTTGTCTTATGGATGACCTGTTCTGGCTTAACTGCACAAAGAGTATTGTAAAATTCTAAGTGCCATATTTGCCAAGTGACACTGAAAACCTGGATTACATTCAAAGGTGGTGCCCTGTATATCATACTCTTGAATTTCTGCCCTAAGAACTGCCTGAGAACTATACCCAGATTTAAATCTAGCAGTGTAGCTTAGTAGCTATATTCTTGTGGATGGTGAAAACTAAAAGAATGAAATAATCTCCACACCTAAAATGTGTTGCTGAATTTCAAAAAAGGGTAAATTATCCAATTTTACTCATAGTGTGTGGCTTTGTAGTTCATTTAAGTTATATACCTCTCTGTGATTAATTACATGAACAGTACCAGTTCAGTGCTCTCCAAGATGTAATCAGCATATGACAAAGTGCTCTCACTTTAAACTCCGGAATAAGCAAGCTCAAACCTTCTTATTTACTGTATTATATCTCTGGGCCTTTACTCTGATCATCTATACAGTGACACTCTAAGAAGGGGGTGTGGTTTGCAGCATTTTCTATATGTATATGACATAGGGACATTTGTTCTCTGGAGAATTTCTTGAGGCTGATGTGGAGAATCATTTCTCTAGTCCAGTCTTAGTGGAATATTTAATTTGTTCACACTTTTCAATAGCTCAATAACCCTTGATTGTTTTATTTACGCACTTATATTTTGCCAAAATATTCCATTCCAGTCTGATACCGTCTCATCATAAGGTATTTTGAATTCCCTGAAGTTGGAACTGCCAAATCCAATTGAATTTTTTAGAATTTAAAACCTGATTTTACCTTGACTTTAAAGTATAGCCTCATACCTCGTTTCTCCTACCACAGCCACTCTGCTCTGGGTAAAAGGTAGAATGTGGCCAGCTTTGGCCAGAGATGGGGTCAGGGAATTTCAGTCAGGGTCAGCAGTTTATGGAGCAGTAAGTACAATCCCATGTGGCCACAGGGTTTCAAGGTATGGCCCAAACTCCCTTAATAAATCATGCCTGTGCCACTATATGCAAGTGAGAATAAGAATACTTCTTAGACCAGAGTATATATAAATGTGGGATGGAAGATATACCTACTGGCCCCCACTTTTCTCCAACTTCACCTCCAAAAATAAGCGGAGACGATACTTAACAGAATATCACTTCCCTTGATTGCACCTAAGATGGAAGAGAGGGCCTTGAGCCAGGGAGTTCTCTTCTACAGTGAGAGGGTCTCAGCAGGTAGCTGATAAACTCACATACCTGAAAGCTTTTATCATCTCGTTAGTTTCCAATTGTCTTCCAGTGCTCTCACATCATTTAGCTAAAGCCTCAGCTGGCCTTTGTCAGCTCTCATCAGGAGATGTACATCCCAGTGATATCAAATCAATTTTATATCACAGTACAAGTCAAATTGTAAGTTTGCTTGGCCAGCATCTATGAACTACTTTATAATAACTGAAATTCAGCATTTCCAAAATCTGTGTTTTGAAAATGCTGCCAGGTGAAGGCCCATAATGGACTTGGGAAGACCAATTAATTAGGATACTGTTTCATCTGCCAGGATTGTTTAGCAGTATCCAAGTTAACAGCCATGTGTTGCTTCCAGGTGTATTGCTCAATTTCCAAACTTTCTCGTTGGTATTTTTAGAAGAGTTCAAAGCATCTGTCCTCAACCTTGGCTTCACATTAGAATCATCTAGGGAGCTTTTAAATATATCCATCCTTAGACTTCACCTCCAGAAGTACTGATTTAATTTATCTAGGGTGAATCCCCGGCATTGGTATTGTTTAAAAACCTCCCCAGGTGAGTATAATTTGAAGCCAGCATAGACTACCACTGTTTTAAAATAACTGCAGTTGCTTTTTCTAAGCTTCATAATAAGCTTCTGCTAGTTCAATTAAAAAAGTGTTCCATCGAGAAAAAAAGAAATTAATAATTAAATGCTTTAGTCTTTTTTCTTAACCAATATGTTTCTGTACTGCCTCTAGAAAGTCCATATTTGAATACTCTGTCTTTAGCCTGGACTTTTATCCTTGAAATAAAAGATTCTTTGCTCACCTCAGAAGTGACATATCCATTAAACAACTGCTGATTATTGAGCACCTACTATGAGCAAGTTAAATTCTATGAGAAAAATTCAGATATTTAAAACATATTATTAACCTCAAGATATATCATTTCTGAAGAAGACATACTTATCTGAAATAATGACCACCCATAATACAAAAATTAAGTGATGCTTGTCGAGTTAGAAATAGATGCCAGTATTTACCAACCTAGCCAACACACTGCTAGAATTCTTTCCCTCAGGCCTTGAGGGTGAAACAACTCTCATGGGGATTAGGTGAGAGAACCTAAACTACTATGATGAAGTGGGAAGGGATGTGAGGTGGCAAAAATTGGCCTTATTATTCAAAGACCACTGGTTAAGGTTACAGACATAAGTGCCAGCGGTAGACTGCAAAACTAGCCCCAATTATTTCCTCTTCCTGTATCTACACATTGTCATGCTGTTCTCCATTAATGCTGCATTTGGCCATGTGACTTGCCAGCTGTTGGTGTGCCGCCACTGAGTCTTCCGTATTTCTGCTTTCCTCTTAGGCCTCTGTTGTCACCATGGGAACATGCCCTGGCCAGCCTGTTGCAGGATGAGAAATGTGGATGAGAGTAGTCGCCCCAGTGAAGAGTCAGCTGATTCCGGACGTGACTAAACACAGGTAAGTTCAACACAGCCGTCTAGCCAGTCCACAGTTGACCTTGCACCTGTGAGCATTACACTCAAAAGGATGAATAATAATCCAACAAGTAGATTGGAGGAATGGTATGAATAAAAGCATGTATCTTTTATTTATCTCTCTGAGTTTTAAAATATGAAAATTTTCCAGAATAAAATCACCTTTCTAGTTGCTATCTACAATGATAATTATTGCACAAATAGTTTTATTTCACGAATAGTTTTAGGAATGCTTGTTATTCTACAGAAATACATCTACCTTTGTATGTTACCTCCCAGAGAATTACCTAAACTTTTTAAAAGAAAAGGCTTTGTTTTGAGACACACACTTTAAATTTTCCTCATCACCCAGGAAAGTGGGAAGGAAGATGAAGTATCTGACTCCTTCATAGTCTAGGAGTTGTACTTGGAGAAAAAAGGTAATAATACCTTCTAAACTTAATTTGCTCTTTCCTCCTCCAGGGTTTTCAAACCATGCCCAATTGCTCTTACAAACAGCTCAAAACATCCAGGTTTATTAGAGTGTTGATACTCCCAGGAATAGATCAACCCACACAGCCAGTAGATTTTTGCAGAAGTTTGAGGCAAAGTGATATTCAGTGAACCTTATGGAATTAATAAAGAGCAAAGTATCAATAAAGTATTTAAGGAGGTACACAGTAAAGACAAAGAACTACTTAATTCACCCCCAGTGTTCTTTAAAGTTTGCCATCGGACTTTCTCAGTATTCCTACTGCCTGTTGCTGATAGCAATGCATATGGGCTTCACACAGCAAATGCTTATCATACCACCTAATTGCAGAGGCACAAGATTAAGGATTAATCTTCATCCTTGGTTCCTAACATACAATCATTGTTGGCCCAGGCATGACCTTCTTTTATTATTCACTTAGTTAGATATGCATATGTTTCTATTTGTCTGTTTTTTAATTTATCTATGTTTTATAATATAATAAGAACCTGGGAAATCATCACTGTGAAAAACAGAACCTGGATGATAAATTTACGTATTTGATTTTATACAAACCATTCTCCTGCCCGCCACTCACATAATGGAATTGCCATCTGAATCCTGTGTTCATCATTTCCTTAGGTTAAATTGCATAAACTATATGTATTCCTAAAAATTGTATGCAAGGATATATAGAGTTTTAGATTTTTATAGATATTTATATGTATTTTATAAATATGCATATTTATGTTATCTTTTAGGATTTTTTAACTTAAAAATTCTGAGTTTTACATATATTGTCATATCTTGATGTAATTTATTCATTTTAACTGCTGTACAATATTTCTTTGTGGGAACATAAACAGTTCATTCATCTATTCTCTTGATGCATACTGGGTTGTTTCCAGGTTTTTGCTGTCTAAAAATGGTGTCACTATGGATGTTCCAACATACGTCTCTGAATGTAAGTATATGAGTTTCTCTTGGGAGTGGAATTGTTGAGTCATAGATAATGTCTGTGTGTACAATTTTATGAGAGAGTGCCGTATGTTTTTCAAAGTAGTTGTAGCAATTTAGACTCTTACTGCCATCTATTAGAAATACTGTCATCTATTGGGCTGGCCAAAAAGTTCATTCGGGCTTTCCGTTAAGACGGTATGGAAAAACCCAAATGAACGTTTTGGCCAACCCAATATATTCGCTCCAACATGTGGTATTGCTAGAAATTTTATTTGAATTTATACCAGTCTAAATGGAAAAAAGTTATATTTCACTTTGATGTTGATTTGCATTTCACTTATTAGAACACATATTTTCAAATTTATTAGCACAGTTTTTTATCATCTGTCAAATGCCTGTTCTTTATTTTCCCTCATTTTTCTGTTTCTGGTTTCCTTAGTGATTTGTAGAAGTTTTTTACATATTGCTAATATTTATTGTTTGTCATTTGTGTGATGACAAATACATTCCCAGTTTGTAACTTGACTATTTCTTTTTGGTATCTCTTGATGGCATTTTCAAAACTAGAGAAGAGTTAAAAGAATAGTACAGTGGATACCAGTTGTTCACCACTGTTCACCTAGATTCATCAGTTTTTAACATTTTGCCACATTTTCTGTGTTAACATATATGTTTATGTGTATATTATTTTGCCAAGCCACTTGAAAGAAAGTTGTTGACATCATACTTCATCCTTAACTGCTTCACCATGTATCTCTTAAGAATAAGGACATTGTCCTATATAACCACAATACCATTATTACTACTTTTAAAATAACAGAAATATATTTCTGTAATATTACATAATATAGTGGCAATACTCTGATATCCCCAGTTGTCCTCAAGTTGTCCTCTAGAGATTTTAAATATCCAAAGTTCACAAATTTATTTTTGTTTTTATGTCATTTTTAATCTCAAACAGTTCTGCCTTTTTGATTGTCTAGTTGCTTATTTTTTACATTTGTTTGTTTCTCATAGTATTAAATTTTTGAAGAATCTAGTCTGTTATCTGTTATAGCACCCTCTGTTCTGCCTAGTCAGTGAATTGTTGACCAGATGGCTCCACTGTAACAATAATACCTTTCTCTTTGCATTTAGTAAATAATCTGTGATAATGATAATAGTTGTACTTCAGTACTAAATAACCCCAGTGGTTTTAGCATCAATCACTTCTTATAGTTACTATATTAGATGTTGCGAGTTGGTGATTTCTTAATTATATTATTCCTTCTAAACTTATTAGCTAGCAACTTCTGTAAAAAGAGAAAAAAAGAAAACAAAACCTTCACCCCAACCACATTTAAAAACATAAATCATTATGAGCTTATCTATTTTCTTTAAATATTTAATGTGATATCAATTATTCTCAATATTTTTTAAGACAATTTTTTAACATCTTTATTAAAGTATAATTGCTTTACAATGGTGTGTTAGTTTCTACTTTATAACAAAGTGAATCAGTTATACGTATACATGTGTTCCCATATCTCTTCCCTCTTGCGTCTCCCTCCCTCCCACCCTCCCTATCCCACCCCTCTAGGTGGTCCCAAAGCACCGAGCTGATCTCCCTGTGCTATGCGGCTGCTTCCCACTAGCTGTCTGTTTTACATTTGGTAGTGTATATATGTCCATGCCTCTCTCTGACTTTGTCACACCTTACCATTCCCCCTCCCATGTCCTCAAGTCCATTCTCTAGTAGGTCTGCATCTTTATTCCAGTCTTGCCCCTAGGTTCTTTTGACCATTTTCTTTCTTTTCTTTTTTTTTTTTTTTTTTTAGATTCCATATATATGTGTTAGCATATGGTATTTGTTTTTCTCTTTCTGACTTACTTCACTCTGTATGACAGTCTCTAGGTCCATCCACCTCACTACAAATAACTCAGTTTCGTTCCTTTTTATGGCTGAGTAATATTCCATTGTATATATGTGCCACATCTTCTTTATCCATTCATCTGTTGATGGGCACTTAGGTTGTTTCCATCTCCGGGCTATTGTAAATAGAGCTGCAGTGAATATTTTGGTACATGACTCTTTTTGAATTATGGTTTTCTCAGGGTATATGCCCAGTAGTGGGATTGCTGTGTTGTATGGTAGTTCTATTTTTAATTTTTTAAGGAATCTCCATACTGTTCTCCATAGTGGCTGTATCAATTTACATTCCCACCAACAGTACAAGAGGGTTCCCTTTTCTCCACACCCTCTGTAGCATTTATTGTTTGTAGATTTTTTTGATGACGGCCATTCTGACAGGTGTGAGATATCTCATTGTAGTTTTGATTTGCATTTCTCTAATGATTAATGATGTTGAGCATTCTTTCATGTGTTTGTTGGCAATCTGTATTTCTTCTTTGGAGAAATGTCTATTTAGCTCTTCTGCCCATTTTTGTATTGGGTTGTTTCTTTCTTTGATATTGAGCTGCATGAGTTGCTTGTATGTTTTGGAGATTAATCCTTTGTCAGTTGCTTCATTTGCAAATATTTTCTCCCATTTTGAGGGTTATCTTTTCGTCTTGTTTATGGTTTCCTTTGCTGTGCGAAAGATTTTTAAGTTTCATTAGGTCCCATTTGTTTATTTTTGTTTTTATTTCCATTTCTCTAGGAGGTGGGTCAAAAAGGATCTTGCTGTGATTTATGTCGTAGAGTGTTCTGCCTTTGTTTTCCTCTAAGAGTTTTATAGTGTTGGCCCTACATTTAGGTCTTTGATTCATTTTGAGTTTATTTCTGTGTATGGTGTTAGGGAGTGTTCTAATTTCATTCTTTTACATGTAGCTGTCCAATTTTCCCAGCACCACTTAATGAAGAGGCTGTCTTTTTCTCCACTGTATGTTCTTGCCTCCTTTATCAAAGATAAGGTGACCATATGTGCGTGGGTTTATCTCTGAGCTTTCTATCCTGTTCCATTGATCTATATTTCTGTTTTTGTGCCATTACCATACTGTCTTGATCACTGTAGCTTTCTAGTATAGTCCAAAGTCAGGGAGCCTGATTCTTCCAGCTCTGTTTTTCTTTCTCAAGACTGCTTTGGCTATTTGGGGTCTTTTGTGTTTCCATACAAATTGTGACATTTTTTGTTCTAGTTCTGTGAAAAATGCCAGTGGTAGTTTGATAGGGATTGCATTGAATCTGTAGACTGCTTTGGGTAGTATACTCATTTTCACAATGTTGATTCTTCCAATCCAAGACCATGGTATATCTCTCCATATATTTGTATCATCTTTAGTTTCTTTCATCAGTGTCTTATAATTTTCTGCATACAGGTCTTTTGTCTCCTTAGGTAGGTTTATTCTTAGATATTTTATTCTTTTTGTTGCAATGGTAAATGGGAGTGTTTTCTTAATTTCACTTTCAGATTTCTCATCATGATTGTATAGGAATGCAAGAGATTTCTGTGCATTAATTTTATATCCTGCTACTTTACCAAATTCATTGATTAACTCGAGTACTTTTCTAGTACTGGTAGCATCTTTAGGATTCTCTATGTATAGTATCATGTCATCTGCAAACAGTGACAGCTTTACTTCTTCTTTTCCTATTTGCATTCTTTTTATTTCTTTTCTTCTCTGATTGCTGTGGCTAAAACTTCCAAAACTATGTTGAATAACAGTGGTGAGAGTGGGCAACCTTGTCTTGTTCCTGATTTTAGTGGAAATGGTTTCAGTTTTTCACCATTGAGAATGATGTTGGCTGTGGGTTTGTCATATATGGCCTTTATTATGTTGAGGAAAGTTCCCTCTATGCCTACTTTCTGCAGGGTTTTTATCATAAATGGGTGTTGAATTTTGTCAAAAGCTTTCTCTGCATCTACTGAGATGATCATATGGTTTTTCTCCTTCGATTTGTTAATATGGTGTATCACGTTGATTGATTTGCATATATTGAAGAATCCTTGCATTCCTGGGATAAACCCCACTTGATCATAATGTATGATCCTTTTAATGTGCTGTTGGATTCTGTTTGCTAGTATTTTGTTGAGGATTTCTGCATCTATGTTCATCAGTGGTATTGGCCTGTAGTTTTCTTTCTTTTGACATCTTTGTCTGGTTTTGGTATCAGAGTGATGGTGGCCTCGTAGAATGAGTTTGGGAGTGTTCCTCCCTCTGCTATATTTTGGAAGAGTTTGAGAAGGATAGGTGTTAGCTCTTCTCTAAATGTTTGATAGAATTCACCTGTGAAGCCATCTGGTCCTGGGCTTTTGTTTGTTGGAAGATTTTTAATCACAGTTTCAATTTCAGTGCTTGTGATTGGTCTGTTCATATTTTCTATTTCTTCCTGGTTCAGTCTCACAAGGTTGTGCATTTCTAAGAATTTGTCCATTTCTTCCAGGTTGTCCATTTTATTGGCATAGAGTTGCTTGTAGTAATCTCTCATGATCCTTTGTATTTCTGCAGTGTCAGTTGTTATTTCTCCTTTTTCTTTTCTAATTCTGTTGATTTGAGTCTTCTCTTTTTTTCTTGATAAGTCTGGCTAATGGTTTATCAATTTTGTTTATCTTCTCAAAGAACCAGCTTTTAGTTTTCTTGATCTTTGCTATCGTTTCCTTCATTTCTTTTTCATTTATTTCTGATGTGATCTTTATGATTTCTTTCCTTCTGCTAACTTTGGGGGTTTTTGGTTCTTCTTTCTCTAATTGCTTTAGGTGTAAGGTTAGGTTGTTTATTTGAGATGTTTCTTGTTTCTTAAGGTAGGCTTGTATAGCTATAAACCTCCCTCTTAGAACTGCTTTTGCTGCATCCCATAGGTTTTGGGTTGTTGTGTTTTCATTGTCATTTGTTTCTAGGTATTTTTCGATTTCCTCTTTGATTTTTTTCAGTGATCTCTCGGTTACTTAGTAGTGCATTGTTTAGCCTCCATGTTTTTGTATTTTTACAGATTTTTTTTTCCTGTAATTGGTATCTAATCTCATAGCGTTGTGGTCAGAAAAGATACTTGACACGATTTCAATTTTCTTAAATTTACCAAGGCTTGATTTGTGACCCAAGATATGATCTATCCTGAAGAATGTTCCATGGGCACTTGAGAAGAATATGTATTCTGTTGTTTTTGGATGGAGTGTCATATAAATATCAATTAATTTAAAGCTTGTGTTTCCTTATTTATTTTCATTTTGGATGATCTGTCCAATGGTGAAAGTGGGCTGTTAAAGTCCCCTAGTATGATTGTGTTACTGTCAATTTCCCCTTTTATGGCTATTAGTTTGCCTTATGTATTGAGGTGCTCCAATGTTGGATACATAAATATTTACAATAGTTATATCTTCTTCTTGGATTCATCCCTTGATCATTATGTAGTGTCCTTCTTTTGTCTTGTAATAGTCTTTATTTTAAAGGGCATTTTATCTGATATGAGTATTGCTACTCCGGCTTTCTTGTGATTTCCATTTGATTGGAATATCTTTTTCCATCCCCTCACTTTCAGTCTGTATGTGTCCCTAGGTCTGAAGTGGGTCTCTTGTAGACAGCATATATATGGGTCTTGTTTTTGTATCCATTCAGCCAATCTATGTCTTTTGGCTTGAGCATTTAATCCATTTACATTTAAGGTAATTATCGATATGTATGTTCCTATTACCATTTTCTTAATTGTTTTGGGTTTATTATTGTAGGTCTTTTCCTTCTCTTGTGTTTCCTGCCTAGAGAAGTTCCTTTAGCACTTGAAGACTTAATTTCTTAGAGCAGTTTGAGTTATAGCAAAAATGAGGAAGGTATAGAGATATCTCATATACCCCCTGCCCCTGCACATGCATAGCCTCTCCTATTATCAATATCACTTACCAGCGTGGTAGCATTTGTTTTTTGTTTTGTTTTTGCGGTACGCAGGCCTCTCACTGTTGTGGCCTCTCCAGTTGCAGAGCACAAGCTCTGGACGTGCAGGCTCAGCGGCCATGGCTCACGGGCCCAGCCGCTCCGCGGCATGTGGGATCTTCCCGGACTGGGGCACGAACCCGTGTCCCCTGCATTGGCAGGCGGACTCTCAACCACTGCGCCACCAGGGAAGCCCGTAGCATTTGTTTTTAACTAAGGATGTACCTACATTGACATGTCATAGTCATCCAAAGTCCATAGTTCACCTCAGGGTGAACCCTTGATGTTGTACATTCTGTGGGTTGGACAAAAGTGTAATGACATATATGCATCATTATAATATCACTGCTGTAAAAATCCTTTGTGCTTTCCCTGTTCTCTGTTCTCCCTCCCCTAGAAACCACTGATCTTTCTTGTCTCCATAGTTTTGCCTTTTCCAGAATGTCACGTACTGGAAATGAATGTCATCATACAATATATAGCCTTTTCAGATTAGCTTCTTTTACTTATTAAGCATTTAAGGTTCTTTCCTGTCATTTCATGGCTGGATAGCTCATTTCTTTTTAGTGATGAAGAATAATCCATCATCTGGATGTACCACGCTTAGTTTTTCCATTCACCTACTAAAGGACATCTTGTTTGCTTCCAGGTTTTGACAATTATAAATAAAGCTGATACAGGCATCCACATGTGGGTTTTTGTTTCTCTGTAAGTTTTCCGCTCCTTTGGGTAAATACCAAGGAGTGCAACTGCTAGATTGTGTGGTAAGAGAATGTTTAACTTTGGACGATAGGTTGGCAGTTTCTTACAAAGTGGCTGAACCATTATGCTTTCCCACCAGCAATGTACTAGAGTTTCTGATACTCCACAGCCTCGCCAGCATTTGGCGTTCTCTGTGTTTCAGATTATAGCCCTTGTAATAGGTGCATAGTGATAATCTCATTGTTTTGTGTTGCATTGTTTTCATGATATATGAGGTGGAATATCTTTTCATATGCTTATTAGCCATCCGTCTGTCTTCTATGGTGAGGTGTCTGTTAAAGTCTTTGGCCCATTTTTTACTTGGGTTGTTTGTTTTCTTATTGTTGAGTTTTAAGAGTTCTTTGCATATTTTGGATAACAGTATTTTATCACATGTGTCCTGCAAAAGTTTTCTTAAAGTCTGCAGCTTGTTTTCTAATTATCTTCATATTGTCTTTGGTAAAACGTAAGTTTTTAATTTTAATAAAGTCCAGTTGATCAGTTATTTTTTTCATGGGTTATGTCTTTGGTGTTCTATCTAAAAAAGCATCACCATACTCAAGGTCATCTAGGTTTTCTCCTATGTTGTCTTCTAGGAGTTTTTTAGGGTTTTCGTTGTTACTGAAGTGCAGTCGATTTACTATGTTGTGTTAATTTCTGCTGTATAGCAAAGTGATTCTGTTTATATATATACATATATATATATATATATACACACACACACACATACATACACATACACACACACACCCCATCATGGAAAAGAATATTTTTAAAAAGTGTGTGTGTATATATATATATATATATATACACACACACACACACATATACTTTTTTAAAATATTCTTTTCCATTATGGTTTATCATAGGATATTGAATATAGTTCTCTGTGCTATACAGTAGGACCCTGTTGTTTATCCATTCTATATATAAAAGCTTACATGTGCTAACCCCAATATCCTGCTCCATCCTGCCCCCAACCCCCTCCCCCAGGCAACCACCAGTCTGTTCTCTATGTACGTGATTCTATTTCTGTTTCATAGATAGGTTCATTTGTGTCATATTTTAGATTCCACATATAAGTGGTGAGCCTGGCCAGAGGTTTGTCAATCTTGTTTATCCTTTCAAAGAACCAGCTCTTGGTTTTATTGATTTTTTTCTATAGTTTTTTTAAAATCTCTCTTTTATTTATTTCCTCTCTGATCTTTATTATTTCCTTCCTTCTGCTGACTTTAGGTTTTGTTTGTTCTTCTTTTTCTAATTCTTTTAAGTGGTAGGTTAGGTTGTTTGAGATTTTTCTTGTTTTTTGAGGAAGGCTTGTATTACTAGGAACTTCTCTCTAAGAACTGTTTTTGCTGCATCCCATAGATTTTGTATGGTTGTGTTTTCATTGTCATTGTCTCAAGGTATTTTTAAATTTCCTCTTTGATCTCATCGTTGGCCCATTGGTTTTTTAGTAGTATGTGGTTTAGTCTCCCTGTAATCGTTTTTTTCTTATTTTTGTCTGGTTCATTTCTACTTTCATGTCATTGTGGTCAGAAAAGATGCTTGAGATAATTTCTGTATTCTTAAATTTGTTGAGGCTTGTTTTGTGCCTTAGTATGTGGTCAGTCCTAGAGAATGTTCCATGTGCACTCGAAAAGAATGTGTATTCTAGTTTTTTTCGATGTAATGTCCTGAAATTATCAGTCAAGTCTAACTGTTCTATTGTATCATTTAGGGTCTCTGTTGCCTTATTGATTCTATGTCTAGAAGATCTGTCCATTGATATGAGTGTGGTGTCCTGTCAATTTCTCCTTTTATGTCTGTTAGTACTTGTTTTATGTATTTGGATGTTCCTATATTAGGTGCATGTATGTTGATGAGTGTAAAATCCTCTTTTTGTATTGATCCTTTTATCATTATATAGTGTCCTTCTTTATCTTTCTTTCTGGCCTTTGTTTTGAAGTGTATTTTGTCTGATATGAGTATTGCAACCCCCGTTTTCTTGTCATTTCCATTTCCATGAAATATCTTTTCCCATCCCCTCACTTTCAATCTATGTGTGTCCTTTTCCCTAAAACGGGTCTCCTGTAGGCAGCATATTGTAGGCTCTTGTTTTTGTATCCAGTCTGCCACTCTGTGTCTTTCAATTGGAGCATTTAGTCCATTGACATTTAACGTAATTATTGATAGATATGTATTTATTGCCATTTTAAACCTTGTTTTCCCATTGATTTTATATTTCTTCATTGTCCCTTTTTTTGTTTTTCCTTTTGTGGTTTGATGATTTTCTTTTGTATTATACTTATGTTCTCCTCTTTTTTGGTTTTTGTGAATCTATTGTATGTTTTAGATTTGTGGTTACCCTGTTTTTCAAGTACATTAACCCCTCCCTGTATCTACTTGCCTCAGACTGGTAGTCATATAGGCTCAAACACATTCTAGAGAAAAAAACCCTACGCTTTTGTAGTCTCATCCCCCACATTTTATGATTTTGATATCCTCTTTTACAGCTTCATGTTCATACTTTTGCTGTTCATTGTGGTTATTATCACTTTCGCAGAAATATTTTGATTTTTCTTTTTAATCTGCGTACTGGCTTATTTAGGTGATTTACCTTCCAATTGTGATTTTTCTCTTTCTTGTAGATTCTTCTTTTCTGTTTGGAGAAAACTTTTCGATATTTCCTCTAGCATAGGTTTAGTATTGATGTATTCTTTTAGTTTTTGCTTCTCTGAGAAATTCTTTCTCTCTCCTACTCTAAATGATAATCTTGCTGGGTAGAGTATCCTAGGTTACAGATTTTTCCCTTTCAGGACTTTGAATATATCTTGCCACTCCCTTCTGGCCTGCAATGTTTCTGTAGAGAAATGAGCTGATAGCCTTATGGGGGTTCCTTTGTAATTAACTCTTAGTTTTTCTCTTGCTGCCTTTAGAATCCTCTCTTTAACTTTTGCCATTTTTATTATAATATGTCTTGGTGTAGGTCTGTTTGGGTTTATCTTATTTGGGACCCTCTGTGTTTCTTGTACCTGGATATCTGTTTCCTTCTTTAGGTTTGGGAAGTTTTCAGCCGTAATTTCTTCAAATACATTTTCAATCCCCCTTTCTCTATCTTCCCCTTCTGGAATCCCTAGTATGCATAAATTGGCATGCTCTATATTATCCCATAGGTCTTTTATATTGCTTTCATTTTTTTTTTCATTTGGCTTTCTGTCTGCTCTTCTGATTTGGTGATTTCTTTTATTCTATCTTCCAGGTCGCTTATTCTTTCTTCTGTATTATTCATTCTGCTATTCATTGCCTTTAGCTCAGCTTTTGTCTCTGCAATGAGTTTTCTAATTTTCTTGGTTCCTGTTTATAATTTCTAGTTTTTTTTTTTATAGTACTCCCCATTTCTGTCGATAGCCTTTCTTAATGCCTTCAGTATTTTCATTATCTCCTTTTTGAAATGAGTGTCTGTTAGACTGAAGAGGTCTGTTTCATTTTTTGTTCTTTCAGGGGAATTCTCTTGGTCTTTTAACTGGGAGTGGTTCATCTGCTTCTTCATTTTACTTATATTTCTCTTACTCTGTGAGTTTAGGAGAAACAATTATCTACTGTGGTCTTGGAGGACTATTTATATGTGGGGGGCATCCCTGTGTAGCTTGTGTGAGTTTAATATATTTGATGAAAGGACTGTTTTTAATATGGATAACTGTTGCCTCTTTCTTCAGCATGTGCTGATTGTTATCCCTTCAATAGAGGGTGTACAGAGGCAGCATCTAGTTCCTGGTCCTGGGGTTCTCAGCAGTGGTGGCAGCTCAGGCGTGCCCCCAGAGCACATGATGGGGGTGGAGGCAGCTTGCAACCACTTCTGGAGTCCAGGTGGGTGACAGTGGTGGATCACAACCAGTCCTGGCATCCAGGAGGGCGGTGGTGGTGGTTTTCTGCACAGCCAACCCCAGTCCTGTCCCCGGGTCTGATCTCTGAAGCCCGAGTTACAGCACCCAGCCCCCACCTGCACCAGCGGACCCACACCTCAGACTGGGGAGTGCAGGGCGGCAGCACTGACTGACTGTGCAGTTCTCCCTCCACTCTGGCTGTTGCAAGCCAGCTGCTGTGTTCTCCTCCAAGGCTCTGAAGCTCCCCTTCTATCTGGGCCGATCTCCCCACTCCTGAGGGGGCTTCCCAGGGTGCAGGAACATTTCCTTGTTCACAGCTCCCTCTCAGGGGCTCAGGTCCCATCCTGATTCCTTTCTCACTTACTTTTTTTTTCTTTTTTCCTACCAGGTTACATGGTGATTTTCTTGCCCTTTCAGCAGCCTGAGGTCTTATGCCAGCATTCAGTGGATATTCTGTGAGAATCATTCCACATGTAGATGTATTTTTGATGTATTTGTGGGAGAAGGTGAGCCTCATGTCCTACTACTCTGCCATTTTTATTATGCCTCCCTTCTAGTAGGAGTTTTATAATTTTGTGTTTTACATTTAGGTCTATGATCTATTTTGAGTTAATTTTTGTGAACAGTGTAAGGGCTGTGTCTTGGTTCATTTTTTTGCACATGGATGTCCAGTATTCTAGCACCATTTGTTGAAGAGACTGTCTTTGCTCCCTTGTATTGCCTTTGCTCCTTTGCAAATATCAGTTCATTATATTTACATGGGTCTATCTCTGGGCTGTTTATTCTGTTTCATTGATCTGGTTGTCTGTTCTCTCACCAATACCACACTGTTTTTATTACTGTAAGTCTTGAAGTCAGGAAGCATCAGTCAAAACATCAAAGTTAAGATTTTGTTCTTCTTTGTTCTTCTCCTTCAGTATTATTTGGTTATTCTGAGTCTTTTGCCTCTCCATGTAAACTTCAGAATCAGTTTGTTGATATCCATAAAACAACTTGCTGGGGTTTTTATTGCAATTGCATTGATTCTGTAGCTCAAGTTGGGAAGAACTAACATCTTGACAATATTGAGTCTTTCTTTCCATTTATTTAGCTCTTTTACTTTATTCATCAGAGTTTTGTAGTTTTCTCATACAGATCTTGTATATAGATTATACCTAAGTATTCATTTTTTGGGGTGCTAATGTAAATGGTATTGTTTTTAATTTCAAATTCCACTTGTTCAGTGTTGGAAAGCAATATAGGAAAGCAATATAGGAAAGCAATTGACTTTTGTGTATTAACTCAGTATTATGGAACCTTGCTATAATCACTTGTTAGTTTCCAAGAGGCTTTTTGCTGATTCTTTCAGATTTCTGCACGTGGTCATGTCATTTGCAAAGATAATTTTATGTCTTCTTTACCCATCTGTACACCTTTTATTTTCTTGCCTTATTTCATTAGCAGGTGCTTCCAATATGCCGATGAAAAGGATTGGCAAGAGGGTACATCCTTGCCTTGTACCTGATCTTAGCGGGAAAACTTTACATTTCCCACTGTTAAGTATGACATTGGCTGTAGGTGTTTTTTAGATGTTCTTTATGAAGTTGAGAATTTTTATCATGAATGAATGTTGGACTTGTTTCAGATATTTTTTCTGCATCATTGATATGACCATGTGATTTTAGTCTGTTGATATGATGGATTTCATTAATTGATTTTCAAATGTTGAACCAGCCTTGTATAACTGTAGTAAATCCCACTTGGTTGTAGTGTATAATTCTTTTCATACTCTTTTGGATTTGATTGCTAATGTTTTGTTGATGTTTTTTGCATTTGTGTTCATGAGAGATATCGGTCTGTAGTGTTGTTTTAAGGTCTTTATCTTGTTTTGCTATTAGGGTAATGCTGGCCTCCTGGAATGGGTTAGTGAGTATTCCCTCTGCTTAATCCTCTGAAAGAGATTGTAGAGAATAAGAATAATATCTTTCTTAAATGTTTGGTAGGATTCACCAGTGAACCCATCTGAGCCTGGTTCATGTTGTTTTGGAAAGTTATTATTTATTCAATATCTTTAATAGATATAGACCTATTAAGATTGTTTAGTTCTTCTTGCATGAATTTTGGCTGATTGTGTCCTTCAAGAAATTGGTCCATTTCATCTAGGTTATCAAATTTTGGGGCATAGAGTTATTAGTGTTCCTTTATTATCCTTTTAATGTCCATGGAATCTTTTGTGATGTTCCCTCCTTCATTTCTGATTTTAATCATTTGTGGCTCTGTTTTTTTCTTAGTTAGCCTGGCTAATGTCTTATTGTTTTTATCGATCTTTTCAAAACACCAGCTTTTGGTTTTGTTGATTTCCTGTTTTCAACTTCATTGATTTCTGCTCTAATTCTTACTTTGAATTTGTTCTTCTTTTATAGTTTCTTAAGGTGGAAACTTAATTATTGATTTTAGATCTTTTCTAATGAATGCATACAATGCTATAAATTTCTCTCTAAGCACTGCTTTCACTGAATCCCATAAATTTTGATTTTATTTTCGTTTAGTTCAAATATTTTAAAATTTCTTGAGATTTATTCTTTAACTTGTGTGTTATTTAGAAGTGTGTTGTTTAATCTCCACGTATTTGGGGATTTTCCAGCCGTCACACTGTTACTGATTTCTCATTTAATCTATTGTGGTCCAAAAGCAGACACTGTATAATTTCAATTCTTTTCAATTTACTCAGGTTGTTTTATTGCCAAGAATGTTGTCTCTCTTGGTGAATGTTCCTAGTGAGCTTGAGAAAAATGTGAATTCTGCTGTTGTTGGATGAAATAGTCTATAGATGTCAGCCATATTCAGTTGATTGTATTGTTGAGTTCAACTTTTTGCTTACTGGTTTTCTGCCTGCTGGATCTATTTCTAATAGAGGGGTGTTGAATTCTCCAGCTTTGATAGTGGATTCATCCTTTTCTCCTTGCAGTTCTATCAGTTTTTGTGTAGTTTGATCCTCTGTTATTAGTTTAGTATACCTTTCAGTTTTCAAATTGTTCCAAATTAGGTTAGTAGAAGCTCATCCAAGTCACCATTTGTCTTTTGACATGAGACCATTAGACTTTGAGCATTTCTTTGGTTTTGGCTAAAAAGGAATCTGAGGCTTACCTTACACTTCCATGACCAAGACCTATAATAATCCATTTCTCCATAAAGATCTGGTTCCTTTTCATGAAGGATGGTATTTAGAAATCAAGATCTGGTATTGTGCTTTTTGCTACTTGGAGGTGTTGCTCATACATTTCTGGACTATTTTTTTCATTAATCTATGTATTCATGTACTGGTACCATGCTCTTTGATAATTTAGGCTTATGTCATATTTTAATGTGGTACAGCTATCCCTTAATTATTTTACTTTTGCATAATTTTAACATCATAATTTTAATATAGTCAAATATATAGTTAGTATTTGTAAGAAACTACATTATTTTCCCAAATACTTGATGCCCTTCAAGTGAAAGGATTATATATCACTATCCTGGTGAATTTACTCATTGTTGTGTGATTTATTTCAGTCAGCTGAGAGCAGAAGTGACATCTGTCACTCCATGCAGAATATTTAAGAGGCAGCATGAAATTAAACTTGTTTTCTTTTCCCTGCCCTTAAAATTAAGATGAAGCTTTGGTCAGCCTGGGTCCCTGAGTAAGGAGCACAGCTCTTTTGCAAAACTGGACAAATTTAGTGTGTTGTTTAAATCCTAGCTTATCCTGACTGAAAAATCTTACCTTCGTTGTTGTTATGGGTGATTGTATTGTTTGCAAAGAAATCCTTTTCTTTTCCAAGGTCTAGTAAATCGTTACCACTATATTTTACTAAGGGCTTTAAGTTTTATTTTGGACATTTAAATCCTTCATCTATGTGGAGTTCATTTGTTTTTAAACGGTGTATGGTAGGAATGCAATTTTATTTTTTATCATATGTGGATACATTTTTTAGGTCCATTTATTGAGTAGTCACTCTGCTATAATCTGATCTAGTCTAAGACCTCTGATATACCAAAGTTCCGTTCAAGAGTGTTCGGTTTCTGCACTTTCTGTTTGACTCTACTGGTGAACACGTCTATCCCCATGCCACTAATATATTTAATTAATATAGGTTTGTAATGACTAACGAGATGTTAGAGCAAGCTTTAACTTCTCATTTTCAGCAATGCCTTTTTCTATAAATACTATAATCAGGTTATTAAATTCTGTGAAAATCTCTGAAAGAATTTATTTGAAATTGCTGTTGGGATGTGGTGGGAATTCCCTTGAATCTAGAAATCGAACTAAAGAACTTTTTTTTTTAATGATACTCTCTTCCTAACCATGAATATAGCATATTTCTCCATTTATTTGGGTCTAATTTAATGTCACTTAATAATTTTATAATTATTTTCTGTAAAAGTTTTGCATTTTTAGTCCTACATATGTGATATTGTATGATATTAGTGTAAGTAGCACATATTTTTGAATATATATTTTTAAAAATACATTTTTGAGTTTTTTATATATGCAGTGTGATTGACTTCTGTAAATTAATCTTATATCAAGCTAACTGCTAAACTCACCTATTTTTTCTAAGTCATCTGAAGACTTTTTGAATTTTTTCTGTAAATAATTATATCACGTCTAAATAATGGC
Organism: Phocoena phocoena; assembly: GCF_963924675.1. NCBI lineage: Eukaryota > Metazoa > Chordata > Mammalia > Artiodactyla > Phocoenidae > Phocoena > Phocoena phocoena. Next base: position 24,087,552 of record NC_089240.1, read on the forward strand.
AGTTTTCTGTAAAATAATTAATTATATCACGTCTAAATAATGGCAGTTGTATTTCTTCCTCTCTAAGACTTTTGTCACTAATATCTCTTGACTGCTGTATTTTGCTGACTACAACTTATGGCACAATATTGAATTGAAGTGGTAATAGTGAGTTTTAAAAGGAATGTTTCTAAAATTGACCCAAAGTAACTGTTGTCTAGTTTTTTAAAAAATATCTTTATCAAGTTATAGAAATTACTTTCTATTCTTAATTTACTGACTTATTAAAATTTTATGTTGAATTTCATTAAGTATATTTTTCTGCATCTATTTAAACAGTGATTGTTTTCATTTCCAATCCATCAATAAATTGGTTGTCCAAAATTAAATCATTATATATCCAAGATAAAACCAGGTTGAACACACAGTATGTATATATTTTTATGAACTGTTGGAATTGATTTGTTAATATAGCTTTTAGGATTTTACAAGAGTGAAAAAAGGCCTAACAACTTTGTTTACTTGTAATACCTTTGTTTGGTTTTGGCCTGAAGATTATCCTGGTCTTGTAAAATTAGGTAAGGACTGATAACCCTTTTACTCTCAGAAGATTTTGCTTAAGAGTAACATGAATTTATTTTGTTCTGTTTTGCTCTATTCCTTTTTTTAAAATTTTTATTTTATATTGGAGTATAGTTGATTAACAATGATGTGTTAGTTACAGGTGTACAGCAAAGTGATTCAGTTATACCCATGCAAGTATCTATTCTTTTTCAAATTCTTTTCCCATTTAGGTTATTACCTAATACTGAGCCAAATTCCCTGTTCTATACTGTAGGTCCTTGTTGGTTACCTATCAAGATTGACATAAATTTGAATGTTTGGTAAAGTTTTTCCTGAAATACTTTTTTGATTTAATTATTATAGAAGTAATAATTTGTACAGATTTTGTCCACATTTTCATAATTGTTGACATATTGCAGTGGGAAGAATTCTCTTACTATCACTTCAATTTCTACACTATCTATAATTAGGTCTTCTTTTTAATCATAATATTTTTGTGTGTGTCCTCTCTCAATCAGTCTTTTAGAAGTTTTTATTTTTTCTAAAGAACTTCAGGTTTTTAAAAACTGATTTCTCTGTTTTACTCTTTCATTGAATTATTCTATTATAAAATAACTGCTTCCTTCTGTTTTTGAAGATATTCTCTTGTTCATCATCTACCTTTTTATTTATTTAAAAATGTTTAATACAATTTTTAAAGGTTACACGCCATTTACAGTTATTATTAAATATTGGCCATATTCCCCGTATTGTATTGGGTTGGCCAAAAAGTTCGTTTGGGTTTTTCCGTAACCTCTCATGGAAAAACCCAAACGAATTTTTTGGCCAAGCCAATATTATACATCCTTGTAGCCTGTCTTACACCCAATAGTTTGTACCTCTCTCACCCCCAACCCCTATATTGCCCCACTGGTAACCATTAGTCTGTTCTCTATGTCTGTGAGTCTGCTTCTTTTTTGTTATATTCACTAGTTGTATTTTTTAGATTCCACATATAAGTGATATCATACAGTATGTGTCTTTCTCTGACTTACTTCACTTAGCATAATACCATTTTCTACCTTCTTAGTTTTGAGCCTGTGTTCTCTTATGAGTTTCAAAGTTTTTCAATTTCCCTCAATACAGCACTTTTCACTGCCTTATGTTGTTTTGCTGTGTAGTATTTTCATTACTACTTATCTATTTTATTTAAAATTTCCATTATAATTTTATGATTGTTTAGCATTATGCTAAATTTCCAATGTTGGGGGCTTTTATGTCATTTTGTTATTAACTTTACTTATAGAGATCAAAATGCACAGAAAATATGATCCCTAATCTTTCGAAAATCACCAGTTTAGAATATACTGCATGGGTTCTAAAAAAGGCTGTGATTTCTCTTATTGTTGGATGGAGAATTCTGTGTCTGTTCAATAGATCAAGCTTGTTGTTAGCACTTTTCCTGATATATTATTGCTTTTTTGTCCACCTGCCATATAAAAAGTCATATCAAAATCTATAATCCCATTTACAATAGCATCAAAAAGACTAAGACAGATCCTGGGGAAGATGGTGGAAGAGTAAGACGCGGAGATCGCCTTCCTCCCCACGGATACACCAGAAATACATCCACACGTGGAACAACTCCTACAGAACACCTACTGAAGGCTGGCGGAAGACCTCAGACCTCCCAAAAGGCAAGAAACTCCCCACGTACCTGGGTAGGGCAAAAGAAAAAACAGAGACAAAAGAATAAGGACGGCACCTGCACCAGTGGGAGGGAGCTGTGAAGGAGGAAAAGTTTCCACACACTAGGAAGCCCCTCCGCGGGTGGAGACTGCGGGAGGCGCAGGGGGCAGTTTCGGGACCGCAGAGTAGTGCACAGCGACGGGTGCGGAGGGCAAAGCGGGGAGATTCCTGCACAGAAGATCGGTGCTGACCGGCTGACCGGCACTCACCAACCCGAGAGGCTTGTCTGCTCACCCGCCGGGGCGGGCGGGGCTGCGAGCTGAGGCTCGGGTTTCGGTTTTGGACAGAGCTCAGGGAGAGGACTGGGGTTGGCGGCTTGAACATAGCCTGAAGGGGTTAGTGCACCACGACTAGCCGGGAGGGAGTTCGGGGAAAAGCCTGCACCGGCCGAAGAGGCAAGAGACTTTTTCTTCCCTCTTTGTCTCCTGGTGCGCGAGGAGAGGGGTTTAAGAGCGCTGCTTAAAGGAACTCCAGAGACGGGCGCGAGCCGCGGCTAAAAGCGCGAACCCCAGAGACGGGCGCGAGCCGCGGCTGAAAGCGCGAACCCCAGAGGCGGGCGCGAGCCACGGCTGAAAGCACAAACCCCAGAGACGGGTGCGAGCCGTGGCTGAGACCGCGGACCCCAGAGACGGGCGGGAGACGCTGGGGCTGCTGCTGCCGCCACCAAGGGACCTGTGTGCGAGCACAGGTCACTCTCCACACACCTCTTCCGCGGAGCCTGTGCAGCCCGCCACTGCCAGGTTCCCAGGATCCAGGGACAACTTCCCCGGGACAGCGCACGGCGGGCCTCAGGCTGGTGCAACGTCACGCTGGCCTCTGCCGCAACGTTGCGCCGCCTCTGCCGCCGCAGGCCGGCCCCGCACGCAGTGCCCCTCCTTCCCCCATCCCCCAACCCCCGGCCTGAGTGAGCCGGAGCCCCCGAATCAGCGGCTCCTTTAACCCCGTCCTGTCGGAGCAAAAAACAGACGCCCTCCAGCGACCTACACACAGGGGCAGGGCCAAATCCAAGGCTGAGCTCCTGTGAGCTGTGAGAACAAAGAAGAGAAAGGGAGATCTCTCCCAGCAGCCACAGGAGCAGCGGATTGAAGCTCCACGGCCAACTTGATATACCCTGCATCTGTGAAATACCTGAATAGACAAGGAATGATCCCAAATTGAAGAGGGGGAATTTAGGAGCGAGATCTATGATTTTTTCCCCTTTTCCTCTTTTTGTGAATGTGTACGTGTATGCTTCTGTGTGAGATCTTATCTGTATACTCTTGCTTCCACCATTTGTCCTAGGGCTCTATCCGTCCATGGTTTTTTTTTTTTAATTTTTTTCTTAATAATTAATTTTAATTGTAATAAATTTATTATACTTTACCTTCGTTCTTTCTTTCTTTCTTTCCTTCCTTCCTTCCCTCCTTTAGACAACGAATCACCCCAAATTGAGGAGGTGGTCTCTGAGAGCAAGATTTATGATTTTTCCCCCTTTACCTCTTTTTGTGAAGGTGTGTGTGTATGCTTCTGTGTAAGATTTTCTCTGTATAGCTTTGCTCCCAACATTTGTCCTAAGGTTCTATCCGTCCCTTTTTTTTTTCTAAATATTTTTTAATTCAATAACTATATTATACTTTATTTTATTTTTACTGTATCTTCTTTCTTTCTTTTTTCCTTCTTTCCCTCCTTCCTTCCTTCCTCCCTCCTTTCTTTCCTTCTTTGCTTCTTTCTTCCTTCCTTCCTTTCCTCCTTTCCCTCTTTCTTTCCTCATACTTCTACCAATTCTCTCTACTTTTTCTCGCTTTTATTCTGAGCCGTGTGGATGAAAGGCTCTTGGTGCTCCAGCCCAGGAGTCAGGGCTCTGCCTCTGAGGTAGGAGAGCCAACTTCAGGACACTGGTCAACAAGAGACCTCCCAGCTCCACATAATATTAAACGGTGGAAATCTCCCAGAGACCTCCATCTTAACACCAGCACCCAGCTTCACTCAACGACCAGTAAGCCACAGTGCTGGACAACCTATGCCAAACAACTAGCAAAACAGGAACACAACCCCACCCATTAACAGAGAGGCTGCCTAAAATCATAACAAGGCCACAGACACCCCAAAACACACCACCAGACGTGAACCTGCCCACTAGAGAGACAAGATCCAGCCTCATCCAGCACAACACAGGCACTAGTCCCCTCCACCAGGAAGCCTACACAACCCACTGAAACAACCTTAGCCACTGGAGACAGACATCAAAAACAACGGGAACTACGAACGTGCAGCCTGCAAAAAGGAGACCCCAAACACAGTAAGATAAGCAAAATGAGAAGACAGAAAAACACACAGCAGATGAAGGAGCAAGATAAAAACCCACCAGACCTAACAAATGAAGAGGAAATAGGCAATCTACCTGAAAAAGAATTCAGAATAATGATAGTAAGGATGATCAGAAATCTTGGAAGTAGAATGGACAAAATGCAAGAAACAGTTAACAAGGACCTACAAGAACTAAAGATGAAACAAGCAACGATGAACAACGCAATAAATGAAATTAAAAGTACTCTAGATAGGATCAATAGCAGAATAACTGAGGCAGAAGAACGGATAAGTGACCTGGAAGATAAAGTAGTGGAAATAACTACTGCAGAGCAGAATAAAGATAAAAGAATGAAAAGAACTGAGGACAGTCTCAGAGACCTCTGGGACAACATGAAATGCACCAACATTCGAATTATAGGGGTTCCAGAAGAAGAAGAAAGAAAGAAAGGGACTGAGAAAATATTTGAAGAGATTATAGTTGAAAACTTCCCTAATATGGGAAAGGAAATAGTTAATCAAGTCCAGGAAGCACACAGAGTCCCATACAGGATAAATCCAAGGAGAAATATGCCAAGACACATATTAATCAAACTGTCAAAAATTAAATACAAAGAAAGCATATTAAAAGCAGCAAGGGAAAAACAACAAATAACACACAAGGGAATCCCCATAAGGTTAACAGCTGATCTCTCAGCAGAAACCCTACAAGCCAGAAGGGAGTGGCAGGACATACTGAAAGTGATGAAGGAGAAGAACCTGCAGCCAAGACTACTCTACCCAGCAAGGATCTCATTCAGATTTGATGGAGAAATTAAAACCTTTACAGACAAGCAAAAGCTGAGAGAGTTCAGCACCACCAAACCAGCTTTACAACAAATGCTAAAGGAACTTCTCTAGACAAGAAACACAAGAGAAGGAAACGACCTATAGTAACAAACACAAAACAATATAGACAATGGCAATAGGAACATACATATCGATAATTACCTTAAATGTAAATGGACTAAATGCTCCCACCAAAAGACACAGATTGGCTGAATGGATACAAAAACAAGACCCTTATATATGCTGTCTACAAGAGGCCCACTTCAGACCTAGAGACACATACAGACTGAAAGTAAGGGGATGGAAAAAGATATTCCATGCAAATGGAAACCAAAAGAAAGCTGGAGTAGCAATTCTCATATCAGACAAAATAGACTTTAAAATAAGGACTATTAAAAGGGACAAAGAAGGACACTACATAATGATCAAGGGATCGATCCAAGAAGAAGATATAACAGTTGTAAATATTTATGCACCCAACATAGGAGCACCTCAATACATAAGGCAAATACTAACAGCCATAACAGGGGAGATCGACAGTAACACATTCATAGTAGGGGACTTTAACACCCCACTTTCACCCATGGACAGATCATCCAAAATGAAAATAAATAAGGAAACACAAGCTTTAAATGATACATTACACAAGATGGACTTAATTGATATTTATAGGACACTCCATCCAAAAACAACAGAATACACATTTTTCTCAAGTGCTCATGGAACATTCTCCAGGATAGATCATATCTTGGGTCACAAATCAAGCCTTGGTAAATTTAAGAAAACTGAAATTGTATCAAGTATCTTTTCTGACCACAACGCCATGAGACTAGATATCAATTACAGGAAAAGATCTGTAAAAAATACAAACATATGGAGGCTAAACAATACACTACTTAATAATGAAGTGATCACTGAAGAAATCAAAGAGGAAATAAAAAAATACCTAGAAACAAATGACAATGGAGACACAACGACCCAAAACCTATGGGATGCAGCAAAAGCAGTTCTAAGGGGGAAGTTTATAGCAATACAGGCCCACCTTAAGAAGCAGGAAACATCTCGAATAAACAACCTAACCTTGCACCTCCAGCAATTAGAGAAAGAAGAACAAAAAAACCCCAAAGCTAGCAGAAGGAAAGAAATCATAAAAATCAGATCAGAAATAAATGAAAAAGAAATGAAGGAAACGATAGCAAAGATCAATAAAACTAAAAGCTGGTTCTTTGAGAAGATAAACAAAATAGATAAACCACTAGCCAGACTCATCAAGAAAAAAAGGGAGAAGACTCAAATCAATAGAATTAGAAATGAAAAAGGAGAAGTAACAACTGACACGGCAGAAATAAAAAAAATCATGAGAGATTACTACAAGCAACTTTATGCCAATAAAATGGACAATCTGGAAGAAATGGACAAATTCTTAGAAATGCATAACCTGGCAAGACTGAATCAGGAAGAAATAGAAAATATGAACAGACCCATCACAAGCACTGAAATTGAAACTGTGATTAAAAATCTTCCAACAAACAAAAGCCCAGGACCAGATGGCTTCACAGGTGAATTCTATCAAACGTTTAGAGAAGAGCTAACACCTATCCTTCTCGAACTCTTCCAAAATATAGCAGAGGGAGAAACACTCCCAAATTCCTTCTACGAGGCCACCATCACCTTGATTCCAAAACCAGACAAGGATGTCACAAAGAAAGAAAACTACAGGCCAATATCACTGATGAACATAGATGCAAAAATCCTCAACAAAATACTAGCAAACAGAATCCAACAGCACATTAAAAGGATCATACATTATGATCAAGTGGGGTTTATTCCAGGAATGCAAGGATTCTTCAATATACGCAAATCTATCAATGTGATAAACCATATTAACAAATTGAAGGAGAAAAACCATATGATCATCTCAATAGATGCAGAGAAAGCTTTCGACAAAATTCAACACCCATTTATGATAAAAACCCTCCAGAAAGTAGGCATAGAGGGAACTTTCCTCAACATAATAAGGGCCATATATGAGAAGCCCACAGCAAACATCATCCTCAATGGTGAAAAACTGAAAGCATTTCCACTAAGATCAGGAACAAGACAAGGTTGCCCACTCTCACCACTCTTATTCAACATAGTTTTGGAAGTTTTAGCCACAGCAATCAGAGAAGAAAAGGAAATAAAAGGAATCCAAATCGGAAAAGAAGAAGTAAAGCTGTCACTGTTTGCAGATGACATGATACTGTACATAGAGAATCCTAAAGATGCTACCAGAAAACTACTAGAGCTAATCAATGCATTTGGTAAAGTAGCAGGATACAAAATGAATGCACAGAAATCTCTGGCATTCCTGTATACTAATGATGAAAAATCTGAAAGTGAAATCAAGAAAGCACTCCCATTTACCATGCAACAAAAAGAATAAAATATCTAGGAATAAACCTACCTAAGGAGACGAAAGACCTGTATGCAGAAAATTATAAGACACTGATGAAAGAAATTAAAGATGATACAAATAGATGGAGAGATGTACCATGTTCTTGGATAGGAAGAATCAACATTGTGAAAATGACTCTACTACCCAAAGCAATCTACAGATTCAATGCAATCCCTATCAAACTACCACTGGCATTTTTCACAGAACTAGAACAAAAAATTTCGCAATTTGTATGGAAACACAAAAGACCCCGAATAGCCAAAGCAATCTTGAGGACGAAAAAAGGAGCTGGAGGAATCAGGCTCCCTGACTTCAGACTATATTACAAAGCAACAGTAATCAAGACAGTATGGTACTGGCACAAAAACAGAAAGATAGATCAGTGGAACAGGATAGAAAGCCCAGAGATAAACCCACGCACATATGGACACCTTATCTTTGATAAAGGAGGCAGGAATGTACAGTGGAGAAAGGACAGCCTCTTCAATAAATGGTGCTGGGAAAACTGGACAGGTACATGTAAAACTATGAGATTAGATCACTCCCTAACACCATACACAAAAATAAGCTCAAAAGGGATTAAAGACCTAAATGTAAGGCCAGAAACTATCAATGTAAGGCCAAAAACTATCAAACTCTTAGAGGAAAACATAGGAAGAACATTCTATGACATAAATCACAGCAAGATCCTTTCTGACCCACCTCCTAGAGTAATGGAAATAAAAATAAAAATAAACAAATGGGACCTAATGGAACTTCAAAGCTTTTGCACAGCAAAGGAAACCATAACCAAGACCAAAAGACAACCCTCAGAATGGGAGAAAACATTTGCAAATGAAGCAACTGACAAAGGATTAATCTCCAAAATTTACAAGCAGCTCATGCAGCTCAATAACAAAAAAACAAACAACCCCATCCAAAAATGGGCAGAAGACCTAAATAGACATTTCTCCAAAGAAGATATACGGAATGCCAACAAGCACATGAAAGAATGCTCAACATCATTAATCATTAGAGAAATGCAAATCAAAACTACAATGAGATATCATCTCACACCAGTCAGAATGGCCATCATCAAAAAATCTAGAAACAATAAATGCTGGAGAGGATGTGGAGAAAAGGGGACACTCTTGCACTGCTGGTGGGAATGTGAATTGGTTCAGCCACTATGGAGAACAGTATGGAGGTTCCTTAAAAAACTACAAATAGAATTACCATATGACCCAGCAATCCCACTACTGGGCATATACCCTGAGAAAACCAAAATTCAAAAAGAGTCATGTACCAAAATGTTCATTGCAGCTCTATTTACAATAGCCCGGAGATGGAAAGAACCTAAGCGCCCATCATCGGACGAATGGATAAAGAAGATGTGGCACATATACACAATGGAATATTACTCAGCCTTAAAAAGAAATGAAATTGAGTTATTTGTAACGAGATGGATAGACCTAGAGTCTGTCATACAGAGTGAAGTAAGTCAGAAAGAAAAAGACAAATACCGTATGCTAACACATATATATGGAATTTAAGGGAAAAAAATGTCATGAAGAACCTAGGGATAAGACAGGAATAGAGGCGCAGACCTACTGGAGAACGGACTTGAGGATATGGGGAGGGGGAAGGGTGAGTTTTGACAGGGCGAGAGAGAGTCATGGACATATACACACTAACAAACGTAGTAAGGTAGATAGCTGGGGGGAAGCAGCCGCAAGGCACAGGGATATTAGCTCGGAGCTTTGTGACGGCCTGGAGGGGTCGGATGGGGAGAGTGGGAGGGAGGGAGACGCAAGAGGGAAGACATATGGGAACATATGTATATGTATAGCTGATTCACTTTGTTGTAAAGCAGAAGCTAACACACCATTGTAAAGCAATTATACCCCAATAAAGATGTTAAAAAAAAAAAGACTAAGACATTTAGGAATAAGTTTAACTAAGGAGGTGAAAGATCTGTACACTAAAAACTATAAAATGTTGAGGAAAGAAATTGAAGACATATATAAATAGAAAGGTATCTTGTTTTCATGGATTGAAAGAACTAATATTGTTAAAACATTCATGCTGCCCAAATCAATCTACAGATTTAATGTAATCACTATCAAAATCCCAGTGGAATTCTTTACAGAAATAGAAAAAACATCCAGAAATCTATGTTGAACCACAAAAGATTACAAATAGCCAAATAAATCTTGAGAAAGAAAAACACAGTGGGAGGCATCACACTACCTAATTTAATACTATATTACAAAGCTATAGTAATCAAAAGTGTGGTACTTGCTTAAAACAGTCACAGAGACAAGTGGAACAAAATCCAGAGAATTTGACAAGGAAGCCAACGATACTCAAAGGGGAAAAGATAGCATCTTCAATAAATGGTGTGGGGAAAACTGGATGTCCACATGCAAAACAGTGAAATTACAACTCTGTTTTACACCACGCACAAAAAATAACTCAAAATGGATTAAAGGCTTTGTGGTTTTAGGTCTTTTAAATGGAAGACCTAAAACCACAAGACTCCTGGAAGAAAACATAGGAAAAAAGCTCCTTGATGGGTCATGATGTTTTTGGAAATTGCATCTAAAGTACAAGCAGCAAAATCAAAACTAAGTTGGGACTACATCAAACTAAAAAGCTACACAAGAAAAACCATCAAGAAAGTGAAAAGGCAACCTATGGAATGGGAAAAAAAAACATTTGCAAATGATATACGTGATAAGGGGTTAACATCCAAAATACATAAAAACTCATCCAACTCAATAGCAAAAAGCCCCAAATAATCCAACTAAAAAATGGCAGAGGACCTGAATAGACACTTTTCCAAAGAAAATATACAAATGGCCAAAAGATACATGAAAAGATGCTTGAGATCACTACTCACTAAGGTAACGCAAATTAGAACTACAACGAGGTGTCACCAACTACCTGTTTGAATGGCTGTTATAAAAAGGCAAGAGATAAATGCTGGCAGGGTTGTGGAGAAAAAGGAACCCTCGTGCACTGTTGGTGGAATTATAAATTGGTACTGTCACTGTGGAAAACAATATGGTGGTTCCTCAAAAAATTAAAAATAGAACTACCACATGATCCAGCAATTCCATTTCTGGGAATATATTCAAAGGAAACAAAAACACTACCTTGAAAAGGTATCTGTATCCCCGTGCTCATAGCAGCATTATTTACAATACCCAAGACATGGAAACAACCTAAGTGTCCAATGACAGATGAATGGATAAAGGAGTTGTGGTATATGTGTGTGTGTGTGTGTATATATATATATATATATATATATACACATACATACATACATACACACAATGGAATATTAGCCATAAAAAAAGAATGAAATAATGCCATTTGCAGCAACATGGATGGACCTAGAGGTTATCATACTAAGTGAAGTAAGTCAGAAAGAGAAAGACATATGATATCACTTATATGTAGAATCTAAAAAAATGATACAAATGAACTTATTTACAAAACAGAAACAGACTCACAGACTTTGAAAACAAACTTATGTTTACCTAAAGGGGAAAGGTGTGGGAAGGGATGAATTAGGAGTTTGGGATTAACAGACACACACTACTATATATAAAATATATATTATACACACCCACACAATGGAATATTATTCAGCCATAAAAAAGTGAGGCAATCCTACCATTTGCAACAACATGGATGGACCTTGAAGGCATTATGCTAAGTGAAATAAATCAGAGAAAGGCAAATACCATATGATCTCACTTATTTGTGGAATCTAAAATGAACAAAAACACCCCACCAAACTCAGAGAAAAAGAACTATGGTTACCAGAGGCTTGGGGTAGGGGTAGGGGGAATCAGGGGAAGGTGGTCAAAAGGTACAGACTTCCAGTTATAAGTACTAGGGATGTAATTTACAACATGATGACTATAGTTAACACTGCTGTATGATACTTAAAGTTCTTAAAGAGAGTAGATCCTAAGAGTTCTTATCACAAGAATTGGTTTTTTCTTTTTTTGTATCTATATGAGATGCTGGATGTTAACAAAACCTATTGTGGTAATCATTTCACAATATATGTAAATTAAACCATCATACTGTACACTTTAAAATTAAACATCGATTATTTCTGTATAAAACTGGAAAAAAGTTTTAATTAAAAAACAAAACATGATTTTGGCTTCTTTATAAGGTTCTTTGGCCTCTTCAAAAGTGATTTTTTAAGTTTCTTTGGGAAAATATTAAAATTCCTTTACATTCAAATTTTACTTAAAAACAATCTAAAATACACCTGTAAAAAGAAGTACATTTTGAGGGTTCCTGTTCAAGATGATAACATAGGAAGATCCTGAACTCACATTCTCCACGGACACACCAAATCTATAGCTATATATGGAAAAATTTCCTCTGGGAAAAAAACTAAACCTGGCAGAGCCACCCCTTCACTTTGAGCAAGGGAGAGGGAAATCACACTGAAGTGGGTAGAAAATGGTGAGCCCCGCAGTCTTGCCATAAACCTCATCCCTGGTACAGCAACCCACAGTTGGGAGGGAACTCAAAACCCAGAGCCTCTCCCTGAACAGCTCTGGCTTTGTACCCAACGTTAGGTACCCCAACTTTTAACATCAGCACATGAGAGTTGAGCCCCCAAAACATCTGGCTTTGAAGACCAATGGGGCTCACACCCAGTAAGCCCACCAGGCTATGGCAAAGTGAGGAGAAACTGTTTAAATGCCTGAATTCACACTCTCCCACCCCAGGGCACAGCACAGAATCAGTTCTTTGAAATGTACCCAGATTTTATGGGAAAAAAGGTCCTTTGCTAATTTTAAAGCATTGGTCTGAGAGGCAAAGCCTGCTGGGATACTCTGGGGGTCGATGCTGGTGGGGACCATCTTCCTGCTCTCTGCCTTGCTAAAGCTGCAGGCACCATCTTTTTTTTCCTTTTCCTTTTTCCAACCAGTGCCATCTTTACAATTCCCCTGTACTTTGCTGCAGCCCGTGAGTGCCATCTCCATGCTGTCCCTCTGCCAGTATCTCTTGGAGAGGAGCTTCAACACACGTCTGGTGCCCTGGTTTTTACATCTGGTTACCTTGTTTTAGCAGATGCCACCCAGGGCCCACCCCCTTGATCACCTAGCTCTGCTGCCTGGGGGCTTGCATTACTGGGTACCATGGTACTGTCCTTAGGGGCAGGCTTCTCTTTTGGCACATCAATAGGGGCCTGTGGAGCTCCTCTTAGGGAACACAGGCCAGTGGACCAACCATGGGTTAAAGAGGAAATCCAAAGGGAAATTTGAAAAATACTTTGTGACAAATGAAAATGGAAATACAACATAATAAAATTTGGGGGGTGCAGCAAAAGCAGTTATAAGAGGGGAGTTCATAGTGATACATGCCTACCTCATGAAACAAGAAAAGTCCCAACTTTACACCTCACAGAACTAGAAAAAGAACAACAAATGAACGCCCAAGTTAGTAAAAGGAAGGAAATAATAAAAATTAGAGAAGAAACAAATGAAAAAGACACTAAAAAGACAATTGAGAAGACTGATGAAACTAAAATCTTTCTTTGTAAAGATAAAACTGAGAAGTCTTCAGGTAGACTCGCCAAAAAAAAAAAAAAACCTCAAATAAAATCAGAAATTAAAGAGAAGTTACAACTGATATCACAGAAATACAAAGGATCCAGAGAAACTACTATGAATAAATGTCACCAAATTGGAAAACCTAGAAGGAATGGATAAATATTTTTGGCAATATACAACCAACCAGGACTGAATTATGAGGAAACAGAAAATCTGAACAGGCCAATTACTAGTAAGGAGACTGAGTTAGTAATCAAAAACTTCCAAAAACAGAAGTCCAGGACTGACAGCTTCACTGGTGAATTCTGCCAAACACTCAAAAGAATTAACACGAATCCTTCTCAAATTCTAATAAAAAGAGGAAGATGAGGGAACACTTCCAAACTCACTGTAGGAGGCCAGCACAGCCGTGATACTAAAACCAGACAAGGATGCCACAAGGAAAGAAAATTATAGGCCAATATCCCTGATGAACAAAGATGCAGAAATCCTGAACAAAATATTAGCAAACCAAATTCAACAATACATTAAAAGGATTGTACACCGTGATGCAGTGGGATTTATCCCAGGGATGGAAGGATGGTTTAACATCCACGAATCAATCAGTGTGATACCCCACAAAGCAGGTATAGAGGGAACATACCTCAACATAATAAAAGCCATCATTACAAACCCACGGCTAATATCATACTCAACAGTGAAAAGCTGAAAGCCTTGCCTTTAAGAGCAGGAAGAAGATAAGGTTGCCCACTCTTGCCAGTTTTATTCAACACAGCACTGCAAGTCTTAGCCAGAACAGTTAGACAAGAGAAAGAAATAAAGAGGCATCCAAATTGGAAAGGAAGAAGTAGAACTGTCACTATTTGCAGATGACATGATATTATATATAGAAAACCCTAAAGACTCCACCAAAAAAAATCCTGTTAGAATAAATGAATTCAGTAAAGTTGCAGGACACAAAATCAACACGCAGAAATCTATTACATTTCTATACACTAAAAACAATCAGAAAGAGATATTAACAATCCTGCTTACAATTGCATAAAGAACTATAAAATGCCTAGGAATAAATTAAACCAAGGATGTGAAAGACCTGTACACTGAAAACTGTGAGACACTGATGAAACAAATCCAAGAAGACACAAATAAGTGAAAAGCTATTCCATGCTCACAGACTGGAAGAATTAATGTTGTTAAAATGTCCATACTACTCAAAGCAATCTACAGGTCAACACAATGCCTATCAAAATTCCAATGGCATTTTTCACAGAAATAGAATAATCCTAAAATTTGTATGGAACCACAGAAGGCCCTGAACAGCCAAAGCAATCTTAAGAATGAAGAACAAAGCTGGAGGCATCACGCTCCCTGGTTTCAAACTATATTACAAAACTATAGTAATCAAATTGTATGGTATTTGAATAAAAACATCCATGGGTCAGTGGAACAGAACAGAGAGCCCAGAATTAAAGCCACACATATATAGTCAATTAATTTATGACAGAGGAACCAAGAATATACAGTGGGGAAAAGACAGGCTCCTCAATAGATGGTGTTAGGAAAACTGGACAGCCACATGCAAAAGAATGAAACTAGACCACTATCTTATACCATACACAGAAAATAACTCAAAATGGATTAACGACTTGAATGTAAGCTCTGAAAACATAAAATGCCTAGAAGAAAATATAAGTAGTAAGTTTCATGGCATCAGTCTTGGCGATGATTTTTTGGAATTAATACTAAAAGCATAGGCAAGAAAAGCAAAAATGAACAAGTGGGACTACATCAAAATAAAAAGCTTTTGCTCAGCAAAGGAAACCATCAACAAAATGAAAAGGAAACCTACCAAATGGGAGAAGATATTTGCAAATCATATATTTGATAAGGGTTAATATCCAAAATACATAAAGAATTCATACAACTCAACAGATAAAAAATAATCCAAGTGAAAAATGGGTGAACAATCTGGATAGACTTTTTTCCAAAGAAGATATACAGGTGGCCAAGAGGTACATGAGAAGATGCTCAACATCACTAGTCAGGTAAGTGCAAATCAAAACCACAATGGAATATCACCTTACACCTCCTAGAATGGCTAGTATCAAAAAGACAAGAAATTGCATACATAAGTAAGGATGTGGAGAAAAGGGAACCATTGTACACTATTGGTGGGACTGTAAGTTGGTATGTCCACTGTGAAAACAGTATGGGGGTTTCTCAAAGAATTAAAAATAGAACTACCATAGGATCCAGCAATTCCACTTCTGGATATATACCCAAAGGAAATAAAGTAACTATTTGGAAGGAGTACCAGCACTTCATGTTCACTGCAGCATTATTTACAATAGCCAAGATATGGAGACAGCTTAGATGTCCACTGATGGATGAATCGATGAACAAACTGTAGTTTATATATACTGTGGAGTATTATTCAGCCACCCAAAAGGGAAGTCTTGCCATTTGCAACAACATGGATAGACCTCAAAGGCATTATGCTAAGTGAAGTAAGTCAGACAGAGAAAGACAAATACCATATGATATCTTTTATATGTGTAATCAAGAAAAAAAATAAACCACTCTCAGATACAGAGGACAGGTTGGTGGTTCCCAGAGGTAGGATTTTGAGGTAGGGTGGGCAACATGGGTGAAGGGAGTCAAAAGGTATAAACTTCCAGTTATAAAATAAAGAATTCATGGGGATGTAATGCACCACATGGCCACTGTAGTTAATAGTACTATATTGCATATTTGAAAGTTGCTGAGTAAATCTATAATGTTCTCATCACAAGAAAAACAAGTGTAACTATGTATGGTGATAGATGTTAACTAGACTTAATGTGGTTATCATTTACACAAAATATACAAATATTGAATCATTATGTTATACGATATTATATTAGTTTTTGGTGTACATCAATTATACCTCAATAAAAAACAGAGTTACATTTCTAAGATAATTTCACAGAATTAAGCTCCATCTTAAAGAATGAAATTGGAACACTCCCTAATACCATACACAAAAATAAACTCAAAATGGATTAAAGACATAAATGTAAGGCCGGATGCTATAAAACTCTTAGAGCAAAACATAGGCAGAACACTCTCTGACATAAATCGCAGCAATGTTTTTTTTTAATCCACCTTCTAGGGTAATGAAAATAAAAACAAAAATAAACAAATGGGACCTAATTAAACTTAAAAGCTTTTGCACAGCAAAGCAAACCGTAAACAAAACGGAAAGACAACCCACAGAATGGGAGAAAATATTTGCAAACGAAGCAACCGACAAGGGATTAATCTCCAAAATATACAAACAGCTCATGCAGCTCAATGTCAAAAAAAAAAAAAAAAATGGGTGGAAGATCTAAATAGACATCTCTCCAAAGAAGACATACGGATGGCCAAAAAACATGAAAAGATGCTCAACATCACTAATTATTTGAGAAATGCAAATCAAAACTGCAGTGACGTGTGAGGTATCACCTCACACCAGTCAGAATGGCCATCATCAAAAAATCTACAAACAGTAAATGCTGGAGAGGGTGCAGAGAAAAAGGAACCCTTTTACACTGTTGGTGGGAATGTAAATTGGTACAACCATTATGGAGAACAGTATGGAGTTTCCTTAAAAAACTAAAACTAGAACTACCTTATGATCCAGCAATCCCACTCATGGGCATATATCCAGAGAAAACCATAATTTGAAAGATACACGCACCCCAGTGTTCACTGCAGCACTATTTACAATAGCCAGGACATGGAAGCAACCTAGATGTCCATCGACAGAGGAATAAAGAAGATGTGGTACATATATACAATGGAATATTACTCACTCATAAAAAAGAATGAAGTAATGCCATTTGCAACAGCATGGATGAACCATGAGATTATCATACTAAGTGAAGTAAGTCAGAGCAAGACAAGTTTCATATGATATTGCTTATATATTGAATCTTAAAAAATGGTACAAATGAACTTATTTACAAAACAAATAGAGTTACAGATGTAGAAAACAAACTTATGGTTACCAAAGGTGAAAGGAGGGAGGAGAGGGATAAATTAGAAGATTGGTATTAACATGTACACACTACTATATATAAAATATGTAACTAATAAGGACCTACTGTATAATACAGGGAACTCAGTATTCTGTAATAACCTATACGGGAAAAGAATCTAAAAAATGAATGACTATATGTATAACTGATTCACCTTGCTGTACACCTGAAATTAACACAACATTGTAAATCAACTATACTCCAATTTTTTTTAAAAAATTTTTAATAAAACTGTATCTTAAAATGCCAGTGTGTTTGATAATGATTCTACAAACCTATCAATCATCTGCCTCCATTCATTGCACTTTTATACCTGTGCATAAGAACGAATGAAAGCAGATAGTGATGGGAGTATCTGAGCTCAAAATCTCAGGAGAAGTAAAGGAGCAAAAAAAAGAAATAATCTCGAAAAACTAATTTATTTTATAAATCAACTATAAACTGAAAGAGCTCCTATCCTTTAACTTCTAAAAGAAATACTTAGATAATAAATGTTTATTCAACTGTTAATTAATCAGTGTGATTACATAGATTTGGGGTTATAAAATCTGTTAGCGATAGGAAAATTCAGTTTATTATTGGTATTAAATCACTAGAATATTTTAAAGTTAACTATCTGAAAAACACTGAGACCATCACAAAGGGAACAATGAAATGCAGCAAAGTTTCTAAAAGCCCCTCGTTTTTATCAATACAAATATGATGAAGGGATGATTGTCATTTCTACAGAGTTTATTGAAAATGTTCATATGATGCCAGGTCCTAAATTGTGATATTTACTATTATTCTGGTTTTCTAAATAAAGGGCAGTACAGTCCATGAAAGCTGAATATAAGGTTAAAACCAAGATCATTTATTCTACACAGTAATTATCCCTAAAGCAAGAGCTCTGCTAGGGTATTCCCTTTGCAGCAGAGGGGTCATTTTATCTTAAGGTCATGCCTACCTAAATTTCCCCATTCCCTGACGTTAACATCAATAACCCATGCTGGGATTAATACAGCGTACCTTCCTAAAATAACCTTCTATTACAAGGTTGGATAGTTCTCAAAACTGCCTTCAATATCAATCTTATGTAATGATGAAAACACAAGGTTAGAAAGTTTAGGTTTAATATGAATCTCTGAGATTCTTCTTCATAATAATATGGGATGATAATGACTCAAGGTAATGGGAGAATCTATAGCTTCCTCTTGATTTCTTCAAATTACGGATAAAATATAAAACTCACAAATTAGGCAAAGTCTTCATAGACAAATAGCATACAACTCAGCTTAATTACTGTGCTGGGAGTATAAGTAAGCTCACCTTAGATACTGTATTTCTTCAGAATTTTAGTCGACAGTGCTGTAGAAATGCTTTACTTTATCCAGTCTGGAAAATTATTTATTTTGTGCTTTTTTTGGGAAAGATCTGCTATGCGTTATTCCTCATATATAAAAGTAAACGTTACATAAACCATGCTAGGATAACAATATAATACAGTGCAAAGAGAATCGTATTTGAGGTAAACACATTTGGGTTCAAATCCTGTCAAGACTTAGAAAGGTAATTTTCCAAGTAATTATAACCCATTTATAAAGGGTTAAATGGTATGTCTCTCACAGGATTGATGCGAGGATTCTAAGATTACTTACATAAATCACCAAGCAGGTAACTGGTGCTCAAATATCTTGTTCTCTTTCAGTCTCATCAGTAACACTCTGTGGATTGTTTGAAAGAGTAACTGTGTGTATGACTATTTAAAAGCTGGAACAATTTAGAATTTAAGACTGTTTTCGAAATGCAGAGGCAGTCTAAAAACTTTGAAGTGAAATGGGATTAGGATTCTTTTCATATAATGTCAGTTAAAGTGAAAGAGAGAATGAGAAAATAATCTTCCAATAATGTTTCTAGAGAAAAATATATACTATGATCTGATTATTTAAAAATTATGATTACAAAAGTAGAATACATTTTATAAAATGTACTATTTTGTATATCACTATATACATTATATGAAATATTGCATATAATTATAGACGAATTTTATATACTAAATATACAGTATTACATAATATTCATTAATATATATTATTCACTGTATGGTATATAATTGTTTATTACTATATATCATAATTTGTATTTTTAATATCACTTATAAGTTAACATATTAGTTCATTTGTTGTACATTATAACATTTATATTACTGCATGTTATACATTATATGCTATATATGTTTGTGGGGGTGGATAGATAGGTATTTTGGTGTGTGTAAAATAACCACTTATTACTGCTCTTGTTTTCCCCAATTAATGGAGCATCCTTTAATCCTCGTACACTGCTGGTGGGAATTTAAATTGGTACAGCCACTACAGAGAACAGTATGGAGGTTCCTTAAAAAACTAAAAGTAGGGCTTCCCTGGTGGTGCAGTGGTTGAGAGTCTGCCTGCCGATGCTGGGGACGAGGGTTTGTGCCCCGGTCCAGGAGGATCCCACATGCTGCAGAGCGGCTGGGCCCGTGAGCCATGGCTGCTGAGCCTGTGCGTCCGGAGCCTGTGCTCCGCAACGGGAGAGGCCACAGCTGTGGGAGGCCCGCGTTCCGGAAAAAAAAAAAACAAAAAACTAAAAGTAGAGCTACCATATGATCCAGCAATCCCACTCCTGGGCATATATCCGGAGAAAACCGTAATTCATTTTGAAAAAAACACATGCACCCCACTGTTCATTGCAGCATGATTCACAATAGCCAAGACATGGAAGCAACCTAAATGTCCACTGACAGATGAATGGATAAAGAAGATGTGGTACCTCGGGCTCCCCTGGTGGCGCAGTGGTTGAGAGTCCGCCTGCCGATGCAGGGGACACGGGTTCGTGCCCCGGTCCGGGAAGATCCCACATGCCGCGGAGCGGCTGGGCCCGTGAGCCATGGCCGCTGAGCCTGTGCGTCCGGAGCCTGTGCTCCACAATGGGAGAGGCCACAACAGTGAGAGGCCCGCGTACTGCAAAAAAAAAAAAAAAAAAAAAGATGTGGTACCATAAGAAAGAATGAAATAATGCCATTTGCAGCAACATGGATGGACCTAGAGAATATGATACTAAGTGAAGTAAGTCAGAGAAAAACACTTAGGATATCACTTATATGTGGAATCTAAAAGAAAAAAATGATACAAATGAAATTATTTACAAAACAGAAACAGACTCATACAAAATAAACTTATGGTTACCAAAGGGAAAAGTGTGGTGAAAGATAAATTAGGAGTATGGGATTAACAGATACACACCACTATATATAAAATAAACAACAAGGATTTACTGTATAGCACAGGGAACTATATCTTGTACTAACCTATAATGGAAAAGAATATATACATATATGCATAATGGAATTACTTTGCTGTACATCAGAAACTAATACAACATTGTAAATCAACTATACTTCAATTAAAAAGCATCCTTTATTGAATAAGAGTATATTAATACATTTTCAAAGATTCTTTTTATACCAGTAGCTGCCATGTGTTAGGAAAAATAGGTTGAACATTTCTTAGAATCTCTCATTTATTTAATTTTTTGTCTCTAATTCCAAATTTTATACTTGATTTTAAAAACGAGTGGTGGAGTGGAATCCAATCTGTCTACTGATCACAAATATTCTCCCCAGTTGATTTGAAGATTTCTCATATTTGTATATCATAAACGATAACTCTGTAAGCATCCTGTCTACTTGAATTATTTTAATACCACCAAGTACTCTCTGTGATTACAGAACATCTAGATAAATTTAGTATTATGAACACAGACTTTGTGTTCTTAAAACATTATGTAGTGATAAAGCACTCGTATGTCTGCCTTATTCTTAATTTATTGAGCCATTAAAATCACTTTTTGATATTATAATGTACACTTTATTTTACTACAATTTGCAAATTCAATTTAAAAACTTTCTCTTGTTGCTTCAGGATTGTACTTGCAAGCTTTCAAAATGTCTCAGACCCTAGAAAGGGTCAAATGTTAGCTTTCTGTACAAAAAGAAGACACTAATATGTATCTGAAAATAATTTAATCAAGAAAAATGAAAAGCCAAAATAGTTCTTCCAAAGTACTATAATTGCCAGCTCACAGAGTCTCTCCCCTGCATCTCTGCAAACTCACAGTTCATAGGAGGGAGCAGAGTGAGGTGGGAGAAGCACAGGCTGAGGAGTCTAATGGACAAATACTAGAATCTCATTCTGGCACGTAGGAGCTGTGTGACCTTGAGCAAGTTACATCACCTCTCTATGCCTCAGGGTGTATTTGTTTATTTCTTTGTTCATTTGCATTTCTGCAAAATTGAGATAATAATGATTACCTGAAATATTTTATGGAGGTATAATACCTGTAAAATACATAGCATAGAACCAGGCCTAAAATCTGCAATGCATAAATTACTGTTTTTACCCATCTTGGTTTGCAATAGCCTTCCAACTGGTTTCCCTGCTACTAGTCCTCCTCAGTTATCCATCCTTTGCTGAAACTCCTTACTCTGTAATGGATTCTTAATAAACTTGTACCAACCAGTCACAATCTTTCTATCTTTATCTTTAAACATTCTTCCCCCATAATAAAATTTACGTTGAAATAAATGGGCTTACTCACTTTTCTTTCATTCAAGTAAGCAATCACCCATGAAATTCAGATATAAATATTTAGAAATTTCCCAAAAGGAATTTATGAAAATGAACTCTGTGTACTAGCACTATGCTAGACACTGAGAAATGATAAAAATACATCAGAAACAAATGCTATTTTCAGGGACAAGGAGCTTTCTGTCTTTGGAGAATAGCTTTGTTTGCTTAATTTTGTTTTTAACTTGTATTGTTTAGGACTGAAAATCAAATATAGTTGAATATTTTCCAAATGTTGGTAATATGATAATTGTCCAAGTCCCAGTTTTATTCATCTTACTAATATTAAAAGCAAGAAAGTCTGAAGTGTTAAACTTGATTGTCCCTTTACTCTTTAAGCCAAAAAGCACACAGAGTTTAACTTATTTCACAGTGACAAGCCTTGCAAAGCAGTAGCAATGATGAGCCTTCAGTGCATGGGAATGTAAACAGTATATGCATGAAAATATATGGGTTCATAAATACACAGTTAAGTGAAACTAAGCTCTCTCTTCATTAAACCGTTTATGTAGTCCAAAAAACAGAAATAAAAACATAAAAATTTAAAGTTCACAGTTAATATTCTCAACTCTGAGATACACATACGATGTGGAACGCTACAAAGGGAGATATTGTTTGTAAGCATGTACTGGTTTTAAGTGTGTTTCCAAAAATTCCCACATTTGTGACATTTGTGTGCCATCCGTGGCAGAGAGAAAGAAGGCAGAGCACAGTGCAGAGGAAACTTATATGTGTGTATTTTACACAGTGACAATAAATAAATTAAAAGGCCAGACTCATGCATTACAATATAGATAAATTACACAGAGAGACTGGAAATTGTATTCCTAAGTCTTGCCAAAAATATCGTAAAATGTATCTAGATTCCTCCAAATTAGCAAGACAATTTGTTGGAGATACTATATTGCCTTTCCATATGCTCAGGCTGCCCTCTTAGCAGCTCAAGAGAAAAGGGAGGAGGTATAGAAATTGGGTTAAAAATGGCTATTCAACTGGGTTCTGCTTTCTGCCCATTTCCTTGTCTTCTGATGCTCTGAAATCAGTTGAAAGACTAATATGCCTTCTCTGCTAATGGAATTCTTTCCTAATTCTTTATTTTCTCCTGGACCATATAAAATCATTTTATAGTGCCTTGGACATTCCCAAGTGTAGCTGTAGTTTTTATCACCTGTGGTCTCTAAAACTCCATTACGTACC
Source organism: Phocoena phocoena (assembly GCF_963924675.1). Classification (NCBI taxonomy): domain Eukaryota; kingdom Metazoa; phylum Chordata; class Mammalia; order Artiodactyla; family Phocoenidae; genus Phocoena; species Phocoena phocoena. The sequence continues at coordinate 24,110,848 of NC_089240.1, forward strand.
AGACAGGTAGCCTAAAGTGTACAAGAGAATCAGGCCTCTGCCCCAAGGAATTTTGCAATCTATAAGGACTGCTAAGGCAAACATTTCGACAATGGGATTAAAAGTCAGAAGGGCTATAAGAGCTCATCTAGTCTAACCACCCAACAAAACTAACATCTGAATTTACACATTCCAGGAAGGTGAGAAACCCACCAGTGATTGTACTTTTACAGAGAGGACAAGTTCAGTTCCTCATTTCATTGTTGCATACTTTCAGTTACTAGACAATGCTAGCTTACGCTGACCAGAAATTAGCTTTCCTGTAACTTCTACCCTTTGGTACCCTCTTGTGTGTCAAAGGATCATTTCCTTTCTCTATATACTACTACATTCTGAAGTAAGTACATTTATACAAACAGAATCATGTGCATTAACATCTCAAATGTTTAGTGTCATGGAGTAATTTAGAATCAAAATTATGTACATTTTTAAGGAAATATTTTTATATTAAATAGAAATTCAGCATCTTAAATAGAGTATTCTGAACATAGTTTATATTTTACTCAATGGCTGTAGGTTATCACCATTATTAAAAGAAATTATTGTATTGTGTTCTTATGGGTTGATGCCGTCAGGGTTTGTGGGAGTTGGTAGAAAAAATTGTCCCTATACTGCATGTTCTCAGGATGTTTACCTTTAGGGCTTTGTATATTTTTTCCATAGATTTTTCCCTTTTGTTTCTTAGTATCATATTGTATGATCTTGATCCTGCCACTGTGCCTGCCTCTAGCTGAAACCCTGTGCTTCTAATCTTATGTGACTTTGGAAATTAGATAACCAAACTCATTACAAAGATATCTAAAAGTGCCTCTGAGTGAGAATTCTCATAAACACATAAACTCATACTGTGGTAGACAGACTCTGAAGGGGCCCTCATGATCCCTGCACCTTGGTATCTAAGTCTTTGTATATTCCCTTCCTCTTGACTGTGAGCAGAACCTGTGACTTACTTCTAAACAATAGATTATGACAAAGGTGACAGGAAGCCACTCCGTTGATTAGGTTACATTAATGTGCTGTGAAGGGATTTTATAGATGTAATTAAAGACGATAAATCAGTTGATTCTGAGCTATCAAAAGGGAGATTATCCTGGATGAGCCTGACTTAATCAGGTGAAATCCCTTATGAGAGGGACTTGGCCTTCTCTGAAGTTAGAGGCTCTCTCTCCAATGCTGGCTTTGAAGCAAGCTGCCATGTTGTGAAAGGGCCTATAGTGTGAGTGCCCATGTGGCAAGGAACTGCGGGCGGCCTCTAGGGCGTAGGGTAGCTCACAGCCAGCAAAAACGCTGGGGCTGTCAGTCTTACAGCGGGGAGAAAATGAATTTCTCCAACAACCCAAAGGAGGTTGGAAGCAGATCTTTCTTCAGTCATCCTTGTGATGAAACCAAAACCCTAGTCAGCACCTTGATTGCAGCCTTGTGAGACCCTGAGCAGAGGACACAGCTAAGCCACGCCCAGATTCCTGCCCCACTGAAACTGTGAAATAAGAAATGGGTTTAAGTTGCTAAGGTTATGGTAATGCATTCAGCAACAGATAAGTAATATTCTTTAACAGCCTAATTGAGAAAAGAATATGAAAAAGAATAGATATATGTATGGCTGAGTCACTTTGTTGTACACCTGAAACTAACACAACATTGTTAACCAATTATAGTCCAATATAAAATGTTAAAAAAAAAAGATTCAAGGGGGAAAGGAAAAAACACAGATAAGTAATACATATAATACATATATGCTACATGCCATTTTGTGTGTACAGAGAAACTTTTGGTCAATTTCTTATCCTTTCCTGGGTTCAAGTTGGTTAAACTTATCTTCACTAATTAAAGTATTAACCAAAAGATATAACATACACATGTATGTTGTACAAATGAATGTATGAATATGCAGCACATTTTTCAACCAAGATATGTGCCTTTAAAACGTAAGCATACGCTGCATGTATTGTAATTATTTAACGACTGGTGGAGTGAAAACAAAGAGGCTCTTTTGAACAGAAGTATACACAGGTATAAGTAAAGGTACCTTATACAAAGGTACTCAATAAGAGGATGTAACACACATAAAGAGCTGAATTTAGAACATATAAAGTGTGCCACAAATTTAATTGCTTACCCAGGCTAGGCATTTCACTTAAGTGAGTGAATCTCACCATAGAGTGAAGGATAAGGAGTGGTGGAGACTGTGGTAAAAATGCCCCAGCCGAAAGAGACAGCTATCATTTTTCCCTTAGCTAATTATCATGTAGGTATACAAACACAATGTTGTCAGATACACTATTTTTCAAAAAGAATGTAAAAATTTAGATGCTCATGTGGCCTATCCATATTTCTAAAAGTTGATTACAAATGCAAATTAAAAAATAAATTATACTGGCCAAATAAGAGGACTGTAGGCCCTATCTGGTTGCCAGTTTGTGACGTCAATTAAAATTAATGGCTTATAAGCCAGAATAATGGAGCATACATGTCTAATTTCCTTAGATCAGCAGTAATGAACATGTCAGTGGGGTAGAGAAAGTCTACATGGGTTTGTCCAAATATAATGAGGGATACAATATCCTCTGACTTTTGTTATTCCCTGTGTTGTATTTCCATTGGAATGCTTGAGTAAAGAGAGCCTATATCTGACAAAACATTGTCCATTCTCAATATTTTGGTAACAGTAAATGAGGGCACTGAGAGGGAATTAGTAGGAGCAATGAGAAGTTAAGGTACATCCTTAAGTATTCCTAATTCAGTTCCAGAAAGTGATGTCCACACCTTGACTCTCCTTTTCCAATAAATGTTTGTGCTAAATGGAACCCCTAATTAATGAATTTCAGACACAGGTTTCCAAGGAGAGAATAACCTGTGTTTCTTGAAGTCATATTTGCCCAGGGTTTAAATGGTATCAGAAAAACAGTAACTACTCATATTTCTATAACGCTTGCCACAAGCTGCTATGATAGACATCCACCCTGCTACAAATTCCACCATCTCCCCCTACCTCAAGTTATATATGGTAGTTCCATATGGCTGTTCTATGTGAGATTATGCAAGTACTCTGTCAGCAATCACAGAGTATCTTCCAAGTCCTTCCCCTCTTGCTTCAATGACATCTCACCCTAAGCCCAAGAAGCCTATTATGTTATATGAACACATAAGCCACTGTTACCACTGTCATTTCCTAATGCTGGTGCTGATATCAATCAATGTGATCTAGAGTTGGCACTGTGTCAGTGACAAAATGAGGTGTGTGTAGCTTGGGGCCCCTACCTGACGTGGTGCTCCCCAGAGAGCTACCTTGAGCAAACCACAATTTGTGCTTAGTATTCCTCTTGCCTTAGAACTCAACTTCTGATCCATGAAGGTTGGCTAAAGCCTTGTCCCCTGCAGCATCAGCATCAGCATCAGCTGGGAGCTTGTTAGGAATGCAGAATCTCAGGCCATATTCTGGACCTACAGGCTCTGAGCCTGAATTTTAACGGGTGATTTGTATGCATCTTAAAGTCTGGGCTAAAAGACCAATACCCGAGACAGATATGTTGGCATTCTCTAAATCTGTCATAAATAAGCTCCTCCTGCAACCCATATTCCCCCTACCACTTTATATCATCCTTATGTCTCCCAGAATTTTACGTTTTGAAACAACTTGCATTTCATTTTTCACTATGCAAGGTTATACTAGAAGCTACTGAATTTTTCACTAGAAACTGCCCTTTGTAGCTAATATAAAATTGGACATATTACTTCCCATTATAATTGTGAAACCACGTTTTCTCTCTCTTTAAAATTTAAAATGTGCACACCTTTTAATCTAGCAATTACACTTCAAGAAATTTATATTGAAGATATACTCACACAAGTGCAAAAGGATATATGTCCTAAGATGTTCACTATAGCACATTGATAATAGTACTGATATCTAAATGTATAAATGCCCATCAATCAGGAACTGGTTAAAATAATTATGATATATCCATATAATCTGTGCCTTTTAAAGCATGAAGAAAATTTGCATGTGGCCAATTAGGAAAGATGTCTAATATTTAAGGGTCCATCCAAGTTATAAAATTATATATTGTATGCTATCATTTGAATAAGTCCTATATTTAAATACATGTATCTACATGTGTTCATTGTGTGTATAGCATGTAGAAGCTATATACAGAAACTGTATAGCTGTCATTGTATGTTGGCTTATCTGACCTCATTTTCAACTCTTCTACCTACCTCTCCTGTGGAGGCTGTAAAAGATAAAAACTTGATTTCCCAGATTCCCTTGCAGCTAAGGTTGAGCATGTGAAACAGTTATGGCTAATAATCTATAATCAGAAGTCTACTACTGCTGCCTCTTCCTCTTGTTTTACCCTGCCTGGAATACCACTCTGAAGCCTGGAGGTGAAGCAGCCATTTGGTGACCATGAGGTAGCAAGCATTAAGGACTAGAACCAACACAATAGAGTAAGAAAAAGAATAATGTGCTTGGCCTCTCATGGCATCCTATGTCAACAGCACCAGTACTTAGATACCTACCTCTGTTTTTCGCTTTGAAAGATAATTAAATCCCTGGATATTTAAGCCACCACATGGGGGGGTTTGGGGAGGGTGTTATTATTATTACTATTATTTTTAAAGTTAGGCAACCCATCCTTGATACAAGTGTTAAGTCTCAAGAGTCGGATGAGAGGCAAAGGCACTATTTATATCAAAATTTTTACTCTTTCGTGATGTTTGAATTCTGTAATCAAAGAAATGACACATATACACAAACATTTTAAAAAGCTGATTTAAAAATGCAGTTGAAGTCAGTGAGTTTTATGCAGAGTTGTTTCAAGCCCTGGCTTAAAAGAGAACTATTTTTTCACAAAATTGTTTCTAGTATTTAAACTGTATGGATAATAACAGAAACAATTTAATATGTCATACCATAACAGAATGATTGCTAAAAGGACAGACATAATTACATTAGTGATTGTACAACTTAGGTGACAAAGAGTTACCCTTCTGAGGAAGAGGAGGTAATTTCTCTTGTTTAAAAGAAGATTAATTACACATCCCTGTTTATAGAAAAATGATAGTGATAGGGTTTCATAGAGCTGAATGATAATGCCCTTCTTCTTTTTTGTTCTTGCTTTTTGATGTTTAAAGAAAGATGAAAACAGAACTCAGAAGAAGAAAGAGCTAAGTATTTAGGGGATTGTTCTTCATGAAGTTGTTTCCAAAAGCAGTAGTCACAGGATGTGTTCCTGTGTAGGAAAGAACTAACTCAGTAGGTCTGAATTGTTCAAACTCTGCACATTCAGAAGAAAGGCCTGTTTCCAGGACTGGCCCATGGCCAGCTCCTGGGATCTGAGCTCTGGGAACTGAATGTTCTACCTGTACATTTTGACCCTATAGTTAATGCTAACAGTGTGATTTACAGTAAACACCTGTTTCTGCTCTGAGAGTGTGGAGTCTGAGTAGCTGAAGTCAGATGTGCAGGTACTACGTGCCTACGTCAGTGACCCTGGATAAAAACCGTGAACACCAAGGCTTCAGGTGAGCTTCCCTGATTGGTGCAACTTTGTATGTGTTGTTACGAGTTGGGAGAATTAAGCACATCACGTGCAACTCCAACGGGGGTGGGGGGTGAAATGTGGAGAGACTTGGCAGCTTGCACCTGCTTTCTGCTGGACTTCACATCATGAGCCTTTTCCCTTTGCTGACTATCATCTGTATTACTTTTGCTATAGTAAATCATAACTGTGAATACAAGAGCTTCTGAGTCCTAATAAAAGCAAAAATAAACAAAAGGGACCTAATCAAACTTACAAGCTTTTTCACAGCAAAGGAAACCATAAACAGAACTAAAAGACAGCCTACAGAATGGGAGCAAATATCTGCAAACAGTGCAACCAACAAGGGCTTAATTTCCAAAATATACAAACAGCTCATACAACTCAATAACAGAAAAGCAACCCAATCAAAAAATGGGCATAAAACCTAAATAGACATTTCTCCAAAGGAGACATACAGATGGCCAACAGGCACATGAAAAGATGCTCTACATCACTAATTATTAGAGAAATGCAAATCAAAACTACAATGAGTTGTCACCTCACACCAGTCAGAATGGGCATCATTAAAAAGTCTACAAATAACAAATGCTGGAGAGGGTGTGGGGAAAAGGAAACCCTTGTTCACTGTTGGTGGGAATGTAAATTGGTGCGGCCACTATGGAAACAGTATGGAGGGTCCTCAAAAAACTAAAAATAGAACTACCATATGATCCAGCAATTCCACTTCTTGGTATTTATCTGAAGAAAATGAAAACACTAACTTAAAAATATATCTGCACCCCCATGTTCATAGCAGCATTATTTACAATAGCCAAGATATGGAAACAACCTAAGTGTCCACTGACGTATGAATGGATAAAGATGTATCAATTGTGTATATCCATGTATATACACAATGGAATATTATCTAGCCATAAAAAACAATGAAATCTTGCCATTTCTGACAACATGGATGGACCTTGAGGGCATTATGCTAAGTGAAATAAGTCTGAGAAACAAATACCGTATGATCTCACTTATATGTGAAATCTAAAAAAGAAAAAGAAAACAAGTTCGTAGATACAGAAGATCGGAAGATTGGTGGTTGCTAGAGGTGAGGGAGGTGAGTGAATGCGTGAAGGGAATCAAAAGGTACAGACTTCTAGTTATAAAATAAGTCATGGAGATGTACGGCATGGTAACTTCAGTTAATAATACTGTATTGCATATTTGAAAGTTGCTAAGAGAGTTCTCATCAGAAGAAAATAATTTTTGTAACTGTGTCAGCTGATGGGTGTTAACTAGACATTTTGGTGATCATTTCACAATATATACAAATATCAAATTATGTTGAACACCTGAAACTAATATAAAGTTATATGTCAATTATACCTCAACAATTTAAAAAAAAATTTAAGAGACAAAGTGGGAAACAACTTCAAGGGGTAAAACCTTGTGCCTAAATGAGAAATAACTTCATAAATAGTCTGAAAATATTCTGTGTGAATAAAAAGGCTCAGATATCTTTTAATGTTTTTTTATTAGTATCACTATCACTAGGAAGAAATCAAGGTGTTGATGGGATCGCACGCTCTCTGGAGTCTCTGGGGACAATCCATTCCTTACCTCTTCCATCTTCTCGTGGCTGCTAGAATTCATTGGGCATTTCTGGGCTTGCAGCTACATCACTCCAATCTCTGCCTCCATAGTCAGAATGCTACCTTCTCTTCTGTCTGTATCAAATCTCCCTTTGCTTTCTTTCTAAGGATACATTTGATTACATTTAGTTTCCACCTGGATAAACCAGGATAATCTCCCCATCTCAACATCCATAACTTAATCACATACACAAAAACACCTTTTCCATATTTACAGGTTCCAGAGATTAAGACTTGGTATCTTTAGGAGCCATTATTCAGCCTATCACATCAACCAACTTTAAATTATAAAACAGTACTCTTTAACATTCTGATCCATCACACACTTACATCTCTGAATAATATGATGGATATGGAGGTTACAAGCTTTAAAATAGATCTAGCTTTCACCAATTCAGGAGAAAAAATGAATTCCATAAATGGAAACACTTCATTGGAGACACCTAGTATTGAAGGTCAAATTATTATGAACTTAAATGCCACAGTTACTTCAACTGCTGAATCAGTGCCCACAAGACAGATTAACTGGAATGCAACCAAGAGCATGATCTTCTGAAGTGCTAAATTAATATCATCAGCTTTTATCAGAAGGCAGAAGCAAACAGCTTCTTCACTCTTAGAAAACCCAAAATTACAAAATAATTACCTCCATGTTAAAAGGTGGCTGTTTATATTGCCTTTTAGTGAGTCATATAATGATTCACCACACTTTTTTTTTTTTTTTTTTTTGTGGTACGCGGGCCTCTCACTATTGTGGCCTCTCACTGTTGTGCCCTCTCCCGTTGCGGAGCACAGGCTCCAGACGCGCAGGCTCAGCGACCATGGCTCACGGGCACAGCCGCTCCGCGGCATGTGGGATCTTCCCGGACCGGGGCACGAACCCGTGTCCCCTGCATCGGCAGGCGGACTCCCAACCACTGCACCACCAGGGAAACCCCCACACACTTTCTTTACATGATAAATTCCATTAATTTTATTTTTGGTCATTGTAGTAATATATTTTCTATGAAAAGTTATCAATGGCCAACTTGATGTCTCCTCCCATGTTGAAAACTTTAAAATTTTTATGTTTACATTGTATTTTTTCCTGGGGATCAAGTTTTAGTTTTAAGGTATTTTCCTGCAGAATTACTGAAACAGCTTTCCACTGTCTTCTAAATATTTTAATATAATGCTTGCATTCAAATGTGTAAATGAAGCTCATTTATTATGACGTTTTGGTACTATTTTATTAGCTTTCTGTATAAAGCTAATAAAGCTAATATTACCCTTCATATAGCCAGGGGATTTCCAACTATACTATGGTCTGTAATTTTTAAATGACATCTAGATAATCTATTTTGCCAAAGTGAGTTGTTAACAGATCTGATGCCCAGTGTTTTCTCAAATAATATATTTCTAATAAATTTTTCAATGTCTTCCATGACAACTGGCTTAAGAAATTTTGATAATTTATGTTCTGCTAAAAAATAAGCCACCTTGTTTTGACTGTCACATTTTTCAGTTTCATGAACATTCTTATATAATTATTTTTATCTCTCCAGTATACCTGATATGTTTCCTTTCATGCATATTTTTTTTCTTAATTAGGTTCATGGAATATTTATCTACTCTATGTGGTAAAGATATAAACTGGAATTCATCTTGCTAAAATGGAAGTAAAGCCTGGGTAAATATCCCAGGCTTTTAGATGAGATCTCTACATTCTAGAAGTAACAGCAAAGAAGAGTAACTCTCAAAGTATGAAATACAGCCTCAAATAATCTCAGATCCATTAGATCATGGTAATATGCCCATATCTACCTTCTTGCCAGAAGGAAATTAAATCATCTCATTAGGAAGATAACATCATTTAGGACTTCTAGGATTTGTTACACATTATATCTAGCATTTGATTAAAGTTATCAGGCATGTATATCCATGCAATGAAATACTACTCATCAGTAAAAAGAAATGATTTATCAAGCCATTTAGAGACATGGAGAAACTTGAAAGGCATATTTTTAAGTGATAGAAGCCAGCCTGCAAGGCTACCTACTGTGTGATTCCCAACTACAGACAGTCTGGAAAAAGCAGAACTATAGAGACAATAAAATTATCACTGTTTGCCAGAGGTTCAGTGGGAGAGAAGGAAGGATGAATAGGTGGAGCGCAGGGGATTTTTAGGACAGTAAAACTAATCATTATGATATTATAATGCTGGGTAACTGATTATGCATTTGTCAAAACCCATGGAACTATACAACACAAAGAGTTAACCCTAATGAAAACCATGGATTTTAGCTATTAGTAATATCATCAATGTTTGTTCGTCAATTTTAACAAATATACCACATCAAAGCAAGATGTTAGTAATAGGGGAAACTGGGGCAGGAGAGAAGTACGTAAGAACTCTCTATACTTTCTGCTCATTTTTTTTCTGTAAATCTGAAACTGTTTTTAAAAATAGTCTGTCACTGATGCATAAGCTACGGCAACAAGTGGCCCCAAAACCTCTCATGAGTGGACAATTATATTGCCTGCTCTCTCAAGTTATTTCTTTTTAGAAATACAGCACTTACCAACCACAAATCTTTAATACAGTGAACACAGCATCAACCACAAAGTTGAAGGTGAGGTCAGAAATTGTTATGTTTAAGTTATTGCTTGTGGCATCCAAGCAGTCTAAGTAACCCAAACAACCCTTTCAATGGAAAAAAAAAAAAAAAAAACAACGAAAATGCTGGATAAAATATTTTTAACTGCATCTAAGAGTTGAAAAAATGGTAAGGAAACACTGAAAGGCCAGTAAAATAAATGTAAGTTGGAACCCAGAAGTAAAATAAGTCGACGGATAGCTTTCAACTTGATAACACTTGACAAAAAGGTGAACTTGCACTTTGCTTTTCAGACCCTCTCAAGACCCAGAGGAGAATAGGCAGGAATCAGCCAAGTTGGGATATCTAATAGGAAACACCCCAACATTGAGACCTGGGGTCCCAAGGAACTATACCCTCAAAATAAGAAGATACTCAAAGCAAGTCTGCCTCCCTCTGCTTTCCCTCCCTGCCTCCAGAACTATGAAGGAATAATGTCTAATTGAACTTTGGCACTGAATGCAGGGGAAGAAAAACAAATATTCCTTGAAAATTTGTAGCCAAAACCCAGCCCTTATGTACATTTACAACCTGAATTCTCACTATGCAAGTAGTCTGAAATTTTTTCTATCCAAGAATTTAAAGAGTCCAGAGCTGGTAAAACCTCCTGGTAGCCTGCAGAAGAAAATACTCTCTGGATAAACTCACCTAAAACACAGGCTTCAAAGAATCCCCAGAGGTAAAGCTTCCAGAATTCTGAACCCAATTCAGAAATTACAAAACACAAAATAAAATAAGGTGTCATATGTGAAGATCAGCAAAAGCATCAGACAGTGGAGTTGGACCTGCAGATATTCCATATATTTGAATTATTAGAAAGAGAACATAAAAATAAGTATAATGATAGATTTAAAAACTAAAAGATGTGACTAATATGAGAAAAATAAGGAAATAACAAAGGAGCAAACAGATCTTTAAAATATCCATCTGGAACTTGAAGAATTAACAAATATAATATTGGATATTAAGAGCGCAATAAGTGAGGAAAACATCTGATAAAATTTCACATCAATTTTTAATATAAAAACATTTCAGAAAGTAATATAAGGGAGCTTCCTTAATTTGATAAAAGATAGCTACACAAATCCTACTAAAAATTCACAATTAATGGTAAAACATGAAGAATGTTCCCTTTAAGCTCAGGGGCATGATGTGACTTCTATTTAACATTATACTGAAGTTAAAAGCCAGAAGAATAAAAGAAAGATAGGGCTTCCCTGGTGGCGCAGTGGTTGAGAGTCCGCCTGCCGATGTAGGGAACGCGGGTTCGTGCCCCGGTCCGGGAAGATCCCACATGCCGCGAAGCGGCTAGGCCTGTGAGCCATGGCCGCTGAGCCTGCGCGTCCGGAGCCTGTGCTCCGCAACGGGAGAGGCCACAGCAGTGAGAGGCCCGCGTACCGCAAAAAAAAAAAAAAAAAAAAAAAAAAAAAGAAAGATAAATCAAGTGATCGGAAAGGGAAAAACAAGACTGTCATTTTTCTCAGATGATATCATTTTGTTTTAAAAATTCACCATCTACAGATTTATTTACTACACATACGAAAGTTTTTTAAAAGTTGCTTGATAAAAAATTCAATATATAGGGCTTCCCTGGTGGCGCAGTGGTTAAGAATCTGTCTGCCAATGCAAGGGACACAGGTTCGATCCCTGGTCCGGGAAGATCCCACATGCCACGGAGTTACTAAGCCCATGTGCCACAACTGCTGAGCCTGCGCTCTAGAGTCTGCGAGCCACAAGTACTGAGCCCACGTGCCACAACTGCTGAAGCCTGGCGCCTAGAGCTGGTGCTCCGCAACGAGAGAAGCCACCACAATGAGAAGCCTGCGCACCGCAACCACAGAAAGCCCACGTGCAGCAATGAAGACCCAACGCAGCCAAAAATAAATAAAATAAAATTTTTAAAAAGAGCCAATGACCTTTTTAAAAAAATCAATATATAAAAATCAATTGTATTTCTAATCGATAAATGGTTGCAAGCAGATGAAAAGTGTAACTTTTTCAATTTTCAAGTTTATATTCAGAGTAGAGCATACACCTATATTCACAGTTAAACAAATATTAATGGAGTGAAGAACCATATAACTAGCTAGCCAAAAACTAGAATACTGTCAGCACCTCAGCAATCTCCTACATGTTCCTCCTTAATCATAACCATTTCCTTCCCCCTAGATGTCAACGATATCCTGGTTTGAGGAATAATAATTCCCTTACTTTTACTACTAGTTTTAACATATATGTAGGCATACATAGACATTATAAATTAATTTGCCTGGCTTTCATCTTTATATAAATATGCTCAACACGTTCTTTCATGTTTTACCTCTTTTGTCATTATGTCAATAAGAAAAAGACAATTGTATAGAAGAAATGGGCAATGTACTTGAATAGGGACTTTGCAGAAGAAACCCAAGTAATGGATAAACATATAAATAACCAGATAATCAATCTCATTACGAATCAAGAAAATAAAAATTAAAGCCACAATGAGATGCCATTTCATTCCCAACATATTGGGGGAAAAATTTTAAATATCAAGGATGTACAGGGATGTGAAGTAACGAGAACCATTATATACTGTGGTGAGAATGTGACTTAGTACAACCACTTTGGAAAACAAATTGGCTTTATCAAGTGCAATTGGAAATGCACATATTCTATGTTCCAGGTGTTCTACTCTCAGGAAAATAACCTAGAGAAACTCTTGCTTAAATAATCAACTATTTATATAAACAGTTCTTACAGCATTGTTTTTAGAGCAAAACCTGGAAACAACTCAAAGGTACATCAACAGTAAAATAAATGAAATAATATATAAATCACAATATACTACTACTATACCATATAATACTATATAAATACTATAAAACTGATGAATCATAGTTACAAATGACAAGTGTGAATGTGAAATACTAGCATTTCTGGATCTGAGATTCCTTGTCTAATAAAATTAGGGGTTTTCCCAGAAGAGGAATTTGTATTATCCCTTACAAGCAAACAGGAAAAACAAAAACCTCTAAGGACAAATTATCAATACTGAAAAAAATCAGAGTATCCACTAATGGATAATTCAGGATGTACCGTGCAGAATTTAGGTGATTTCATTTATGTAATTTTTCACTTAACTCTTTTTTTCAGTTAATGGGATCTTTTGTCTGCAGAAGGAGGAAGAGTCCGTGGTTCAAGGTTATGCCCAGGCAGAACTATTAGCCAACATGGTTTAAAAAAAAAAAAAAAAGACTAGTCACAAGATTATACCAAGAAATAATCATCAGGAAAGCAGGTTGAGGAAATGCCTTGTCAGGAGTATGCAAGTCCAAAGCTGAACAGAACAAAAGTGCCAAGAGCAGAAAGAGGCGGTTGATGAGTAACATCTGAAGAAGGTAAGCTGCAAACACAGTGTATGTTTATGACAAAAACTACTGGAACAGGAGGCTCAAAGTCTGAGTAGGGTCATCCTGCTATTTCTGGTAGGAGTGTTTCCTTATATTGACAGAATAACGCTGGACATCTTAAATGGCTCTATAAAAGTAAAATCCACCAAATCCATTTGAGAGGTTGGGGTGAAGAGGGGTGGATGGATTTTTCACCAGCATTACAAATTGAAAATTAATTTCCACTTCTCCACTTTTGAGAAACTTATTACATAATCAGTAGCAGAAGGGGGGTCACTAGAATGACATAGCAATGTGGAGATTATATTTAAACAGGGGAATATGGATCATTGCAGTAAACTGCCTGCTTTCTCATCCATGACTTATTTTTTAATGAAAAATCATCAAGAGGACATTCAGGTCAATTTCATTCTGTCTACCAGGAGACTCTAGGGAATCCCAAATTGTGTTTTTCAGCTGGTGGCTGGTAGAATACCAGGCAACACTTTTAGTGCTTTGCATATACAACCATCTTTGCCCCACATCATGGTGAAAGCAATTGGTTTCTCTACCTCCTTCATTCTCCCTCCCATTCCTGAATCCTGATCAAAGAGGTGGTCTTCAAACTCACCATTCTGGACCTTTTTGTAAATTGATGATGGTTGGCTCAAATGATTCAAAATCCTTCACCAAACATTGTGATGTATCAATTCTAATTTACTGTTATCTTTATCCTAGGTAGGTAGGAACAAAAGAGTAATTCAGTATCTTCATCTTTGCAATAAAATATTGGAAGATTAAAGCCAAATTTAAATCAAAAATAATGTAATATCTACTTCCAGGAGTGTTGAGTTGGTTTTCCTAAATACGGAGCCTGATATGGGGATTCTTGAACAAGTGATTTATTGAGCGAGTACGCTCTGGAGAAAGAAAGTGAAGGAAGCTGATACAGCAGGTGAAAAAAGTCAAGCAAGAAAGTGGTCTAACCTGGAGTCTAGATTGAACCAGACCCCACAGGGAGTTCCAGAGTGTGAATTGCACCACAAAGTAGGTACTGCCTTGTGTATGCCCATACCAGTAAGTCATTGGCCAGGAGGGCATAAAGGGTGTGTGTGTGTGTGGCGGGGGTTATCTCCCAGGCAAGATGACTCCAATTCTCTGGAGGGGGGGCAGCTATGCATATTAGCAGCCAAAACTCAGCAGCTGAAGGATAGGAACAATAGCCAGGTAAAGAGGATCTTGGTATGGCGCCAAGAAAGTCTACTAGAAGCAAAAAGAAATTTTCTAGAAATACTTTCATTGCTTATTGGACCATGGAATTTGTATAATAAAAGTTGCCAAGTTTGAATTCTGTACAATATCTTGCTTGATACTTCACAAGCATATTTCAATTTACTGGAACAAAAAAGACTGGGTTTTTAGAATAACTTCAGTTTAAAATGAGACAGGATCCACACTTTCAGGGCATAACTACTAATACGATTTCACTGAGCAATAGTACTTATAAACTGAATCACTGATAATTATCAACTGGAAAAAACTGTACCAATACAAATTGCAACATTTTGAAATATATGACAGAATAATGAGAATTTGGGGTATTTCAAGACTTTCATATAATCTTTGAAATATTATATTTACAAAATAAAAGTAAATCACATCTATCTGACCCAAAAAAGGGAAAACTTTATAAAATGAGGTGTTTTCCCAGACACCTCTCAACAGAAACATAGAGCTTTTCCCTCAAAAAAATTCTAAAATCAACATTTATCACCCACACCAGGTCAGACATAATTTGAAAAAGACCCACTGCTACTAAGTTTTAAGATCATTTATAAGCAGAATAGAGCACTATTTATTATAATTCGTACCATTGGCCTAAAGCCAGTCAACATCTTAAGTGCAGATAAGGCTTCAGCTGCTAACCAGTCTTTTTCTTTTTTCTCCCTGACTGCCTTTAAAATCCTTTCTCTATCACTGAATTTTCACTATTTTAATATATGCATTGGAGAAGGTCTTTTCTGTGTTGATATAATTTGGTGTTCTGTTAGCTTCATGGACTCATATATCCCATTCCTTCCTTGGGTTTGGAAAGTTCTCACATATTATTATTGGGTTTTTTTTAACATCTTTATGGGAGTATAACTGATTTACAGTGTTGTGTTAGTTTCTGCTGTATAACAAAGCAAATCAGCTATATGTATACATATATCCCCATATCCCGTCCCTCTTGCATCTCCCTCCCATCCTCCTATCTCACCCCTCTAGGTGGTCACAAAGCACCAAGTTGATCTCCCTGTGCGATGCAGCTGCTACCCACTAGCTATCTATTTTACATTTGGTAGTGTATATATGTCAATGCTACTCTCTCACTTCATCCCAGCTTACCCTTCTCCCTCCCCGTGTCCTCAAGTCCATTATCTACCTCTGCGTCTTTATTCCTGTCCTTCCCCTACGTTCTTCAGAATCTTTTTTTTTTTTAGGTTCCATATATATGTGTTAGCATACGGTATTTCTTTTTCTGACTTACTTCACACTGTATGACAGATTTTGGTCAATCCACCACACTACTAAAAACTAAATTTCGTTTCTTTTTATGGCTGAGTAATATTCCATTGTATATATGTGCCACATCTTCTTTCTCCATTCATCTGTCGATGGACACTTAGATTGCTTCCATGTCCTGGCTATTGTAAATAGTGCTGCAGTGAACATTTTGGTACATGACTCTCTTTGAATTATGGTTTTCTCACGGCATATGAAATAGTGTTCTCCATAGTGGCTGTATCAATTTACATTCCCACCAACAGTGCAAGAGGGTCCCCCTCTCCAGCATTTATTGTTTCTAGATTTTTTGATGATGGCCATTCTGGCTGTGTGGCTGTATCAATTTACATTCCCACCAACAGTGCAAGAGGGTCCCCCTCTCCAGCATTTATTGTTTCTAGATTTTTTGATGATGGCCATTCTGACTGGTGTGAGGTGATACATCATTGTAGTTTTGATTTACATTTCTCTAATGATTAGTGATGTTGAGCATCCTTTCATGTGTTTGTTAGCAATCTATATATCTTCTTTGGAGAAATGTCTATTTAAGTC
Source organism: Phocoena phocoena (assembly GCF_963924675.1). NCBI lineage: Eukaryota > Metazoa > Chordata > Mammalia > Artiodactyla > Phocoenidae > Phocoena > Phocoena phocoena. The sequence continues at coordinate 24,127,173 of NC_089240.1, forward strand.
TTCGGCTCATTTTTGGATTGGGTTGTTTTTTTTTTTTTTTTGATATTGAGCTCCATGAGCTGCTTGTATATTTGGAGATTAATCCTTTGTTGCTTCATTTGCAAATATTTTCTCCCATTCTGAGGGTTGTCTTTTCATCTTGTTTATGGCTTCCTTTGCTGTGCAAAAGCTTTTAAGTTTCATTAGGTCCCACTTGTTTATTTTTGTTTTCATTTCCATTTCTCTAGGAGGTGGGTCAAAAAGGATCTTGCTGTGATGTATGTCATAGAGTGTTCTGCCTATGTTTTCCTCTAAGAGTTTGACAGTGTCTGGCCTTACATTTACGTCTTCAATCCATTTTGAGTTTATTTTTGTATACAGTGTTAGGGAGTGTTCTAATTTCATTCTTTTACATGTAGCTGTCCAGTTTTCCCAGCACAATTTATTGAAGAGGCTGTGTTTTCTCCACTGTATATTCCTGACTCCTTTATCAAAGATAAGGTGACCATATGTGCGTGGGTTTATCTCTGGGCTTTCTATCCTGTTCCATTGATCTATGTTTCTGTTTTTGTGCCATTACCATACTGTCTTGATTACTGTAGCTTTCTAGTATAGTCTGAAGCCAGGGAGCCTGATTCCTCCTGCTCCGTTTTTCATTCTCAAGATTGCTTTGGCTATTTGGGGTCTTTTGTGTTTCCATACAAATTGTGAAATTTTTTGTTCTAGTCCTGTGAAAAGTGCCAGTGGTAGTTTGATAGGGATTGCATTGAATCTGTAGATTGCTTTGGGTAGTATAGCCATTTTCACAATGTTGATTCTTCCAGTCCAAGAACATGGTATATCTCTCCATCTGTTTGTATTGTCTTTAATTTCTTTCATCAGTGTCTTATAGTTTTCTGCATACAGGTCTTTTGTCTTCCTAGGTAGGTTTAATCCTAGGTATTTTATTCTTTTTTCCAATGGTAAATGGGAATGTTTCCTTAATTTCTCTTTCAGATTTTTCATCATTACTGTATAAGAATGCAAGAGATTTCTGTGCATTAATTTTGTAACCTAGTACTTTACCAAATTCATTGATTAGCTCTAGTAGTTTTCTGGTAGCATCTTTAGGATTCTCTATGTATACTATCATGTCGTCTGCAAACAGTGACAGCTTTACTTCTTTTCTGATAAGGATTCCTTTTATTGCTTTTTCTTCTCTGACTGCTGGGGCTAAAACTTCCAAAACTGTGTTGAATAATACTGGTGAGAGTAGGCAACCTTGTCTTTTTCCTGAACGTAGAGGAAACGGTTTCAGTTTTTAACCATTGAGAATGATGTTGGCTGTGGGTTTGTCATATATGGCCTTTATTATGTTGAGGTACATTCCCTCTATGCCTACTTTCTGGAGTTTTTATCATAAATGGGTGTTGAATTTTGTTGAAATCATTTTGTGCATCTGTTGAGATGATCATATGGTTTTTATCCTTAAATTTGTTAACATGGTGTATCACATTGATTGATCTGCATATATTGATGAATCCTTCCATTCCTGGGACCCCGCTTGATCATGGTGTATGTTTCTTTTAATGTGCTGTTGGATTCTGTCTATATGTGTATAACTGAGTCACTTTGCTGTACAGCAGAAATTAACACAACATTGTAAATCAACTATACTTCAATAAATTTTTAAAAAATATCCATGCAAAAAAAAATGGCAGAAAAGGAAGGCAAAAAAGGAAAGATGTAATTGATGTATTTATTAGAACACAAATAGCCAGATGGTAGACTTACACCCAACCACATCAATAAACACATTAAATTTAAGTGGTCTAAATACCCCAATAAAAGGTAGAAATTGTCAGATGGAATAATATAAAAAGGAAGACCAAACCACAGGCCAAACCAAGAAACTCATTTTGAATATGAAGACAAAAATAGGTTATACCTAAAAGAATGAGAAAAAATATACCACACTAACACTAATCAAAAGAAGGCCATAGCAGTTATATTGATATCATAAAAAGTAGATTTCAGAACTAAAAATATTCTTTAGGATTAATAAGAGGCTACTATTAATAGCGTAACTGAAAACAACAAAGTAGGGTGAATTAATAACTGAAACCTGAATTATGATCACTATCCATCTTTTTCCTTTTCTGACCTTTATTTTCCTCAGATATGTGATGAGGAATTGGGACTAGAAGATTTTAAATTCTTGAACATTACTAGAAGTCTAGATTTTAGTTTTCAATCACTGAAAATTGTCAAACTGTTTGCCAATTCTTGGTTAATACTTGCAATGGTATTCATGAATGGTGTAAAATATGGCTGTTACAATCATCAAGTCTCTTATAAAACTGAAATTCTCGGGTTTTATATCAATATCAGTTACCAGGCATTTTACAGAAGTTCATAAATTACTGAATAAAGTAAGGATCTCACAACTCAGTGGGAGTTTTGGTAGGTCCAAAAAAAAATTCTTTCTTGAAATTTCCATTAAACATTTTTAACATAGTGTTTACTTTAAAATTTCTCCATTGGTAGGTAGATCTAGAGGGAGATGAGCAAAACCTGTTTCAATGCTAGGCAACAGATGGCAGATAAAAGATATTATCATATACCTTCAACCAGGCAGGATAAATTGTTGAAATATATTTTAGCAGCTGCTAAAGCAAATAGAAATTTGCTAAAGCAAATAGAAATAAACAAAAGAATTTCAAATGATCCTATGGAGACTAATTAAGGAATTGTGCAGTTTTAAAGCTATATATTTCTGTAAATTCCAGCCTTGTCTAGGTTCTTAATTGTTGTCTTTAAAATTTTAGCACATCTGAGAACTATTATGCTGTTTCCTGGTGCTCTGCGCATCTTAAAGAACTACCAAGAAGTCCACAGCAGTCTCCTGGGGAAAGTGAAACTCAAGATAACCACAGCCAAGTCAATTTCTAGCTAGAGAACTGACTGTTCTCAACACTGAAATACATATCCTAATTGACTCATGGAACTGACGTGGCAGGCTATAAGGTTTGAAGTCACACCAAACGACAGGTTGGTGTGTTAAGAAGAATAATGGTCCAGGAGTCACGAGACAGCTCTTTGTTATGGTAGTAACAGTTATGGGAGCCCTGATAAGTTACTCAGCATCCAGTGGCTCAATTTCCTTGTTTTTACACAGGGGAAATCATTCCTGCCCTGCCTATCTAAGAGGGCTTTTATGTGTATCAAATTATATAAATTATAGAAAACATTTGGTAATAGTAAATAGAACAAAAAGAGGAAATGGGCAATAACGAAGGAAAAATTATTTATGAAGTAATCTAAAATTTTTAAAGCTTAAAATGTTTTACAAATTTAAGATATACTTTATCATTTTATTTGTATTATCTTTGTCACTTATTTTATTATTGAAACCACCCTATGAATTATATAAGGAAAATACTCCTAATTTTCTAAAAAAGATACTGAAAAAGTGGTTGCCCAAGTTAAAAACCTAATTCATAACATAGTCATCAACCTATCTTCTGTGTAAAGAAGACTTTTCTCAACAATTTAAGCTGCCCAGAAAACGGAGTGATGTGTCTTCTAACGTAATGAATTCCACTTCTGTAGATATTATAAGAAGAATTATTCCTGCATTGAAAGGAAGGAGATAACTGAATATTAAATGAAACCCAGGCTGACAAAAGGGGTCCATGTCACAAAAAAATGCTAAAGAACCCTAGGGCCTAGTGATGCTCCTACAAAATGGGGCTTATAATATCTACAGGGACAGATATCTGCGGGAGACAGAGAGGGGGCTTGCACAAACTGGATTTTTCTACTGGATAGTAAGAAACAATGTATTGCACCAATCCTCTGGATGTGATATATGAACACTTTCTCTCCCAGTTGACAATGGCAGTGATCATTCTGTCCAGTTTAAGAAGATGAAATAAGTAGCCACTGCTCTGGAACATTAACCAAGCCTGGTAAAATCCTGGTTAAATGCACTACCAGCAGATTTAAGGTCAACACAACAAACACACATGTGTGCACACACACACACACAACTCTGATATTTTGCCAAGGTAATAATGATTCCTATTCCACCATATTTAAAACATTAAATTGTATACATTTCAATGTCAATATGTCTGTCTGTAATTAATAATAAAATTTAAATTCCTATATCTGTGCATAATCCAAACAGTGAAACAGACCTGAGGTTACCTATAAAATGCTCATGTTCACTGAAGAAGAAATTTTTTTTATAAATTTTATTTTATTTTTAAATTTTTGGCTGCATTGGGTCTTTGTTGAGGCACGCAGGCTTTCTCTAGTTGCAGCAAGCAGGGGCTACTCTTCATTGCGGTGTGCAGTCTTCTCGTTGCTGTGGCTTCTCTGTTGTGGAGCATGGGCTCTAGGCGTGTGGACTTCAGTAGTTGTGGCACTTGGGCTCTGTAGTTGTGGCTTGTGGGCTCTAGAGCACAGGCTCAGTAGTTGTGGCACACGGTCTTAGTTGCTCTGCAGCATGTGGGATCCTCCCGGACCAGGACTCAAACCTGTGTCCCCTGCATTGGCAGGTATATTCTTAACCACTGCACCACCAGGGAAGTCCCTGAAGAAGAAATGTCTTCAGCAACTATATTTTGGAAGAAAAGCAAATATTCCTAGAGGTATATGTCCCAGTATTTTCTCTAGTTTTAAATGGCACTTTAAAACTTACAAATTGGTTTAAAAGCACTGCATTTTCCACTGAGTCTGGAAAGACATTTCTAAGCAAGATGGTACTATATTAACAATATTAATAAAGATATTAATAAGAAAGATAATATATTAAACAATTACTAATCCTCATAAGAACTCTATAAGGTAGATATTATCATTATCTTCATTTCAAACAAGAACTTGAGATTTAGAGAGATTGAAGTACTTGCCCAAGATAACAAAAGAGGAGAAGCCTGGATCTGAACGAATTCATTCAGAATTAGATCACAGCTGCACATGATGGCAGTATGGTAGGAACCATGGTAAGGAATTTGCTTATAGTGTTCCATTTAATCCTTTATACCCTCATTAATTTAGTACTATTATGATCCTCTTTCCAGATGGGCAAACTGATATTAGTGAGATCCAAAGTCTCCCTGTTAGGATAACACAGATCTGGGATTTTCCCCCCGGCAGTCTGTCTCCAAAGTTAATGTGTTTAATTCCGGAATTCTACTACTTTTGCAAAGTAAAAGAGGTACTTAAAATGACTTGTGCATAGAACTGTTATGATCATCTTATCCTTGATTACAATGCAGGAACATAAATCCTTCCAATTCTTCAAACTTTATTATCCTTTTGATTTGTATTGAGTTACTTTTTAGGAACGTAGTACACATTAAGAATTTTAGGGGGGCATTTAAGATGGCAGAGGAGTAAGATGTGGAGATCACCTTCCTCCCCACAAATACATCAAAAATACATCTACATGTGGAACAACTCCTACAGAACACCTACTGAACGCTGGCAGAAGACCTCATCCCAAAAGGCAAGAAACTCCCCACGTACCTGGGTAGGGCAAAAGAAAAAACAGAGACAAAAGAATAGGGATTGGACCTGCACCTCTAAGAGGGAGCTGTGAAGGAGGAAATGTTTCCACACACTAGGAAGCCCCTTCACTGGTGGAGATGGGTGGTGGGCAGCGGGGGAGAAGCTTCAGAGCCACAGAGGAAAATGCAGCAACGGGGGTGCAGAGGGCAAAGCGGAGAGATTCCCGCACAGAGGATCCGTGCGAACCAGCACTCAGCAGCCTGAGAGGCTTGCCTGCTCACCCGCCGGGGCAGGCGGGGGCTGGGAGCTGAGGCTCGGGCTTCGGATGTCGGATCCCAGGGAGAGGACTGGGGTTGGCGGCGTGAACACAGCCTGAAGGGGGCTAGTGCACCACAGCCAGCCGGGATGGAGTCCAGGAAAAAGTCTGGAGCTGCCGAAGAGGCAAGAGACCATTCTTTCAGGGTGTGTGAGGAGAGGGGATTCAGAGCACCACCTAAACAAGCTTCGGAGACGAGCACGAGCCACAGCCATCAGCGCAGACACCAGAGACAGGCATGAAACGTTAAGGCTGCTACTGCAGCCACCAAGAAACCTGTGTGCAAGCACAGGTCACTGTCCACATCTCCCTTCCCAGGAGCCAATGCACCCTGCCACTGCCAGGGTCCCATGATCCAGGGACAACTTTCCAGGGAGGACACACAGCACACCTCAAGCTGTTGCAACGTCACGCTGGCCTCTGCCACCGCAGGCTCGGCCAGCATTTTGTACCCCTCCCTCCCCCCAGCCTGAGTGAGACAGAGCCCCCAAATCAGCTGCTCCTTTAACCCTGTCCTACCTGGGCAAAGAACAGATGCCCTCAGGAGACCTACATGCAAAGGCAGGGCCAAATCCAAAGCTGAACCCCAGGAGCTGTGCGAACAAGGAAGAGAAAGGGAAATCTCTCCCAGCGGTCTCAGGAGCAACGGATTAAATCTCCACAATCAACTTGATCTACCCTGCATCTCTGGAATACCTGAATAGACAACGAATCATCCAAAAATTGAGGTGGTGGACTTTGGGAGTAACTGTAGACTTGGGGTTTCCTTTCCGCATCCAATTTGTTTCTGGTTTTAGGTTTATTTTAGTTTAGTATTTAGAGCTTATTATCATTGGTAGATTTGTTTATTGATTTGGTTGCTCTCTTTTCTTAATGGATATATACTTTTTTTCCTTTTTCTCTATTTGTGAGTGTGTATGTGTATGTTTCTTTGTGTGATTTTGTCTATATAGCTATGCTTTTACCATTTGTCCTAGCATTCTGTCTGTCCATTTTTTTGTGTGCTTTTTTGTTTTTTGGATATATTTAGCACTTGTTATCATTAGTGGATTTGTTTTTTGGTTTGGACGCTCTCTTTTGTCTTCCTTTTTTTTTATTACTTTTTAATTGCTGATATTTTTAATTTTTAATTTTTTTAATTTTAACACCTTTATTTTGTTTTATTTTATTTTTTCTTTCTTTCTTTCTTTTTCTCCCTTTTCTACTGTGGCTGTCAGTGTGGCTGACAGGGTCATGGTGCTCCAGCCAGGTGTCAGGCCTGAGCCTCGGAGGTGGGAGAGCTGAGTTCAGGTCACTGGTCCGCCAGAGACCTCCCGTCTCCACGTAATATCAAACGGCGAAAGCTCTCCCAGAGATCTCCATCTCAAGGCTAAGATTCAGCTCCACTCAACTTCCAGCAAGCTACAGCGCTGGACAACCCATGCCAAACAACTACCAAGATGGGAACACAAACCCACCCATTAACAGAGAGGCAGCGTAAAATCATAATAAGGTCACACACACCCCAAAACACACCACCAGACGCGGTCCTGCCCACCAGGAAGGCAAGATCCAGCCTCATCCACCAGAACACAGGCACCAGTCTCCTCCACCAGGAAGCCTACACAACCACGGAACCAAACTTACCCACAGAGGGAAGGCACCAAAAACAACGGGAACTACAAACCTGCAGCCTGCTAAAAGGAAACCCCAAACACTGTAAGTTAAGCAAAATGAGAAGACAGAGAAATATGCAGCAGATGAAGGAGCAAGATAAAAACCCACCAGACCTAACAAATGAAGAGGAAATAGGCAGCCTACCTGAAAAATAATTCAGAGTAATGACAGGAAAGATGATCCAAAATCTTGGAAATAGAATGGAGAAAAAGCAAGAAACATTTAACAAGGACCTAGAAAAACCAAAGAGCAAACAATGATGAACAACACAATAAATGAAATTTAAAGTTCTCTAGAAGGAATCAATAGCAGAATAACTGAGGCAGAAGAACAGATAAGTGGCCTGGAAGATAAAATAGTGGAAATAACTACTGCAGAGCAGAATAAACAAAAGAGAATGAAAAGAACTGCAGACAGTCTGAGAGACCTCTGGGACATTAAACACCAACATTCGAAGTGTAGGGGTCCCAGAATAAGAAGAGAAAAAAACCACTGAGAAAATATTTGAAGAGATTATAGTTGAAAACTTCCTTAATATGGGAAAGGAAATAGTCAATCAAGTCCAGGAACTGCAGAGAGTCCCATACAGGATAAATCCAAGGAGAAACACGCCAAGACACATATTAATCAAACTATCAAAAATTAAATACAAAGAAAAAATATTAAAAGCAGCAAGGGAAAAGCAACAAATAACACACAAGGGAATCCCCATAAGGTTGACAGCTGATCTTTCAGCAGAAACTCTACAAGCCAGAAGGGAGGGGCAGGACATATTTAAAGTGATGAAAGGGAAAAATCTACAACCAAGATTACACTACACAGCAAGGATCGAATTCGGATTCGATGGAGAAAATAAAACCTGTACAGACAAGCAAAAGCGAAGAGAATTCAGCACCACCAAACCAGCTTTAAAAATAAATGCTAAAGGGGCTTTCCTGGTGGCGCAGTGGTTGAGAGTCCGCCTGCCGATGCAGGGGACATGGGTTTGTGCCCTGGTCCGGGAGGATCCCACATGCCGCAGAGCAGCTGAGCCTGTGAGCCATGGCCGCTGAGCCTGCACGTCTGGAGCCTGTGCTCCGCAACGGGAGAGGCCACAACAGTGAGAGGCCCGCATACCGCAAAAAATATATAAATAAATAAAATAAATGCTAAAGGAACTTCTCTAGGCAGAAAACACAAGAGAAGGAAAAGACTGACATTAACAAATGCAAATCAATTAAGAAAATGGTAATAGGAACATACATATCGATAACTACCTTAAATGTAAATGGATTAAATGCTCCAACCAAAAGACAGCGACTGGCTGAATGGATACAAAAACAAGACCTGTATATATGCTGTCTACAAGAGACTGACTTCAGACCTGGGGACACATACAAACTGAAAGTGAGGGGACAGAAAAAGATATTCCATGCAAACGGAAATCAAAAGAAAGCTGGAGTAGCAATTCTCATATCAGACAAAATAGACTTTAAAATAAAGACTATTACAAGAGACAAAGAAGGGCACTACATAATGATCAAGGGATCAATCCAAGAAGATGATATAACAATTGTAACTATTTATGCACCCAACATAGGAGCACCTCAATACATAAGGCAAATACTAACAGCCATAAAAGGGGAAATCGACAGTAACACAATCATAGTAGGGGACTTTAACACCCCACTTTCACCAATGGACGGATCATCCAAAATGAAAGTAAATAAGGAAACACAAGCTTTAAATGATACATTAAACAACATGGACTTAATTGATATTTATAGGACATTCCATCCAAAAACAACAGAATGCACATTCCTCTCAAGTGCTCATGGAACATTCTCCAGGATAGATCATATCCTGGGTCACAAATCAAGCCTTAGTAAATTTAAGAAAATTGAAATCATATCAAGTATCTTTTCTGACCACAATGCTATGAGACTAGACATCAATTACAGGAAAAAAATATGTAAAAAATACAAAAACATGGAAGCTAAACAATGCACTACTAAGTAACTGAGAGATCACTGAAGAAATCAAAGAGGAAATCAAAAAATACATAGAAACAAATGACAATGAAAACATGACGACCCAAAACCTACATGATGCAGCAAAGGCAGTTTTAAGAGGGAAGTTTATAGCAATACAATCCTACCTCAAGAAAGAAGAAAAACGTCAAATAAACAACCTAACCTTACACCTACAGCAATTAGAGAAAGAAGAACCCAAAGAACCCGAAGATAGCAGAAGGAAAGAAATCATAAAGATCACATCAGAAATAAATGGAAAAGAAATGAAGGAAACAATAGCAAAGATCAATAAAACTAAAAGCTGGTTCTTTGAGAAGATAAACAAAACTGATAAACCATTAGCCAGACTCATCAAGAAAAAACGGGAGAAGACTCAAATCAAGAGAATTAGAAATGAAAAAGGAGAAGTAACAACTGACACTGCAGAAATACAAAGGATCATGAGAGATTACTACAATCAACTCTATGCCAATAAAATGGACAACCTGGAAGAAATGGACAAATTCTTAGAAAAGCACAACCTTCCAAGACTGAACCAGGAAGAAATAGAAAATATAAACAGACCAATCACAAGCACTGAAATTGAAACTGTGATTAAAAGTCTTCTAACAACAAAATTCTATCAAACATTTAGAGAAGAGCTAACACCTGTCCTTCTCAAACTCTTACAAAATATAGCAGAGGGAGGAACACTCCCAAACTCATTCTACGAGGCCACCATCACCCTGATACCAAAACCAGACAAGGATGTCACAAAAAAAGAAAACTACAGGCCAATATCACTGATGAACACAGATGCAAAAATCCTCAACAAAATACTAGCAAACAGAATCCAGCAGCACATTAAAAGGATCATACACCATGATCAAGTGGGATTTATCCCCGGAATGCAAGGATTCTTCAATATACGCAAGTCAGTCAATGTGATACGTACACCATATTAACAAACTGAAGAAGAAAAACCATATGATCATCGCAATAGATGCAGAAAAATCTTTCAACAAAATTCAACACCCATTCATGATAAAAACCCTCCAGAAAGCAGGCAGAGTGGGAACTTACGTCAACATAATAAAGGCCATATGACAAACCCACAGCCAACATCACTCGCAATGGTGAAAAACTGAAACCATTTCCACTAAGATCAGGAACAATACCAGGTTGCCCACTCTCAACACTATTATTCAACATAGTTTTGCAAGTTTTAGCCACAGCAATCAGAGAAAAAGAAATAAAAGGAATGCAAATCAGAAAAAAAGATGTAAAAGTGTCACTGTTTGCAGATGACATGATGCTATACATTGAGAATCCTAAAGGTGCTACCAGAAAACTACTAGAGCTAATCAATGAATTTGGTAAAGTAGTAGGGTACAAAACTAATACACAGAAATCTCTTGCATTCCTATACAATAATGATGAAAAATCTGAAAGAGGAATTAAGGAAACACTCCCATTTACCACTGCCACAAAAAGAATAAAAGACCTAGGAATAAACCTACCTAAGGAGACAAAAGACCTGTATGCAGAAAACTATAAGGCACTGATGAAAGAAATTAAAGACGATACAAACAGATGGAGATATATACCACATTCTTGAATTGGAAGAATCAACAATGTGAAAATGACTCTACTACCAAAAGCAACCTACAGATTCAATGCAATCCTTATCAAACTACCAATGGCATTTTTCACAGAACTAGAACAGAAAATTTCACAATTTTTATGGAAACACAAAAGACCCCGAATGGCCAAAGCAAACTTGAGAAAGAAAAATGGAGCTGAAGGAATCAGGCTCCCAGAGTTCAGACTATACTTCAAAGCTACAGTAAGTGAGAGAGTATGATACTGTCACAAAAACAGAAATATAGGTCAATAGAACAGGATAGAAAGCCCCAATATAAACCCACACACATATGCTCTCCTTATTTTTGATAAAGGAATCAGGTATATACAATAGAAAAAAGCCTCTTAAATAAATGGTGTTGGGAAAACTGGACAGCTACATGTAAAAGAATGAAATTAGATCACTCCCTAACACCATACACAAAAATAAACTCTAAATGGATTAAAGACCTAAATGAAGGCCAGACACTATAAAATTCTTAGAGGAAAACATAGGATGAACACTCTTTGACATAAATCACAGCAAGATCCTTTTTGACCCACCTCCTAGAGAAATGGAAATAAAAACAAAAATAAACAAATGGGACCTAATGAAACTTAAAAGCTTTTGCACGGCAAAGGAGACCATAAACAAGACTAAAAGGCAACCCTCAGAATGGGAGAAAATATTTGCAAACGAAGCAACTGACAAAGGATTAATCTCCAAAATACATAAACAGCTCATGCAGCTCAATATTAAAAAAACAAACAACCCAATCCAAAAATGGGCAGAAGACCTACATAGACATTTCTCCAAAGAAGACGTACAGGTGGCCAAGAAGCACATGAAAAACTGCTCAACATCACTAATCATTAGAGAAATGCACATCAAAACTGCAATGAGGTAGGAATGTAAATTGATACAGCCACTATGGAGAACAGTATGGAAGTTCCTTAAAAAACTAAGAATAGAACTACCATACGACCCAGCAATCCCACTACTGGGCATATACCCTGAGAAAACCATAATTCAAAAAGAGTCATGTACCGAAATGTTCATTGCAGCTCAATTTACAATAGCCAGATCATGGAAGCAACCTAAATGCCCACCAACAGATGAATGGATAAAGAAGATGTGGTACATATATACAATGGAATATTACTCAGCCATAAAAAGGAATGAAATTGGGTCATTTGTTGAGACGTGGATGGACCTAGAGACTGTCATACAGAGTGAAGTCAGAAAGAGAAAAACAAATATCGTATATTAACGCATATATGTGGAACCTAGAAAAATGGTACAGATGAACCAGTTTGCAGGGCAGAAACTGAGACACAGATGTAGAGAACAAACATATGGACACCAAGGGGGGAAAGCAGCGGGGGGGGGGGGGTCTGATGAATTGGGCGATTGGGATTGACATGTATACACTGATGTGTATAAAATTGATGACTAATAAGAACCTGCTGTATAAAAAATAAAATAAAATTCAAATAAAAAAGTGCTTGGCATTTATGTCTCCTCTATATTAAAGTTAGAGTATTATAGTACTTTTTAAAATTTGTTTGTCCGTTGGTTCTGTTATCTATAAATTTTATCTCAGGATATTAAATGAGGCATTAAATATTTAATATTAAAAGAGATTGTTAGGTTCGACTGAGTTGAGAAACACTAACTTAGAATCTATCCTGATTGATGAGCCTAATCCATATTCATGTCAAGGTTAGAAATGCAGTGCAGTCATTCCGTCTCTGAAATGAAATGTTTCATTTTTGACAAATTATGAACTTATCACAGTGTGCAGCATCATTTCTTAAACCTTGAAGAAAGCTTTCTTGTTTAAAAATTCAAGGACCTAATTTCCCACTTAATTTTTTTTTCATAATCATTGAACAGGATTCATGTATACTGATTCTACCACTCTTCATTGTTATAGCTTGTGCCATCTCAAAGAAGAAATTGTCAAAACACATATAGTATATTCATTAAGCATCTATAAAATGTGATTTATGTTCACACTTTTACTAGAGAACCCCAGTTATTAATGATGCTTTCAAGACTACTACAGTCTATTGCCAAAATCAGAGCCCTGTGAGCTACAATCCCTTCCTCTAATTTTCAGATTGTGGTACCCCAAGCTTAAAATGTAAGACTCTTATTGAGATTTAACTAATAATCCCATTCTGGAGGAAATAAAGAAGTCTTTGTTATTAATGACTTATGATAGCTTAAATTCTCCTTTAAAATGACCTTCAGAAGTTTTTGGAAGTTCTACCTGGAAGTCAGATTCAGCTATATGCTTATCAAAACCACTTAAGGAAGTTATCTTCTTAAGTGAAGCATGAAACTTCAGAAAGAATACAAGAGGAGTGGTAAATATAGGAAGGGGCCACCATCCTGGCCAGCCAAATGAACTAAATTAATTCTGGATGAATCAATAGGTTGAGGCAGCCGTGTGTAACCCAATTTCATCTGCCAGAAATACCTTCCCACAATGTCATCTGAATCCACTTAAGCTATTCAAGTCTACAGTAGGCATTCTCCTCATTGTGTTGTCATGGACTCTTGAAAGCCTAATTAGAATGCAGCATAATAACCAACCAACCAACAAGTAAATGAATTAGAAAAATTCTCCCTCCAACATTTGTTTTCTCAGTACTACTATCACCATTGACCTAATAAGTTTAGAGCATACTGTAGTGCTCATTTCTTTGTTACCATTTCACATAACATCTACCTCATTCCTACTTTCATTAGTTATTGAAACAAAAAATCCCTATCCCATTTCCCCCTTTAAATTTATCCTCTTACATCTCCAAATAAATCTCACATTGTGTCACTTTTCTGGCACCTACAAAGTCAAAACCTCTGAAACTGACATTATTGAACAAGTTGGACTCAGTGGGTTGACATCCTGAAACAGCTTTATTTAACTCACACTGCTTTTTTTTTTTTACATAGCTTTAATGATGTTTAAGTCACATACCACACAATTCATTTAAAGCATACTATTCAACCTAAAAGAGACCTCGTACCTATAAGCAGTCAATCCAAATCCCCAGCTCCAGTCCTAAGCAATACTAATATGCTTCCTGTCTCTATAAATCTGCTTTTTCTGGACATTTAATATAAATGCAATCATACAGTATGTAGTCTTTTGTGGCTGAGTTCTTTTACTTAGCATAATGTTTTCAATATTCATCCATGTTGTAACATGTATTGGTACTTCATTCCTTTTTACAGATAAATAATATTCTACTATATGGATATATCACACTTTGTGTATCCATCAATTAAGTGATGGGCTTTGGGTTGGCTTTTATAGATAATGCTGCTATGAACACTTATGTACAAGTTTGGATGTGGACATAAGTCTTCATTTCTCTTTAGTATATACCTAGGGTATATTGCTGAGTCATATGGTAACTATGTTTATTTGAGAAACTGCCAAAAATTTTTCTAAAGTAGTGGCACAATTTTACATTCCCACTAGCAATGTACAAGGGTGCCAATTTCTATACATCCATGCCAAATCTTGTTAATGTCTTTTTTATTACAGTGTTCACATAGGAGTAAAGTGATATCTCATTGTGGTTTTGACTTTCATTTCCCTAATGACTAAGGATGGTGAGCATCTTTTCATGTTCTTATTGGCCATGTGTATATCTTCTTTGGAGAAATATCTACTGAAATTCTTTTCTCATTTTTAATTGGGTTATTTTTCTTTCTAATGAGTTGTAAGAGTTGTTTATATATTTCAGACACCAGACCCTTATCAGATACATGATTTACAAATATTTTCTCCCATTCAGTGGATTTTCTTTTCACTTCCTTGATGATGTCCTTTGAAGCAAGAGTTTTTTATTTTAATGTAGTCCAATTTATTTTTTTTATCATTTGTGTTTTGATATCATATCTGAGAAACCATTACCTAACCCAAGCTCATGAAGATTTACTCCTGTGTTTTCTTCTAAGAGTTTTATAGTTTTATCTCTTACATTTGGGTCTATGATCTATTTTGAGTAAATTTTTTGTATGCCTTATTCTAAAAGTGGTCATAGTTTCTTCAGGGTAGAAAAAATTTAACAGCAAATGTAGCATCCCTTAAAAGTGCTAATCGTGGTGTGTTACCATTCAATGTTTACCTTAAGAACCTAAATTCAGGGGTTCCATTTTGACTGCCACAGATAGTTTTAGGAATCATGATAGGGGCCACTAAGCTCCACATGCTTATGTGGTGCATTAAGAGGAATCATTGGATATCTACATGATATTGGGCAAGTCATTCTCTGGCCTTCAATTTCCTCAGTAAAATGGAGATATAAGAGGACTCTTAAAGGGTTGTAAGAGAAAATAGGTATAAAATGCATGTCAAGTGCTCAGCATGGTACTTGGCACATAGTAAGCATATTACATCTCTTTAATAATAACACTCTTATTATTTGTATTATGAATATTATTTTTACTATCTCATTTAATCTCCACACCAAACTCTCTTGCAGCCAGGTTGTACCAGTCAAAGTCTAGTCAGGAAAACAAGTATTTCAATAGAGGTAATTTAATACAGGGAATTAGGCACAGAGGTGCTAGAGAGACTGACACAAGGGCAAGGTGAGAAACCCAGAGAATAAAAACTATAGAAAGCTCCTGCCAACTCTAAAGCTGGAGGAATTAAAAGAAGAAATTATTTTAGTTGATCTCAGAAAACAGGGTTGGCAAGAGAGCTTGGAAACTTGGAATAGATGATGTCTGAGAGGCTATCCAAGCAAGAACTGGCAACATGGGGAAGGCAGCTACCATGGAGGGGAGGGCCCAGGTAGAACAGGAACCAGAGAAAAGAAAATGCCCCTCAGAAGCTTCAACAAGAGAAGATATGCAGGCTCCACTGGAGCCGCCACCCTAAGTAGAGAAAGAGGGAAGAGATATTCTGCTTTCTCCCCTAGTCCTGTCGTCCAGGGTCCCATCAGTGCTACCCATTTGGCTAAACCTAATCAAAAGCAAGGTTGCCTAGGAAATATGGTATGCCAAGGTCAGGCCCTGAGGAACAGAGGAAAGAAGGGCGGAGAATGGATCTGAGAGAAAACATGCAGACAGCTGGCACAGAGACTCTGTATGTGTAAGAATCTTGTCTCATATCATTGCAGGGTCAGGATTAAGCTAGTTAATGCTCTCTTTCTATCATAATTTAAAACCTCTCTAGAATCCTTAAGGAAAAAGGCATTGGAGGATGCCTGGAGTAACCCCAGGAACAGTAATTTAAATAGTAATTAATTTAGTAATCCAGGTAGCACTCTCTCTTTAATAGAGGCTCAGATTGTGTTTACTAGTGCTAAAATCATACAAATCATACATCTAACCTGATTATTTCTGCTGTTGCTTAGAAGTTCCAATTATAGTTACAACAACATGTACACAGGGAGAGAGACAGGAACAGAGGGAGAGATACCTCAAGTATAGTGAGTTAATAATTTTACTCAGTTTATGGTACATTGTCCCACACAAGGACCCAGTTTTGTCTTTATTAGTGAAGTGAACGCTTGAACAATATCCCCTTTTCTCCATACCCTACTCTCACTGTTCTCCTCTTGCCTTAGGTCTCCATTTAAATTATATCTTTATATATGTTCTTGCAAAATGTATAGTGTTTTGTACGTACACATTTTTAACGTGTGTAAAAGTAGTAAGTTTTAGTTCTCTTTCTGTTTATTAATCGTTGTCACTGACCTCCATTGATGCATTTAAGATCTACACAAGTTGCTCTTTGTACATTCAAGTGTTGCTAACTACTTGCAGTATTTTAAGTTGTGCATCATCCCCATTTTACCTGAACAATCTCCCAGGGATTGACATGCAGACTACCTGCATCTCCCAGGCATACAGTCAACACTTCAATAAACGTCCTGTACACGTACCCTTATGTACCTTTATGAAAATTCCACTGGAATACAAAGACAGTTGCGAAATTGTGAAAGCTTAGGTATGCATATATCTAATTTTACTAAGTAGTGGAGGTTGCTCTCCTGAATGGCTGCAGTGGTCTACAGTTTCAAAAGCAATGATGAGAATTTCTATGTCCCCAAATCTCTGACTGCGCTTGGCATAATCCACATTTCCAATTATGACCAGTCTAATAGGTATAGACTGATCCTGTTTCCTTTTTATTTCTTTTTTTCTAATTAACAATAATGTAGAGAATCTTATCACATGCTTGTTACTTTTGGGGGCTTTCCCTTCAGTAAACTGCTTCTTTACATTTGGGTCCATTATTTTTTACAATTGGTGTTATCTTTTCCTTCTTTATTTGCAGGAGATCATTTTACATAAAAGATGAAACCCATTTTGATTTTAGATATTACAACTGTATTTTTCCATTTTGTCATAAGTGAATTAAATTTGTCAAGTGTTCTTCTCTGAATAGAAATCCTTAATCTTTATATAATCAAATTTATAAAATTTTTGCCTTATGGTTGGTATTTCTGAAGTTTTAAGGTGTACTTACTTGCCTCTGAATCATGCCCATTTACCTTTTCTTCTATTATTGTTTTACCATTCAAATTTTGGCCTTTATTCTAGTTATAATCCACCTTTCCATGTGGTAGGAGATAATAATCAGTTTTATTTTACTCTATGTAGTCATCTGGTCTGCCCAACACCATCTATTAAAGAACATTTTCCCCATTGATGTATGTGTCACACCTATGTCAAGTTCCTATCTTTGTCTGTCTCTGAACACACTTGGGTGCTTCATTTGCTGAGCTTTTCTTGCTTTGACAGCACACTCTATTTCTGTGACTTTATGTCTTAAAATCTGGTAGGGTAGTCCTCCATTTTTACTTTTATTTTAAAAGATTGACCTAGGTATTCCTGGATTTGCTTTTATCCATATACATTTTAGAGTAGAAAGTGAGTTTATCACATTCCTCAACAACATACTGTAAATTTTTTTGGAATATTACTGAATTTATGAATTAATTTGGGGAGAATGAATATCTTCCTAATATGTCATCCCAATCAAGAGCATGGAACATTTTGGTCCTTAATAATTTTTAAAGTTTCTTTATAAAGATCTTATTTGTTCTTTTTTAAACTAATTCTTACATTATTAATAGAAAGTTGTTCTTTTATCATATGTTCTAATTAACTATTTCTGATCATTATTATGGGATGATCTTATCAGCAACACAGAAGCTGAACTTTAAAAAAATTATTAATTCTCATAGTTTGGAGTCTGTTGGTTCTTCTAAGTAAATCATTTCATCCACCAAAAAATGCCAGTTTTACTGTGCTATCTTCCAATCTTTTTTTTTTAAGATTTATTTTATTATTTATTTATTTTTGGCTGAGTTGGCTCTTAGTTGAGGCACATGGGATCTTCGTTGAGTCATGCGGGATCTTTCGTTGTGGCACATGGGCTTCTCTTTAGTTGTGCCATGTGGGTTTTCTCTCTCTAGTTGTGGCATGCAGGCTCCACGGCGTTTGGGCTCTGTAGTTGTGGCACACAGGTTCCAGAGTGCATGGGCTCTGTAGTTTGTAGCACACAGGCTCTCTAGTTGAGGCACCTGAGCTCAGTAGTTGTGCTTAGTTGCCCTGTGGCATGTGGGATCTTATTTCCCCGACCAGGTGTCAAACCTGCGTCCCCTGCATTGGAAGGCGGATTCTCTACCACTGGACCACAAGAGAAGTCCCTCTTCCAATCTTTACATGTGTTTTTCTTTTTTTTTAATATTGGCTAGTTCTTCCTGTCCTAGATTAAAATGTAGTAGTAATAGTAGACATCCTTGCCTTGTTCCAAAGCATAAAGAGAATGCATTAAAGTTACTTCCATAAGTATAATATTTTCTGTAGGATGTTGGAATACAAATTTACCAAGATAAGGAAGTTCCTTTATATTCCTGGCTTGATAGTAGTATCAATTTTAAGTTGATGAAGAACTGTATCAAATATTCTGTATTGGTTGAGATAACCGTATGAATCCTTTAATCTACTAGTGTGGAAAACGACATTGATAGATTTTCTGATGTCAGACATTCTTGCATTTCTGGGATAACCTTACTTGATTATCTTGTATTGTTTTAACATACTATTAGATTTAACATTTTATCTGGGATATTGGCAACTATATAAGAAAAAGGGAAATTGTTGTTATCTGATTTTGGAATCAGGATTGAACCATCATCATAAAATTACCTGGGCCTAAGTGCTTTGGCTTTTATACTGTGGTCCATGAGACAAGTGAAGAAATAACTGATCTTCAAACGTTTGGTAGAACTCATATGTAAAACCATCCAGTCCTGGAGTTTTTTGAGAGAAGAGGGCTTAACAACCATTTCTATTTCTTTGATTCTTATTGGCCTATTGAAAATTCTCTATTTTTTCTTACACCAATTTGGACATTTTACATTTTTCTAAGAAATAGCACACTTAAACCATACTTTCAACTATATTAGCATATATTTGCACATGCAGATATTTTCTAAATTATTTATTGCATATAGATTTTTTCTCATTATGCATTTTGTTTATTTATATCCTCTCTTTATCCCTCTTGACTACATTGCCAAAGGTCTGCCTACTTTATTAATCTTTTCAAAGTATAAGCTTTGATTATGTTTATCTTCTGTATTAATGTTAGTCATTATTTGATTGATTTCTACCCTTTTACTTTTTTTTCCTTTTACATCTTGCTATTAGCAAACTACTTGTTATGTTTTTAGCATTTATTAACATTTTAAATTTACCAACAAAAAAGGTGAAACTATAAAATTTCCTCTACACACATTTGTAGCTGTGTCCTATGCATTGTGACATATACTATTTTGACTGTCTTTCACTTCTGAATGTTTCTTATATCCTTTTATAATTTCATTTTATTCAAAATATTACTTTTGGAATATGTTTTAGTATTGATACTTTCCAAAAGGATGGTACATTAAGCTAAACTTTCATTACTAATTTCTATTTTGTTACACTGTAATCAGAGAATATGATATTTGGACTTCATTAAGGCTTTCTAAGCTTTGGTCTATTTTTTCATAATGTTTCCAATATTTACCAGGAAGAGTTCTATACATATCTAAAAATGAAACCGTAGTAAAGAAGCCTTCAATAATCTCTGCTGATTTCCTGTTCGCTTGATCTGTTATTTTTTTAGAAGAGTGTGTTATCAGTCTTCAGATCCACTTGATGATTTCATTTTTTAATGAAAAATTTATTTCAGATGTTGTTTCACATATTTTGAAGCTGTGGGTAAGGTATAGATATGTTTAGGATGATATATCTGTTATTTTTTCCCTTTAGAAGTACTGTATAAAATTTCTTCTTAAGTTCTCATGATGTATTTGGCTTAAATTTTATTTTGTCCATAATTGGAATCATTACTCAAGTTTCTTTTGATTGATATGTATCTTTTCCCATTTTAAAAAATGTGCAAACTTTCCATGACTTTTTACATTACATGCTTCTTCTACAGATTCTGCCTTTGAATCAGTGACTTTAAAGGATTTATATTTATACTGTATATGTTAGGACATATTTATTTGCCTTATTTCATATTTTTTCTTTGAATTTCTTTGTCATTTACTTTTACTCTCTTTCCAGCTTTCAGTTAGCTAGATTAAGATTTTTTTTCTTGGTTTGAAATTTAAGCATTCTGTTTTGGAGAGATACATGCACCCCTATGTTCACAGCAGCACTATTCACAATAGCCAAGATATGGAAACAACCTAAATATCCATCAATGGATGAACAGATAAAAATGATGTAATACACACACACACACAATGGAATATTCAGCCACAGGAAAGGAGAATATCCTGCCATTTGTGACAACATAGTTGTACCTGGAGGGTATTATATTAAGTGAGATAAGTCAGACAAAGACAGTGCTGTATGATATCACTTATATGTAGAATCTTTAAAAAAAAAAAAAAGAGTTAAATGGTAGTCACCAGGGAATGGGAGGTGGGGGAATAAAAATTATGTTGTTTGTAGGTACAAACCTGCAGCAAGTAGTAAATAAGTCATAGTGATCTAGCACACAGTATAATTAATATAAATAACAGTATTGTACTATAATTATATAATGTGATAAAATAGTTACCAAGGCAATCATATTACAATATACCTATCAAAGTAACACATTGTTTACCTTAAATTTATACAATGTTAAATGTCAAATATATTCAGTTAAAAAATTAAAAGACAAACTTTAAAATTCTATTTTGGCTTTACATTGTTTGCCCTGAAATTAAGATACACCCATATATTTGTTTAGCTCCACTGATATTTTAAGCCATACTGGTATCTCTATTGTCCCCATGAAAAATGAAGTATATTAGCACACATTTACTCTCTTTGGTTCTCCACCTTAATGTAACAATAATGTCTAAAACTTTCTTTTAATTGTTCTAGAATTTTTCTTAGATGTCACATTTTCAGCAAATATTGGTTTACCCATGATTAACATACATTTTTCATCTTCTCCTGAATGTGTTTCTTTAATCACATCAAAGCATTTAAATACCAGTTTGTGGATGTCACTAATAATTAACATGACAGTTTGGTCAAAAAGTCCTAAAAGAGAATACCCTTTTTCAAGCAAAAAATAGTGCAGAAGCCAAAATAATAAGAAAATACTTTTTCATTTGTTTCTAGCATTTCTTACTGTAAAAGTGAAGGTTGCATTTTTATATAGTAAATAAAAGGTTAAACTCTCTCTTCCAAAAGTCATAAATTTCAGGCCTTCCTTTTCAAGAGATGAATTCAAGATTCTTTTGCAAAATTAAAAACAAATCCAAAGAACCTTCAACTATGACGGCAGATCTTTCAGCAGAATATGAACTGAAACTCAAACTTCTATATAAAGATGTGGCACACTAGTTTAATTCAGGTTTTGAATTAAAGTAGGTAAATTGAAGTAGGGGTAAACTAAGGGCATAAGCATTACAAATTTAGTATCCTGAAATAATAATGTTGTTCAAAAAATAATCAAACTTCATTTAAAATTCAGAAATGTATAGGGATATAGAAAAATCACAAGAAGTCAACTGATGTAGTTATACTTTTTAGAAACAATAATTTAGAACAAATATACTAATTTTTATCCGTTTCAGAGACAAAGTTAGCTAATAAAATATATATCAGTGGCGACAGGGGGTATATGAGAACCCTGTACTTCCTACTCAATTTTCCTGTGAACTTAAAATTCTTTAAAAAATAGAGTCTATTAATTAAAAAAATAATAATCAGTGACTGGCCTCATCATGCCAAATATCCTCACTAAATCTGGAACTAGAAATATCTTTAAAATAATCACATTATCCGCTTTGCAAGAAAAGCAATTTAGTAACTCCTTCATTGATGTATACATACAAGAGTACTTTTCCTTAGAACAGGGATTACTATTGTAGAAATGAGTCTTCCTTTGGTGGGTATGCACAGATTAATGAAGATATGCTCATTTGTAAGATATTTCCTAATAACAATTATACCAAATGACTCTGGAGGATCCTGAGCAAACTACAATGGTCATAAAAGATATCTGCAATGAACAAAGCACTAATTTGAAAAGATACCTGCACGCCTAGGTCCACTGCAGCATTACCTTGCCAGGATATGGAAACTACCTAAGTGCGCATCAACAGATGAATGGATAAAGAAGATGTGGTACATCTTCCGCCCACTTTCTGCTTGGGTTGTTTGTTTTTTTTGATATTGAGCTGCATGAGCTCTTTGTGTATTTTGGAGATTAATCCCTTGTCAATTGCTTCTCCAAAGAAGAAATACAGATGGTTAAAAAGCACGTGAAAGATGCTCAACATCACTCATTATTAGAGAAATGCAAATCAAAACTACAATGAGGTATCACCTCACACCGTCAGAATGGCCATCATCAAAAAGTCTACAAACAATAAATGTTGGAGAGGATGTGGAGAAAAAGAAACCCTCCTATACTATTGGCGGGAATGTAAACTGGTACAGACACTATGTAGAACAGTAAGAACGTTCCTTAAAAAACTAAAAACAGGGCTTCCCTGGTGGCGCAGTGGTTGAGAGTCTGCCTGCCGATGCAGGGGACGCGGGTTCGTGCCCCGGTCCGGGAAAATCCCACATGCCGCGGAGCGGCTGGGCCCGTGAGCCATGGCTGCTGAGCCTGCGCGTCCGGAGCCTGTGCTCCGCAACGGGAGAGGCCACAGCAGTGACAGGCCCGCGTACCTCAAAAAAAAAAAAAAAAAAAACTAAAAACAGAGCTACCCTATGATCCAGCAATCTTTCTAATTTGAAAGATAGATGCACCCCAGTGTTCACTGCAGCAGTATTTACAATAGCTAGGATGTGGAAGCAACCTAAATGTCCATCAATAGAGGAATGGATAAAGAAGATATGGTACATATATACAATGGAATATTACTCAGCCATAAAAAGAACGAAATAATGCCATTTGCAGCAACATGGATGGACCTAGAGATTGTCATACTGAGCAAAGTAAATCACGCAAAGACAAATATCATATGATATTGCTTACATGTGGAATCTAGAAAAAGGGTACAAATGAACTCATCTACAAAATAGAAATACAGATGTAGAAAATAAACTTATTTATTTAAAATAAGGTGGTAAGGGGGGAGGGATCAATTGGGAGATTGAGATTGACACATACACACTACTATATATATAATAGATAATAAGGACCCACTGTATAGCACAGGGAACTGTACTCAATACTCTGTAATGGCCTATGTGGGAAAAGAATCTAAAAAGAGTGGATATATATGTATACGTACAACTGATTCACTTTGCTGTACATCTGAAACTAACACAACATTGTAAATTCACTATACCCCACTAAAAATTTTTTTAAAAGATGTGATATATGTATATATCACACATATATATACACATACACAGTGGAATACTACTCAACCATAAAAAGATGAAATCTTCCCATTTTTGACATGGATTGACATTGAGGGTATTATGCTAAGTAAAGTAAGTCAGGCAGAGAAAGACAAATACCATATGGTTTCACTCATATGTGAAATCTAAAAAAATAAAGGAACAAACAAAACCAAACAAAGGCAAACACGCAGATATAGAGAACAGATTGGAGTTACCAGAGGGAAGAGTGGGGGAAGGGCAAAATGAGTAAAGGGGGGTCAGCTGTACGGTGATGGATGGAAACTAAACTTTTGGTGGTGAACACGCTGTACTACATACAGAAGTTGAATTATAATGTTGTACACATGAAACATGTAATGTTACAAACCGATGTTACCTCAATTATATATATATATATATATATATATATATATATACATATATATAAAGCTGCAGGTATATATATAAAGCTGCAGTACTTACTACTTCTTAAGTAAAAATCTGTTAACTTATTTCCACAGATTCAAGTTCTCTCAGTATACAGCAGCTTTAAATAATCTCTATAACCAAAATCCTATATTGTTAACCCAGGCCCCATCAAGTTTAAGCTTATGTGATTATATTTATTTTGGCAGTAAGCCCTTGGACTCACTACCCGTTATGCTGTGCATATTCAATATTTTAAAAGAGGCTTGTTTTCTAGCCTAAAGAAAAAGAAGTCGTAGATTTAAATTCTATGTCCACGATCTGGACTCTAGGTTTTCCTCCATCACAGTGGATGTTTTGGTGTCGGGAGTCTTGTTGCCTATGTGTGAACCCTGGTCACAGTATTTACCTGCAGTGTTACCCAGGAAAAAGTTATTTAACACTCCGAGCTTCAATTTCCTCTTCTGTTAAAAATAGCTGACACTAAAATTGTTCTTTCTATGTGCCAAGAATTCTTATGCATGTATAATTTGACCTTCATAATAAACCCATTCTTAGATCCTATTTTTATTCTCATTTTTTAATAACGGGTACTGAAACTCTGCTTCTAAATTGCCTTGCCCAAGATCACACACTTGGTTAGTGGCCTGCATTGATACTGAGGCAGTCTGATTTCAGAGTCAACTTAATCTATCCTACAAGGTTGTTGTGAAGATTAAATGATATAAACTCTGTAAAACATTCACACCAGTTATAGGCATCTAATAATTACTGATTAAATGTTAACTATTAGTCAAGTATAATAGTATGTGTGTGCAAGGGATTGGAGGGTTAGGTTTCAAGTCTAGACCTGTGATACAAAACAGAGTACATTAATTCATATAGACATATATTTTCATCTTTCTATGCTAAGATATTAATTTGTTATAATTAAGAATTTAAACTATAGTTTCTGTAAGCATTTTTTGATATTTCTTCATTTAAAAAAATTTCCAAGGTACCATTAAGAAATGGAGACCCATACAATGGAATACAATTTGGCAGTAGAAAGGAATAAAGTGTTTATACATGCTGCAACATGGATGAACCTCGAAAACATTATGCTAAGTGAAAGAAGTCAGACACAAAGACAACATATTATATGAGTCCACTTATATGAAAAATCCATAAAAGTAAAATCTATAGGCACAGAAAGTAGATCAGTGGTTGCCTGGGACTGAGGGTAGGAATGGGAGTGAATGTAAGTGGGCACAAGGTTTCTTTTGAGGGTGATAGAAATGTTCTAAAATTAGATTGTGGTGGAAGTTACACAACTTTGTGAGTATACTAAAATTCAATGAATTTTACAATTAAAATAGGTGAATTTTATGGTATGTACATTGTATTCCAAAACAGCTGTTAATGAATATGGAAGTAACCTATGTCTCAGCCTCTGTGAGCACCTGTAATTAAATATTTGGGTGCCATTAAGCAATTCCCTTCTTCTATATCCTCATTCTATCTAGCAGACAACTTCCTCATCTTTTTCTTCATTTTAAAAACAAGTTTATTGTGGTATAAATAACATATAAAAACTGGACATATTTAACGTATACAATTTGATGAGTTTGGACATACACAACACAGTACTGTTAACCATAGGCGCTATGTTGTACAGCAGGTCTCTAGAACTTAATCATCTTGTATAACAAAACTTTATACCCAGTGAATGGTGACTCCCTAGTTCTTCTTCCCCACAGCCCCTGGAAACCACAATTTGACCCTCTGTTTCTATTAGTTCCACCGTTTTAGATAGCTCATGTAAGTGGAAGCATGCCATATTTGTCCTTCCACTTAACATAATTTCCTCCAGGTTCATCCATGCTGTCACATATGTCACCTTCTTTTTTAAGGCTGAGTAGTATCACATTGTATATATGTACCACATTTTCTTTATCCATTCATCTGTAAATGGACATTTACTTCCTCGTCTAACAGTCTTATCCTTGATGACTAAAGCCATGTCTGTTTTTGCTTATTATTATATCTCCATTAAGCACTCCCCAAACATCTGTTTAATAAATGAACAAAAGGGATTACTTTTCTTTTAGATATATATGTAATCCTCTGAATAAGCCCTGAGTTTTGAGCAATCTAGATTCATTTCACACATGTGAAGACAAAGGCTGAGGCAGATTACATAACTGGAATTGAATCAAGTAAGTAGTAAATATGGGGAGGTAGGATTTAGCCTAAGCATGATCAACTATGTCTAGATTATAACTGAACAAAAGTCTTCTGTGTATCCTTCTTCCAGCCCAGGATTGACACCCTCTGCAGGAAAGATATATATCTTTAGTCTATACTTTTGAAGGCTGTACAATTTGGCTTTAATTTTCCCTGAAATGCAGAAGCCACTTGTCTATTACAAGCAGTACCATACACACACACACACACACACGTGTGTGTGTGTGTGTGTGTGTGTATATATATATATATGTATATATATATATACATATATATATATATATATATATATATAGTTCCCCAAGCCTGACAGAGGCTTTATTAATCTGTGTCCGATCATGAGCCCAAGGCCACCATCCTCTAACATCTGAACTGAAAAATGACGTGAGCTTTCAAAGAGATTTTAAAAATTATAAAGCTTACATGTCCTGAAAGTATTGATAATGCACATTTCTTTAGTGCGTATTTTTTAAACAAATAGTTTAGGAATTTTTATGGAAATTATTCTTGCAAAAAATCAGCAGGAATCATTACCAGCTTTGGCTAAGAGATTAAACTTCTGTAGAAGGGTAAGAATAAATGTACAAGGAAATATAGTTATTTCTACTCTGGGGTATGGATAGTGAGTATTAACACCATTTGGAATCAATTAAAAACAAAAATCATGTATCTGTAGATATATAACATTGGGCTTTCCAAAGAAGATAAAATACAGTTCGGATGTGAAAGAAAGTGAGGACAAATATACAATTTAGAATCGACCCTTCTATTAGAGACATCTCCAAAAATGAGAATCACATTCTTTATTTAGAAATCTAGCACCATGT
Organism: Phocoena phocoena; assembly: GCF_963924675.1. Taxonomy (NCBI): domain Eukaryota; kingdom Metazoa; phylum Chordata; class Mammalia; order Artiodactyla; family Phocoenidae; genus Phocoena; species Phocoena phocoena. The sequence goes on from NC_089240.1 coordinate 24,154,593, forward strand.
GGATTTCTCCACCTCATTGAGTTTATCTCAACTCCCTTTTAAATACATTTTAAAAGCTAATAGAAAAATAAAGGTAAGAGATGCTGAGATCATTAACATGAAATGGCATTTCCAGAATTCCAGATGATCAAGTAATCCAAACAAGGTGGTCTAGATAAGAATAAGAAACGAAATTTCCCTGTATTTTACCTATATGAATAAGAAGGGTAGCCTTTACACATTTAATGAATACCCAGTAATTTGACCAAACACAGAGGTTAAGTCCTCTTATCTATTACATCAAACCAGATATTTTTATTTTTAATCAAACTCTTGTATGTCTACAAAGACATAAATGACATACATGATTTCAGGTAACTTTCTATAATAAATCTATAGTCAATGTTCCAGAACTGGCTGGTATAAGATCTTAATGCATAACCAGCCAAGAATGATATTTTCCTTCTTAGTGTTTCTAGAGTACATACCTCCTGTATCACTTATCACATAGTGTTTGCAATCATTCTTTATATTGCTGTCTAGTGTTTTATTCATTCTTGTACAGTGATTTATCATCCATTGTCAAACTTACGCCCAGTCTAGACTGACACTTCTTATGGAAAAGGACTGGGTATTATATTTCTAAGTGTCCTCTACTGCCTCAAAACTAGGTGCTGCATACACGGCAGGCCATCAATAATATTTTTTGAATGATTGCAGGGAGGTAGCTTTGCTGAGCATTCCTGTTCAATTGCCTGAGAGAGGGTGAGCTGATGCTGTGACCCTTCTATAATATATAAAAGATATTCTCCATTTGTAGTTGCATGTGCAATAGAAAAGCACATTCTTCATGGTTTTTTCCCCCCTTATTCTGATGCTGTTCGTGTTTAAAAATCAAAGAAATTTACCTTAGATATTTGCTTATTTGGAAAAAAATATTTCTGACATACTGATCTGAGAATAATTAAAACATTCGAATTCATTTCAAGCCAAATTAGAGAACTGACTACTCTGTTTTCTTGAGACTTACTTGTACATTTTAGTGCACACTTATTAAAACTCTTTTTCATGTCTGTAGTGTGGATATTATGGAATCAAATGTTCTACCTAGAAAAATGTCAATTGCAACCAATTAGAGCCTTCAATTTGCATTTATTTGCTTTTAGAATATCTAATTTTATAGTATTCATGAGTGTGAGCTCTAGAAATTAATAATGCTTTCAACAATTGATATCTAAGTTTCTTGCTTTCTGGCATTTTAAAGATGAGCTGTTGTTTTTGTTCATAAATACATGCTCATGTAAACGAGTTTAATATGGATTTATAAATATCCTAGTAGAAATATTTATATTTTAAAATTAATGATATACCTTAATTACCTCCAGTTTATGAGCATGAAATTCAGCATATTATCACAAATTTGAATACACCAGCAATAAAAAAATAAATGATTTCTACCTCTTAAAATAGATTAACACTTCTTTCCTAAATTCTAATTATAAATTACATGTCAATACTAATGCTGAAATATGTTTTTACAACTTTGTTATAATAAATATGAATTATTATTTAAATATTGCGTCATATTATTATAGTATTTAATTTTTCCCTTTGTCTAACTGAATTATAAATGTGTTGAAGGCGAACACTGTATCTTGTACTTCTCCATGTCTTCCACACTTTCTTGCAAGAGTAAATGTTCAATATCTGTTGATCTGATTTTGATCACGAATCTCAGAAGAAAAATATTTTTCCTTATTTTATAACAAGGAAGAATTAGTAGAAAGTGTGTCATTAAATAATGAAGTAGTTTTTTGTCTTCCCTTTAATTTGCTAAAGTATTCCTCTGAGCATTGTGACAAACTATTGAACAATGTAATTATGAGCTCTCCATTTAGAATGAAGTGAAATTCCAAACTGAATAAACATATTACTCTGAAAGCATTATGCTTAATTCTCGGTGCTGTAATATATGGAAGATGCCAGTCAGATTGACAATGAATCTCAAGGGCTGTTGTGAAAGCCAAGGAAAACAAAGAAATGAATAATTCCACATTTTCCGGCATGATGAAAGGCAGCAATACATCCAAGTATTCAGAAAAATCAAAACTTGGCACATGAAAACAGTCCTTTAAACCAAGAGTATTATTACCGCAGTGGATGTGTATTTTGCCCATATCCCCACCCCAAGGCTTTGGCTTTCATCACTAATTGAGTATTATTTAACAGATGAATACACAGGTAATAAAGATGACTCTGGAATAATAAGAAACATAGATTCATGTGGAGAACCAGGATTAAATCACAAACTGGCAATATAATAACCTTTATATCTAGAATGCAAGTATCACATCATTAACTTGTAAACCTTGCTAATAAAACACTTTTAAACTTGCGTTACTGGACACTGGATAAATATTTGTTGAATGAATCAGAAATATTAATAGCTTAATTCTTTTCTGTTGGTTTTACATGTGAACAAGGATAAAACCATCTCTAATTCATATGCCTTTCAATGTGTACTGTATAAAATCCTTTTTTAATTATAAAATAAATGCCATGTACACATGCATGCCATGTACACACATTCCCATATTTTATAATAATAAAGTGATGCAAGTAAATGCAAGAAATAATCAACATTCATGAATATTTGGTGTGAAATCTTGTCCTTTCATGTGAACAGAAATCTTAACTCATCCACTTTCTTAAAAGCCTATACTGAACTCATGTACATCATTTGCCAGTTTGCACATCGATTAATTCTGAAGGGATTTACTAGATGAAGATATTTCATGATGTACATTGTCTTCTAACAGAAAAAATTTCCAGAGAAAAATTACCTCAAATATATATCTTTAAAAGTCCATTTCAAGATACCAATCTGTTATAGGAAATAGATTTGAGGTATAAATATTTTCCAAGAATGAGGAAGTTTATTTACATATTTAAAATTTTTATAATATCTAAGTTTCAATTCACAGTTCAAAGGGGAATTTAGCAAGAAATATCAGGATGTAGTAAAAGAAAAAAATAATCCATACTCGTAAATAAGAGAACTGATTCTCAATTCCAGCTAGTTATATGATATTGAGCTTATATTCAAACTTGTTAGACTTCATTTTCTCACCTGTAAAACAGAGATATTCATAACCTCTAAGGTTTCTGCTTGCTCTCAAGTTCTATTTGCTACTTCTGGAAATAGATTAAGCTCTCCTGAAATATAAGAGATGAAAAGATGCTGGTCCCTCAAGATAATTTTTCTTCACTTTTCTTACATGTGATGATACATTTTTATCTAGCTTTCCTTCTTAAAAAGCTTTATCATAGGGCTTCCCTGGTGGCGCAGTGGTTGAGAGTCCGCCTGCTGATGCGGGGACACGGGTTCGTGCCCCGGTCCGGGAAGATCCCACATGCCGCGGAGCGGCTGGGCCGTGAGCCATGGCCGCTGAGCCTGCGCGTCCGGAGCCTGTGCTCCACAACGGGAGAGGCCACAACAGTGAGAGGCCCGCGTACCAAAAAAAACAAAAAACTTTATCATAAGTTTAACACATATGCAAAAAACTACACAAAAATGTACAGCTCAATTATATATCACAAAGCAAGCAACCATGAAACTACTCTCCAGTGCAAATTTAGAACATTACCACTATCTAGATGCCACCTCTACGCACACGCCATTCTATGTTGCTCACAGGTAACCACTCTCCTGATTTTCATAAAAAGTACTTATTATTTTCTTTATATTTTATCAAATAAAAATGCATCCCAAGAATTTCTTATGCTTCAAAATTTACATCCACATTACTTATGCATCATGACTTTTTTTGTATCTGCCTTCTTTCATTCAATATTATATCTGTGTTTCATCTGTGTTTTACATGTGTCTGTAATTTTCCTTTTCATTACTTTGTAGTATTCCACTGAATAAACATGCAAAAGTTTGAGGTTTTATCCATTCTAGTATTGATTACTACTCCTGTTGTTTCCAGTATTGATATAATGAATAACATATATGAACATTCATGTTCATGTGTACTGGTAGGCATGTGCATACATTTCTGTAAGGTATATTTCTAGAGAGGAATTGCTGGGTAATAATGCTAGAATATTTTCCAAAGGGACGAAGACTAGGGTATGAGAATTTCCATTTGTTTCATCATTTTGCTAACATTTTATATTGTCAGCAATTTTAATATTAGCTATTCCAGGAGTGCAGCAGTATCTCATTATATTTTAATTTGTATTTCACTGATGACTGAGTTTGAATCCCACACAATATGTTTATTGGACATTTGGAAATCACCTTTCATAACATTTTTAAAAATTTGTTTTCCAATTAAAATTATTTTCTAATTGTTTGTTGCTGTCCAAGGGGGAATAAAAGACACCAAAGATGGCGCAGTGGATGGGAGTCCGCCTGCCGGTGCAGGGGATACGGGTTCGTGCCGCAGTCTGGGAGGATCCTACGTGCCGCGGAGCGGCTGGGCCCGTGAGCCATGGCCGCTGAGCCTGCGCGTCCGGAGCCTGTGCTCCGCGACGGGAGAGGCCACAGCAGTGAGAGGCCCGCGTATCGCAAAAAAAAAAAGACACCAAAGATTCATGTCTTTGGGCCTTTTCCTTCGCTTCAATCAGGTATTTGGGGTCCTCAAGAAGACACTTCCAATATTTTTGCCCTGTGTAGTTATTTTCAATTGGCAGGTTCATTTTAATTACCTAGTCCACCAATTCTAGAAGACTCTTGTCTTACTTGTTATATATAAATAGCTCTATAAAAAGCTATGAAAGAAAATTGAAAAGTATGTATTTTCCTAATACACTAAACCTTCTTTATTGAAGGCCATCCTTGTTTTTCCTACTCTGAAGCTCTCTCTGTACTCAGTATCATGGAGCATCCAGACTTCTGACTGTTATTCAATATGTGATACCCTCTAAGGACAACCAAAAGGAGAACAGAAGCTAAAAGTAGAAAGTTGACTAGAGTCAGGCTCCTATCAATATTTCTGTTCCGTGGGTCAGTTTTCTTTCCTTCTCCATTCCTGACTCTTCCTGGAATCTTATTTGTCAAATGAGCTCACCCTAAACTGCTTTGAATGGGCCCTCAGCACAGATCCTCAGTTTTCTCCTTCCCCAGATTACCCACAAACTCCTTGGAACCACCTTGGCTCTCAAATATTCCTTTTTTACTTTCTAGCACTTCTGGGACATTGCTTTTAAGCCTACTGGTCCATGAGGCCAACTCATTCAGTTCCCTCATATGTGACATGACACAAACGCTCAAAGTGTTTAAGTTCCCTAGTTTTTCAACTTTGTGATAATACATTGTCCTAATTCCATCTTACTTTTCAGAATTCTATTTTTTTCTTTTAATAGTGCTTCTTTCCTTTCTCATCCCCTAAATGTATGTTTCCCTATACTCCAACTCCTTTGACAAGCAAAAAGGTCATGATTCCATTAATTCTCTTTCTACTGACTACTTAAACCTGCCTCCAAAGTCGAGATTTCTACCAGAATTATGGTTCTCTAATTCTCATTGCCAATGTGTCACAAAATCCAAAACTGTCGCCTTAACATCATCAATACTTCTCAATTCAATATTTTAATGGAATCATTCTTCTCATTGCTCAAGTTAGTAATCTGAATGCTAATACTTTTCCTTAAAATATCCCTCAAATTTCTCTTTCATTTTCCATGCCCACTGCATGGAGTAGAGTGTGTAGACTAGGGTTTTTTATTCAAGGGTCCAAGGAGTTGTGGAGAAGTCATAGAGAATCTATGAATCCACAGACAATGTGCATAATTTTGTATATACCTATGAGAATTATAAAGAAAGACCATTCATTTTCAATAGTTTCTTAAAGGGTTAAGAACCAATGTTGCAGATTCCTACCACTCTGTACTATGATTACCTGCAGGAACCTTTAGGATTAATAGGCCTACACTAAATTTGGCTGATCCAGAAGATGAATCTTTAAAGCAATATTCTCATCCATCCAATATTCATTAATTTAATAAGTATTCATTGAGTATCTCCTATGTGTCAAATACTATTCCAGGTGCTGGGATCACATCAGTGAACAAGACAGACAAACTTCCTCTTCTCATGGAGTTTACATTTTAGTGGATGAAGAACAATAAAATAATCTATCAATAAACAAAGAATCAAGGAAATACCAGTTAGCTATATTTGCTGCTCATATAATTAAATGGGGAGATTTCATAGTTACTAGGTGCTATTTCAGAAGAAATGGTCATCCGATACCAAAAGCAGACAAAGATGTCACAAAAAAAGAAAACTACAGGCCAATATCACTGATGAACATGGATGCAAAAATCCTCAACAAAACACTAGCAAACAGAATCCAACAGCACATTAAAAGTATCATACACCATGATCAAATGGGGTTCACCCAGGAATGCAAGGATTCTTCAATATGTGCAAATCAATCAATGTGATACACCATATTAACAAATTTAAGGAGAAAAACCATATGATAATCTCAAAAGATGCAGAAAAACTTCTGACAAAATTCAACACCCATTTTTGATAACACCCCCCCAGAAAGTAGGCATAGAGGGAACTTACCTCAATATAATAAAGGCCATATATAACAAACCCACAGCCAACATCATTCTCAATGTTGAAAAACTGAAACCATATCCTCTAAGATCAGGAACAAGACAAGGTTGCCCACTCTCACCACTCTTAGTCAACATAGTTTTGGAAGTTCTAGGCACAGCAATCAGAGAAGAAAAGAAATAAGAATGCAAGTAGGAAAAGAAGAAGTAAAGCTGTCACTGTTCGCAGATGACATGATACTATACATAGAGAATCCTAAAGATGCTACCAGAAAACTACTAGAGCTAATCAGTGAATCTGGTAAAGTAGCAGGATACAAAACTAATGCACAGAAATCTCTTGCATTCCTATACCCTAATGATGAAAAACCTGGAAGAGGAATTAAGGAAACACTCCCATTTACCATTGCAACCAAAAGAATAAAAGACCTAGGAATAAACCTACCTAAGGAGACAAAAGACCTGTATGCAGAAAACTATAAGACACTGTTGAAAGAAATTAAAGATGATGCATACAGATAGAGAGATATACCATGTTCTTGGATTGGAGAAATCAACAATGTGAAAATGACTATACTACCCAAAGCAATCTACAGATTCAATGCAATCCCTATCAAACTACCACTGGCATTTTTCACAAAACTAGAACAGAAAATTTCACAATTTGTATGGAAAGACAAAAGACCCCGAATAGCCAAAGCAATCTTGAGAAAGAAAAACGGAGAAGGAGGAATCAGGCTCCCTGGCTTCAGACTATACTAGAAAGCTACAGTAATCAAGACAGTATGGTATTGGTGCAAAAACAGAAATATAGATCAATGGAACAGGAGGATAGAAAGCCCAGAGATAAACCCACGCATATATGGTCACCTTATCTTTGATAAAGAAGGCAAGAATATACAATGGAGAAAAGACATCCTCTTCAATAAGTGGTGCTGGGAAAACTGGACAGCTACATTTAAAAGAATGAAATTAGAACACCCCCTAACACCATACACAAAAATAAACTCAAAATGGATTAAAGACCTGAATTTAAGGCCAGACACTATAAAACTCTTAGAGGAAAACATAGAACACTCTATGACACAAATCACAGCATATCCTTTTTGACCCACCTCCTAGAGAAATGGAAATAAAACCAAAAACAAATGGAACCTAATGAAACTTAAAAGCTTTTGCATAGCAAAAGAAACCATAAACAAGATGAAAAGACAACCCTCAGAATGGGAGAAAATATTTGCAAAAAAGCAACTGACAAAGGATTAATCTCCAAAATATACAAGCAGCTCATGCAGCTCAATATCAAAAAAAACGAACAACCCAATCCAAAAACGGGCAGAAGACCTAAATAGACATTTCTCCAAAGAAGATATACAGATTGCCAGCAAACACATGAAAGGATGCTCAACATTACTAATCATTAGAGAATCCAAATCAAAACTACAATGAGGTATCACCTCACACTGGTTGAATGGCCATCATCAGAAAACCTACAAACAATAAATGCTGTAGACGGTGTGGAGAAAAGGGAACCCTTTTGTACTGTTGGTGGGAATGTAAATTGATACAGCCACTATGGAGAACAGCATGGAGATTCCTCAAAAAACTGAAAAGTGAACTACCATACGACCCAGCAATCCCACTCCTGGGCATATACCCTGAGAAAACTATAATTCAAAGAGAGACATGTACCCCAATGTTCATTGCAGCACTATTTACAATAGCCAGGACATGGAAGCAACCCAAGTGTCCATCAACAGTTGAATGGATAAAGAAGATGTGGCATGTATACACAGTGGAATATTACTCAGCCATAAAAAATGAAACAGTTATTTGTAGTGAGGTGGATGGACCTAGAGTCTGTCATACAGAGTGAAGTAAGTCAGAAAGAGACAAACAAATACCATATGCTAACACATATATATGGAATCCTTTAAAAAAATGGTTCTGAAGAACCTAGGGGCAGGACAGGAATAAAGATGCAGACATAGAGAATGGACTTGAGGACGTGGGGAGGGAGAAGGGTAAGCTAGGAAGAAGTGAGAGAGTGGCAATGACATATATACAGTACCAAATGTAAAACACATAGCTGGGGGAAGCAGCTGCATAGCACAGGGAGATCAGCTCAGTGCTTTGTGTCCACCTAGAGGGGTGGAATAGGGAGGGTGGGAGGGTGACGCAAGAGGGAGGGTATATGGGGATATATGTATGCATATAGCTGATTCATTTTGTTATACAGCAGAAACTAGCACAACATTGTAAAGAAATTATACTCCAATAAAGATGTTAAAAAAGTAAAAAAAAAAAAAAAAAGAAAAGAAGAGATGGTCATGGAAAACCCCTCTAAGAACACAACAGCTCTAAACGACAAGAAACAGCCATGTACAACCAGAGAAAAGCATTCCAAGCAGAGGTGCAGATTAATGCAAAAGCCTAACAGTTGTAATGAGCTTGGTATTTTGTAGGAACAAAAGAAGTCAAAAGGCCAGTTCTGCTAAAGCACAGTGAGCAAGAGAGAAAATTGTGGGTGATGTCAAACGGATAAGTAGAGCCAGAAAATTTGGGACTTTAGAAATTAGAACAGGGAGCTTAGATTAAGTCTAAGCGTAATGGGAACTTAAGCAGAAGAGAAAGAATCTGGTTTATATTGTGTAAAGAATAAATGTATTTTGCTAAAAGCAGAAGAGAGGCAACTAAAGCAGTCCAGGTTGGAGATTATGGAGGTCAAGCTGCTTGTCTCTGCAAAACCTACACTATTTTCCTCGTAGGTCCTCAATGTTGTCATGCTGACTTTACCTGAGCTTTATATATCTCACCTCACTTTTTCATGTGTTACCTCCTTTACTCTTCACAACAACTCCACAGTATTAAACCTATTACACAAATACTAAAAAAGACACTGAGACTTATCTTGAAACAATCAACTTGCAAACTGAACTGGTTATTATTTACAAGATGTGTTCTTTAAATTATGTCATAGCTTTAACTACCCTGCAGACAGACCCTGCCCTCTACTTTAATTGTACCCAATAGTGTTATTAATACATACATTAAGCACTATGGTAAAACATAAAGTTTGGGTTTTTGAAGTAATTTATTTATAAAAAGTAACATTCGAAATGCTGTTTTATTTTTAAAATGCTAATGTACACATTGTGAAAATGAAACAATTTTTAAATGTTAATCAATGTCATTTTTTAAAAAGCAATTGTACATCATGTGTCATGATTGTAATTGTATGGAAATTGCCTTTGGCTTATAAATAAGCAAGATTAAAATTAAAGTATTTCGAGTGTCACCATGATCTAGCTATGATAACTAATTTGTATTTCTTCTTATCCTAATTCCTTTCTCAAATACCATCTCTTCAAATGTCTTCTTTACATGCCTTTTTATTCCTTTTTATTTCAAACATTAGTGTCCAACCTTGTGTCTATACATATATTTTAAGAACTATTTTAGTTATCAGCAAAGTTGAAATGTTATGTGCCTTTCTGGCACATTAGATACTAAAAACTGATGATGAAATGAAGCAACATGAAATTCTTATATGTTGATTCTTAACAGAAGATCATTATGACATTTGTGATTGGAGAAATGGAAGTTAAGTTCATCAAATACATTTAATTTTCCTTATAGCAAATTTCTAGTTAATCTTTTTATAAAGAAAAAAAGTGATTAAAAGCCCTTGACAAGCTTATGGCTTAGAATGTCCTTAAGGCTTTCATCAGGGAGAAAAGGTAGTTTTGTGTTGGTAATATTAACACATTATCTTGAATATACAGAAGAAAGGTGCTAAAACAAGTGAAAATTCCATCAGAATCACATCAAACCTGAACATTCCTGACTCCCACTCTCAAATCAACTACCTTAGATAAAATTCAAATCAAGGCAATTATGCTGAACTTGTGATTATCAGAAATAACCAAGTCCGACCAGTGAAATATCATTTCTCACCTCATTCACCTTCCAACTTCTTCAAAATTAATTATATAATCCAGCAATCCCACTTCAGGTTATTTATCCAAAATAATTCAAGTCAGGATCTCAACAAGATATTAGCACTCCAGTGTTCATTGCAGTACTATTCACAGTAGCCAGTTTTGGGAAAAATGAATAAATTTAAAAACATGTGGTATATACATACAATGGAATATTACTGAGCCTTAAAAAGAAATTCTGATGCATGTTATAACATGAATGAACCTTGAGAACATTATGCTAAATGAAATACATCAGTTACAGAATGCAAATACTGCATGATTCCAATTATATGAGGTATCAAAAGTATTCAAATTTGTAGAATCAAATTGTGAAGTGGTGGTTTCCAGGGGCTGAGGAGAGGGGAAAATAGAGTCACTAACCAATGGGTACAAATTTTAGCAAGATGAATAAACCCTACTGTAGTCCACTGTACAACAGTGACTATAGTCTAAAACACTGTATTGAGCACTTAAAAAATTGTTAAGAGGGTAGATATCATGTTGTGCTCTTACCACAATAAAATTTAAAAAAATAATTAGCCATGTATGAAAATTGACCATTCCCATAACTTTATTCCTACAGCACAATGGTTTTAGTTCTATTTTTTACTTATTTCATTATAATTACTAGTTCATATGCCTGTTTTTCCAATCATATGAAAAGTTTCAGCCATTACATTTTGTCTCAATCTTCACAACATCCCTCTGAAGCACAATTGGGATTCCAAACTATAGATTAGGAAAGCAAGACAACTTTCCTGTAGCTGTTAAAAACAGAGCTGTAATATGAATCTACTCTCTCCAACTCCATTTTGTACTCATTTTGTACCATCATTCCACATGCCATCCAGTCCTTGTGTTAAGTACTCCTGCTCCAGGTAGAGGGCGGACTTAGTTTTACTTACGAAGTTCCTTAATACCCTCAATCAATGGGTCTAGAGGTCATTATTAGGAGTTATCCAAAGTTTCAGTGATGGATCAATATTATAGTGTTTTATACTGGATTCAAGAAAAAAGTTAGAAAATTATATATATGCAATCTTCAGAAACCATGCTTCATCACCTCCTCAATTACACTCAATTGAAAAAGTTGATTTAACCACTTTTCAAGATGCACTTGTGATGAGGATATGACAAAATGAATGACAAAGAGAAAGGCACCTTTCTTGAATGAATAAAGAAATCCAAATTCAACAACAAAAAATTCAATTGTGTCACTTGATAGGCAATTTTCTTTTAAAAAAACATCATATCTTATACTAAATACAAAGTTCAGTTGAGCAACTTCTTTATAAAGATTAACTGTCAAGATATTTTTGCCTTAAAAATACCGGTACATTCACATATACAAATGTAAAACTGCAATGATTCTTAGACAGTATTAATCAATGTCATTTGTTTAAAAAATAAAATCAATTGGTGCATATCATGAGTCATGATTATAAATTTATGCAAACTGCCTTTGGCTAACAAACAAGGAGAATTAAAAATGTACTGTCAACTGTATCAATGATAACTAATTTGTATAGATTTAAATTATATCTATCTACCTCAGGCAATCACCAATTTCTTTAATAACTGTGTTGGAACATACTTTTGAGCAATTCCTATCAAATAGCTTAGATTTTAAAATGGCATTTAAAAATTACATGCTTGAACATTTACGAGAAATTAAAATCCTGTTTATTTCTGATTGCTTATTATATAGGTCACTGAACATCTTCTGAGTTCAATTTCAATAAGTTCATGTGATATTTTCTAACATTCTTCAAATTTCTAGGTTTTAAGGATGAGGGTTAAAATAAAACAAACCTTTGCTGAAAAACCATATAAGCAGGATTAATTATTATCAAATAAAAAAGTGACCAGCCTATTATTTAGCCTTAAGTTGAAAAATTCTAAGCTCAAATAAAAGAATTCATCTGACCGAGAAAGGTCCAGGTTAATTTTCTTTCTGTAAAGTTTCTGGGGAAAATCACAAGAGTATGCCCTATGCCATGCGTAAGGAAAGAAGTCTCCCACTCACACCATCTATGTTCTCTGCTGCAGTCAAGTTGATTCCAGAAAAATCACTTAAATTTGTACTGTTCATATCCAAGTAGACATCAGGACCTAAATAATTTGAAAAGTTTAGGCTCTAACATCCTATGAAAAATATCTCTCCCTCTCCCTTGGATTCTCCTTCAGAGCCAGAACTTTTATGCTGCAATTTGAGAGGATGATTAATAAGACATGCTCTTCTTCCTTGTATATCCATGAAGAGATAATGAAGCCAGCTCTCTGAAACGTGACCCTTGACAGTGCCCCACAAATCTGTGAGGAGAACTGACCATGAAATTTTGTTTGTATTGCAAAGAAATTCTCACTGAAAATATAATTTAAAAACCAATGCTGTGAGAGTTTCACTTCTTGAAATGGCAAACTAGATAACAAACACCTATTCTCCCCTAGCAAATAATAAAAAAGTTTTTAATAGCTTCTCAAAAACATCACAGAGACAGCATGATAGTCAAGAAAATATAGGAAAAAGTGAAAGCTCAGAAAGGTTAACTATGCTTCCAAAGCTAATTTTGCCTTGATGACATTTTCTAATCTACAAAAAGTATCTGAGAAACTAAGCTGCAGTTTTCTTAGTCTCATAGGACAACAGGAAAAGAAAAAGTCCAGGGCCTTTCTAATGTGGGAATCTGACAATCCACCAATTGAGAAAAATATATGCTTATGTATGCTTACATGTAAGCAAAATGAATGACGACAGTGATAAAAGGGACAGGAGTAAGTATATTAATTTCAGACAGAGCATACTTCAGAGTAAGGAAAGGTATCAGCAATAAAGAGGAACATTTTGTAATGATAAAGGGGTCAATTCTCCAATAAGACATAACAATCTTGACATGTATGCCCCACACAACATAGCATCAAAATAAATGAGGCAAAACTGATAGAACTGCAAGGAGAAACAGATGAAGACAGCATTACTGTTGAAGACTTCAACATCCCTCTATCAGAAATGAGCAGATCCAGGAGGAGAAAGTCAGTAAGGGTATAGCTGAATTCAACAACATAATCATTCAACTGGATGTAACTGACATCTTTGGATTACTTCATCCAACAACAGCAGAATACAAATTCTTCTCAAGCTCACACAGAATATTCTTCAAGATAGACCACATTCCAGACCATAAGACACAACTTAACAAACGTACAAAAATGGAAATCATACAATGTCTGCTCATAGAATACAATGGAATTAAACTAGAAATCAGTAACAGAAAGATAGCTGGAAAAACCAACATACTTGAAGATTAAACAACATGCTTCTAAATAACATGTAGGTCAAAGAATTCTCAAGAGAAATTTAAAACTATTTCAAATTAAATGACAATTTAAAACAACTTGTCAAAATTTGTGGGATGCAGTGAAATCAGTGTTTAGAGGGAAATTTGTAGCATTGAATGCATATGTTAGAAAAGATCTAAACTTATTCATCTAAGTTTCCCTTTAGGAAACTAGAAAAAGAAGAGCAAGTTAAATCCAAAGTAAGAAGAAGAGAAGCAAAGTAAGAATTAGAGCAGAAATCAATGAAGTTTAAAAAATGAAACCAATCAAGAAAAACAACAAAACTGAAAGCTGGTTCTTTGAAAAGATCACTAAAATCAATAAGCCTCTAGCCAGACTAAGAAATAAAAGTTACGAATTACTAATATCAGAAATGAAAGAAAGGACCTCACCAGAGAGAGTCCATGGACATTAAAATACAATCAAGGAATACTATGAACAGCTTATTGCCCTCAAATTTGATAACCTAAATGAAATGGACCACTTCTTTGAAAGAAACAATCTGCCAAAACTTACACAATAAGAAGGAGAATAACCTGAACTGAAGTTATTTTATACACACAAGAAGAAATAGACATTCTGAATAGGCTATATTTATTAAATAAATTGAGTCAATAATTAATAACCTTCCAAAACAGAAAGCACCAGGACCCGATAGGTAAATTCTGGCGAATTCTACTAAGCATTTAAGGAAGAAATTATACATATTCTTTACAATCTTTTCCAGAAGATAGAAGCAGAGGGGATACTTCCTAACTCAACAAATGATGCTGGTACAACTGGATAGCCACACACACACACACACACACACACACACACACACACACACACACAAAGAATCTGGACACAGACTTACATAGACCTTATACTATTAATAAAGATTAACTCAACATGGAATACAAACCTAAATGTAAAATGTAAGACTATAAAACTCCTAGACGATAAAACAGGAGAACACCAAGATGACCCTGAATATGGCAAGGACTTTTTAGATACAACACCAAAAGCATGATCCATGCAAGAAAGAACTGACAAACTGCACTTCATGACAATTACTAAGTTCTGCTCTGTGAAAGAAAATGTCAAGAGAATGAAAAGACAATCCACAGACTGGGAGAAAATATTTGCAAAAGACATCTGATACAGGACTTTTATCCAAAATATACAAAGAAGTTTTATTTTTTTAATTTATTTATTTAATTTACTTATTTTTGGCTGCATTGGGTCTTCATTGTTGTGTGTGGGCTTTGTCTAGTTGCGGAGAGTGGGGGCTACTCTTCGTTGTGGTGCACGGGCTTCTCATTGCGGTGGCTTCTCTTGTTGCAGAGCACGGGCTCTAGGCGTGCAGGTTTCAGTAGTTGTGGCACATGGGCTCAGTAGTTGTGGCTCACGGGCTCTAGAGTGCAGGCGCAGTAGTTGTGGCACATGGGCTTAGTTGCTCCACAGCATGTGGGATCTTCCCAGACCAGGGCTCGACCCTATGTCCCCTGCATTGGCAGGTGGATTCTTAACCACTGTGCCACCAGGGAAGCCCTACAAAGAAGTTTTAAAACTCAACAATAAGAAAACAAACCACGTGATTTAAAAAAATGGGCCAAAGACCTTAACAGACCCCCTCACCAAAAGAGATATGCAGATGGCAAACAAGCATACGAATAGATGCTCCACATAATATGTCACAAGGGAAATGCAAATTAAAACAAGATTCCACTACACACCTATTAGAATTGCCACGATCTACAACACTGACAACACCAAATGCTGGCAAAGACACGGAGTAGCATGAATTCTCATTCACTGTTGGTGGGAATACAAATGGTACAGCCACTTTGAAATACAGTTTTGTAGTTTCTTAAAAATTTAGACATATTCTTACTATACAACCCAGCAATCATTCTCCTTGGTATTTACCCAAATGAATTGAAAACTCATATCCATACAAAAACCTGCACATGGACATTTATAGCACCTTTATTCATAATTGCCAAGAACTTGGAAACAACCAAGATGTCCTTCAGTTGGTCAATGGATAAATTGTGGCACATCCAGATAATGAAAATTTTACAGTGTTAAAAAGGAATGACCGGGCTTCCCTGGTGGCGCAGTGGTTGAGAGTCCGCCTGCCGATGCAGGGGACACGGGTTCGTGCCCCGGTCCGGGAAGATCCCACATGCCGCGGAGCGGCTGGGCCCGTGAGCCATGGCCGCTGAGCCTGCGCGTCCGGAGCCTGTGTTCTGCAACAGGAGAGGCCACAACAGTGAGAGGCCCGCGTACCGTTAAAAAAAAAAAAAAGGAATGACCTATCAAGTCATGAAATGATATGGAGGAAAACTTAATGCATATTACTAAGTGAAAAAACATCTGAAAAAGTGTACATACTATATTATTCCAACTATGAGACATTCTGGAAAAGGCAAAACTATGGAGACTGTAAAAAGATGTTTTTGCCAGGAGTAAGGGAGAAGGTATACACAAATAAGCAGGGCACAGGAGGTTTTCATGACAAAGTACTCTGTACAATACTAAGATGGTGGATACACATCACTATATATTTGTTAAAATCCATAGAATGTACAACACCAAGAGTGAACCCTTATGTAAACTATGGACTTTGGATGACAATAATATATCAGTCTATGTTCACTGATTGTACCAAATGAATCACTGTGGTGTAAGATGTTGATATGGGGTAGGTTGTGCATGTGTGGGGATGGGGGTATCTAGAAACTCTGTACTTCCCATTCAATTTTGCTATGAACCTAAAATCTAAAAATAACACTCTAAAAATAAAGTTTATTAATTAAAAAAGTTTACATGATAAAAAAAGGTTATATGTGAGGAAATATTTGGAAGGCCAACGTCTTTTTCTGTGGTGAGGAGTGTGATCCAACCACTCCCCCAACATTGAAGGAATAAAACATATTCACATAAAAAATGTCTGTACAAATTGATTTTTATGGATATAGAAGAAATATGTTGTATTTTGATAATATTTACTTATTGAACTTGTATTGTAATCTCTAGAGATAAGACAAAGAGCTTTAAAAAAACAATGTCCAGATTATATACGTATGTGGGAAAATATGTCAGGGGTGAGAAGAACCTGAATCAATAGAGAACACAGACAAAATCACAAAAATTTCAGCTACTGGAATTGGCACATATTATATAAGCTTCGTGTTTGTAAAAGAAATGAAACCCAAGCTGCAAAATACACATGGGAAATAGAGGTTTCTAAAAAGTGATGGAGAAAGTGTGGAAAAGAACTAAGTAGATACGCCAAAGAATTTAAATATAATAAATGAAATTTAAAATTCAATGGATAGGCATACCTCAGAGATATTATTGGTTCAGTTCCAGGCCACTGCACTAAAGCAAATATCACAATAAAGTGAATCACATGAATTTTTTGGTTTCCCAGTGCATATAAAGTTATGGTTACACTATACTGTAGTCTATCAAGGGCGCAAAGCATATGTCTAAAACAACGTACATACTTTAATTAAAAAGACTTTATTACTGGGACTTCCCTGGTGGCTCAGTGCTTAAGAATCCACCTGCCAATGCAGGGGACACACAATCCCTGGTCTGGGAAGATCCCACATGCCACAGAGCAACTAAGTCCGTGTGCCACAACTACTGAGCCTGTGCTCTAAAGCCCACGAGCCACAACTACTGAAGCCTGCATGCCCTAGAGCCTGCACACCACAACTACTGAGCCCACGCACCACAACTACCGGCACATGCTAGGGCCCACGTGCCACAACTACTGAGCCAGTGTGCTGCAACTACTGAAGCCTGCGTGCCTAGAGCCTGTGCTCCACAACAAGAGAAGCTACCGCAATGAGAAGCCTGCACTCACCACAACAAGAGAAAGCCCATGCACAGCAACGAAGACACAATGCAGCCAAAAACAAAACAAAACAAAACTTTATTACTATCATCTGACCTTTATCTGACAATACAGGGTTGCCAGAAACCTTCAATTTGTAAAAAAACACAATACCTGCAAAATGCAGTAAAGCCAAGTGCAATAAAATGAAGAATGTCTGCAGATAAACTAAATATAGTCAATTATTATGAAAATTATCCAAAATTCAGTCAAAAAATGACAAAATGGATAGAAAATATAGAAGAGACATAAAGTTACAATGAGAAGGCCTAACTTACATTTAGTAGATGTCCCAGAATGAGAGAGAAATAATGGAGCAGGGACAACTTTTAGGATATAATGACAAATAACCAAAACTTATAAAAGACACTAATCTACAGCAAAACATCCACATCTAGACACACACACACAAATGTTCACAGAAGCATTGTAACAGGCTCAAACAGAAAACACAAATGTCCATCAAAATTAGAATGCATAAATAAATTGTGGTATACAGTAAGTCCCCTACATACAAACCTTCCAGTTGCAAACTTTCAAAGATGTGAACATGCGTGCCAGCCCCTGTGTGCCAGCTGCTGTACTGTACTACTGCACTTTTCAAGGTGATGTCCTGTAAGATTAAACACGTTGTCTTTATTTTTTGTGTTTGTTTTTTATGTACATATTATTTGTGTGAGAAGTATTATAAACCTACTACAGTACAGTACTATACAGCTGATTGTGTTAGTTGGGTACCTAGGCTAACTTTGTCGGACTTAACGAACAAACCGGATTTACAAACGTGCTCTTGGAATGGAACTCGTTCGTCTGTAGAGGACGTACCGTATACAGTCAGTGGATACTACAAAGCAATACAAATAAACAGCTATCTGCTCCATGCCATAACTATTAAAGATCTTGTAAACATAATGCTAAACAAGAGAAATGAGACATAAAATCATACAATGTGATTAGACTGGCATAAAGTCCAAAAAATAAACAAAACAATTTTATATATGAGAAGACATTACAAAGTAAAGTAAGTAGGTGTTTTAGCCAACAATGGGGTTCAAATCCTTCTCTCTGACCTCTTCCATAGCCACAGTTCCTCTGACTTTCACTTTTGCGGGCCTATTCCACTTTTAAGGAACCTTCTGATTACAATGGGCCCACCTGGATAATTTGGGATACTATCCTTACCTAAAGGTCATCTGATTAGCAAACTTAACTACATCTGCAACTTTAATTCTGCTTTGCCATTTAACATAACATATCCACAGGTTCCAGGGATTAGGATGTGGGTACCCTCTGGGAGGGTATTCTATCAAGTTACATTATTTAACATGCAATCATGTTAATTTCAAGTTCTTTTCTTTTTTTTTTTTTGGCTGAGCTGCATCTCATGTGGGATCTTAGTTCCGGGACCAGGGGTTGAACCTGCACCCCCTGCAGTGGAAGCATGGAGTCTTAACTACTGGACCGCCAGGGAAGTCCTCTATTTAAGTTTTGAAACCTATTTTTATGTCACTAAGACTCTTTTCAGTTCACTTAAAGCCACATTTTGAATTGGAACAGATTTTTATGTCACTAAGTCTCTTTTCAATTCACCTAAAGCCACATCTTGAAGTTAAATTGATATTCAAAATTGATGTAAAATGTAATACCAAATTCTATTACTGTTCCTGCAGTGGTTTTACACATTTACTATGCCATTATGGAAATTAAGTTAAATAATTTTCTCTTCCAGCTCAAAGCCAAATATAAAATTAAACTAAATATGTAGATATTTTGGAAAAACATAGTGAAAATCTGGCATAAGTATACTGTATACCAGTATTATTATTATTCTTTAATTATCATTAAATTCTGATATAGACAATCATTGAATTAATTCAATAAAGAGTTTCACTATGAAGAATAAAAACAGTGGGATATATATATGTGTGTGTGCATATATATATATATACACACACACACACATAGATACGCATACACATAATAAAATGCTTATTAATCTATAAGCCTCCATACCTCATCTGCTGTTCTCAAACAGCTGAAGTTTCTATAGTCCTACTAAGATGAGTTAGAAAGTAACTGCCACATTATTATTTGAGACTTTCTCCGTTTAGTATCTCTTTATATCCTACACTTACTACAAATGAAAACTTGCTTTTATTTTTCCACACATTAACTGGAAGAAGTATTTAAAATATTGGTTTTTTAGCTAAACTTGCAATAATACAACAAAAATGTTTACTTGATTGAATTTTTTGGACTATCACATTTGAAAGTTTTTTCTATATTTTTAAGAGTTGGAACGTACCATCTAATATATCCATCTCATGTTACTTAGATGACTAAGGCACAGAGAAGTTGATGTCTATAGTCAAAGAAAAGTTGCTAACAGAACTGGGATTGAAATTCAGTCAAGAACACTTAAAGTCACAGAAAATGTGCTAGACTTTTGGTCACCTGACAGTGCTTCAGCAAAAGGAGGTACTATTTGCAGAAACAGCGAACATAATTCTCCCTAAAGTGAGAAGAGCAACTCAGCCATCCATCCATCCTTCTTCTTTACATAGCCTATTATCATGTACCGCAATTATTTGAACTTTTATTTGACAACATATGTACTCCACTTCCAGTAAGATGATAATTGAATGGGCAATTAAAAAATTCTTTTGAAAAAACTCAAAGTAACTCACCCTTTCTTAGACTTCCAATATTGCTTTCCTTTAATATCAAAAATTACCTTAGTTTAACGGAGAAACTAACTACTTTCCAGTCAGCATCCCAAACTGTCACAGACAAGAGTGCTTTAGGAATTTCCCAAAAAACTTCAAAAATTACATTCTGAGAGTACCTTTAATCCTTACTGACGTATTCATTCGTTCAATAAACATTAATTGGGCACCTACTATATAAAACTCACTACAATCTAAGATTTTTAAAAATAATCATTGGAATAACACTTAAGAACCCATGTCATTTGATACTTCCAATCAAAAAGATTTTATCTAAAGCCTTTTTTCACAAAGTTTGTTTTCTTAATAATAATATGAATTGCATCTCTGATTACTAAAGAGACTTGTCTGTAATATTACCCTGAATTTCTACATAAAAAATTATTTATTAGCATAACCCTAAATTTGAAATTCCTTATATCCCCAATTCCTTAATCAGCATTTTTAGAAATCCCACTTTTCATATACTTGTCCCTCATTTAAAATTTTATCACCTCTCAAAAATCTCAGTTTTTAGGTGACTTAGAACTCTAATTTGGTAATGATTTTCTTGATTATGAGGTTCTTAGTCTGAATTTTACATAGAAGAAAATTATTGCAAAGATCAGAACTTAATTTAAATATACATTTTTTGGTGAAAAATTACATTTCTAGGGCTTGTATTTGACTGTCATCAATACTTTACTAAGTTATGAACAGAAGAAAATAAATAAAGGTACATGTTCCCAAGGATGATGGCAACAAGTATCCCAGGTTCTATGGTTTACAGTCTTGGTCAGTGTATCAATATTAGAGTGCTTGGGCTGCCATAATAAAATACCTTAGAATGGGTGGCTTAAACAACAGAATTTTCTCACAGTTCTGGAGGCTATAAGCCCCAGATCAAGATGCTAGCATGATCGGTTTCTGGTAAGAGCTCTCTTCCTGACTTGCAGATGGCTGCCTTTTCAGCTCTTCCTTGATATGTGCAAGCAAAAGAATGGAAATATATACATATATATATATATATATATGTGTACACACACATATATATATATTAGAGAAGGGGGGAAGAAGAGAGGGAGGGAGAACAAGTGCAGGCCTGCTAGCTTTCTGGTATCTCTTTCTTATAAAGACACTAATCCTATCATGATCAGGGTCTCACCATTATGACCTCACTTAATTTTAATAACTTCGTTAGAGGCCCCATCTCCAAATATAGCCACACTGGGAGTTAGGGCTTCAGCATATGAATTTTGGAGGACACAACATCCAGGCCACAACAGTCAGCTTAAATAGCCATATGTAATGGCAATGCATCTCCTAGCATAATCTGGGAGTCTATGTTAGCAGTGCTTTCCTGGCCAGGAAACGCAGGAACAGTAAGTCTTTATGAATTATGCCACTCGCAGGATTCTCTTAAAGTGACCCTGGAACACTGATTCATTAAATCAGTTGTAGGCGTAGTTTGTTAGTGAAGGATATCCCAATATAGGTTCTCATCCAGAAATACAGGCTTTTGAAAATATGTTTCTCTGGAGAGCATTTGTTCCTGGCATGTGATCTATGACAAATACAAGACACCAAAGAAGGTGACACACTGTCTCTTGTGTGGAGAGTTTCCAAGTCCACCAAATTTGTTCAAGCTGTCTTGGCCTGAGTCACCAGATTCCACAGTCATTTGTGGTGATATTAGCAAGCTTTTAAGATGGCTGTGATGCATAGACATTCTCATTCCAAACAGGGTAAGTGCTATTTCCTGGGACCAGCAAGTGAAGGAAATAGGCACAGGACAGAGGTCTGAGGGTCTGGTATTGCCTAGGTCAAAGAGGCTCAGCTGTTGCTATCAGTTTTGAAGGTAAAGATCTAGGTTGGTTAGGGACGGACTTCAGATTTCATCTTGGATGTAAAAAGAGGTCTTCAGATGTGTTTTCTATAGTCCAGACCAACCTTTCTTCTGGGGGGATGCGTGACATTACAACTATTGTATGTACAAAGCCCTGAGGAGGAGGTCCCAGTGAACTCCTACTGTACTGTGTCATCGTCGTACTTGAGAGTGGCTCAGGCTTCAAGTTCAGAACAGGAAGTGCATCGGCTTAATGGATTCACGGGCCTCTGTCACGAGCTCCATTCTAAAGTTGGAGTGAAAATGGCAAGGAGAGAGGAAAACTTTCCCAAAGTACTATTTTTATTTTTCCAGAATCCTTACCAGAGTTGTGCTGTGATCTGTTTTGTCTGCCCATCAGGAAACCCTGAAGACGGTCTATACTGCCTCCACTGGGGACCTAGAGCATAATCTGCTCTTATATAAGTACATCTGGAAGGAAAGGTGGATCGAGACCCTAAGTCACTGGTTGATATTCCTATGAGCAGTTTTCCTGCCATGGTGAGATGGAAGGGAATTTGGTCTAGATTCTGAGACCGCGGAGTCCCTCAGCTGCAGTTGGATGCCTTACCACAGGGAGGCACTGTTAAGCTGGGGCAGCGCTCTGGACTCCACCTTTCAAGGATGCTGGAGGGTGGAGTTCTGTGTTGGGAACGCAGGGAACACAACCAGAAACTAAGCGAGTGCACCCCCAGATAAACAAAAATCAGCAACATCTGGGAGGCAGGTTCCAGCAAAAGGCCTTTGGAATCTTTGTGTATTGTCCCACATACATTTAATCACTTAGCAAATACTTAATGAGCACTAAATAATAAGCATAGTTCTAGGCACTGGAGGTGTGTCTGAACAAAATATATCAAAATTCCTGCCCTCATGAAGCTTCCGTTTATCAGAACAAAATTTTGCACCTAGACTTGGCTTTAAGAAAAAAAAATCAAAATCATATTGGAACTAAGCAGTGGACTCCAGGGCTGAGGTTCAAAAATCAGGGTTTGGAAATGGGTAGAGCTGGGCCATAGCTGCAGGGTGTAGAAAAAATAAGTACCAAATTCATTGAGTTTGGCTTGAGAAACCTCTAGAATCTCCGAAGCATCAAGTTCCAAGAGATGGACCACCAGGTAAGAACAAAATCAAAAGCTGAGTGTGAACACAATAAAGACACACAAGATGGGATTAGCAGTTAGCAGGATCAGGAGGCAGAGCCAGGTTAGCGCCTGGGAGAAAACATAGGGAAATAGTGTTTTATTTAATAGCTACAGTCTTACCATGAAGGGGGTGCTATAAAAAGCACCTAGCTCATTTACACAAGTAGAATATTTGTGATTAAATTTTATGTTAATACTGAGCTGCAATAGAAAAAGAAAATCTGGCTTAGGATCCCATACTTTGAAATGTTCCCAGAACAAGTTCTAGCCTTAACTGCTTACCTTTATTTGTTCTTCTATTTTAATTGGACGGCTATATCGACAGGAAGGTCCTGTACTTTCCTTGTCATAGGACTTATCACCAGTTCTTTTAATTATCAGTCTTCCTCACCAAACTATAAGTTCTGAAAGGAAAACTACTTTGATGTCATCATCGTTATATTCATTCCTGGCACATATCACAGTGTCTGACTTCGTATTAGGCAGGGCCACCTTATATAGTTGTGCAGGTTGTGCACTGCACAACTCCCGGGGCACCACATGCATAAATATGATGTGAATGGCACCCCTGAAGTTATACAGTGCGCAACCTCACAAGCATTTATGGTGGCCCTGGACCTCATCAATGTTTATTAAATTAATGAAAATATTTTTACTGCTTATGATTTGTTGTCAGATGTCAAGTAAATATGCCAACTTGCGACACACATAAGAGTACATGGCGGGCTTTCTCGGTGGCGCAGTGGTTGAGAGTCTGCCTGCCGATGCAAGGGACACGGGTTCGTGCCCCAGTCCGGGAGGATCCCACATGCCGCGGAGCGGCCGGGCCCGTGAGCCATGGCCGCTGAGCCTGCGCGTCCGGAGCCTGTGCTCCACAACGGGAGAGGCCACAGCAGTGAGAGGCCCACATACCGCAAAAAAAAAAAAAAAAAAAAAAAAGAGTACATGGCAAGGACAATGGCACTGTATAATAAATAAAATGGATTCCTATTTCAATCTTAGACTAAAGGAGATGGCTTTGAAAATGTGAGTTGGTTACTTAGTGAAGTGACAGAAAAAGAACACCTCATTAAAAAGAAAAGAACTTCTAGTTTGAGAATAAGTGGGTTCCAGTTTCCTATGAAATGTGTGATTTTAAAAATTAGAATTTCTAATATACTTAAATTAGTAAACTAGGGGATTCATTTACTTGGAGGAACAGAAAGCCTGGGGAACAAAATATATGTTTTAATAGAAATTGATCTCCCTGAAACATCCCTACAAAGTAATTTTAATAGTTACGTACACTTTGACAGTATAGCCACCATTTTTTCCACATTATACAGGCTATGAAGATAATATAAAATACCTTTTTTGCCCTAATGAATTTCAAGTCCCCTTTAACAGATACAAAATAGCAATGAGGACAAAGTGATAAATGTCCAGGTGTAATCTTACAAAAAATAAAGCTAGGTGAAGTGACTGAAAGCTTAATCATTTCTATCTGTTCAGGAGGTTTTGTAATTTTGGTATCCTAACTCTTTTGACTATGATTTCTTACTCCTTTGATAAGTCCCAAGTTCAAGCAAACTGTTATCACAGATATGAGTGTGTGTGTGTGTGTGTGTGTGTGTGTGTGTTTTTAAAAATATTCAGAAGTAGTGTATTAGTTTGTATCCACCAATGATGTCTATGAATGTTTAAATCTTCCCAAAATAAACCCTCATGATCTTTTCCAAAACTGTGATTATGAAATGTAATGTAAACCTTTGAAATTAGAATAAACTGAAGTTATTCTATTCACAAACACAATGCCTGTTAGAATAACTTGACATGGGAAGCTCTTAGAACGTGGTGGCCTCAACTGGTCTATATTTGGTGTCAATGAAGAGAGGTCAAAATATGGCTACAACACTGTTGAATGAAACATTTTCTTTAGTGAATGCTCTGACGGCTCTAGAATTCCATTTTAAGTACATACATTTTCAATACAAGTAGAGAGAAATGTAATTACTAAAGCAACAAAAGTAACTGGTAGTAAAAATCTGGATCTCAAAGCAGGGATCACTTGGTGCACTGATTAAAAATTTAGACTTCTACTGCACATGCTAAATCTTCAGAACCACTGCCTTAGAGAATAGCTTTAAGTTCATTTAATAATTTTATTTAATTCACATGGCCTGGGACATTGGGACGTCTGCTTTCTGAACATGAAAATCTTAAAGGAGCCATGGCTACTTGACATGAGACTCATATTTAGCTTTATTTAACTCGCAGTTAGATAGATATGTTTGCTAAAATGATTGAATTCAATTTCCAAAGTAAGGGTCCTGGTTTGGGGTACTAAAAAGGGTCTGAGATTTTGCTCTGCTTGCAAGCTAACCAGTTAGCCTGCCACAGTTCCATGGATGTTGGTAGTCAGGCAACTTCTAGGTCAGAGACCTTGAGATGGGGTGCCTATTCTGGAGTATCTAGGTGGGCCTATTCTAATCACAGGGACCCTTAAATTGAAGAAACTTTCCTGGCTGGGGCCAGAGAAGGGGATGAGAGGCTGGAATCAGGGCCAGAGAGATGCTACCTTGCTGGCTTTGAAGACGGGGGAAGGGGACCACGAGGCTGGGAAAGAGCTCAGCCTTTAGAAGCTGGGAAAGGGAAGGAAATGAATTCTTCCCTAGAGTGTTCAGAAAGAACACAGCCCCAACTGACACCTTGATGTTAGCTCAGTCAGATCTCTGTTGGTCTTCTGACCTCTAGAACCATAAGATAATAAATATGTGCTGCTTTAAGTCACTAACTTTGTGGTAAGTTTTTAACAGCAGCGACAGAAAATGAATACAAGCAGTAGTCACAGAGTATCAGCATTTTGGTGCCAATTTCCCCAAGCCCCGGTTCCCGCAGGGCAATGCAGAGAAAGCTAGGTGATACTTGCCCACACAGTGGGTCGCCTCACAGTAGAGGAGTCCTGAGTTTAGAAAGCCTGAATCTTTTGTAATGAGAAGCAAGCATGCCTGTCCTTTGCTCCAGAGGGACACACTATCTCTGTATCCCAAGGTCCTTTGCTCTACAAACATCCTTGAAAAGACCGTCTGAAACAAAGGGCAGTCAGTGTTGCACTTGCAAGATATACAGAAACACAAGACACCCATAGAGAATTGCTCCCCGACACAAGGTGCCATCCAAATTCATCACTCAGGTGTTCCCGAGATATCATAGTTTTCATAATTCAAACTGAGGGACTTTGTGGTCTTTAGCATAACAATAGGTGATGAAATTGATAAAGGTTGATACAGCTGTATAAGAAATGTCTGCTAATGAGATCTTTAAAAAATAAAATTCATTATTATAAAACCAAAATTAATATGAGCCTATGCTGGGTGTGTTATATTTATAATGTTAAACACACACACAGACACAGACACGTACAAATATACCATCATTACTGAAATTGCTACAGATAAGGGAATTTCATTATTGCTAGTCTGGAACTTTTTGGACTGTAAACCACTTTTCCACTTGAAACAATTATCTTTATTATGGAATTTTTTAATAATGTGAAGTTTTTTAGTATTCTATCATAGTATAGCAAAAGCAGACTGCTTTTTTAGATAAGATTTATTTTTCTATAAGACTTAGAAATAGATTTTTATTAGAATCTTGGTTAAATTGATCAAAATTGCAAAGGGATGAGTATGAATTCCATTTTCCAAAGCAGCTGAAAATACCAGTGTACGATAAACTTTCTTGTCCTTCTGGAGTTGATAGGATTAATTAAACCTAATTACTCATTTCAAAGAACTGCTTTACATTTTCTAGCTATTATTAAATGAAATATTATCTGTAAATGAAGATATATTTTCAACAGCAGTAGAAAATAAACTGAGTCATGCAGTTTGCCTCATAAACATTACAGTCACCATGGTTACCATGTTGATCCCTAAGTCACAAGACCCTCCATTCTGCTCAGTTTAGCCAATGTTTGTGAAATCCCTTCTATGTCTCCTTCTATCAAAATACACTCCTTTATCCAGGTCTGTTCCTGGGGAGGTCCAGGAAGCTCCATGTCCTCTGTGAATTTAGGAGAAAACTTTCATTTGCCATTGAGTCTCTCTGAAGACTAAAATAATACTCAAGAGAGCAGTTCAAGGAATGACCCTTTGTCCCTTTAGAAAAGATTAAAAGGGTTATGCTTCTGAAATTTACTTCAGATACCCCTTCCCCATCCCCACTGTGCTGGTTAAGCTGTTGCCTTTTAACCTCAAACCTACCCCTCTGTACTGTGCTTTGTTCTGCCCCTACTGAGACTGCAGACCGCATTTCTGCAGTTCTAGCTGCTCCATGTCAGGCTTTACCAATAAAGAGTATTATCAGGGACAGCGCGGCTCCAAGGGGAAGGAAAAAAGAAGGCTAGAGGAGGAGGAAGGGCCTGTTCTGTGGGAACCCACCTTCAAGAGTTTAAATTTTAATATTACAATCTCTTTCTTTTGTTCCCCAGCCATGAGGACGGTAGCTACTTTCTGTAGTTACTACCTCTCTCATGCCTCAGGGTCCCCTTTTAGCCTTTTCAGTTCTCTAATACTTTATAAATAATGATTCTTTATTTTAAATTCTTTCAAAATAATTGGTGTACTTCCGTGTTCTGACTTGATCCCGACGTATACAACCTCCACCATTCACATGAAACAGCCCAGAATTAACTGTGGACGGGAACACAGAATATCTTGCGGGAAATGGATTCCAGATCACATAGCTCTTTCACAGTCTACAGATTGTCTGATGTTTGATACAAGGAGTCAGTCATATGTTCAATAAACATGAATTGAATACCAACTGTTTCTTGGGCATAATGTTTAATGAGAGGTGAAATTTGTTCCCAAGCAATTCACATCTAGAATAGTGATGAAGACAATTCTAGAAAAGGCTATAAAATATACTAACATTAAGTTGCTGAGAAAAGCAAAAGGAGTCATGATACCAATATTGGAGACACCTAAGATGATAGAAAGCACCACTGTAGACTTCCCACAGGAGTGTGACCAAGAAATAAGCAGGCAAAACAGGAGTAGAAGCAGTTTTGGAAGAAAGAACAATTTATGCCTAAGCCAAGAGGTTTGCCAAAGCGCGATCACTGAGGGATCTGAAAATCATTGCACATAGGCTATGAGCGATAGGGCCTTCCTCAAGGTGAGGCTGGAGCGGTGGATAGGGACCAGATCATGAAGGGACTTTTCTGTCTTCCTTAGAAGTTTGGCTTCAACTGAACAGAAGAGGAAGGCTATTGAGGACATTCAAGGCAACTATGACTTCGTCATACTAATGCTGTTTTAATGAAACTTTATAACAAAGTACAACATACATTCAGGAAAGTGTACAAATAATAAGTATAAAGCTCAGATTGTCAAAAACCAAACGTACCAATATAACCAGCACCCAGATAGATAAATCAGCATTACCAGTATATCCAGAAGACCTCTCCTACACCAACCCAGACACTGTCCCCACCAAAGGAACCATTATCTTAACTTCTAAAACCATGGGTTAGTTTGGCCTGCTTTTGAATTGTAAGTTAAATGAAGCAGTATATAACTGTGTTTCTGTCCTCTTTGGCTTAACATTGCTAGTGAGATTCATCCATGTTTTGTATACATTTATTCATTCTCATTGCTATGTAGCCTTCTATTACATGAACATTCCACCGTTTATTTACGTTCTGTTGATGGACAATTAAATTTTTTCCAGTTCTCAGTTATTAAAAACAAAGTGCCATGAAAACTTTGGTCCATGTCTTTTTGGTGGATTCACGTACACATTTCCACTGGGTATCTACTAAAGAAGTGAACTTCTTGAGTATACATATGTTAAACTTTAGTAGATGCTGCCAAAGAAGTTGTAGTAATCCACATTCCCACCAACAGTGGATGAGAGCTCTATCTATTCCGTATACTTGCCAACACTGATATTGCCATTCTTTTGCATTTTTGCCATTTGACAGGTCTTTAGTTATATCCTATTGTAGTTTTAATATGTGTTTCTCAGATGAATAATAAGGTTGGGCACATTTTCATATTTTACTAGCTATTTGATTATTTGAATATCCTCCTTTATGAAGTCATTTTTCAGTACTTTTTCTTATTTTTGTGTAATTTCTTTTTTTACCCATAGATTGTTTTGAAGTGTATTACTTGTCTAGATATTCGGTGATTTCCTCGATGTCTTACTATTACTGATTTCTAATTTAATTGCATTGTGATTATAAAGTGTAACTTGTATGATCTTAGTCCTTTGAAATTTATTGAGACTTCTTGTATAGCTCAGAATATGTCCAAGCACATGTTCCATGTACACTTTTTAAAATGTGTGTTTTCAGCAAAGGAAACCATAAACAAAATGAAAAGACAACCTATGGAATGGGAGAAAATTTTTGCAAATGAGATTGAACCCAGGAGGGGATTGTGGGAACCTCCCATTTACAGCTGGTCAGTCAGAAGCACAGGTGCAGCCCCTTCACATAGTGAAACCATCTGTTCTTCTGAAGCCAGGCACTTGTTGATGCAGACACACCAAAAGGCTCAGGGACTTCAGGTGTGGCTGCATTTTGGTTGAGTTTCAAATATCAGCATGTGATCACTCAGTTTACGGGCTTGGAAACATGGTTATCTTTTTATCGAGAGGCTTTGCAGAAAAATGGCTTCCTTAACTTGGAAGAGGCTGGTTAAAGGAATGCACCATGGATTACTCCATGACTAAGGATATGGAGATGAACAAAACATAGCTCCAACCTTTAAAGGAATTATTTATAGTGAGGGTTGAGAGCCGTGTGGCTGACAGGGTCTTGGTGCTCCGGCCTGGTGTCAGGCCTGAGCCTCCGAGATAAGAGAGCTGAGATCAGGACACTGGACCACCAGAGACCTCGGGCCCCATGTAGTATCAATGGGCGGAGCTCTCCCAGAGATCTCTGTCCCAACGCTAAGACCCAGCTCCACTCAACGACCAGCAAGCTACAGTGCTGGACACCCTATGACAAACAACTAGCAAGACAGGAACACAACCTCACCCTTTAGCAGAGAGGCTGCCTAAAATCATACAAAATTCACAGACACCTCAAAACACACCACCGGATGCAGCCCTGCCCACCAGAAAGACAAGATCCAGCCCCACCCACCAGAACACAGGCACCAGTGCCCTCCACCAGGAAGCCTACACAAGCCACTGAACTAACCTCACTCACTGGGGGCAGACACCAACAACA
Organism: Phocoena phocoena; assembly: GCF_963924675.1. Lineage (NCBI taxonomy): Eukaryota > Metazoa > Chordata > Mammalia > Artiodactyla > Phocoenidae > Phocoena > Phocoena phocoena. The sequence goes on from NC_089240.1 coordinate 24,185,325, forward strand.
ACGGGAACTATGAACCTGCAGCCTGCAAAAAGGAGACCCCAAACACAGTAAGTTCAAAAGGAGAAGACAGAGGAATATGCAGCAGATGAAGGAGCAAGGTAAAAACCCACCAGACCAAACAAATGAAGAGGAAATGGGCAGTCCACCTGAGAAAGAAATCTAAGTGATGATAGTAAACATGATCCAAAATCTTGGAAATAGAATGGAGAAAATACATGCAACAGAGTTCTATGACCTCCATCATAACACTTACCATTTTATTTATCAGCTTTATTGAGATGATTTGCATATATTAAAATTCACCCATTATATGCATCTAGTTCTGACAATACACGTACAGTTTTTTTAATAAATTTATTTTATTTACATATTTTTGGCTGCATTGGGTCTTCGTTGCTGTGTGCGGGCTTCCTCTAGTTGCAGTGAGCCGGGGACTACTCTTTGTTGTGGTGCGTGGGCTTCTCATTGTGGTGGCTTTGCTTGTTCCAGAGCATGAGCTCTAGGCATGCAGACTTTAGTATTTGCAGCACGTGGGCTCAGTAGTTGTGGCACATGGGCTCAGTAGTTGTGGCTCACAGGCTTAGTTGCTCCATGGCATGTGGGATCTTCCTGGACCAGGGCTCGAACCCGTGTCCCCTGCCTTGGCGGGCAGATTTGTAACCACTGTGCCACCAGGGAAGTCCCCCCATACAGTTTTGACAAATGCTTACAGGCATGTAGCTACCACCACAATAAATATATAGCACATATCCATTTCCCCAAAATTTCCTCTGGCCTCTGCATTCAATTGCCTTCTTCCACCCCAGTGCCCGGCAAACACTGATCTTCTTTCTTCTAGTATGCTTTTTCTCTTTCTAGATTTCATATAAATTGAATGTGAAAATACACAGGCTTTTGTGTCTGGATTCTTAGCACAATGCTACTGAGTGTCATCCATGTTGTTAAATGTAGCAATACTTTTTTTTTATCGGAATGATATGTCTTTGAATGGATATATTGTAACTTGTTTATCTATTTACCTATTGACGGATTGATGGACAAATTGAGCTGTTTCCAGTTTGGGTGTGCTTTACACAAAAGTAGTTTGAACATTTGAGCATGAGTCTTTGTGTGAACTTACTTTTTACTTGATAAATATCTCACATATGGTACAAAAAATGTACTGTATTAATGTAAGATATTAATAATAGGGAACACTATGTATCGAGGTATATAGGAACTATCCGTATTATGTTCATAGCTATTATGCAAACCTAAAACTATTCTAAAATAAAACATGTATTTCACAAAATGGGTAAAAGATTTAAACAGACGCTAACGAAAATTTTATGGGGGCTTCCCTAATGGCGCAGTGGTTAAGAATCCACCTGACAATGCAGGGGACAAGGGTTTGAGCCCTGGCTGGGAAGATCCCACATGCCGTGGAGCAACTAACCCCATGCGCCACAACTACTGAGCCTGCGTGCCACAACTACTGAAGCCCACACGCCTAGAGCCCGTGCTCTGCAACAAAGACAAGCCACTGCAATGAGAAGCCCGTGCACCGCAACGAAGAGTAGCCCCCTCTCACCGCAACTAGAGAAAGCCCATGCGCAGCAACAAAGACCCAACACAGCCAAAAAATTAATTTTTAAAAGATAATTTTATGTATGCATATATATGTTTATATCAGAAGAATGGTTAGTATGTCTAGGTTCTAGATCCATAGATCAATAGATAGAAAGAGAGATAGAATTTTCTTTACAGACTGCTGGACTCCATTAGCTAAAACTTTGTTAAAGATTTTTACATCTAGATTTATGAGAAATGTTAGTCTATAGTCTTCTTTTCTTGTAATATCTTTTTCTAATTTCACTAACAGGGTAACCGTGAGACGGTTTTGACCACAGAATATTCATAATATCCTCGAGATGATAAGGGTCTCTTTTCACTTAAAATTCACCATAAAAAACACACAGGAAACAAATATATAAAAGAATACGATAACTTCCCCCAAGCACCAACTTGTATAACAAAGTTTGTGTAATATCTTACACATCAATTTAACCTGAAATAAAATGTAAAAGTTAAGCCGCATAGGTCATTGGCAGAATGTAAATTCTCCATAGAAGGTCTTTGACCCCTTGTTTTGTTTTTTGTTTCCTCGCTGCTCTTTACTTGTGCTCACCCAGCTTCTCCCCTGTTTTTTATCATCCACTACCTTCTAATTATGGTCAGTCTTACATGCCAGTGAAAAATCATCATGTAATTACAAATTTAAGGAACGTTCTTGTTGTATACTCTATGCGATAGGAAAATTAAAGAGAAAAAAGGACAAATATTTAAATAACTGATACTACATCCGTTGGTTACAACAGTATCCAGTTATTTAAACTGTGAATTTTGACTATAGTTATATCAAATCTATACTACTGGGTGAAGATTGGAATGGAGCATAGAAAACTTTAAAAAGCGGCTGAGGTTCAGTGTTTGTGTTGTAGTTAACGTTATTTATATTCCTTCTATTATCATTATAATTTTGTGTAATATATGTATATAAGAAAAGCTAAAAAAATTATCCTGCAGTTTACAAGTGACTTTATCCTTAATCTAGTTTGTTCTTTCTGATGGTGTTTTTGGCTTGTTTCTTTGTTTTAATATCACTTCTTTTTTGGCTGCTGCCATGCAGCCTGTGGGATCTTAGTTCCCCGACCAGGAATCGAACCCATGCCCCCTGCAGTGGAAGCATGGAGTCTTAACCACTGGACCACCAGGGAAGTCCCTAATATCATTTTTTAAAATACCAGTTTTATGGTTAAGTATTCGTAACACTTCTTTTATAATTCCATTGACGTGGGTCAACAATATGCTTGTACTGATGGAACAACTGCACACTGATATTGATTTGGGTAAATCAAATAAGGTTTATTTATCACAAAACGAAATCAGTACAGTCAGAGTAAATGGCCAAGTTACCTGAGCCCCAAATCCTTACCGGGCAGATGCACACTGAGGATGAGACTATATGAATGACAGAGGGTCCCTTCAGACATCATGGAAGCCACATTTCCTGTTCTGTGCACAGTTTTATATGCATAACCTGAATTAAATCTGAATATAGTTGTGTCTGGATATGTAAGGGATATAAATTCATCTGGATCAGGAGTTCCTCATTGAACTTAGCTGTATAATACACAGCAAGTTCACAGAGACCATTGGTAGTACAGGACACTCAGGAACAGACATCTCTATTACCCTCAACTTCTGAGAATAATTACAGCCATGTCCAAGAACATCCCTGAATTTCACATGCCATGTAACTAAATCGAGGATCAGTTATTCAGTTATCTCTGGGTGTCATAAACCAGTCCTTAGACCGTATCAAGAGTACATTCTGAAATATGTTATCTCAGATTTTCCCAATATTAACGCCTTCAGTTTTTCCTAGTTCAATCCTCAGACTTCATGTTCTGAAAGTTTTTCCTCCCAATAAATTGCTTGATAATAATTCTTTCTCAATTTCATTACGGTAAAAAAGAGCAGTCACAGTTTCAAGTAAGCTGAGGTAACCAGTTAACATGCAACATACAAAGACTTCCAGGAAATAAAACAAAGAAATGTCAGGTTTCACATGAGTACTGAAGCCTCAGCTTATGAAAATGTTGAGATTTACATTTAGCTTTTCCAACAACTAAGCATAACACAGGGACCACCATTTTTGCTTTTCGTTCACCCAGGGATACAGGTACCCAAGATTAGAAACTCATGCATCAGTTCATACAAAGGACTATTTAGAAAAAAAAGTTTTAATTATTAAGTTTCAAAATGTTCTTAGAGCATTGTCAGTGAGACAGAAAGTCGAGTATATGCTGAAAAGTATATAAATCTGCATAATCAAAGAGCTTTGAATAATTAATTATAGGAAAGCTGAATTACAATAAAATATTTTTCTTTCTATATAATTCTATCTTCCCTGTGTCATGATTCAGGCCAGAGTGTAGAAGGGGAATACATAAAGAAAAACCATTGTATGAAATACGAATGTAATTAATTCGTGTAAGAAAAAATACATGCAACTTTAACTTATAAATGCAAAAGAATAATACAAGGATTCACATAAAGTTGTGCTTATCCCAACAGAAGTTCAGAAGACATATTTTTATGAGCTAGGATTATTGAATAACATATCCCACAGCCTGTTGATTAAACTGACATTATCAGGTTGGGAATGTGGAAAAGCAACAGTTGAACCTACTTAAGTCTAATCTGATTACAGTGCAAAGAATGTTCTGCACAGATAAGGATTTTGATTAGAGGAGTTATAAGGATAGAGTGAGAAATTCATTTTAGAAGCAATGTCTCTAATTAGCAAGAAGTAGAGAGGTCAACAAGAAAAGAGCTACACATGATCAAGCCCCTGTCTATCTTGTCTTGTCTTGGAGACCAAGAAGTGACAAGCGTTAGGAATCATATAGATAGAAGAGGGAGCACTTTTGGAAATGTACACAGAAAATATGGAAAAATTTAAGATCCTGCCAAGGTTGCCTAGAAACAGACAGTATTGAGGCCACAGTGTCAGTGAAAATGTACAGAAAAAAAAATATCTGTTGAAATGTTAAAAACGCTACCTCAAAGTACCTCAAAGTCATTTTTTCCCCATCATTCTAAATCTAAAGTAGTTCTGGATATTTTTATATTTTGTCATTAGGGTTGTGTATGTTTTAATGAATCCTATAACTTGTCTCTCCAGTCAAATGGACATTATATTAAAGTTATTTATAAGAGAACTAAAATACTTCTTCCCTGAGACTTACATTCATTAGTGCTTTTAAATAACTGAAAAGTACGCTTTCAATATTAATGACATTTCTTCATAAAAGCCAAAAGCAAATCAGGTTGCAAAAGCCTCAAACGGAACCAATGGACAAAGAGCATAAATGACTTGGTCAAACTGAGCTCTGGTTGTTCCTGGAATGTTATTAAATTAGTCTAAGGAAAGAACAGAAGTCAAAAGTCAAATCCATTTAAATCAGCAAATATTTCTTAAGTGTTTATTATGTACCAGACACTATACTAAGCACTAATAACTTCTACCATGTAGAACATTCAGACAGAAATGAGTTGTATTAAAGCAATATTCTGCAAAAGATGCTACTTAAGTTTGCTGCTTTGAGCTTCAAATTAACAACTGCAACTAGCAAGGTGGGGTCTACAGGTGCAGATCTAGTATTCAATATGTGCCCACCTCCATACCCAATTAAACTATATTGAACTCCTTTATGATTTATAAGACACTGCTGGCATATACCATAGCTCACTTCATTCATTTTTACTATGACCGAATAAAAGAAATATTATTTTTCCCAATGTTTTAAAAAATGTGAACATAAAGATGAGTGGCTTTTAAATAAATTGCCCATGTCACAGAGAGTATACACTTGAAAACAAATGAAAGAATGCTCATCATGAATCATTACAGAAATGCAAATCAAAACTACAATGAGCTATCACCTCACACAGGTCCGAATGGCCATCACCAAAATACCTACAAACAATAAATGCTGGAGAGGGTGTGGAGAAAAGGGAACCCTCTTGCACTGTTGGTGGGAATGTAAATAGATACAGTCACTATGGAGAACAATATGGAGGTTCCTTAAAAAACTAAAAATAGAACTACCATACGACCCAGCAATTTCATTCCTAGGCATATCTCTGAAGAAAACCAGAGTAAGTCAGAAAGAGAAAAACAAATACCGTATGCTAACACATATATATGGAATCTAAAAAAAAAAGACACAGACCTACTAGAGAATGGACTTGAGGATACGGGGAGGGGGAAGGGTAAGCTGGGACAAAGTGAGAGAGTGGCATGGACATATACACACTACCAAACGTAAAATAGATAGCTAGTGGGAAGCAGCCGCATAGCACAGGGAGATCAGCTCGGTGCTTTGTGACCACCTAGAGGGGTGGGATAGGGAGGGTGGGAGGGAGGGAGATGCAAGAGGGAAGAGATATGGGGACATATGTATATGTATAACTGATTCACTTTGTTATAAAGCACAAACTAACACACCATTGTAAAGCAATTATACTCCAATAAAGATGTTAAAAAAAATAGAGTATACTAGAGTACACTGCTCATTAATACATTCCTCATTGGATTTCTTCCTTTGCTTGTCTCCCCCACAGTCTCTCTGCATTTCCAGGGATCACAATATGAATGAATTATTTCTACCCACATCTTTATCTTGGAATCTATTTTGGGGGCAACTTTATCTAAGATACATGGTCTGAAGGGCGGCCCTTAATTCCCTAAAAGGTCGGACAATGTGGGGAAAAAATAATGTTTCAGACCCAAGATACACATCATTAATGGCTGCTAAAACTAGTGTGTGAAAGTTTGGTGAGTAACAAGATATTTACATGATCTCAAACTATCTCCCACAATACAATGATCAAATACAAAGGAGAAAATAGTAACTGTACCCTGAAGACATGGCAAACACCACCTTGAGGATGGTAGGCGTAATAATGCGCCCCCCCCCACCCCCCGCCCTGGATGTCCATTTCCGAATCCCAGAACCTGTGTCTGTTCCTTACATGACAAAAGGGATTTTGCAGATGTGATTAAAGTTAAGGACCTAGAGAAGGGAGATTAGAGTTGCCCCTTGAACAACCTGTGGTTAGGAATGCTGACCCTCTGCACAGTTTAAAATTCAAGAAGAATTCAAGTATAACTTTATAGTCAGCCCTCCATATCTGTGGTTCTTCATCTGCGGCTTCAACCAATTGTGGATTATATAGTACTGTAGTAAATATTTGTTGAAAAAAATCCATATATAAGTAGACCTGCAGAGTTCAAACCCATGTTTTCAAGGCTCAACTGTATATTGGATTATCCAGTTATACCCAGTGTAATCATATGAATCCTTAAAAGCGGAGAATCTTTCCCAACTCTGGTCAGAGGGAGATGTAACTACAGAGAAAATGTCTGAGAGGTGCAATGTTGCTGGCTTTGAAGATGAAGAATGGGACCAGTAGCCAAGGAATGTGTGCAGCCTCTAGAAACCGGAAAAGACAAGGAAAGCATTCTCCCGCTAGAGCCTCTAGAAGGAAAACAGCCCTACCAATACCTTGATTTTAGCCCAGTGAACCCCATGTCTGACTCTTGACATACAGAGCTGCAATATAATAAATTTGTGTTGTTTTAAGCCTCTTGTGGTAATTTGTTACAACAGCAATAAAAAACAAATACATTAACTAAATGACCAAAGTGAACAAAAGTAGTCGAAGGTGGGGGGGAATCAACATCATGTGAACCCAAATGTGATAATATCACGACTATGGTATTCCTGCTGTAAAATGCATAGCCTGAATCTAGTCATAAAACAATGACAAACCCAAACTGAGGTACATTCTATAAAATAGCTGAGCATCAAAAAAAAATCAAGGTCGTAAAAGACAAGGAAAGACTGAAACTCTTTCAGATCAAAGCAGAGAAAGAGACTTTATAACTTTATGCAACACATAATCCAGGGGTTTATTTTTCTACATAGGACATTATAGGGACAGTTGGTGAAATGAGTAAGGTCTTCAGATGAACTAATACCGTAACAACACTAATTTCCTTTTTGATAATTACACTAGATTATGATTGTCCTTTACCCCTAAATATTTCAGTATTTATGTGTATTATATGAATAAGGAAAGAAAGAGAGCATGACAATATTTGGGGATTAAAGGATATGCAAGAACTCTGTATTATTCTTGCAATTTGTTTGTATATCTGAATCTACATCAAAATACTTTAAAATAAATTTTTAGATATATTGAGAATAAAAGTACATGAGATAATATATCACGGAAATTTAGAGATAATCAAGATATATTCTAACCCTAAAAGACAGTGATTGTGTTTTTAAATTAAGTCGATCAACAAATATTTATTACTACCTATCACGTGCCACACCTACTTCTATGTTAGAAATATAACTGTGAAAAAATATCAAAACCCCCAGCCTTTATGAAACTTACATTTTGTAAGAACTTAGATCTTACAGTGTCAGTAAACTGGGCAAGTCATTTATCCAAGTGAATAAATCTCAGGTTCTTAATCACATTTTCAGTAGTTTGAAGTATTCTTCCAGTGAAAATAACTGAAACAATTTCTTTGGCCTGAATATTGTCCCTCAATCCAGTTCCCACAGTTATGACGTATATTTGAATCATTCAAAAGATTTCTGGAAATCTAAATTTCGATCATTTTTTTTTTGATTAAAGTAAGAGTATATGTTCTATCATGGTATTTTCTGCCTTGCACCAGATAGCTAACTCCCAAATGCATTTGTTTCTAATTCTACAATGTATTTTATATGTCCAGGATTTTTAAAATTATTAACATTATTATTAGCTTAGTATTATTGTGATTTTATTATTATTACTATCTTTCACTGTGAAAAAGTTCTCTCACCCATCATGTATAGTTTAGATATTATCCACTTGTCTAAGAAAAAAACCAAACTTAATGCAAATGTAATTTTTAAAATGTGTTTGGGGGAAAAGTCATTGCTAGGTATGGGGGAAGAGTCTACAACAGAGACCAGTGGTATAGACGGCTCAGAAAAGAAAGTGTGACACTAAGGAAATGATAAGAATGGGCTCTTAAAAGGCCAAGCATACCACAGAAAAGTCAGTTGCATGAAGCACAAAGAAACCAGGGCCAGAAGGAACACAGGCTCTATAGGAAATAAAAAATGCTTATGCTATTCCTGCCAGGTTACTACTGAGACCTTTGGTAGCTTCTTTGGACTACAGATGGAGGAGCAGAAGCTTCTGCACTTAAAGGCCAGACACCAAGCACCTAATATCTCCACTGACAGAGTGCTTGGATATAAATGTGTATTTAGGGGTCACTGTGGTGGGGTTCTGATTTCTCTAGAAAGAAATATGCAACTTTCCACTGTTAACACATAGATGTATGCCGTTTCTCTGTTCACATCAATGTCTCCCACAGGCCAGAAATCTATCTAAATCCTCTAAGGGACAAAGGAATCATCATCATCACCATAGCCATTATCGCCATTATCATTGCCAAGATTTGGGGGAGATTTACGTGACAGTCACTGTTTTCAGCACTTTACATGCATATCTTTCTATTATAAAGCTGAAGAGAACACTGTCTTCGATTTTAAACAGAGGAAGCTGAGTTGCAGAGAAGTTAAGTAATTTACCCAGTGTCAAATACCTACTGAGTGTCAGAGTCTGGAGCCAAACGTAGGCACCTAAGAGGTATAAATAAACGGAAGAACATTTCCTCATACACTACACTTCACTATCAGTCTGTTCTGAGGGTATAACAGGAAACAAGCTAAGAGAATCTCTGAGCCATTCATCTGGAGCCCTGGCATACCAACCCCTGAGTTGGCCCTACTTACGAGCTCCACGTTATGTGAGATAATAAATTTGCTTATTGTCTTCCTTTATTTGCATTTGATGCAAAGGTTTTTGGTTTGTTTGTTTTATCATATGCAGCTAAAGAAAATTACTCTTCCTACATTTCCCTTGTCATACTTCCTTGCCTTCCCTCATCTTCTCCTTCTTTGCAGAGCTGAAATTATACATGTGGTGTGGACATTTGGTCAGGGTTACTGAGAATAATTTTGGTTCCTTGTTTTCATGCCTCAATTCCTGGTATGTTAACAGCATATATTAATATTTTATATCACTGGAGAGCATTCTTCACTTACTATGGACACCACCTCTCCTACTCTCATCCTCAGTGTGTACACTACTCTAATACCACATGCACGATTCGCTTTCAATATGATCATTACTCCTCTCTTATTTTATTCTCTGCAACACTGTAAGATTTTAGAATGTTTTATCATTCTACTAGCAAATCTTGAAAAATGAGAAACTCCTCGGAGTAAGAGCATATAAAGTTTTAATGCTTTTTAAATTTTTATTTTATTTTGACTTCCTGGCTGACATTATCTTACTGGGTTTTATTATAGATTTTAGTCTTATTCAGTGATGACACATCTCCGTGTAGAGACTTCTCAGTGCAGAATCCTAGTTAACAACAGAAACTTACCATACATTTAATTAAAGGATTACAAAAATTTGCATACTTCATATGGGTCACCAACTTCTTCAGGTTTCCTCATAAACATATAAAACATTTACAGACAGATCTTTCAAAGAAGGATTCTGGTTGTGGGAGAGATTTTTCTTTTCCTCAATTTTTACAGCATCTTAACAAACATAATTTTCTACACTTGGCAAACAAAGTAGAAATATATGGTTTGTTATGCAAATAGTAGTGTCACACCAGACGACTGTGTAACTTTTAAAGCAAAATCACACCACTTACCTACTTACTAACACCTTATAAGTAAATAAAAGTAATACTTTTTTTTTTTCTTTTTGTGCGGTACGCGGGCCTGTCACTGTTGTGGCCTCTCCCGTTGCAGAGCACAGACTCCGGACGCGCAGGCTCAGCGGCCATGGCTCACGGGGCCAGCCACTCCGCGGCATGTGGGATCCTCCCAGACCGGGAGCACGAACCCGTGTCCTCTGCATCGGCAGGCGGACTCTCAACCACTGCGCCACCAGGGAAGCCCAAAAGTAATACTTTTTTATACTAAGTGTTTTTCAGTGTTCAAAAAACACTGAAAATTAATGTCAAATTATTTATGAAGAAAAGTATGTATTGATAACTCAAACCCTGAGTAATTAGACAGCAGTTCTGAAAAAAGCAAACTGCAAACTATTTTCTCTTTTCGAAACTCCATTTAGACAAAGATAATGATTGGCTCAATTCCTGTCTTCCAAAGTGAATTCTAATAACACAGTTGTTATACAGTGAAGTTACACCAGCTATTTGGAATGCTAAGCTCAAGATCTAAACACTATTTTAAAGAATTATTTTACAGTGTGCCTCAACCAAAGGGTTTTTACAACTTCTTGCCTGATTTTTAAATGACTGCAGCCTTTCTGATCTCCCTGTGAGAATTTCATACATTTAGAATAAGAGATGGAAAGTCAGGGCTCCTCACTCAGGTCTTCCCAGCACAGTATGATCTGAGCCAGTGGTTTTCAAATGTGGCCCTCAGACAGCATCATCAGTGTTTTCCAGAAATTTGTTAGATACAGAAATTCTCTGACCTCATCTCAGACGTACTGAATTTGAAACTCTGGAAGATGAAGCCCAACAACCTGTATTTTAACAAGCCTTCCAAGGCATTATGATGCACCTTCAAGTTTGGGAACCTCTGATATTAGACAACTTAATTAGTCCTTGTCCGTTGTTTGAATTCCAAATCTAACTCTGGAAAGCTGTTAGAAATCTGCAGTCGGCATTCAACTTGAGGTTTTGCTGACTAGTTAGATCTTGATTATAGCTTACTGAGTTTTAGAGTTCTCTTAGTAAATGCCATCCTTATCCTTAATTACTAGTATTATTTAATTGCTTTTTATAACTGCCAGCAAGAATCAGTCTCAAAATTTCCTTCTAGAACTTTTAAATTATCCATATGCTGCAAATTCACTTGTGCTTCTACACAAATGGAATATGCACACAGTAGATCAATCTGCCTTTTCTTCCTGTTGCCTATTTATTAAAGGCAAGTTCATTTGCCAGTTTTCTACAAGAAATAGCTTCAAACTGCATTGCGGTTTCAAAATACAAGTTACTTTTATTTTGCTTCTCACCATATTCCTATCAGCCCAACAATACAAGGTTTGGAGTGATGTTACCACACTCTGAACCTCTGCCAGGCTACCCACTTGAGCTCTGAACAGTAAGTGTTTTTTAGCAGGTTTTGCTTCTTGATTTCAGTCTATATTGTGCTACATCCTGAGAGCCTGTCATATTTTCATTGAATTACCAGTTTTAACATTATAAGCATTGATTTCACTTATCCCAGAATGATTTGATCATAGTAACAATTTATGAGTGTGAAATTGAGGACAAATAACCTCGCAAAATCACAAATGAATATAGTTATACCTACTGAATTTAGGCATGCTTATTTTTTAAGAGAGCTCAAAATCAAGTATGTATAGATTCACTAGGTTAATACACTTTACTTCCTATTGCAGACTTCCACCTCCACAGTTACTTACTAGTAAGGAGTGTCATGTGTTTCAAAACCAGACTCTATATATTTTCTTTCCTCTTCATATCCTGAATAAAAAAGGAGTCAAAAGAGTACTGGACTTGGAATCCAAATATCTGATTGTTCATCCATATTATATATACATGTAGTTGTGTACACACACATATTAACTCACTGCTTATGAAAGAATTTAACCAAAAAATAAACAAACATTGGTATTGACAAGAGAATCAGGAGGACAGTGATATAGTCTGTAAAGATGTTTTTTAAGATTTATCTTCAAGGTTCTCACGCATTTCTTAAATAAGGTGGATGGATGCTATCAGATAAACTGGTTAGGAGTCATTCAGTTAACTTACACTGAACTCAAACACCTACATTACTACTGAGCACTAAAATGACCTGTGTTACTGTTGGTAATAAAAGAGGGAATACTTTCGATTTGAAACATAATGGAGCTAACTTTTCAAGAGCAGGTAAAATCAAACTTATTTATGTTTATGTATTAAATTTTATAAAGTGACATGCGCAGATGAATAACATATATTCCATGTGAAACACCTGAAATTTAGGAGCAAAGTGTCCTTTTATATTTTTTCGGTTTGTTTTCCAGCACTTTTTACTTTCCTCAAACATATTCATCCTTACACAGTCATTTATGACTTACATGATTCACACGACATTTATTATTGATCCTTAAAATGTGCACATGAATTTCATGTGTAGTTTTAACTAGTCATCACTATTTAAAAATAGAAAAAAAAAAGGAGGAAAAAATACTGCAGAAGATTAAACCCGTTGAAAGACACAGAACAGTTTAGTAATGTCTGAATAGTATTAACATGATGCACACTACAAAACAGGTAAACAACAAGGACCTACTGTAGAGCACAGGGAACTATATTCAATATCTTGTAATAAACTGTAATGGAAAAGAATCAAAAAATAAATATATACATATATATGTATAACCCAATCACCTTGCTGTACATCTAAAACTAACCAAAAAAAGAGATAAAATGTAGTTTATTTTAAATTAAAGAATACAAAAGAAAACCTGTTTCATGTCAAATAGATGATTCTTTTCTATAGGAGTTTATCATATCCTGAAAGACTCCTCTAAACTTAATAAATAGATCATGGAAAACACAAAGAGGCTGAAGTTAGGTATTTTTTAACCAAGCTTCAATTAAGACAATATTGATCAACTTCCTGCTATGAAAGACGAGAATATTAGTGCTCACTGTCTCTCACACATTCTTGATTTCTGTATTATTTTTATATTACTAAGATTTATAAATTTTACGTTCTTTTCTGTAACTATAACTCCCACAATTTGGTATGAACTCTATTATAAAGTGATTTAATAATTTTATTTATTTTATCTATTCCTTTCCAGGGATCTTCATTTTAATTGTTTTCAAATGTCTGAATTTCAATAATGTAATGAAATGCAAATCACTCCCCCCCACAAAACAAAACAAAAAGACTTCAGTCATTCTGCTCCCTTTTCTTTTATGACTGAAATGGCTGCTTGATACTGCAATGGTCCCTAATACCTGGCAATACATTTTTCAGCTAAATTTTCTTTCAGAAGTGTATGGCCATTGGTCTGAATTTTTATTCTTCAAAGTGATTTAATTTTTCTGCCTGGATGAGTAAAGAATTGCTTTTTACGCTTCCATTTCAATAATTTAACCAGGATATGTGTTTCCTGGAATACGGTACTTTTTCCAACTTTGGATTGTTCTTTCATTTCAGGGAAAAAAATGTTTTTTATTTTTAAATCCTTTTGAATTTGGATTCTCTACTTTGGTACACAAATTATTTTTATTTTGAATCACAGTTGTCTACCCTCTACCAATTCTTCTCTAATTGTTGCAATCTGTTTGTAGTTTTATCTGCATTGACTATGATTCTTTCTGCCATCCCTCCATGTTGGTAATTCCATTTTCAGTCATTTTGATTCTGTCCCCTCTAGGATATTTACTTTTTAAAAAATATTTGTTATTGAAGTATAGTTGATTTACGATGTTGTATTAGTTTCAGGTGTACAGCAAAGTGATTCAGTTACACACACACACACACACAAACACATATATTCTTTTCAGATTCTTTTCCCATATAGGTTATTACATGATATTTAATATAGTTCCCTGTGCTATACAGTAGGTCCTTGTTGTTTATCTATTTTACATATAGTGTGTATCTGTTAATAGAATATTTATTCTTAATTTATCTGTTCTGAATGGCATTGGTTTGGTCCTCAATGTTATTTTTATGATCTGCAATCTTCATTTTAATTACATATTATTTAAACATCTCATCTCTGAGCTCTAATTTTATTGAATGCATACATTATTTTACAGTGCAGAGCATATGTGGGGAATTATCTTCTCCTCCTTGGGTTATGTTTTATTCTAAGTTGGGTAATTTATCTTTTATATCACCCTCCTTCCTGTCTGTCTTCCTTGTCTTTCCTTCCCTGCCAAGCAACACCCCCCCCTCCGCTTGGTTATCATGCTGTTTCATCTTTTTGGTGCTTAGAAACCTCTCTCTACATCTGTTTTTTTCTGATATTGTATAGACGACTTCTTAACTTTGTTCTCACCATGCCAGAGACATGTCTATTTCACTCTGAGCAGCTGCAGTTTCAAGACAGGTTATATTTTGCATTTCCACTTCACCCTACCCCTCACTCCTTCCTGCTCCCATAACTTGAGATCATAGAAGAGAAACAAAAGTTTCCTTCAGGCAGTGAGTTGTTTTTTGTTACAATTTCTTAGACTCTGCTCACTCTTGGGAGAGTCTGTTAAATGCCTTGTCAGGGTTCACACCTCCTAGTTGGAGAGTGGTGTATAACACTGACATAGAGGAATAAACCTATCAAAGATAAACAAAGCTGGACATCTGTTAAAGCAGTAAAAACTATTAACTACTGACAGTAGGGGAAAGAGCTGAGCTCAATTCCAATTTGCGCAGGGGTGACTGGGTGTGTTAAAGGGAGATTGAGGGAGAGGGAAGGGGGCAAATGGGAGTGGGGACAGGCTCAAGTCGAGTCACGAAAGTAGAAAATTACAAAGGGTTGTCAGTGAAAATGTGCTTAGGTCTCTGCTAGCTGGCACTTATCAAAGTTAGGATTCTACCTTCCTACAGAGGCTGGGAGATGGAGGCCCTATCCCTCCTGATGGCTACATTTCAAAGGAATGACTTTCAGGTCACTGAGAAAGACACTTCTGAGTTATAGGAGACACACGTACATCTCCAAGAGACAGAGGAAGGATTCACAACCACAAGCCCTTTTTAGTAAAGTTCTAAGAGAAGTAGGTTAGGGGTCTATCTTCAGGTGTTGGCTAGAACAAACAGTAAGTTCTTTTGACAGCCCTGAGCTTACCCAGACTGGAACTCCAAAGTGGGTTGGGTCATCCCAGAGACCACCTTGGGCTGCTATAAACCAGGCTAGGGTGGGCCAAGTCCCTTAGTTTGGGGATGTGAATGGAGTGCTGTGCTCACAGTTTTTGTAGTTCTCAAACCTCAGAGTTCAAACTGCTCTCAATTGGGCAAGGCCTGGAAATTTCATTCCTATTACGAAGAGTCAGCTCTGTGTTTCACTTTCTTCTCAGTGAGCCTTTTTCCTAAGCCCATAGTCAGAAGATGAAAACAATAAGAATATTCACTTTCCTTATTTCCAGTTTGGGGAGTTTGGTTAGAATTCCCAGAATATTTTTTCAATTTACCAGGGTATATATAGTTCCTTTGGGATGGGGGCAGGGGGCGTGTTTGTGGGATAAAAGTTCTGCCCCTCAGAGCTGACCCAGAATTCTCTCTTTATTTCTTTTGCCAGCACTCCTGGATTGTGCCTCAGATGGTACTGAAATTTACCTGATTCCTGTTCTCCCAGAAAACAATGCTTAAGAAACCCTCTGCCCTTTTGGTACACCAGAAATGGCTAACTGAAAGGACCAACGGGCCCTTAACTTTCCAAGACATTCACCTTTCCTTAACAACTCCCGTTTTATAAAACCCCAGGTTTTCTCCCACTTTGATGAGAAGGTCCTCTCTCATTAACATTCCCCCTACTGCAAAAGGCTGAATACAACTGTCTCCTTAATGCATTTTGCCTTTCACATCCCTACCTTAAATGTGATACTATTCATGACTTTTTGTTTTTAAGGTTTTATTTCCTTAGATATTTCAAGAGAGATTACATGTTGAGGTATCCTACCAGATTAAACTGGAAATCCAGTTGTAGCATTTGAATCGTTATGTTCTACATTGGCAGACAACATTTGAGGATGTGATGCCAACAAGACAGGCAACCCAAACTGTTAGCCTGGACCATGTGCTGTTAATATGTGCGTAAGTCTTGTTAATGATGAGCCACTCAGGCATTCAATTGTTAGAAATTAAAAAAAAAAACACACACTGATTTAATACAGTGAGTCTCAAAAATGAAAGAGCAGGAGAACTTGGGGAGAAAGCAATGAACATCACCAAAGAAGTTTTTTTTTCTTTTCCCTTATATTAGGGAAAGTATGATTCACATTCATCTACTTTCCTCTCCTCTCCCGCAGCTTATCTTGCTCCTACTGCAATGGCTTGCTCGAGGTAAATATCACAAGCACATTTCCACCTCAGAGATTTGCAACTTGCTGTTCCCGCTCCTGGAATTCTCTTCCCCTGGATATCTACATAGCTTGCGCTCTCTCAATTTCTACACCCAAACTTTACCACATTAGAGAGATATTTCCTTATGCCACATATAAAATAATGACATTTCCCCACCATCAAAACCCCTTTCTCATTTACCCTGCCTTTTTATCTAATCCATAGTCAGCACTACATGAATGTTGAGTGAATACATCTTTTGCACTTACCATCTGTTTTTTCCATCTCTAATAAACCATCTGTGAGTCAAATAAAGGATACTGGACTGATTACGAATTTAAATGAGAGTAGTATTTCCGTATCCTATAAACCCAATTAAAACTCTAGAAACTGAAAGTGATATGTAGTAAGGGTCTATTCTTTTTTTTTTCTTTTAACATCTTTATTGGAGTATAATTGCTTTACAATGGTGTGTTAGTTTCTGCTTTTTAACAAAGTGAATCAGTTATACATATACATATATCCCCATATCTCTTCCCTCTTGTGTCTCCCTCCCTCCCACCGCCCCCATCCCACCCCTCTAGGTGGTCACAAAGCACCTGGGCTATGCGGCTGCTTCCCACTAGCTATTTTACATCTGGTAATGTATATATGTCCATGCCACTCTCTTACTTCGTCCCAGCTTACCCTTCCCCCTCCCTGTGTCCTCAAGTCCATTCTCTACATCAGCATCTTTATTCCTGTCCTGCCCCTAGGTTCTTCAGAACCATTCTTTTTTTTTTTTTGGTTCCATATATATGTGTTAGTATACAGTATTTGTTTTTCTCTTCAATAAGTGGTGCTGGGAAAACTGGACAGCTACATGTAAAGGAATGAAATTAGAACACTCCCTAACACCATACACAAAAATAAACTCAAAATGGATCAAAGACCTAAATGGAGGGCCAACACTATAAAACTCTTAGAGGAAAACATAGGCAGAACACTCTTTGACATAAATTGCAGCAAGATCTTTTTTGATCCACCTCCTACAGTAATGAAAATAAAAACAAAAGTAAACAAATGGGATCTAATGAAACTTAAAAGCTTTTGCACAGCAAAGGAAACCATAAACAAAAAGACAACCCTCAGATTGGGAGAAAATGTTTGCAAACGAAACGACCAACAAGGGATTAACCTCCAAAATATACAAACAGTTCATGGAACTCAATACCGAAAAACCAAATAACCCAATCAAAAAATGGGAAGGGGGATCTAAATAGACATTTCTCCAAAGAAAACATACAGATGACCAAAAAGCACATGAAAAGATGCTCAACATCAGTAACTATTAGAGAAATGCAAATCAAAACTACAATGAGGTATCACCTCACACCAGTAGGAATGGCCATCATCAAAAAATCTACAAACAATGAATGCTGGAGAGGGTGTGGAGAAAAGGGAACCCTCTTGCACTGTTGGTGGGAATGTAAATTGACACAGCCATTATGGAGAACAATATGAACGCTCCTTAAAAAACTAAAAATAGAACTACCATACGACCCAGCAATCCCACTACTGGGCATATACCCTGAGAAAACCATAATTCAAAAAAATATAGGCACCCCAGTGTTCACTGCAGCACTATTTACAGTAGCCAGGACATGGAAACAACCTACAAGTCCATCGACAGAAGAATGGATAAAGAAGATGTGGTAGATATATACAATGGAATATTACTCAGGCATAAAAAAGAACAAAATAATGCCATTTGCAGCAACACAGATGGACCTTAGAGATTGTCATACTGAAGTCAGACACAGAAAGACAAATATCATATGATATCACTTATATGTGGAATCTAAAAAAGGGGGGGTACAAATGAACTTATTTACAAAACAGAAGTAGAGTCACAGATGCAGAAAACAAACTTATGGTTACCAGGTGATGGGGGAATAAATTGTGACACTGGAACTGACATATACACACTACTATATATAAAATAGATAACTAATAAGTACCTACTGTATAGCACAGGGAACTCTACTCAATACTCTAATGGCCTATATGGGAAAAGAATCTAAAAAAGAGTGGATATATGTATAACAGATTCACTTTGCTGTACACCCGAAACTAACACAACATTGTAAATCAACTATACTCCGATACAAATTAAAGAAAAGAAAATGTGGGGTGTGTGTGTGTATATATATATATATATATATATATATATATATATATATAAAATGAAATATTATTAAGCCATTTTTTAAAAGAATGAAATCTTGCCTTTTGTGACAACATAGATGGACCTCGAGGGCATTATGCTAAGTGAAGTAAGTCAGACAGAGAAAGACAAATACCATATGACCTCCCTTATATGTGTAATCTAAAACAAAAACTAAACCAAACAAACAAAAAACCCATGTATAGAGAGAACAGAGTGGCGGTTGCCAGAGGCAGGGCGTAGGGAGTGAGAGAAATGGGTGAAGGGGGTCCAAACTTCTAGTTATAAAATAAGTCATGGGGATATAATGTACAGCATGGTGACTATAATTAATAATACTGTATTGCATATCTGAAAGTTGCTAAAAGAATAAATCTTAAAAGTTCTCACTGCAAGAAAAAATTTGTATAACTATCTAAAGTGATGCATGGTAACTAGACTTGTGGTTCTCATTTCACAATGTATACAGATATTGAATCCTTATGTTGAACACCTGAAACTAAACTAATACAGCGTTATATGTCAGTTATACCTCAATTTTTTTTTAAAATCTTCTTTGAATTCCTTTATTAATTTCTTTTTCATTTGGGCTAGTTCTTGCAGTTTTACACACAGGCTCAGCGGCCATGGCTCACGGGCCTAACCGCTCCGCAGCATGTGAGATCCCGGACCGGGGCATGAACTCGTGTCCCCTGCATCGGCAGGCGGACTCTCAACCACCGCGCCACCAGGGAAGCCCCTCAATTTTTAAATAAATAAAGGACAAAAAAGAAATACTTAAAGAAGTAGGGTTGTTCAACTTTCATGACATTCTAGCATTCAAATAACATTTTGGGATATCTCCTAATCATAGATACCCTTGATTAACTCAGCAGTAGGCAATGTCAAAGATGTGGCATTGCAACATCATTAAAAGGGATGAAGTAAGCTGTACTCACTCAACATTTACAGAGAACCCACTATGATAGTTAGGAATAGTGACGGGGGAAAATGGCTCAGACTCAGCATGCGCTTCGGGGTGACAGTGACAGAACAGAGTAGCACAATTAATGATGCAACCAGGTTCCAGGAAAGGCACAGCTAAGGCTATACATGTCCAGAGGTAGGAGGGGGAAAATGATATATAGGGGAGATCTATGATGATTTCAAGCTTATAGCCAAAATCTCATTTTAACCATAGACAACTTTTATAAAGTGACAGAAAATCTTTGCTTGTAGCAGAGTATCCAGATAGCCAACACTGTGATAGAGGATTCCATTCAGTCTGCTTTCCTCTATTTAACATATTCATTTTCCTTCTGATATTGTTGATATTTTAAGATGTTTTTCTAAATCTCGAAAAAAAATCATAGTGAATAAAAACTAATTTGGGGTGAGAAAAAAAGGAGGTGACATATTTTTTCTTTCTTCAAAGAGAACAACATAGCACTCATGTTACGTGTAATGCATTTCTAATTGCAGTTTTCCTTGAAGTAGAATATTTTTCAGCTGCATATTTTAAGTCTATTTTTTAACTTCAGAGTAAATTTTACATATTTTATGAATCGTATAAACACATCATAACAAAGTTTTACTAACATAACACTTGCCAAGCTAAACTTGTCAAGTAATTCCTCGTAATTTTGTTGTTGATATCAGTATTAACTGAACTTCTGAAATCTAAGAAGCAAGATTTTGAAATAGCTGTGCGTCTCTTTTAAAGGATATATTTTTTATTTTTCCCTGAAAAAGTCTGTTGTAGGAATTAATGAGGACATTTGTAATGCAATTTGTTCTTCCTCAGAGAACGTATTATCTCTTAAAGGAGCAAGAATAAGATGTAACTCTATTCGTTAGTTCCAATTCTCACAAAAGTTGTGAGAACTCTCCAGACAAGGGCTTACAGAAAGAACATTATTTGGATAAAAGATTTTATATCCCAAAGTGATTGAGGATATAATACAGGCTATGATTTTCATCCCTTAATAGGACTTGCTATTCAGGAATATAAATTCTATACAATTATGAACTAAAACCTTCAAACTACTCTTATGAAATCCTCAAGTTCTTTGGCCTTTGTTTATAGCTATGCAAACTAATGATCTTAAGGTCACAGAAAAATCCATGGCCACTTACTATACAGCTGCCAAAAATGGTCTCCATTATGTTTTAATAGCTTTAAGGAGGTACAGCTTACATACTATAAAATTCACCCATTTAATGTGTATAAGTCAATGATTTTAGTAAATTGACAGTGCTGTATAACCATCTGAACATCCAATGTTAGAAATTTCTATCATTCTCAAAGTTTCCTTCACTCCCGTTTGCAATGAATCCCTACTCCCACCCCCAGTCTTAGGTTACTACTGACCTGCTTTCTGTCTCTATGAATTTGTTTTTTAAATGTTTTATATAAATTGAATTATACAATATGTAGTGTTTTGCATCTGCTTTCTTTCACTTAGTGTGTTGTGTTTGAGGCTCACACATGTTGCATGCAACAGTAGTTCTTCCTTTTTGGTGTTGAGTAGTAGTCTGTTATATGACTATACTACACATTTTTTTGTCCATTCACCAGTCAACAGACACTTGAATTATTTCCAGTTGTTGCTATTATGAATAATGCTTTGAACACCTACTTACATGTCTTTGTGCAGACATTTTTCATCTCCCTCGGGCAGATCCTTAGGAGTACAACTGCTGGGATGCATGGCAAGTTTAACTTTTTAAGAAACTGCTATCTAAAAAGTGGAAACCACCAATGCACAAGGGTTCCAGTTTCTGTTTATCCTTGCAAACAGTATTTTCTGTCTTTTGCACTATATACATTCTGGAAGGTGTGAGGTGCTATTTCACTGTGCTTTTAATATTTATTTTCCTAATGGGTAATGATGAGAAGCATCTTTTCATCAGCCTATTTATATTTTTTAGTGAAATGTTTATACAAAATTTTTTGCCCATTTTTCAAGTGGGTTGTTTGTCTTAGTACTGAGTTGTAACAGTGGATATCTGGATATAATTCCTTTATCAGATACGTGATTTGCAAATATTTTCTCCCAGCCTGTAGCTTGTCTTTTCATGTTCTCAATGGTCTCTTTTGAAGCACAAAAGTTTTGAGTTTTATAAAGTCCAATTTATGAATTTTTTTCTTTTATGGATCAAGCTTTTGGTGTTATATTAAAAACTCTGCATAATTCAATGTCAAATTTTTTTTCTGTTTTCTTTTAGAAGTTTAGTAATTTTAGCTCTGAAATTTACATCTATGTTTCATCTTGCATGAATTTTTATGCATGGTGTGAAGGTCTTTTTTGGCATGTGGATATTTAATTTTACCAGCCCCGTTTGTTGTAAATATTTTCCTTTCCCCAGTGAACTATCTTGATATCTTTGTCAAAAATCAATAGGCCGTACCAGTAGGCACGTGAAAAGATGCTCAACGTCACTAGTTATTAGAGAAATACAAATCAAAACTACAATGAGGCACCACCTCACACTGGTCAGAATGGCCACCATTAAAAAGTATATACAGGGCTTCCCTGGTGGCGCAGTGGTTGAGAGTCCGCCTGTCGATGCAGGGGACACGGGTTCGTGCCTCAGTCTGGGAAGATCCCACATGCCGCGGAGCGGCTGGGCCCATGAGCCATGGCCACTGAGCCTGTGCATCCGGAGCCTGTTTTGCGCAACGGGAGAGGCCACAACAGTGAGAGGCCTGCGTACCACACACACACACACACACAAAAGTATATACATAACAAATGCAGGAGAAGGTGTGGAGAAAAGGGAACCCTCCTACACTGTTGGTGGGAATGCAAGTTGGTACCACCACTATGGAAAACAGTATGGAGGTTCCTCAGAAAACTAAAAGTAGAATTACCATATGACCCAGCAATCCCACTCCTGGGCATATAGCCAGATGAAACTATAATTCAAAAGGATACATGCACCCCTATGTTCACAGCAGCACTATTCAAAACAGCCAAAACACGGAAACAACCTATATGCCCATTGACAGATGAATGGATAAAGAAGATGTGGCACATATATATACAATGGAATATTACTCTGCCATAAAAAAGAATGAAATAATGCCATTTGCAGCAACATGGATGCAACTAGAGATTATCATACTAAGTGAAGTAAGTCAGAAAGAGAAAGACAAATACCATATGATATCACTTATATGTGGAAGCTAAAATATGACATAAATGAGCCTGTCTACATATCAGAAACAGACTCACAGAGATCAGACTTGTGGTTGCCAAGGGGGAGGCAGGGAGAGAGAGGGTTGGACTGGGAATTTGGAGTCGGTAGATGCAAACTATTACATTTGGAATGGATAGACACCAAGGTCTTACTGTATAGCACAGGGAACTATATCCATTCTCCTGGGATAAACCATAATGGAAAAGAATATTAAAAAAAGAATGTCTATCTGTATAACTGAGTCACTTTACTTCAATCAAAAAAATCAATTGGCCATAAATGTAACAGTTTATTTCTGAACTCTCAATTGTATTCCAACGGTCTATAGGTGTATCCTTAGGCCAGTAGCACAGTCTTGATTACTATAGCTTTGTAGTGAGTTTTGACATAGATAAGTGTGAGTCCTCCAACTTTGTTCTTCTTTTTCAATAGTGCTTTGGCTATTTGGGACCCCCCACATTTTCAAATGAATCTTAGGATCAGTTTGTCAAGTTCTACAATGATTCCAGCTAGGATAGTTACATGGATCCATTGAATTTGTAGATCAATTTGTGGAGAACTGCCATCTTTACCATAGTGAGTATTCGCATCCTTGAATATGAACTGTCTTTCAATTTATTTAGATATTCTTTAATTCTCTCGGCAATGTTGTATGGTTTTCAGTCTACAAGTCTTGCACTTATTTTGTTAAAATTCATTTCTATGTATTTTATTCGTTTTGATGATATTGTGAATGGAGTCATTTTCTTAATTTCATTTTTGAATTGTTCGTTACTAGTATATAGGAACACACTTCATGTTTATATTTAATCTTATATCCGGCCATCTTGCCATTCTCATTTCTTAGTTCTAGAAGTTCTTTGTTGATTCCTTTGTTTTCTCTAGAGAGAAAATATTTTCTATATAGACAATTATGTTACTTGTGAATAAACACAGCTTTACAGCTTTACTTCCTTTCCAATCTGAATTTACTTTTTGTTTTGTTTCACCTTACTGCATTAGCTAGAACCTCCAGTGCAAAGTTGAACAGAAATGATGAGAGCAAACATCCTTGTTTTGTATCTGATCTTAGGGAGAGGGCATTCCGTCTTTCACAATTAAGGATGATGTTAGATGTGGGGTTTTCATAGATGCCCTTTATCTCCATTATTGATTGAAGCTGCCATAACACATAAAATATACATTCTTGTCTGGACTTACTTTTCTCTCTTGTCCTTAAAATCATCTGTCAATGCCAGCTCAGGCAGTTACCATGGAATTTGTTAAAAGATGGGTAGATACTTGATGAGAGGGAAAAAGGATGCTGCTACAAGGCCAATGGAAAGATATCACTAAAGCCCCAAATTTTTAAGTGTATTTGGGTGTATGTCACTGTAACAACTTCCTATATTGCAAAATTTGAGTGACTTTGTTAGGAACTTGGGGCTTTTTAGAACACTATCCATAATAGTGTAGTCATGTGCCTCAACTAACTCTTCACTGAATGTTATATAAGCTGGATTTTTTCCAAACTTTAGAGTTATAAATATGATTTAAAATATGTTAAAATATTTGTTATTTGTAAAACTGAAAAACCATGCATATGTGTACAAAAATATGACTTCATTTACTTTTGTAAAACTAGCACTTTTAATACACACAGACAATACACACACATGCATACAGAATATCTACGGTAATTTTGTTATTGTTTACATCTGTGCTTAAAATGTATAATTTATTTTAAATGGCTTTAAATGACGACACTTTAAAAAAATCAAACATTATACAAGTACATACTGTGAAAAATAGACAATGCTAGTTGTTTATATTACAT
Organism: Phocoena phocoena; assembly: GCF_963924675.1. Classification (NCBI taxonomy): domain Eukaryota; kingdom Metazoa; phylum Chordata; class Mammalia; order Artiodactyla; family Phocoenidae; genus Phocoena; species Phocoena phocoena. Next base: position 24,210,238 of record NC_089240.1, read on the forward strand.
TGACTCTCATGCTTTTCTTGTGAAGACAAACTCTTTTATTCAGGACACCCAGTGCACTTCCCCAGGCTCCTCTGAAGCTAAATGGGGCCTTATGGCTTGCCTCCCGCAAATAAGACAAAAGCATAAGTTACTGGGTGGGTTTCCAGGAAATTACTTTCCTGATAAAAAGAAAGAGTGTCAGATAGCAGGCAAATTTGCCCTACAATTTTTCTCATTTTTTTGTTGCCTAGATTGTAAACTGAATTCTTAGTGGTGGAGTAGCCATCTCTGTAATGACAAAGACTAACCCTATACTTCAAGAGATGCAGAGCAGGGAGGAAAAAGTATCTCAGTTCCTGAGCAGATGCATTGGCTGTTGCTTACTCATTTATTGATCCCCTGTTTTGTGCAAACAAAGAAACAAACCTACTTACCTACTTCAGATTTGGCTAAGGTACCATACTCAACTTCTGTTCACCTTCAACACCCCCTGAAAGGAGTTCAGGGAGGAGATCAGGCATGAGGCACTCTGTGCTCTGGGAGAAACTGGCAGAAAGGGTCTTCAGATAGTTAGATATTTTCAGGAGATTTTATGAGCCCAATTTTTGCATCTCCTCATATCTAGAAAAGCACTAGAATCATTAATGAAGACATCGCCTCCTTGTGATTAGAAGCAAGCCTCTGACAAAATGTGTGCTTGACTACACTTACCGCCCTTGCTAAGATCGTATGTAACACTGAACTTCCCCCTACCTCTTTGGAGCAGTTTCTAAGAGCTATCTGAAGTGTTGTCCTGTGGGCTATAGTTCTCATTTTGCCCCAGATAAAACTTAACTCACAACTCTCACATCATTCATTATTTTTAGTCAACACATGCTGTTGAAAACTCTCCTTTAATGACACCTTCTCTCAACTGGCCCTCAGTGCCCCAGTCTCCCTTCTCAGAAGTCACTGCAACTACCTGTTATTATTGTAATCTTCCAAAGAAATTTTATGCATTTGCTTCCATTTTAAAGATTTGATAAGAATTTTATTTACATCTTCAAATTCATGATGCATTTTGAGGACACTGGATTACCTCCCAGAAATGTTTAATGTAACTTAAATCTTATTTACTTTCTATATATAATTTAAAGTGGAAATTATATCAAGCAATTATATCTTGATTTGGAATATGACCAATGAGTTTTATAGTATTTTTGTAATCTAAACGGAAGGCCTAGTGAACAGCTCAGGACATAGTTAATAACCCAGAAAACTTTTTTCAAGACCACAATCTTTGGGAAGAAAAATCTAGTAGTGAGGATTTGAGGAAAATATATTAATTGTATAATATTTAGGACTTTAAAATATTCTAGAAACAAAGATTTCTGCTACGGACTATGCAAAAAGTAGCTTGTATCAGACTAGCCTTCCTATAAACTAGACAGGCTAAGTAAAATACAGAAAACAATTTTGTGAAAGCATCAAAGAGCAACCAAGACGGACAGACAAAGAGGAATCAAGATCCAGGAAATAAGGGACATGAAATGAGACTGGACGTGCACTTGCTAACATTTTTCCTCTAGAGGCCTTTATCTTCACTGGGTCTTGAAGCCTAACCAAATACAGTGGCAGCTTGCAGCAATCTCACCAGGATGTAGAGGCAAACATTGGAGTTCAGAGCTACAAAGACAGTCAATACTTCGGGTGTCAAGACCCCAGAATTTGAGAATATCAAAGAACTCGGATCTACAGGGCTGTTGATCTGTACTCACCTTTTCCTTGAGAAATGAATGGAGTGAGAGGCCAAAAAAACTAAGGAAAAAAGCAGAGGCTAAGAGGCTGTGATGCCAAGCAGATATCTGTGTAGTCTCACAGTGCTAGGGAGACAAATATTAGAGCCCAGGGCCTCTAAGGGGCTGTGCCCTAGGAATAAGGCAAACAAATGTAAATCAGATTCTCCAAAGTTTAAAACACAGCCTTGAGTCATATCAAGATATGATGAGACTGAGATGATTTGCCTTGATTCTAATTGCATGTTGGAAAAAATTAAATACATTGAGTGGTTGGCATTTCACCCCAAATTATAACTCATTTAAAAAGATAAGACAAAAATGACCAAAGTCTAAGAGAAAAAAGTACATACAAATGAAAGAGATGAAACCAATACAGATTTTAGCAGACAGATTTTTAAATAACTATGATTAATATATTCAGTAAAATAAACAAAAATGTGGAAAATTCCACTAGAGAGCTGGCATATATATAAAAGTGAATCAAACAGCAGTTCTAGAACTGAAACATACTGTAACTAAAATTAAGAAATTATTAGATGGGTTTAACTACAAAATAAACAATCCAGAAGAAAACATATGTGAACTAGAAAAGAAATCATATTTCAGATGAAAGCACAGTAAAGAAAAATTATGTAAATATGGAAAAGAACATGAGGCATAAGGGACATTATTAATTTGAAGAGAAAGAGAGAGAATGGAACACAATTATTATAGACAGGATGCTGACTTTCTTACCCTGTTCCATAAACTAACAAATGAGGCTCAAAGAGATCAAGCAATTTTTCCAAAGTTACATAAAATTAGCATCTGAAACAGTCTAGCTTCAAAACAAAGTCTTACTCCAAACTTTACGCTCTTTTCTGTAAGCCATAATACTGTGATAGATTTGTTTTTTAATTTTTTTAACATCTTTATTGGAGTATAATTGCTTTACAATGGTGTGTTAGTTTCTGCTTTATAACAAAGTGAATCAGTTATACATATACACATGTTCTCATATCTCTTCCCTCCTGCGCTGTGACAGATGTGAAAGTGATTTTTGCAGTGTTTTGCACTCTACCAGGCTTTCCGGATGTGTCATACTTTTGAATAATTTGTACATGAAGAGATGCTCTAGGGAAAAAAAAACATATACACAAAAAGCATACTCACCCCCCCCACATTGTTCCAAGTCCTATTAGGAGGGGTCTACCCCTCGCTTGGTGCTTCCCCATGTAATTTAGCCCTGACAAACCCTGTTGCCATGGAATCTCTTCAATTTGCTTTAATCTAGTGTTTTCCAAGCTTGTTTGAACTAAGATTCACCCCCTTCCCCCTACATACTATTTTTATGGCATAAATCCAATAAGCAAATACTGTATCGTGAAAATTATAGGTTTATTTTTTTCTTTTAATCTATCTTGAGAACTTCCTTAACAACCTCTTTCCCAGGTTAACTCTTTTACGTCGGAGAAAGAATCTCCAAACTTCTCCAATGAAGACATTTTTATTTTTCCAAATATTATGATATCTTGGAGTATAGCAGAATGGTGAAGAGGAGAGAAGATAATGATATTGACTGTAAAAGCTATTTAGGCAGAGGCTCATGGCTTTATGACTCTCCACTGAGAATCCTGACGGCTGGTAAGGAAAGATAGTGAAGATTTTAAAAGTGCAGTATCAGATTAGACTAGTGGATTGCAATTAACTTGATGGTCATGTCTCTGAAAGTCTCCAAACTGCTTTTTGCTTGTTTGTTTGTTTTGGTTTTTTTGTTTGTTTTTGGCGCGTTGGGTCTTCGTTGCTGTGCCTGGGCTTTCTCTAGTTGTGGCGAACAGGGGCTACTCTTTGTTGTGGTGCGTGGGCTTCTCATTGCAAAGCATAGGCTCTAGGTGCACAGGCTTCAGTAGTTGCAGCACGAGGGCTCAGTAGTTGTGACACACAGGCTCTAGAGCATGCAGGCTTCAGTAGTTACGGCACGTGGACTCGGTAGTTGCGGAGCGCGGGCTCAAGAGTGCAGGCTCAGTAGCTGTGGTGCACGGGCTTAGTTGCTCCGCGGCATGAGGGATCCTCCCGGACCAGGGATTGAACCCGTGTCCCCTGCATTGGCAGGTGGATTCTTAACCACTGCACCACCAGGGAAGCCCCCAAACTGCCTGTTATAACTCTGCTGCCTAACGTCTCTGTCCCACCCTCACTCTTCCATTGTGATTTTGCACAACCTTTACTCTTAGAAAAATACACCTGAATAATAGAGATGATCTGAAGATGTTTTTGTACTCAAACTACCTCTCTACATAAACACACATCCAGCCTTGGGACTCCCTTTTAACTGACTTATTTCACAGAGGAACAAATTACTGAAAAAAATTTGATCATGTGTCAGAATTTTTTAATTAAAAATTTTAACTATTTTTTAAAAAGTTAAAGTTAACATTTATAAGAAAGATTACATTTAAAAATTCAATTATCACAAAACAATCCAAAGTTTCAAATGAGAGTCATGAAAAAGAAAGTATGGTCTTTCCAAAATGAGTTTCCAACAGATACAAATGAAGACTTAAAAGGTCTAAATTAAAACCTTTCTAAGTAGGAGAAAAAGTTCATATCCAAAGTCAGAAAAGGCAGTCTTCCCTCAAAAACAGTTTTAAAAACTTATCAGTCAGAAAAAAGTCAAATCCAGAAAATAGCTTCAAATGAATTGTAATCTACAGGAAAATCATGAGCGGAATCATTCAAATTGACTCCTACCTTTCAACTCATAAGACAAAATAATTATTAGTGATGAATTGTCTGAGCCACTTGTTCTCCTAAATTGAACACAATGGCCTACTTAAGGCATATATATATACACACACACACACACATACATATATACACACACATATACAGGTATACCTTATTCACACACATTCACACACACACACACTAGCAGAAAGATTTGAAATTTTGATCCACTGCTGATAGCACTAGTGAGAAGGATAATATATGATTGACAGTTTGGAAAATTCAACGAACCATATCATGATTTTTGGTAATGAAACCCTGCTGCAATTCATTCTTTCAATTTAATTATGTGCACTTTCTCAATAAATGCTAGTTTATGCAAATCTAGGAAATAAGCATTTCTCAGCCAAATTATAGGGATTCCATACTGAGCTTTCTTTGTATCTCTATTAAATCAAAACCATTCAATAATATTTAGAAACAGCTATGTTTCAAGCCCCGTGCTATCTGTTGGGGGATACAAAGAAAAATACGACATGGGTGCTGCCAACAAGGAGTCACAATCTACTGAAATTTAGTGAGTTCATCTTAATTGGAATTGAGGTCACACTGCACTAGAAAACGTTTCAAGAGGATTTCAAAGTATGAAAGGAAACCTTCACTTTTAGAAAACTTTGGGTTTCATGAACATTGTGTCACGATTTTTTTAAACAAAGGTATTCATGGGCTTTCAAAGTATGAGTTGGTGCAATTATTTAGTATATTTTATAATCTGAATTACAGAGAAATACTTGATTCGTACTCTTTTTTTCAATCTGTCATGGAAAAAGGCATTTGAAGGTGAATGACTTGCATCGTGAATAAACTCAATTGTTCAGCAGACAGCTTGTTAATTATAAATCTTTAAATGTTTGGGAGGACTGAATTTTACTTGAGGCTCCTTTCACACAATGACAAACTGTAGAAATACAACTTTTGTGTTCCATAATTAGGAGAGGATATTGCTAAAGAAGGGCAAATGGCAAGTTCTTTTTTTCAAAGTGTGCATAATGGTACATGTTTATATGTCATCTTTTCCATAACATTTAAAATCATATTTATGCAGTGAATATGGCAAAGTGTCTGACTATTAAAAATATATTCTGTCTGCAGTACAGAACACTTTTACAAAGTAATGCTGGATATGTTTCAAGTCAATAACTCTAATGGCATTCTTCAATTTCTCGTATTACCAAGCCCTCAGAACAAAAGTGCCACTATCAATAGGGTGCAGATTTTCTCACTAACTCATTTTGATTTCCATTGAAACCTTTTCTTCATACTCACGTGGACTGTCTAAAAAGTCTTCAAGCTTTTTTTTTTTTTTTTTTTTTTGCGGTACGTGGGCCTCTCACTGCCGTGGCCTCTCCCGTTGCAGAGCACAGGCTCCGGACGCGCAGGCTCAGCGGCCATGGCTCACGGGCCCAGCTGCTCCGCGGCATGTGGGATCCTCCCGGACCGGGGCACGAACCCGTGTCCGCTGCATCGGCAGGCGGACTCTCAACCACTGCGCCACCAGGGAAGCCCCACTTCAAGCTTTTTAAGTATTGCATGTGAAGACTAAAGCCAGAAGCTACTTAGTTGGGAAATGAGTTATCCTAATCTCCTGCAGCCCTTTCCACACTACAAAATTGCAGAGAAGAAATGAATAACAACAACGAGAGGGACAAATGAGCAGTGAAAAAATGAAGCCCAGTTTGAAGGAGATAGTTTTAGATGTCCAAATGAGGATTTAATGGTAAAATTCAGGAGTGTTCAAAACTCGGTATCTACTGTGTAGTTGTTAAAATGTAATGGGCTTGCCTAGTGAAATTGGCTTAAGAATGTATATCAAACTCATAACAATTCAAACCTATATAGGGAACACGTTTTTCTAATCAAAGCATCAAACGCATTCTTCAAATCCCTCAGTATGTACTAACATACACAGCAATGTGTTAAGTCAGTGGTTCTCGAACTTTTGCTTGCATCAGAATCCCCTGGAGGGCTTGTTACAACACAGACCCCTGATCTCCAACTCCAGAGTTTCTGGTCTGGGGTGGAACCCAAAAACTTGCATTTCTAACAAGCTTCCCAGTGTACTGGTCTGCTTGGGTTGCCATTACAAAGTATCACTTGACTGGGCGGCTTAAACAACAGAAATTTACTTCTCACAGTTCTGGAGGCTGGAAAAGTCCAAATCAAGGTGCCAGTAAGGTAGGTTTCATTCTCAGACCTCTTCTCTTGGCTTGTAGGTGGCCACCATCTCACCATGTGCTTATATGACTACTTCTCTGGGCACATTCAGAGAGAGGGATCCTCTACTGTCTGTTCCTCTTATAAGGACACCAGTTACATTAGGGCCCCAAACTTTTGACCTAATTTAACCTTCATTACCACTCTAAAGGTCCTATCTCCAGAGTCAGAATGGGTGTTACGGCTTCATGATATGAATTTGGTGGGAACACATTTCAACGCATAATACCACATGATGCTGCTGCCATGGCTTCAGAAACCACACTTTGAGAACTATTATTGAACAATACGTTAGGTACTGCAATGAATATAAAAGTATATTTGCAAAGAATACTGCCCTCAGTAAATTTCCACCACAGTATTTTTAGGACACAAGTCTAACAATCATTAAATATTTAGAGAGCACAATAAGACCATACAAAATAATTACTTAATCTTATGCATGTGTCAAAATATAAAGTGTATATATGAAAAAATCAGGTCATTAGGTTCTTGAAAGAACACATCACAGAGTTAGTAAAATATTAGATAGCACTACCAGAATTGGTAAGATTTTGAGAAGTGAATGTTGTAAATTATGTTCTGAGTATAAGCAATTAGGAAAGCAGACAGAGTTTAGAATAAGTAGAATATGTCTCAGTAGGGGGAAAAAGGGGGATTTTTGCCTGAAGAAATCTGTGTGAAATATGATGAGAGATAAGGTTGGTCAATTAGACTAGACTGTGGAAAGTAAGAATTACAGGCTCTTTTTCCAAAGAAAAAGAAAACATTTAAATCAGAAGAAACAGTGAACATTGAACAAGAATGGCTATGTGGCTCAGGGGAGTATCTAAATCTTACATAACCTCCACTTACTCTTTCTTTGGGGTGTTCCAGGATTTTTTAAAGACTTCATTTTTTTTCACAGTTTTAGGATCACAGAAATATTGAAGGGGAAGTTAGAGTGATTTCTCATATACTCCCTGCCCTGACACACGCATAGCCTCCCCTATTATCAGCATCCCCCCAGAGTGGGACACTTGTTTTAAGTGATTAACCTACACTGATACATCATTATTCCCCACAATCCATAGTTTACCTTAGGGTTCACTTTTGATGTTATACATTCCATGGGTTTGGACAAATGTAAAATATCGTAATATCATAAAGAGCATTTTCATTGCCCTAAAGTCCTATGTGCTCTGCCTATTCACCTCTCTACCCCACCACCCCTGATCTTTTTACTGTCTTCATACTTTTGCCTTTTCCAGAATGTCACGTAGTTGGAATCATACAATATGTAGCCTTTCCAGATTGGCTTCTTGCACTCAGTTATATGTACTTAAGTTTCCTCCATGTATTTTCATGGCTTGATAGCTCATTTCTTTTTAGCATTACATTCCATTATCTAGATGTATTACAGTTTATTTACCCATTCACCTACTAAAAGACATCTTGGTTGCTTCCAAGTTTTAACAATTTAGATGTTTAGCTATAAGCATCTGCATGCAGGTCTCTGTGTAAACATAAGTTTTCAACGGCTTTGGGTAAATATGAAGGAATATGATTGCTGGATTGTATGATAGAAGTATGTTAGCTTTCTAAGAAACCACCAAACTATCTTCCAAAGTAGTTGTACCATTATATTTGGATCAGCAATGAATAAGAGCTTCTGTTGCTCCATATCCCCACCAGCATTTGGTGTTGTCAGTGTTCTAGAGTTTGGCCATTCTAACAGGTGTGTGGTAGCATCGAACTGTTATTTTAACTTGCATTGCCTTGATGACCATTGATGTGGAATACCTTTTCATAAGCTTATTTGCCATCTGTGTATCTTCTTGGGTGAAGGGTCTGTTAAGGTCTTTGGTCCATATTTTAATCAAGTGATTTGTTTTCTTATTGTTGAGTTTTAAGATTTCTTTGTATATTTTGGATAACCGTCCTTTATCAGATATGTCTTTCCCAAATATTTTCTCCCAGTCTGTGTCTGTGTTCTCATTCTCTTGACATTGTCTTTCACAAGGCAGAAATTTTTAATTTTCAAGAGGTCCAGATTATCAATTCTTTGCTTCATGGATTGTGCCTTTGGTGTTATATCTAAAAAGTCATCACCATAACCTAGATCACCTTAGGTTTCTCCTGTGCCATGTCTAGATATTTCATAGTTTTACATTTTATATTTAGGTTTGTGATTCAATTTGAATTAATTTTTGTGAAAGGTGTAAGATTTGTGTCTAGGTTCATTTCTTTTTTACATTGGATGTCCAGTTGTTCCAGCACCATTTGTTGAAAAGACAATGTTTATTCCATTGTATTGCCTCTGCTCCTTTGCCAAAGGTCAGTTGAATATATTTATATGGGTCTATTTCCGACCTCTTTTCTGTACCATTGATTCATATATCTATTTTATGACCAATAGTAAACTTTCTTGATTACTGCAACTTTATAATAAGTCTTAGTGTCAGTCCTCCAATTTTTTTTTCTCCTTCAGTATTGCGTTGGCTATTCTCAGTCCTTAACTTTTCCATATAAACCTTAGAATCATTTTTTCAATATTCATAAAATAATTTGTTGGGATTTTGACTGAGATTACATTGAATCTATAGATCAAATTGGCAAGAACTGATATCTTGACAATAATAAGTCTTCCTATCCATGAACATGGAATATCTCTTCATTTATTTACTTCCTTGATTTTGTTCATCAGTTTTACAGTTTCTTCCTATAGATCTTGTACATATTTTGTTAGATTTATATATAAATACTTCACTTTCTTGAGGTGCAAATATAAATGGTACTGTGTTTTTAATTTCAAATTCCACTTGTTCATAGCTGTTTGGGGGGATTTTAGTTGCAAAATATTTTTGACCACTGACATTATTTCTTAGGACCTTAATCAATGAAAATCTTAATTCTTGGCTTACAAAAAAGAATCTACAATCATCCTCCATATTACAAATTAGACAGTGCTGAATAGCAAAGCTCAAACTAGTTATGTACAGAATTTTTTCTATTTCTGTATGTAACCTGTGCATTTATTCAGCATCATCAAGAAATCACTTGTCAGAATTTTGCAGACTCTTTAGAAATATATATAGCTTAATTTGTATAACAGTTTAATTGTAAGTACTTCTACTGTATATAAATATGCTCTTATAATACATTATTTACCCTTTGTCCATTCTTAGTGTAAAGAACAGATGATTTTCTTCATGGTATTATTTTTAATGGAATGAATGATATTTATGATTTTATAGTTATATCATATATATTTGGAGTCACCTTTTTTTAGGTAAGCCTTAAAAATGTACTAATGTATCTCAAGGATTATATCAGTAAACTGTTTTGCAGCCTTTGTTCATTTGGATTAACTAAAAGTAGATATGCCTTAACTATTCCACTTTATAATCAAAAGAGAAAAAACTAGCTCCCAAATGAAACTCATGACTTTTACGGGGGGGAAGGAGAGCATAATCTGTTAACTTGTGTGCTCAGAAAAATCTCATTTTAATGGTAATAATTTTACAAGGCATGGAGAAACTCTGTGCTTCTTGGAATTCCTCTTGTAATATACTTCCTAGGGCAGTTAACTTTTATAAACAGAAGTTTCTACGGAAGATGCTGTCATAAACAAAATGTTTGTGAAGGGAGCCACAATGATATGAAAATGTATACATGTTTATTTAACCTGAGAATATAACTGATAAAATTATTGCCAGGAAAAAGCATAGGAACTAACATGTTTACCACCTCAACTTGCTCACTAGGAAGGCATATTACCATGATATGATAGTAGGTCTATGAAACAAAATAAGAAATGTCTCTTTGCTTTTTGCTGTGAGACTGTTAGAATGCCACTACAATTGTCTGTTTCTTAAAGGCTGGGGAGAACTCATCCATGGATGTCCATTCAGGCAATATTCCACAAAGGTAATTCTTAGAATCTCACTCAATTTCTTCTGTAATCTAGAATTCTGCATTCTGGGGTCTTCTTCAGTCACTTTTATTAATTTTTATTTTCCTAGAAAAACTTCATTGTTAGAGAGAGGAATTCACATTTATTGCCATACAACTGCTTTTTTATATTTAGAAACTCCTTGTATATGTGGTTATATAATATTCCTACTCATAATCCCATGTGTTCATCTTTAGTTCTTTATTCTAGGTCAGAATTGGCAGCATTTCGTCTAATTTATTGTTCTTTTAAAGTTCTAAGTTCTATTAATTTTCCAAGTTATTTATTTTAACTCTATCATATCATCATCTGCTCTTCTAAAACTTTTTACTACTCTTCTTAGTATATTTTAACCTTTTAAAAAATTTTTAGAATGAATTTTTTTACATGGGTCAAAAATTAAAATTTATACATGGAGTAGCAGTACTCAGATAAAATAGACTTTAAAATAAAGAACGTTACAAGAGACAAGGAAGGACACTACATAATAATCAAGATATCAATCCAAGAAGATGATATAACAATTATAAAGGTTTATGCACCCAACATGGGAGCACCTCAATACATAAGGCAAATGCTAACAGCCATAAAAGTAAAAATCGACAGTAACACAATAAGAGTAGGGGACTTTAACACCCCACTTTCACCAATGGACAGATCATCCAAAATGAAAATAAACAAGGAAACACAAGCTTTAAATGACACATTAAGCAAGATGGACTTAATTGATATTTATAGGACATTCCATCCAAAAAAAAACAGAATACACATTCCTCTCAAGTGCCCATGGAACAGTTTCCAGGATAGATATCTTGGGTCACAAAGCAAGCCTTGGTAAATTTAAGAAAATTGAAATCGTATCAAGCATCTTTTCTGACCACAACGCTATGAGATTGGAAATCAATTACAGGAAAAAAAATTGTAAAAAACAAAATACATGGAGGCTAAAGAGTGTGCTAATAAATAACCAAGAGATGACTGAAGAAATCAAAGAAGAAATAGAATACATACATACAAACAAATGACAATGAAAACACAATGACCCAAAACCTATGTGATGGAGCAAAAGCAGGCCTAAGAGGGAACTTTACAGCAATACAATCTCACCTAAAGAAACAAGAAAAATCTCAAATAAACAATCTAACCCTACACTTAAAACAACTAGAGAAAGAAGAACAAAGGAAAGCCAAAGTCAGTAGAAGGAAAGAAATCATAAAGATCGGAGCAGAAATAAATGAAATAGAAACAAGGAAAACAATAGCAAAGATCAATAAAACTAAAAGCTGGTTATTTGAGAAGATAAACAAAATTGATAAACCCTTGGCCAGACTCATCAAGAAAAAAAAGGGAGAGGACACAAATCAATAAAATTAGAACCGAAAAAGGAGAAATCACAACTGACACTGCAGAAATACAAAGGATTACAAGAGACTACTACAAACAACTATATGCCAATAAAATGGACAAACATAAAGAAATGGACAAATTCTTGGAAAGGTACAATTTTCCAAGACTGAACCAGGAAGAATTAGAAAATATAAACAGACCAATCACAAGCAATGAAATTGAAACCGTAATTTAAAATCTTCCAACAAACAAAAGTCCAGGACCAGATGGCTTCACAGGCGAATTCTATCAGACATTTAGAGAAGAGGTAACACCGATCCTTCTCAAACTCTTCCAAAAGATTGCAGAGGGAGAAACACTCCCAAATACATTCTATGAACCCACCATCACCCTGTTACCAAAATCAGAAAAAGATATCACAAAAAAAGAAAATTATAGACCAATATCACTGATGAACATAGATGCAAAACTCCTGAACAAAACAGTAGCAAACAGAATCCAACAGCACATTAAAAGGATCATACACCATGATCAAGTGGGATTTACCCCAGGGATACAAGGATTCTTCCATGTATGCAAATCAATCGATGTGATACACCACATTAACAAATTAAGGAATAAAACTATATGATCATCTCAATAGACACAGAAAAAGCTTCTGACAAAATTCAACACCCATTTATGATAAAAACTCTCCAGAAAATGGGCATAGAGGGAACTTACCTCAACATAATAAAGGCCATATATGACAAACCCACAGCAAGCATCACACTCAATGGTGAAAAACTGAAAGCATTTCCACTAGGATCAGGAACAAGACAAGGATGTCCACTCTTGCCACTCTTATTCAACATAATTTTGGAAGTCCTAGCCACAGCAATCAAAGAAGAAAAAGAAATAGAAGGAACACAAATTGGAAAAGAAGAAGTAAAACTGTCACTGTTTGCAGATGACATGATACTATACGTAGAGAATCCTAAAGATGCCACCAGAAAACTACTAGAACTAATCAATGAATTTGGTAAGGTTGCAGGATACAAAATTAATGCACAGAAATCTCTGGCACTCCTATACACCAACAACAAAAAATCAGAAAGAGAAATTAAGGAAACACTCCCATTTACCACTGCAAGAAAAAGAATAAAATACCTAGGAACAAACCTGCCTAAGGAGACAAAAGACCTGTAGGCAGAACATTATAAGACACTGATGAAAGAAATTAAAGATGATACAAATAGATGGAGAGATATACCATGTTCTTGGATTGGAAGAATCAATATTGTGAAAATGACTATACTCCACAAAGCAATCTACAGATTCAATGCAATCCCTATCAAACTACCAATGGCATTCTTCACAGAAGTAGAACAAATAATCTTACAATTCATATGGAAACACAAAAGACCCCAAAATAGCCAAAGCAATCTTGAGAAAGAAAATCGGAGTTGGAGGAATCAGGCTCCCCAGCCTCAAACTATTCCACAAAGCTATGATAATCAAGACAGTATAGTACTGGCAAAAAAACAAAACAAAACAAAACAAAAACAGAAATATAGATCAATGTTACAGGATAGAATGCCCAGAGATAAACCCATACACATATATGGGCACCTATATTATGACAAAAGAGCCAAGAACATACAATGGAGAAAAGAGAGCCCCTTCAATAATGGTGCTGGGAAAACTGGACAGCTACATGTAAAAGAATTATATTAGAACACTCTCTAACACCATACACACAGAAATAAACTCCAAATGGATTAAAGACTTAAATGTAAGACCAGACACTATAAAACTTTTAGAGGAAAACATAAGAAAAACACTCTTTGACATAAACCACAGCAAGATCTTTTTTGACCCACCTCCTAGAGTAACAGAAATAAAAACAAAAATAAACACAAATGGGACTTAATTAAACTTCAAAGCTTTTGCACAGCAAAGGAAACCATAAACAAGACAAAAAGACAACCCTCAGAATGGGAGAAAATATTTACAAATGAAACAACAGACAAAGGATTAATCTCCAAAATATACAAACAGCTCATGGAGCTCAATATCAAAAAAACAAACAATCCAGTTAAAAAATGGGTGGAAGATCTAAATAGACATTTCACGGAGGAAGACATACAGATGGCCAAGAGGCACATGAAAAGCTGCTCAACATCGCTAATTATTAGAGAAATGCAAATCAAAACTACAATGAGGTATCACCTCACACCAGTCAGAATGGCCATTATCAAAAAACGTAGAAACAGTAAATGCTGGAAAGGGTGTTGTGAAAAAGGAACCCTCCTACACTGTTGATGGTGATGTAGATTGATACAGCCACTATGGAACACAGTATGGAGTTTCCTTAAAAAACTAAAAATAGAACTGCCATACGACTCAGCAATCCCACTACTGGGCATATACCCTGAGAAAACCATAATTCAAAAAGAGACATACACCACAATATTCATTGAAGCTCTGTTTACGATAGCCAGGATATGGAAGCAACATAAATGTCCATTGACAGATGAATGGATAAAGAAGATGTGGCACATATACACAGTGGAATATTACTCAGCCATAAAAAGAAATGAAATTGAGTTATTTGTAGTGAAGTGGATGGACCTAGAGTCTGTCATACAGAGTGAAGTAAGTCACAAAGAGAAAAACAAATACCATACACTAACACATATATATGGAATCTAAAAAAATAAATGAATAAATGGTACTGATGAACCTATTTGCAGGGCAGGAATAAAGAGGCAGACATAGAGACTGGACTTGATGACATGGGGTGGGAGGGCAAAGCTGGGGCGAAGTCAGAGTAGCATGGACATATATACATTACTGAATGTAAAATAGTTGGCTGGTGGGAAGCAGCAGCATAGCACAGGAAAATAGGCTCGGAACTTTGTGTTGACCTAGAGGGGTGGGATGGGGAGGCTCAAGAGGGAGGGGATATGGGGACATATGTATGCATATGACTGATTCACTTTGTTGTGCAACAGAAACAAACACGATATTGTGAAGAAATTATACACCAATAAAGATCTATCAAAAAAAGAAGAATCCTTGTGCATCCTTCCTAAGATTTAAAAGCAAATACTAGCAAATATGAAAATTATGTCCTCCCTCTAACAAAACAACTTCAATACACTGTTTTTCAGTTTGCTCTTACTTAGTATTTCTTAGAGATCTTACTCTATCAATATATAAAGAGCTTCTCTATCCTTTTATCCAGCTTTATTTTATTGATGGGTTTTCCATGATTAATCTAACCAGTATTCTATTGACAGATATTCATTTTTTTTACTATTATAAACAATGGAGAAATAAAATCTTTTCATACAGTGAGTATATCTGTGGGATAAATTCCAGAAAGTGAAATTAGTGATATTGCCAAACTGTCCTCCAGAGTGTTGTATACATTTCTATCAGAAATGAATGAGAGTGTGTATTTCCCAATAGCCTTGCCAACACTATGTATTTTCATTTTTTTTCCAAACCAGGAGGTAAAAATCTTATCTCAGTGTATTTTAATTTTCATGTCCTTTTAACAGCAAAAAAGAGTATGTTTCTATGTATTTAATATACATTTCTATTTCCTTTTCTGTAAATTATCTGTTTAGGTCCATTAACCTTTGGGGAAGGGGGATAGTATTCAGATATTAGGGAGAATATCCTCCTACTACTTGAGAAAAAATATGCAATTTTTTAAATAATCTGTTGTCTTCTGACTTTATGGTGTTTTGTGTTTGTTTTTGCTATGCAGATTTTTTAATGGTTTGTAGTTGAATTATCAGTCCTTCATATGTGGTTTCTAAAATTTGGCCAAAGTATAAAGATCTTCCCCAATGCTTGGTTGTAAAAGAATTCTCCCAAGTGTTTGTCAAGTTAGTTTTGGGTTACATTTTGTATATTTAAATCTTTTTTCTCTCGGAAATTGCTGTGTAGTGTGAGCTAGAAAGTTATTTCTTCCTCCACAAAATTATCTCATTATCAAAACATTATTTTTGCTTCTTTTATTTTATAATAAATCCCTCCTGGCATTTTTGCCCTCCCCCCATTTTCAGGTTGTATCTGGCTCCTCTGGTAATAAGGCGAGAGGGGGCAAGAGTAGTAAGGGATCCAGAAAGGCTTCACTTGACTAGTAACTGTGCGTCACTGGTTTCCTCTGGCAAAAATTAGAGATTTTTAAATGTTTCTTCTGTTTTTCCACAGGAGAATATCTATTTGGAGTCAGCAACATGATAGAATATTTATATTTTTCCCTTTGTCCTTGCTCATTTCTCCTTTTTCTCCTTGTTCCTCAAATTAGAGATAGATTTTACAAGAAATCTTAAGTGTCTGTTATTCAAGTCTTGTAGTACTAGACAAAAGAGAAAGAAGTTCGTATTTTGTTTTTATTTTGCTAAAATGTGACTCTGAAAGCAATCTAATGCAGATAATTTTATTACTTTGGTGTACAGTTAATTTTCAGTATTGCATATAGAGGCACCAGTGGAGAAAATTCCCTAGACCTTCTTGGGATCAAGATTTCCTCTTTGCCATTGTTCCAGGCAAAACTTTACCCCTTGGCTCAACAAGTCTCAGCTTGGGAGCCCTGTATTTGGCCAGAACTCCGATGTCCTTTAGAAATGTGGAGGTAGCTATCACACAGGGGCAGTATCTTTTATTTTCCCCTGTGTGTGTGTGTGTGTGTGTGTCCCTGTGTGTGTGTGTGTGTGTGTTTAGTTTTGTTGTGGAAGCCTGACATTGACATTATCTGGGTTGCTGCAAGAGCTCTCTGAGTGACGTGACCATCATGTTTGACAGGGAAACAAACAATAGCATTCTCTATGTCATGTGAGCTTGAGAATACAACCCATTCTTTTTGTGTGGTACCCTAAAATCATTCCTGAGGGCCCTCCTTTATTCAAACTAATGGCTGGAAGCAAGTTCCTGTGGTCTATTGACGTCATTATGGAATCCTGTCCACTCTATATATTGGCAACACTTTGTTTGTATTGAAATTTTAAATGGTTACATCAAATCTTCAGAAATTACTCAAAGTTTCTGGCCTTTAAATGGCATCATTTGCTGTTTTCATATTTCTTGGATAATTTAAATGGAATTTAAGATGGGAGGAGAAGTAAATACAGGCTCAAATATATCTAACTTGTTTTAAAAGTTTAAATGTATTTCAATAGTCAATGTCAATAAATATTTATTCTAATAGTCTAACGGCCTACAGAGAATCTAATTTGTTATTTAAAAAGCTGATCAGCTTTTTAAAGCTGATTTAGTAAGCTGATCATTATTTTTATGAATTTCCAACAAGCTAAGAAGGACTTGGATAGTTATAAGCAATGTATCACCTCTCCACAACAGTGTCAGCAGAATAAAGAACTGATTCACACTAATTGTTTCCTTCCACAACGTAGTTCATTCTGTTTCTAGGCAACTGTATCCTTGACTGAGGCTGTGGAAAGAATAAAAGTTGTATTGGCTCTTATTTTTTTAAGAGCTATTCAGATGGAGAAATTCTAAATCACCATTAACAGCAACAAACATGTATTGCCCCAACTATCACAGACGTACCACTAAGGTCAAGGGAATGGATCTGGATGAATCAGCTTGCTAGAAGCAAATTTAGTGAGCACATAAGACATTAGTCCAAATTTTCTTTGACAGCTTAAAAAGAAAGATATATGCCAAATAAATCACCTCCCCAAAGCCTTCTAAATTTTAAAAAAAGGATAGCAATAGATGTATTTGGAATAAACAATGCACACTGGGATTACAGCATTGTGACTGTTTGGGAAAGAGATTTCAGACTGAGTAGAAGAACAGTGGGGCTGAGGAAAGTGACCTGTGTGCAGATACTGGCTCATTATGAGAACTGAAATTGTGTTCACATTATAAACGTGCAAATACAAAACAGCTTGGCAAACTTGTGTGTTTATGTTGCACATGTGTATACGCATACTATATCCATCACCAGTCCTTATATTAAAAATGGGGGGTAGAGGAGGAGGAGGAGGAAGAGGAGGGAAAAAGGAAGGGAAAAAAGGAAGGAGGGAGGAAACACTTATGTCCCCTTTTTACATTAAAAATCGTGTTTTACTATTTTAAATGACTAACTGTATTTACCATGTTTCTGCCATTGCTGATCAACTCTAAATTTTATTATACTTAAACTTTAGACACAAAACAACCTCCAATCAAAGCAGGGCCTGCATTAGAGAATTTGAAAAGGGTATTTCTTATAGTAGTTGCCTGGTCCAGCTTCCAAAGACTTTCCTTTCTCTAATAACTGCCTGGTTGCTGGGAACCTCCTCCATATTTTGTGGCCTCAGCTTTTTAGTAATACCTGAATGACCTTGGGGTGGAACCAGGATCAAAACTAGGCTAATCAGATACTTTTTCCCTGCTAATTACAAGAGGGAAAGAAGGTAGGAATTAGGGGAGCTATACTAATTGAAGCACTCATATCGATTAGGTGCTTGGACTCTTTCTGCAGGGGTCCACTGTGCTCTAAGCTCTTCCTGCATCCTGCTAATTATCTTCTATTGGTGATGCTAGCCAGAGTTACTTTCTGTTATTTTCAACCAAAAGATTCAGAATTCTATTGACTTTCTATCACTGATGTTAAGAACACTTGGTGGCAAAACTGTGGACTGTGTATAACTTCAAATTATAAAATGACAAAATTACCAAATGGTGAGATTTGGTTCAAAGAAATGTATAAACTCTAGAACGTATCACTAAACTGAAAGTATTTCCAGGATATCAAACATTTGGCTTTGGTTCTCTTTGAGGATTCAACATCTGCATATAAGAGAAATCAATGATTGCTGGGGAGCCAGTCAAAATGTATTTCAAAGGTGTAATCACTGGATTTTTTTTTTAGAAAAAAATTGATCTATTTAGTAATCTTAGGACATCATAATACATTTTTGTGTTACTTCATCTTTTCAAAATCCTTAACGGTAACTTTTAAGTTAATCCTGACCATGCTGGTTAATATAGTCTCAAATAAGCAATTGCGTACAAGGAAACAAGCACAGAGAAGTGTCCCTAACCCAGATTTTTAATCAAGACGTTACTGAGCCAAGAGAACTCCCCAGCATGCAACTTCTAGGCCTGTGAAATTGAATCTGAATTATAACAGATTCCTTAGAACTTGACAAATACCCTCAGTTAAAATTCAAGGGCATGTAATATCATGGGAGTTACACGTCTAAATGTATTTTAACATGACTCAACACGCAAGGTACTCTCTGAAGAATATGGGGGTTGTGACTCAAGAGCAGATACAGTGTGTAAAAACAAAGGAAACCATAAACAAAAAGACAACCCACAGAATGAAAGAAAATATTTGCAAATGAAGCAACCCACAAGGGATTATCTCTAAAATATACAAACAGTTCATGCAGCTCTATATCAAAAAAACAAATAACCCAATCAAAAAATGGGTGGAAGGGCTTCCCTGGTGGCGCAGTGGTTGAGAGTCCGCCTGCCGATGCAAGGGACACGGGTTCGTGCCCCAATCCAGGAAGATCCCACATGCCGCGGAGCAGCTGGGCCCATGAGCCATGGCCGCTGAGCCCGCACGTCCAGAGCCTGTGCTCCACAATGGGAGAGGCCACTACAGTGAGAGGCCCGCGTACCGCAAAAAAAAAAGGGTGGAAGACCTAAGAAAACATTTCTCCAAAGAAGACATACAGATGGCCAAAAAGTAAATGAAAAGATGTTCAACGTCACTAATTATTAGAGAAATGTAAATCAGAACTACAACAAAGTATCACCTCACACCAGCCAGAATGGCCATCATCAAAAAATCTACAAACAATAAATGCTGGAGAGGGTGTAGAGAAAAGGGAACCTTCCTACCCTGTTCGTGGGGATGTAAATTGTTACAGCCACTATGGAGAACAGTGTGGAGGTTCCTTTAAAAACTGAAAATAGAGCTACCATATGATCCAGCAGTCCCACTCCTGGGCATATATCCGGAGAAAACCATAATTCCAAAAGAGACATGTACCACAATGTTCACTGCAGCACTATTTACAATAGCCAGGATATGGAAGCAACCTAAATGTCCATTGGCGGATGAATGGATAAAGAAGATGTGGTACATATATACAATGGAATATTACTCCACCACAAAAAAAGAACAAAATAATGTCATTTGCAGTGACATGGATGGACCTAGAGATTGCCATACTGAGTGAAGTCAGACAAAGACAAATATCATGATATTGCTTATATGTGGAATCTAAAAAAATGGTACAAATGAACTTATTTATAAGACAGAAATAGAGTCACAGATGTAGAAAACAAACTTATGGTTACCAAGGGGGAAGGCGGGGGGGATAAACTGGGGGATTGGCATCGACATATACACACTACTATATATAAAACAGATAACTAATAAGAACCTACTGTATAGCACAGTACTCAATACTCTGTAATGACCTATATAGGGAAATAATCTAAAAAAGAGTGGATATATATATATATGTATAACTGATTCACTTTGCTGTACAGCAGAAACTAACACAACATTGTAAATCAACTACACTCCAAAAAAAATTAATTTAAGAAAAGGAATTTCAGGCACTGCTTTGTCTCTAGCACTGACTTACTCTCACGTGGAGAAAGGTACTCAGAGACTGTGTCCACCTACATCCACCATTATATTGGGCAAGTTACCAAAGAGTTCTCTAAAAGAGTTTGCTTCCGTTGTTATATGGTTTTATGGGCTTTGGAACCAGATAAATGATAGCTAGATAGCCAGACAGACATATCGCAATATCTAGATATTTTATTAAATACTTGGACATAGTGACACAAATGGCAAGGCCGTTGTCCTATCTTGTACCCTATATAACTATTTCCACTTTTCTCAGCTTGTGAAGAAAATATCACGTGACAAATCCAAGTTCTAATTCTTACCATCTTATATAATTGTTGGCCTGACTGTGGGAATTCCAAGATCGTCCTTAGATTGACAGCCCTCACTCTCCTTACATTCTGTAAAAGCTTTTACTATGATAATTCTCTATAATATTCAACTCAAAAATCTCATTGGTTCACAAGAAACCTTTATTTCCTGATCATGAATCTGTAGGTTAGCTGTGATAACTCAGTTTCAGGTAGTTTTCAGGTTCAAGTGACTTCTTATTTTGGGACTCAGAGTTGAAGAAACACCTCCTACCTATAATGAAGTGTTCTCATGCAGGGGTCAGAGTGTAACAGAAATTCTCAGTGCCTCTTAAAACTTCTCTTCAAATTCAAGGGACACAGGTTAGAGCCCTGGCCTGGGAAGATCCCACATGCCGCGGAGCAACTAAGCCCGTGTGCCACAACTACTGAGTCTGCACTCTAGAGCCCGTGAGCCACAACTACTGAGCCCACAGGCCACAACTACTGAAGCCCGTGCACCTAGAGCCCATGCTCCGCAACAAGAGAAGCCACAACAATGAGAAGCCTGGGCACCGCAAGGAAGAACAGCCCCCGCTCGCCGCAACTAGAGGAAGCCTGCACACAGCAACGAAGACCCAACACAGCCAAAAATAAATAAATAATTTTTTTTTAAAAAAGGTCAAAAGACAACCCATAGAATGGGAAAAAAATAAAAATAAAGAAAGAAATATAACTCAAAAAAACTTCTCTTCAGGACTGCCTCCACTTAAAACTGGCATATTGTCATTCCCTCCACATTCCACTGGTCCACTGGTCAAAGTAAATCACATGGTGAACCCATCATCAATGGGGCAGTGAAGTACACTCCTTCTATGATGGGGTGAGGGAGAGGAGCGAAGATTTTCTAAACAAGAATGCAATCTATTACATATTTTCTAGTCAGGACCCTCCAGAAACTTAATATCCTGCTGAATTTTCAGGTGAAAACTGGGAACCACAGACAACTGGCAGATGTGAAATGATACTTTTCAACCAAGGAAAATGATAAGAGGATCTGGGAAGCTGTGTGAGCTTTGGTGAGATTATGAAATGTTAAAAGTTGAAATGATCAGTGCACATGTCAACGACTAAAACCTAGTCTCACTCTTGTATCCTGATCTATCATCTCCACTTGATTTAATGTTTATTTTCTTCAGCATATATCAATGGTGTTTATATAATATATCCTAAGGAATAACCCAGACATAATATTCTGAAACTTGAAATTTAAATAAAAATAAGTGACATGTGTTGAGCACTTTATCATACTTCCTCTCTGAATGATAAAATTAACCTTGCTAGGACATGCACACAGAGTTGAAGTTTAGTATGCCATTTATTGCAGTTTTTATTTTTCCCTGCTTTAATTAAAGCTTTCATTGATGGTGAAATTATTGGTCCCGGAATGATCCTTGACAATGTCTGAAAAGAACATTCAAACTCATTGTTATATAGTGCTTTTGTGCTAGCTAGCAAGCAAAGAATAGCTATTACATTGCACAAGACAACTAAATTTTTATTTGGTAACGGCCTCGAGGAATTTAACTCAGAAGATACTAAAATGTCTTTAGAGTCCTAGTTTGCTCACAATTTATCTTGACCTTTTGTGCGTGCGGACTACTACATCTAACACTTCATTATATTTTTTACATCTATGAAAAAGAAAAATACTGTGCATTATCTCTATTTTTAGTCAGAACTTTTAAATATAGTTATTTTCACTTCAACAACAGGAGGTGTTATTAAATTTTACTTTTTGTCATCGTGAGTGTTTTAGTTTTTAGTAACAGATTTTTTGAGTTTATTGCTTTGACTGTCTGGGGATTTTTGGATATTGTTATGGTCACTCCACATCAAGGTGCTATTTTTCCTTCAGTGAGCTTAAAAGATATTTTCTGGCTCAGATTTAAATTCAAAACTCCATCTTCCAATTACAAGTATATTATTATTAAATATTTCAGTGAATTTCTCTGAACTCTACATATTATCTCTTGAGAATGGAACATTCAAAGCAAAGTTAGAGTTTGCTTTTGGATTTGTAGTAAAGCAAAGCAGAATGTAGTGTAGCAAAGCAGAATGACCGTGGTTTAAAAAGCTACATGGAACACTACCAAATTAAAAACGTGAAGCTGCCAACCTGCTGCTCTCCTTTTCAGAAACATGTGAAAGGCAGGATTAGATAAGCTACCATCACCTGAGTGGTTACTTCTAATTAAGGCAGAAGTCCCCAAAGGCCACAAATGGCCATTTCTGTTAGGAAAACAGGAACAGAAAAGCTCCATCGTATCTTCAGAATACTGACTGCTTTTGTGTTCCACTAGATTTATTTGGAGCCCCAGCTTTGGAGCTTGGCGTGACCAGATAGCTTGCCTGACAAACCTACCCCTTGCTCAGACTGCCTTGGCTGGTTTTCCTAACATATCTTTAGTCAGAAAGAAAGGCAAGAATGTAAAGTATAAAGTAAGGGGTTTGGGCTGAGATCCTGACATTTCCGCTTTACATATCCCTTTTTAGAAAACAAGTTGGGGCATGGCTTATAGCTGCAGAATCCAAATGTCTGCCTTGAACGGCTGTTTAACGTATGGAGTCTAGAAAATAGATTCTAAGTTCGACTCTGAACTCTGGCAATGTGTGATCTTTACCATGTTACTTATCTGTGCCTCAGAGTCGATGTTAATAGTAGCAATGTATTAAGAGTATCCATTTTATAGAGCTGTAATGTGGATTCAATGAAATATCATATAGAGAAAGCATTTCACATAAGAATTCAAGTCATAGTAAGCAGTCAATAAACGCTAACTTAGAAAGATTAAGTGAAAGTATAACCCATTCCAGGAAGTAAACAACATGCAGTAAACAACAATAATGTTTGTCTCTAAGTTATATATCTCACTTAATGAGAATCAAGTTGGTCAGGGTAAAGGGAGACAAATTATATTCCTGTCTGACCATCCCTTCTCCTTTTAGTACGCTGATCATAACATCATGAATGAACTTTTGGGAAAGGACTGCAGTTCGCATGTGCTTTTATTCTGAAAAACAGTGGAAGGACTAGAGCCCTGCTGTTCAATGGAAACGTAACGGGCGAGCCAAAAGGTTCCTTTGGTTTTTCCGTAAGGTGGCTCTAGTAGGACTTAGTTGTCTTAAATTTCATTCCAAACAATTTTGTTAGATTGTATGTATCAGTGTGCATTTAAAAAAAAGACATCAAAATTGGTGAACTTTAGTGTAGCCATTTTAATACTGAAGATGGAAGAAAAAAAGCAACGTTTTCGGCATATTATGCTTTATTATTTCAAGAAAGGTAAAAATGCACCTGAAACGCAAAAAAAGATTTGTGCAGTGTATGGATAAGGTACTGTGACTGATCAAACGTGTCTTAAGTGGTTTGTGGAGTTTCATGTTGGAGATTTCTCACTGAGATGCTCCATGGTAGGGTAGACCAGTTGAAGCTGATAGCGATCAAATTGAAACAATAATTGAAAATAATCAACGTTATACCACGTGGGAGATAGCCAACATACTCAAAATATATAAATCAAGTGCTGAAAATCATTTGCACCAGCTTGGTTATGTGAATCGCTTTGATGTTTGGGTTCCACATAAGTTAAGCAAAAAAAACCTTCTTGACCATATTTCTGCAAGCAATTCTCTATTGAAATGTAATGAAAACGTTCTATTTTTAAAACAAATTGTGACGGGCGATGAAATTTGTTTCATTTCAACTGTACAACAGTGTGGAATGGAAGAGATCGTGTACAACACGATCTGTACAACTGTACAACAGTGTGGAATGGAAGAGATCGTGGGGCAAGCGAAATGAACCACAACCAACCACACCAAAGGCCGGTCTTCATCCAAAGAAGGTGATGTGTATATGGTGGGACTGGAAGGGAAAAACTGTTACAGCTTGGCTGGGAAGTTCTGATTCATCTGCCTTATTCGCCAGACATCGCACCTTCGGATTTCCACTTATTTCAGTCTTTACAAAATTCTCTTAATGGAAAAAATTTCAATTCCCTAGCAGACTGTAAAAGGTGCCTGAACATTTCTTTGCTCAAAAAGATAAAACGTTTTGGGAAGATGGAATTATTTAGTTGCCTGAAAAATGGCAGCAGGTAGTGGAACAAAAGGGTGAATACATTGTTCAATAAAGTCCTTGGTGAAAATGAAAAGTGTGTCTTTAATTTTTACTTAAAAAACTGGGCGAGGGGGACTTCCCTGGTGGCACAGCAGTTAAGAATCTACCTGCCAATGCAGGGGACACAGGTTCGATCCCTCTTCTGGGAAGATCCCACATGCCTCGAAGCAACTAAGCCTGTGCGCCACAACTACTGAGCCTGTGCTCTAGAGCCCGCGAGCCACAACTACTGAGTTCACACACTGCGACTACTGAAGCCCACACTTCGGGAACAAATGAAGTTTACTATGTTCAAGCTAATCTATCTAAAATATCATAATTCCATGTAACTCATAAAAATTGTCAAGATATTTTACATTTTTTCCCTCTGCAAAATCTGATCTGTATTTTCCATTTACAGCACATCTTGATTTTGACCAGCCAGCCACACTGCAAGCGCTCCACAGCCACACATTGAAACTGCTCACTTTTACCATGAAGGGTCTAATTAAAAGGGAAGACAGTTCCTTCAACACGATTTATTAAAAGTCTATTGAATTCTCTTCCAGCCTTATCGTAGCATTCTATTCAAAATATACCACTGAGGATGGCTTTGTAACTGAGCCTACGTACAGGGTGCTGCATATAGGAATATCGATCAGCTTTATCTTAGTCTCTTAAGAATTGCATTTTATCGCACTAATGCTTCTTACAGTAACTACCATATTAAATCAGAACTTTAACATTATGATTCATAAATAGCATGAAACTTGACACCCATAAATCACAGCACTAAATTGGAAGTTTAAAGATAAGATTTATAAACTAACATACTAAATCACAACTTTAAAATTTAGGATTCATTAATAAAAACTTTTACATGCATGATGTATAAATCAAAGCACTGTACCTGATTCTTGGAAGTTAATGCATGTAAATCAAAACTCTGAAAGTTAATATTAATAAATCAAGGAAATGCATTTTACTTGGTAAATTTCCTTTTTAATGGAATAGTTCTTACATTACATAATGGACACTATCTTCTGAAAAATATGAATCTCAAAACCTCCTTTGATAGCCATTTCCAGAACATCTTTCTTGTTTTATTTAAGCCCATTTCTCTTATGTGAGCATGGAAATATCCAATATGCATCTTGTCCATACAAATTCTCATATTCTAGAAAACTGTAATGAAGTCACACTTATAAGCTAAAAATACCCACAAAACAGCTTTCCTCCATAGGAGTTATTTTCTGTACCTTTGATCATTTTTAACAAATGTCTACAAGTTCTTTTGAAGGTGATGTGAACAAACCTGGACAAAATGTTCTTACATGGGCCCTATTAACACAGAGTGCAGTGGATGAATTACTTCCGGACCCTCATATGACATGCCTGTTTGTAACAGTCCATTTATATCTCACGGCCAAAACAATAGGAGTAGCTTGAGTCTCCCACAGTAATGTGTTATTGTGAGCTCAGAGGAAGTAGTGCTTCACTCGCTTCATGCTTAGATTCCTTGGGCTTCTGAGTAGCCCAAAGCAAACAGGATTCTATCTTTTCCACTCTATTATAACAGCTCTCAATAAAGTTACTAAAGACTTCCATGCTACCAAAGAACAAAAACCACGTTGAGTTATCTTACACGAATATTCATCAACAGTTGGCACTGTTGTTCCCTACATCGTCAGTAGCTGTGACACCTCCTTTCCCCTACCTTGTCAGCAACTCCTTCTAGTCTTTATGGCACCTCCTATTCTAAGGCCTCTTAACTTAATTGTTAATGTTTCACGTGGTTCTCTACTTAAGCATTTCATTTTCTCACTCTATTCATCTTCTCATCTTTTCCCACAGGATCCACTCCCACTTAAACGTTGATAACCTCTGCGGCTCTTTTCTAAGATCTAGAAATATTCACTAGGTATTTCTTCCTTGATATACTACTAGCCCCTCTAAATCTACATGCCCAAAATGGGATTCCTTATTTCTTTCGCTAAAGCAACTTCACTTTTTTCAATCCCAACGCCAACCCCTAAGTCTAATCAGCTAAGACTTTTCTCAGATTTCTTCCATCCATTCCATTCCTACAGCCACTGTTCTAGTTTAGGGCCCCCCCATTAATTCTTCCTTGGACTGTTCTATAATTTTCTAACTGCTACTCAGCATTCCAGAATGAAAATCTGATCACATAACCCCTTGTTTAGACATTTCCACTTCCATTCCCTACTTCTTCAATAGATATGGCCCTAATGACACATTTGCTTCCCACCATATTCTACACTTCAAATGAGTGGTTCTCAATCTGGTGAATTTTGCTCCCCAGGGAACATTCGGCAATATCTGAAGACATTTTTAGTTGTCACAACTAGGTGTGGTGGTGCCACTGGCATCTAGTGGATAGAGACCCTTCAGTGTTCAAAACAGGCCCCCACAACAAATGATTATCCAGTCCCAGATGTCAACAGCGCAGAGACTTAGAAACCCTGAGCCTCACCAAGAGCCTTTGCCTGTGGCATATATCTAGGCTATGTCCTTTGCCTGAAATGCCCTTTCCTCGCTTACACACAGGCCCAGTAAACTTCATTCTGCAAGCTTCAGTTCAGTGAAGGGTTTTCTCATCCTTCCAAGCTTCAGTGATCTACCAACATGGTTTTGTGGAAACATGCATGGGATTCAGAGTCAGAATGACACTGGTTTGAAATATGAATCCACCTTACTAGTGTGTGTCCTTCGGCAAACTAACCTCTTTGATTCCCAGTTCCTTCTGAGAACTGTGACTAGAAAATACCAAACCAACAAGTTTATTATTAGGATTTGATCAGATATTGATGCAAAGGAAATCTAGCTTCACATAACCTAGTTTTACAGGTTATCATCTACACATTAACAGAAAGGATCACTTCACATAAAAGATGTACATTCTTCAGTAAAAGGAATGCAAGTAACTGGACTCCCCAACTAGACCCTCTTAAGATGCTTTCAAGGTCTATTTGCAGGTGAATATAAAATAAGGAAAGAGTAAAATGTGTCTAATATCTGTCATGAGCTACACTTGGATAATTGGGTTGTTCCAGCAAAGGAACTGTATGGCACCTGATATATCTACTTTTGAAAATATGCTACTTTATGTAGATTATATAAGGAAACATAAGAATTTGTAGTTTAGTTGGAAACACAGGACTAGAATTCTAAAATAAGGAGAAAATAGAACACTATAGCTTATAATCAGCTAGTAAAATGATGGCAAAGTACTATACATTTTTCCATACATTTTTAAGGTGAAACTTACAACTAGTGTATGAAATGGAAGATAATGTAGCCATCATTATGTACTTATATGAGCACGTGCATGCGTGCGTGTGTGCGTGTGTGTGTATTTCCACTCTATCTTTTCTTTCCTAACGGATTTTTTTCAGCTAATTTTGTATCATGGAAAATACAATATGCACACTCTAGAGCATTCTTATGGTAAAGAGTTACAAATATAAATTAATCAGAGCAATGCAGAACTATAAGGAAGACACGTAAAACATATTTGAAATAATTCTCAAAAATGTGTTCACGATTAAATCTTCCACTGATGCTCCCACAACAAATGTTTACTTGAGAATTTTTGAAACTCTTTTTTTAAACTTGTGATGAATTCAACATTACAGTAAGCAGAGCCATCCTGTCTGCAGTAATGCTCTTGCATCATCTGAACTATTCCCAGAGGAAATAACGGGTAAAAGGAAAACCAAGTAAACAATAACTTTCATCAGATCTATTGTAAAAGGTTTTTCTGACATCAAGGGTATATGCAGATTTCCCTGATAGTCTGACTCCATGTGATTTAGTTTAGTAATTTTCTTTCTTCCCATCACTTATTTTCTCTAAGTAATTTGACATCTGAATATATACTTTTATGCATAAAATTACACGTATTATGAGGAAATACAGCATCCATACCATTTTGAACATATCACAAGATATGCCTCTTGAGAGTTTAATAACACATTTGTGATTCCAAGAGAATCATGTTATAAAACTTCAAAAAGGTTCAGTTCACATATTTACCTACTTGTTATTTTATATCAGTTAAGTAATGAAACTTTCAAATACGTATAATATTACTATGTGAAACTGCCTGAAGTTATCTGATTTTTAATCTTTAATTGGTATTTCTTATTACCCAATGAGAAAAAAATTTTTTAAATTTCCCCCTGGAGCTTTATGTCACGTAACAGAATCATATAATCTAGAAAGAATCTCAAAATATAAAGTGATATGCTTCAATATAAATTTATAAAAAGCTTGTATGTTATAAATATCATTTTTTAATGAAAGTTGAATTATAATCTATGAGAAAAAAATTAAACGTCAGGACAAAGAGTTACTAGTTTACTACACAAATGTTCTGACACACAAAAATGAGGGAAAATTACATTTGTAGAAATACTGTAAGGGAATATGAACAGGTAATCCAAAAAGAAACTAAATACACATGGCTAATAACGTAAAAATAGTCTTAAATTTACCAGTTATTCAGTAAATTGCAATTGAAGGAATAAGATTATTTATCTTCCATGAGGTTAATTTTTTAATGCAACATTACTACCCAGTATTGACAGGGATATGAATAAAAGTGAATGGTAATTTTATATACTTCCAGTAAGCATATAAATTAGTACGACTTTCTAGGGAGAAATTTTTCTTAAAAATGATAATGTCTTTTGACATACAAAGTTCCTAGGAATTTATCCTAATAACTATAGCCAAGAGAGGTTCCTTGCAGTATTATTTAGTACCCACAATCACAAACAATCTAAATATCTAAGAAAAGGGGATGATTTGAATAAATTATGGTATACCCATGAGAAGAACTACTATGCAGCCAGGAAAAAATGTATTCTAGAAATACATTAACTGACATAATAAGATATTCATAATTCATGGTTATATGAAAAAAACTTCCAAAACTGCACACTGTGATCCTATACAATCTTTTAGCCATAAGAACTGCTTAAATTAACATAGGTAATAAAATGGTATTATAATGTGTGCTCAGTGAAATGAAGAGCCACAGAAAACCCTTCTCAACAGCTTCCTGTTCAGGGCCCAGGAATTAATAATAGTCCTTCATAACTCAGGACAAGAAACCAACCAGCTCAGAGGAATCAGTTATTCCATCATTCCTCCATAAGTAGGCATCTATTCTCTTCTGTAATGATTCTGCCTTTCTTGCCTTCCCTCTTTCTTTTTTTGATATTCACTTTTATGTGTAAATTATGAATACCATTATTCAAATCTAGTTTATTTTTTAGATTCCATATATAAGTGATATCATACAATATTTGTATTCCACTGTCTGACTTACTTCACTTAGTATGATAATCTCTAGATCCATCCATGTTGCTGCAAATGGCAAAAATTCATTCTTTTTTATAGAATAGTATTCCATTTTATATATGTACCACCTCTTCTTTATCCATTCATCTGTCGATGGACACATGTTGCTTCCAACCTTCGCTCTTTGTTTTTGTTTTAAATTTATTTATTTATCTATTTATGGCTGCACGGGGTCATGGGCTTTCTCTAGTTGCGCCGAGCAGGGGCTACTCTTCGTGACGGTGAGCAGGCTTCTTATTGCGGTGACTTCTTGTTGTGGAGCACGGGCTCTAGGCACGCGGACTTCAGTAGTTGTGGCTCACGGGCTCTAGAGCTCAGGCTCAGTAGTCGTGGCGCACAGGCTTAGTTGCTCCACGGCATACGGGATCTTCCCGGCCCAGGGCTCAAACCCGTGTCCCCTGCATTGGCAGGTGGATTCTTAACCACTGTGCCACCAGGGAAACCCTCTCTTCTTATTTCTACCTCTTATTCATTGTTTCTCTTTCTATGTCCTCTAAATCTGTTATTATTACTTTTGTTTGTGTGTCCCTAAATGTGCATATTTGTGTGTCACATACAAAACCCCCCTAAAGGAGAGGACCCTACTGAGCCTGGCAGTTAATGTCCAGCATAGCATACCCACACTGGGTAGAGTTCTTAGGGCAGGCTACCTATCTAGCTCCTGGTCCACCCTTTAGCTGCTTATCTTCGATTTCAGCATTAATTCATAAATCAGTTACTTTTGTCTAGGACAATAAAGTCACATGACACAAAGCACGGTGGTGTGTGCAGAAGCTACTTTTTTTTGCTTTCCTCAAAACAGAGTTGTAGACTCAGAGGACACTTAGAGTTACCTTTCTGTGTTGAAATTATAGACTCCATAATATAGATCAATTTATTTTGTTCTTATTAATGGTTCACTTTTTATGTTAAATGTTTTCATTATCTGCCTATACAGAAAAAAACATCAATAAGTTTTGTTTTATATTTTAAATCACTTGTTCTTGTCTCCTGCCTAAAGGCTATTATATAACTGCCAGTGATTTGTTGTAAACATGTACATCTTCAGAAACATCCACTCTATCTCATGCTTCATTCCATCAGCTATTTTCCCTCCCCTTCCATCCTGATTCCTGTAAGAACCTAGTAATTAATGCTTAATAATATCAGAAACTTCTGAATCCTAAAACACTCCCTTCAACCACTCACATCATGTTTCATTTCACCTTTCTCTAAAAAAAAAAGTACGTGGATATAGCAGCTAAGTAATTACTTAGGTTGTATGCAGAATCTTCCAGAACTCAGTTTTGAGGCCATACGACCAAGAGTACTTTGTCTTTTCAAAACTGAACTGTTTCTTCATTCTCAGAACCTTGGTCTTTCTAACTTTGTGCCCTGGATTCAGAAATAAGTCTCTAACAATTCCCTTATTTGTAGGGATATTATTTAATGTCTTACTTAATATCATCCTAGTCTATTTTCATTTCTTAAGCCTGCTGTTGTGGTTCATTTTCTTCTGCTCTAGCATACAATGAGTGGTGGGGTTTTTTTAAGCTGCTTTTCTATCATCAATTGGATCCTGATCTTCACAAACTTTGCATAATTCAAGTCATGTAAATTAGTATCCACTCTCTGCAAAAGCAAGACTTTGTACTAGAAACTCTGAGGCATACAGGTCCCAGTCCCTGCCCATTAGAAGAGGGAAGGAATGTATATAATTATAATATGGGGAAAGGGGACAAAGAAGAACACAGATTACTAAAGGCTGTACTAGAAATACCAGAAGAAAGTGGAAGAATTAGTGAGGGAGCCAGCATAGGAAGAAACTGAGGAATATAAAAATTATTGATAGGGAGTATTGTATTTTTTATTTATATCTCATGCACCTAATAAGAAAGGTATTAAATAAATCATTTTGAATTGAAATTCACTGAACCAGAAAAATGTAATATCAGGAAGTCAGTATGGGGAGAGGGTGTAGAAAACTGTTTAGGATGGAATGAGTTATGGTCAAATGGAGCAGAAT
This sequence comes from Phocoena phocoena, assembly GCF_963924675.1. Classification (NCBI taxonomy): domain Eukaryota; kingdom Metazoa; phylum Chordata; class Mammalia; order Artiodactyla; family Phocoenidae; genus Phocoena; species Phocoena phocoena. The sequence continues at coordinate 24,242,706 of NC_089240.1, forward strand.
GAAGACTAAGTAAGGAAAGCTCCTCAGACAAGCCATGAAGAAGAAACTTCAGCAATGCCCATTCAGTGGAATGCAGATATACAAATGCCATGTTGCAAGACGAGTGTTGGAAGAATTGTTCCCCAAGCATCTAAGCATTTTGGTAGTGAAAAGAGACAAGAAAGCATAGAGGAGGAAGTAGATAAATGGCAAGAGAACATTCTAAGAATAAGATGAAGCAGGGTGACCAGTATCTCTAAGAACAGTGCTAGACAGCTCAAAGTATGAACTGAGGTTTTTTGAAAAATCCTATCAATACCAAAAACTTTGTTTATAAACATATTCAAAATATGTATAGAAACCAAAAATTAATAAAGAAGAGAGAGGGCTATCTCAAGAACCTTCACATTTATTGTAAAATAAAATTAAAAACTTCATCCTGGTGAAAGGATAGCCTTTTAAACATGTTATTGCAAAAACTGGACACCCAAATACAAAAGAATGAGGTAGGACCTTACACCATAAAAAATTAAGATCAAACGGATCAAAGACTTAAGAGCTAAAACTATAAGTCTCTTAGAAGAAAAGACAGGAGAAAAGCTTCATGACAGTGAGTTTGGCAATGATTTCTTGGATATGACTCCAATAGCACAGGCAACAAAATTATATAGAGGTAAAGTGGACTATATCAACATTAAAAACTTTTATGTTTCAAAGGACATAATCAGAGAGTGAAAAGGACACCCAAGGAATGGAAGAAAATATCTGCAAATCATATATCTGATAAGGAATTAATATCCAAAGTATAAAAAGAACTCCTATAAAAAAATTAAAAATAGGCAAATGAGTTCAATAGACATTTCTCCAAAGAAGATATATAAATGGCCAACAAGCACACGAAAAGAAGCTCAACATTGCTAATCATTAGGGAAATGCAAATCAAAACCACAATGAAGACCACCGCACATTCATTGAGGTGGCTACTATCAAGGAAACAGAAAACAACTGTTGTTAAGGCTGTGAAGAAATTGGAAACATTATGCACTGCAGGTAGAAATATAAAATGGTGCAGACATTATAGAAAATGTTATGATGTTCCTCAAAAAATTAAAAACAGAATTACCAGGTGTTCCAGCTATTACACTTCTGTGTATATGCCTAAAAGATATGGAGAAATTGGAATCCTTGTGCCCTGTGAGTGGGAATGTAAAATGGTACAGCCATTTTGGAAAACAGTATGGCAATTCTTAAAACAATTCAACACAGAGCTACCGTATGATCCAGCAATTCCACTTTGGGGTATATACACAAAATTAGACAAGCAGGGTCTCAAAGAAATCTTTATACATCCATGTTCATGTCAGCATTATTCACAATAGCCAAGATATGGAAGCAACGCAAATGTCCCTCCACTGATGAATGGATAAGCAAAATGTGGTATATAAATACAATGGAATATTATTCAGCCTTAAAAAGGAAGGACATTTTGACACATCTTACAACATAGATGAACTTTGAGGACATTATGCTAAGTGAAATAAGCCAATCACAAAAGTACCAATATTATGATTCCACTTACATGAGGTATGTAGAGTAGTCAAGTTCAGAGAGACAGAAAGTAAAATGATGGTTGCCAGGGGCTGAGGGGAGGGGACACTGGACAGTCGTTTTCATGGTAACAGAGTTTCATTTGGGGAAGATGAAAAAGTTCTGGAGATTGGTTGCACAACACTGTGCATGTATTTAATACTGCTAAACTGTACACCTAAAAGTGGTTAAGATAGTAAATTTTACATTATATGTATTTTACCATAAAAAAATCTAAAAATATAGTAAAAATGATCAAGATGGCCAATTTCATGTTATGTATATTTCATAACAATTAGAAAGAAACAAACAAACATAATTCATCACATCTTGGAAAAGCCTTTAGACCGACCCTCCCTAAGCCACTGAACTTTGTACAATCCTATGGAAGTTCCAGATCATTTTTGTCTCCAAACATAGCTCTTTTTCTCTTGGCCTGCAACACTCTTCCCCTCAGTTCATCCCCTAGCTGTCATCAAACATTTCAGGTCATGTTATTTTCTCAGAAAAAAACAAAAAAGAAAAACTTTTCTTGACCATCCAAATCAATATTTTGCTCCCGTGTTTTGACGTTTTATCATACCTCCTACTTTTCCCTACAATAATTCTAATTACATATTTTGGAAGGGTCATTTCTTACAGCCTATCTTCCCTGATAGACTGTAAATTCCTTGAGGACAGGTACCATGGTTTACTCAATACACAGCTGTGTCCTCAACATCTGGGAACTTGCCTGGCACAGAGAGTTTTCAGTAAATTTATGTTTAATGAGTAAGGTAAGCTAGTTGCTAATAAAACACATTTAGTATTTAGGTTAAGTATAGTTAAACAATTTGTCAAGGCTAATCAAATCCTAAGAAAGCGTTAGTAACATCTGAAGAATAAAAGTGAGAACAAAACAGTTAATTGGTAGCTGTCATTTATTTCCTTTCCCTTCTATATACCTTCATATTCCACAATGTAGAAAGCTAAAGTTACATTCTCATATTCTCTTTAACCTAGGTCTCTGAACAGTAATTAGTTTCCATCAGTGAGACCCACTCTGAGGATCAAATGGCTTGGAGGCCATCTTCCTGCTGTGACTATTTGTCACTGCTTGCAAAGCATTCACAAAGATATGTCTGTCTGTGGCCTGACTCAGGGTCCTGGTGACAAGCCGTTAACTCGTGGGTGTAAGAGGAGGATGTGACCCAGCAAGTATGGCGCCAACAGCATCTTCCTCATCTTTGAATCTCAGCTATAGTGAGCCCAGTGACAGGCTGCTAACTTTCGTTCCTCCATTTTAAAACACATCAGTCCCTATATTAAATCCCTTTTTCCTCAAATACTTAGAATGGTCAGTTCACTACATTAAACCTAGCAAGTACACATAAACTTTTGAAAAGACTAGAACTGGAAAAATGGTAAGTTTTAATATCATTGACATTTAGCTTTAAACTCAAGACAGAGCAGAATTCTAGAACAGTAAATGAAGTTGTGATCATTTTAAAATAGAACAAAAGGGATCACGCAAGGCTAGCATAGAATCACTAAATTAATGTCATGGCAAGCTAACTTTGTTTCTTGATGGAGACCTTCCATTAGAAAATGAGTACAGTCCCAAACTTATGGTATACTTGCATCTCAGAGAGCAGTTAAAATTCCTCATGTAACCTCCTCTGAGAATCCTGTCCTGGATCCCTCAAGTAAACTTGATAACTACCCTCTATGTTCCTATATCATTTTGTTTATTCTTATACGATAATTACTATCATATTAGTTTATGGTTACATTTTCACATCTGTCGCTCACCTCCCAACATTTGGAGCTTCTGAACGAATGTCAATAAACATATATTATCTTTCCATATAACACTAAGACCTAGTACAATGCTTGTCATACTGTAGGTGTGCTCAAAGATTGAATATTTTATATTGAATTATGACATAATAGGTAAACTTATAAGCAATTGAAAAATATTAACCTCAAATGCACTGATGAATGGATCTATATAAACTAGAGAAAGGTCTCAATTAGAATCACCCCAGGCTTTTTCACTCTTAGTAAATTTTTAATCCTAGAAAGGAGAGAGGTCTCAATTAGAATCACCCCAGGCTTTTTCACTCTGAGTAAATTTTTAATCCTAGAAAGAAGTGTTGCCTTATCTTGTACCAGTGTGTCATAATGTATTAAATTGGTACAGTGTCAGTTTTTATTCTGATTTGCAATTGAGCTCATCATTTTGTTTGGATAGTATTCAGCCTCATCAACTAGATTAATACATTTCTTAAAGGTTCAGGCTTTATCTACCTCTTTCCCTCTGCCCACGCCGTTAACTTCAGGGCTATGCCCACAGTGGGTGTGCAGTGGGCCCTTTTTAGGTGACCATTTGGTTCTTACGGCTTCCCTTCCTCTTAGCTGATTCCTCTGCTGGCCTCCAAGCCTCTAGGGCAGGTCTTTTTTCAATTTGAGAATTAATAGTGGATCAACAGAAGCTACTGTTTGTTGCTTCTCATTTCATCCTTTAGAATAAACTGACATTTCCCCCCCACCCCTGATTTATTTATTTATTTTTTTGTAAACTGACTTTTTTTTTTGGACAACACCCATATACTTAAGACACCCACATATTTGGAGTAAATCACTGTAAACAGGCGATCAGCAGAAAACAACAGCCTGTAGAATACATTACCAAGGAGCAGCAGGCAGCCAAGTTTTTCATAACTGGGCTACTAGCCACCAATTTAAAGCTTTCATCTCAACACACGTTCACCACACAGAAGTCTGTTTTTCTGCACAACATAAATGGAAGGGGACAAAACACTGCTGCTCTAAGTTATATTAAATTGATATTTTTAAACACAATTCTGGCTTTGAGTTGGTAAATGTGCTTAGGAAAAATGCATATCCCCCCAAAATTAAAGATGCTAAAAATAAAAGAATGTATGCAAATTTACATAAAAAGGGGTCTTTTTTGTAAATTACTTCCACCACCATCGTCACCACCCCCCACCTCTTATCATAAGGTGAACTTGCAACTAATCGGCTCTGGAGGTATTACAATCGGTCCTTACATAATGCCACTGAATGTTTTCTCTGTTGATTACTTTCCAATAACATTATCTGCCGAAGGAAAGGCAAACAACTACATCTTACTTCATTTGAATGTTGGAGAGAGCCTTTTAAAATTTTGATATTTTCAGTTCCAAACTGAAAATAAGCATTTTCCAGGGAAAATGTCTACTTTGGAGGTGAGTTACTGAGAGTGTTCTATTCTACTAATGATATTCTATCACAGAGCAATGAATGTGAGCTTATAGTCATAAAAATACTTGAGGACACCTTTTTATCCAAATATCCCAAAGCATTAAAGGAAATGAAAACTCCATCCATTTGCATGCTACCTCTGATAGAGAATAAAATGAACAAACAGGCAGAAAATTGTTTAAAGAAGTTTCTGGGCAATTCATAGTATCAAAGTCGTCGACAAGATTATTCCTGATTCCCTGCCACTAAGTCTAACCAAACAGGCCGTTTTCCACTGAAAACTTACCTGAGACCTAAAACCTATATTCCGACTTTAGTCATCATCCCACCATGTCCATTTTGCTACTTAAGAAAAATCCTTTGTACATATCACTTCCTTCATACCTCTTTTTCCATCCCTCTGCTTCCACAATTTCAAAACCTTCTCCTGAGATGTACCTTCACTGGGCTTTACATATCAAACCTTGGGAGATTTCAAAGAAGCAGTTAACCTATTCCAGGTTCCCCCCACCACCGCGGGCCCCGGCACGCACAAATAAAGTGTTTTTAAATTCATGGAAAGACCCACTTTGTTGGAGAGTAGAAAGAGTAACATCATAAATTGCAACTTACTAGTGCAAAGGAAGGTCAACGCCATGGCCAGGGAGTAAGGTGGCCCTGAATCTGGTCCCAGGAGATTTGCTTTTTGTTTTGTTTCCAGTCCTTCAATCCACAGAAAAGAGGTATCTGTGGCGCCTGGAGCAGGGAGACTTGCAAAAACACCAGACCTGAAAAAACCACCAACAGTTACTTTACCTTAAGAACAGCTCTGAAGATTCGAGAGCCAATCATGAAGCTCTTTCAGCCTCATTGAGACCAGTTGTTTCCTTCAGCTTTTCTCTAAGCCCTTGCTCCTCCAAGTGTTTACAGCATCACTGGCATCACCTGGGAACTTGTTAGAAACGGCCTGACCTCTGACCTCTAAAACAGAAACTGCAGTTTAACAAGATCCCCAGGTGGTCTAAATTCACATTAAAGATGGAGCAGCCCTGGTCTCAAAGTGTGTTCAGCTTCTGACTACACGAAGTGGCAAAATGGTCCTTAAACCAGAAGATAGTTGAAGAACTTTTTAGCTCTGAGACATTTGGGCTCTATACATTCAAGCCTTAAATTGTGGCAAAGCTCCACGATGCTTAAAAGGGTTTTGGCTTTCCAATTCTTGACAGAGAATTTTCTTTTCATTTTCTTTTTTCTTTTATTTTGACAAAATGTCACTTGTTTTGCTTATAAAGATTTTACCCAATGAAGCTGAGGTGTGAGAGCTAAATGGGCTTGTTAAGTCTCCCTGGTCCTGCTTCTAACTCCCTCCTCTCCAATTCAGAGTTTTGGACAATAGTTTTAAGAAAAATTTTCCGAGCAGACACACCAAAGAACATAGTCACACACGAGGGAAGGAAACAGGACAGAATGCCCAGTGCTTGCAGATGTCTAATCAATTACCTTCATCAATTTAAAAAACATGGAGTAAATGTTAGATTTTTCAACCAGTGGGAAGAAATGGGTCTGAGACATAAGGCTGGAAGTGTTACCCTGGGAAAGTCCTACCAAGTGAGCCTCCTGATATATTTTAGAATATCTTCCTCTTTTAAAAAATAATCTGTCAGGGCTTCTCTGGTGGCTCAGTGATTGAGAGTCCGCCTGCCGATGTGGGGGATGTGGGTTCGTGCCCCGGTCCGGGAGGATCCCACGTGCCGCGGAGCGGCTGGGCCCGTGAGCCATGGCCGCTGAGCCTGCACGTCCGGAGCCTGTGCTCCGCAACGGGAGAGGCCACAACAGTGAGAGGCCCACGTACCGCCAAAAAAAGTAATAATAATAATAATAATCTGTCAATCTGTATTTTTGAACGTACAAAATTCCAATTATTACCAGAAATTAAGGACTGTAAAATCATTTTTACTTGGAAATGTGTTAGGAACACACACACACACACACACACATATGCCTAAGTTTCATGGAGTTCAAAACATCTCTACCAAGGACAAAATACATATTTTTGTAACTAAGTAAGTAATAAATGTTTCTCAAAATGAACTATTGTAGCAAAACAGAAACTTAAAAGATGTTAGTATATCCTTGTTTAGAGGTTTATGATAGAGTTACAGATTGTGTTGGGAAGGTCATAAGAATGGAGTTCAAATACTAAGAATCACTATGATTTCTAAACATCTAATTTGGGCCTTTATCTTTTGAATCAAAAGAATGATGGCTTGGGGATGCAGACATTTTAATTCCTGTTCCACCCTTGTTTCTCACTGACTGACCTCATCATGTCAGCTCTTTTCCCATCTATGTCGGAAGAAGGTGGACTAGCTTAACAGACCTTTCACATCTCAGCCTGATTTAAAATTCTGTTTCCAGTGGCTTAGAAGCTATAAATATTATTAGCTGTGTTATACATACGAGTGGTTATTTTGATTAGTCAAGTTTCTTTTGGCTGCTTCATTAATTTGTTTTGAATTTTTGAGAACTGCCACAAAGTTAGCATTATGAAAGGGGACATTTAGATGATGGTTTCATCTTATTAAAAATTCCATAAAAGTTTTAAAACTACATTTCCCAATATGTTTTCTCCCAAATTGTAATAAGCGCTACATGCTAAGAAAAAATGGATTCCATTGTCAAATAAGTTAGGAAATACTGTGTTAAACAAGTGAAAAAGACCTATCTTTATGCAATGCTAATTAGGGGTTGAGCATGTTAATGAGAACTGAGAATCTACAAGAACTGAGGTTCGATACAGTTTCAGAATTGCCCAAATTTATTTGGTCACGGAATACTTTTGGGGTGAAATATCCCAAGACACTGGTGTTCTAAGGGAAGTGCTGAACTCAAAGTGGCAGTTGGACCCTTAAATATATGTGTGTGTGTGTGTGTGTGTGTGTGTGTGTGTATATATATATATATATATATATATATGGTGCTTTTTGGGTGGGGACCTAACAAAACAGGGAAGAAAAAGCTATCATAATTTAAATCCACTTATGCCTGGAGAAGATTTCTTGCCCATGTCAGAAAAACTGACCTTTGCAAACAAGAAGAAAAGGATTACCACGGGGAATTTCTTGCCTACATAAAGAGACACACTGCAGAGGATTCATCCCTAGTGGCTAAACCAACACCATTCCAATACATAAGAAGGATGACCTGCAGGTTTGGGACCTTAACAGTGGAGATATTTTTAGATATAATTCAATACTTGAATTAAACACAAAACATAGCTGACTATATAGAAGTGTTGTGGGCTTCCCTGGTGGCGCAGTGGTTGGGAGTCCGCCTGCCGATGCAGGGGATACGGGTTCGTGCCCCAGTCCGGGAGGATCCCACATGCCGCAGAGCGGCTGGGCCTGTGAGGCATGGACGCTGAGCCTGCGCGTCCGGAGCCTGTGCTCCGCAACGGGAGAGGCCACAGCAGTGAGAGGCCCGCGTACCGCAAAAAAAAAAAAAAAAAAAAAAGAAGTGTTGAAAGCTCAGCATTTATACTCAAGTAAGCAAATTGCAGCATTCTGTACCAGCATCAAATTCTGAATGGTTTTCACCTAGATATCCTTCTGCAATTCAGCTTAAAATGGTAGAAAATTAAATGTTACATCTTCCCAAATAAAGGTGAACACATAAGACAAGAATGCCAAAGAGATTATCGGAAATCCATGATGACCACTAGGTCAAATTATGCCAAAATTTTTATATCTCAAACATATATTTAGATAAACAAATATTTATGTCATGCTAAACATTTATGCACTCTTTTACAAAGTGAAGAGTTTGTTTACAAGAAAACCTTCTGAAATGGAATCATGTTTTGATCTTTGCAGGGTAAAAAAATTTTTTTAAATTAAAATGTTGCCTTAAGGCCCTAAAGACAGCCATATGCTTTTGCATACATTTTTACAACTCAGCAGCTGCTCACTGAACCTCTTCCATTTCAAGTTTTCCTGTTGACCACTCTCTTCTGCAAGGCTTCTGTGACTGCCGGATGGAAATATTTATGAAAACACTGGGGCAGCCAGGATCGTCCAAGTTCTTTAAAAATGTTTGCTTGGCAAAGAGTTGCTGGCAGGCAAAATGTGCTCCTACAAAGGTTTCAGTAAGTGTTTATGCCTCCTCAGTGTATTCCATTTGTAAATGTGGGCAGAGACCTAAACTGTGATCTCTACAAGCTTTGAATGAAGAAGCTGAAATTCACTTTGCCTTAGAGAGCCTTCGCACCTGCCAATCCTACCCCTTCCAAATCATTTTAATGGATTCCTAGGCAGGCTCCTTTTTAAAGCACTTCTATAATCACAGATAAAAACTAAGAAACTTGAGGCTCCCCATGATCTCCCTGAAAAAAATCAGTGAATTTGTTTCAGAAGAGTTGTTTCTTGAGTGCTTGACTTAGAAGTTTAAGTGCTAAGAAAGACAATGAGGTGGCTGGGGAGGTGTGGGGATTTTTAGACAAGAGAGAAAGACATAGAAGAACTGGAGAGGCTGATGCATTCAAGGAACTGTAGTAATATGGTGAACACTGGTGATCAGATGGGTGAGGAAGGGGATTAGTCTGGAGAAGGAGGCAAGACCCACATCATAAGGAACTTCCTAAATCATATCCAAGAATGTTCAGAATGACTGAAGTGATTTAAGCAGCTCTATGGTATGATTTGATTTTTATTTTTGAAAGACCATTTGCTTCAAAATGGTCTGAAGCTATATTCAAAACTGAAGCAACACTGAACTTGAACCTAATAGGAAGGGATTATAAAGTTCAAGCAAAGAGTGACAATGTTATATAAATGGAATCATACAACATGCAACCTTTTGAGACTAGCCTTTTACTCAGCATGATTGTGAGTCACCCAACTTGTTGCTTGTGTCAGTAGTTCCATCCTTTTTAATTACAGAGTAGGATTTCATTGTATGGATGAACCATAATTTGCTTATCCATTTACCCACTGAAGGGCATTTGGGTTGCCTCCAGTTTTTTGAGGTTGTGGATAGAGCTGCCTTAAACATTCATGCACAGAGGAACTATTTTCTGATTATGATGGTGGTTAAACAAATCTATATATAGGTTAAAATTTGTAGAACTATAGACCATAAATGTTAATTATACTATATGTTAATTTCCAAACACAATTTTAAAAAGTGATAATGAACTGAACTAAAAAAGTGGCAATGGGCTTCCCTGGTGGTACAGTGGTTGAGAGTCTGCCTGCCAATGCAGGGGACATGGGTTCGAGCCCTGGTCTGGGAAGATACCACATGCCGTGGAGCAACTAGGCCCGTGAGCCACAACTACTGAGCCTGTGCGCCTGGAGCTTGTGCTCCACAATAAGAGAGGCCGCGACAGTGAGAGGCCCATGCACCACGATGAAGAGTGGCCCCCACTTGCTGCAACTAGAGAAAGCCCACGCACAGAAACGAAGACCCAACACAGCCCTAAATAAATAAATAAATAAAAATTAAACCAAAAAAAAAAGTGGCAATGAGTGAGCTTCATCCATTCATTCATCATTCACTTTCTGGATTTGACAAGATCTTAAGAAGAACAACAACAAATCACAAACAAATAAAAACTAACTCAGATAGAAAAACACAGTCTCTTTAATAAGGGGTGTTGGGAAAGCTGGACAGCTAAATCGATGAAGTTAGAACACTCACACCATATACAAAAATAAACAAAATGGTTTAAAGACCTAAATATAAAGACATGACACCATGAAACTCCGAGAAGAAAACATAGGCAAAACATTCTCTGACATAAGTCGTAGCCATGTTTTCTTAGATCAGTCTCCCAAGGCAAAAGAAATAAAAGCAAAAATAAACAAATGGGACCTAATCAAATGTATAAGCTTTTGTACAGCAAAGGCTTATAAACAAACATAAACAAAATGAAAAGACAACCTACAGAATGTGAGAAAATATTTGCAAATGATGCAACCAACAAGGGATTTATTTCCAAAATATACAAACAGCTCATATAGCTCAATATCAAAAAAACAAACAACCCAATCAAAAAATGGGCAGAAGACCTAAAAAGACATTTCTCCAAAGAAGACATACAGATGGCCAACAGGCACATGAAAAGATGCTCAACATCACTAATAGTAGAGAAATGCAAACCAAAACTACAATGAGGTATCACCTCACACTGGTCAGAATGGCCATCATTAAAAAGTCTACAAATAATAAATGCTGGCGAGGGTGTGGAGAAAAGGGAACCCTCCAAAACAGTTGGTGGGAGTGTAAATTGGTGCAGCCACTATAGAAAACTGTATGGAGGTTCCTTAAGAAACTAAAAATAGAGCTACCATATGATCCAGCAATCCCTCTCCTGGGCATATATCTGGAAAAGACAAAAACTCTAATTCAAAAAGACCATGTACCACAATGTTCATTTCAGCACTGTTTACAATAGCCAGGACACGGAAGCAACATAAATGTCCATTGACAGATGAATGGATAAAGAAGATGTGGCACATATATACAATGGAATATTACTCAGCCATAAAAAGGAACAAAACTGAGTTATTTGTAGTGAGGTGGATGGACCTAGAGTCTGTCATACAGAGTGAAGTAAGTCAGAAAGAGAAAAACAAATACCATATGCTAATGCATATATATGGAATCTAAAAAAAAAAAAGGTACTGATAACCTAGTGGCAGGGCAGGAATAAAGACATAGACATAGAGAATGGACTTGAGGACGGGGGCGAGGGGGCAGCTGGGGCGAAGTGAGAGTAGCAGCGACATATATACACTACCAAATGTAAAATAGCTAGTGGGAAGCAGCAGCATAGCACAGGGAGATCAGCTCAGTGCTTTGCAACGACCTAGAGGGGTGGGATAGGAAGGGTGGGAGGGAGGCTCAACAGGGAGGGGATATGGGGATATATGTATGCATATGGCTTATTCACTTTGTTGTACAACAGAAACTGACACAGTACTGTGAAGTGATTATACTCCAATAAAGATCTATATAAAAAAAAAAAGAATCCATGCACTCCAATGTTTATAGCAGCACTATTTACAATAGCCAAGACATGGAAACAACACAAGTGCCCATCAGTAGATGATTGGTTTAAGAAGATGTGATATATATACAATGGAATATTACTCAGCCATAGAAAAGATTAAAATATTGCCATTTGCAGCAACATGAATGGACCTAGAGAATATTACACTTAGTGAAGTAAGTCAGACACAGAAAGACAATATCACATGGTATCACTTATAAGTGGAATCTAAAAAATGATACAAATGACTCTATACATAAAACAGAAAGAGACTCACAGACATAGAGAACAAACTTATGGTTACCAAAGAGGAAAGGGCAGGGGAGGGATAAATTAGGAGTATGAGATTAACAGATACACACTACTTATACATAAAACAGATAAGCAACAAGGATTTACTGTATAGCACAAGGTACTACATTCAATACCTCATAATAACCTATAATGGAATATAATCTGAAAATATATATATATAACTGAATCACTTTGCTATACACCTGAAACTAACACAATACTGTAAATCAACTACATTTCAATTTAAAAAAAAACTAAGCCAGATGGCTCTTGGGGAATTGGCGTTGCTGTTGTGAAGTCTTCCTGGGACAAATATCTTCACAGTTGATCAAGTCACAGCTGCTACACAAATCCATCTGGACTCTGGAACTTGCATGACACAAGCCCAACAACTTCTCTTACTCTAATATTCATCTACATATGTGCCTACACCATTATTTCTTCAAAAAGTGTAACACCTGGATAAAGAAACAGAAAGGAAAGATCTTATGTAGAAAAAGCAGCATGCAATATACTGTCTTTTTAGACCTCAGCTGAGCTGTGTTAGAAGGAGTTCAGAAAAGTCTTGAAATAATACCCCATTAGTAATTCCACATGGATGAGGCTTGTTAAACCTGGAATCACATATTGAAAAATCAATTTGACAAAAACTGTTAGACATATGTCACTAAAAGATAAATATAAGGGGGGCAAATTTCACTTGGTAAATAGCTATGAATGCCATCAAGTGAATTAGTTGATCAGATCTTTTCAAAACTAATAGCCAACAGTAGGTTATCAGAAGCTCCTTGGCATGTGGGCATTATGCAAAAAGAGGAAATTATGAGATGGTTAAAGGGATGACCAAATGCAGGAACTGGGAAATCAGTTGAAAACCAAGATACATGTTTTTCCAAGAGAGGCTGTGTGGTACATTGATTGCAAAAATATCTCAAATTCTTCACTTTTCTCCATATCCCCATCCCTTACAATATGACTTTGAAACTTCTCCCATTAAGAAGTGAAATCTATTTCACTAACCACTGAAACTTGGGCTAACCCTCTGATCTGCCTTGGCCAATAGAATGTAGCATAAATGACACTGTGTCAATTCTGAGCCTAAGCCTCAAGAAGTCAAATACCCTTCCTTGTCCTCTCTCAGAAATCTGTCCACCCACCATGTGAGCAAGCTGGGGCTAGCTCTTCTTGGGAGCATGTTGAACAGAGATCAACCTTCCCTCTCCAGCTAAGGCCTCCCTAGACCAGCCAGCACACAGCAGATCTGGCAATGTGACCTGAGATGCATGAGTAAGCCCATCTGAGATCAGACAATCCCAGACCTGATCAGCAGAACCATACATGTGATCCAAACACATGTGAGCTAAATAAATATGTGTTAATTTTAAGTCATTGTAATTCAGGGTGGTTTATGACGTAACACTACCTAACAGATGCAGACCTCAAATGACCATCTCTACCTGTATTAGTTTCTTGTTGCCACTGTAACAAATTACCACAAACTTAGTGGTTGAAAACAGCATACATGTATTCTATGACAGTTCTGTAGGTCAGAAGTCTGAAATCAGTTTCACAGAACTGAAGTCAAGGTTTGGCAGGACTGGTCCCTTCTGGAGGCCCCAGGAGAGAATCTGTTTCCTTGCCTTTTTCAGTTTCTAGTGACTGCCTGTATTCATTGGCTACTGGCCCCTTCCTCCACCTTCAAAGCACATCACTCCAATCTCTGCTTCCCTCATCACATCACCATATCTTCTAAATCTGACTCTTCCTGTGCCCCTCTGATAAGTACTCCTGTGAGTACATCAGGCCCATCTGATACTCCAGGATAATCCCCCATCTCAAAGTCCTTAACTTAATCACCTCTGCAAAGTACCTTTTGCCCTATAAGGTAACGTATTCAGATTCTGGAGATTAGGACATGGATATAATTGAGGACCACTATTCAGGCTCCACCCTACTTTATCCTTAAAGCCACTACAGCCATATTCTTTCCTTTTTTTAAATTAGCAGTAGAAAGTTCACATATGGCAAGAAAAATGAATACCAAGTTCAACCATAGCAAGATGGGGGAAAAGAAAGGATTATAACATCAGATTTAGTTGGAAGAAAGGTAAACTAATAATAACAACTAATAAAAAAAATAATAACAACTACTACTTATTGACCTCCTACCACAAGCTGGAAACTGTGCTAGGCATTTTACGTTTAATTTTCATAATTATTAAAGTCTTTCAAAGTAGGTCCTTGACTACCCGAGGCCAAGGCTGAGAAATTTAAAAAACTTGTCTGCAGCTTCTAAGTGGCTGAGCTGGGATGTGACCCCAGATCTTTTTTGCCTCCAGAATACATTATCCACATTACTTAATTAAAATCTCTCTTACTCCTTGATACTGGTCCCTCAACTTGCAAATCTAAGAGTCTACAGGCAAGATCTTACGGAAAAACCCGAACGAACTTTTTGGCCAACTGAATACACTAGAAATCTCTCAAGGCGAGGGTGAAAAATATTCTCTATTTATAGAGTATAGAAGGTTCTCCTATAGCTTAGTTTAACTAGAAGTCAAATGCTTCTTAAGTCAACTTTTAATGTTTCTGGATTTTAGCCTAATAATCTATCAGTAACTAAAAGCTCTTCTGGTATTTTTGAACAAACTTTCAAATTGTGACCCATGGCAGAACTTGTTTTAATTGTCCTAAGAATCATATTTATTATTATTATAATATTATACATTTAATATTTATATTATATTTATAATATTGAATTTGATATTAAATATAATTTAATATTAAATATAATATTTATATTATAATATATTATAATAATGCATTCAGCTTAATTTATTTTCACATAGGCCTAATTTTTGTTCAGGCAACAAACTTCTAATTTGGGTTACTTTACAATTTCTCTGAGATTTTTATTTGACAAGTAAATTTGAAGGGTCTTTCTGTTAATGAGGAAGAACTGCTGCTTCACTGAAAAACATTTCATTTGTAACTGAAAAGTTAAGAGCTTTTCTGACTGGATATTTGCAGTGACAAGGAACACGAAGGGCAAACGCATGGTTAAATGAAAACAATTTAAATATGTGCATAGTAATGCACCCTTATTTAAAATATTTGTTAATAAAATATTCATGCTCTATTGTTACCAAATACTTGACTTCAGTGTATTCTTAAGACTTTAAGCTATTTTGGAACTTCACAAGATCATTATAAGGGGAGAAGGTACCTTCTGTTACATTGCAAACTAAAGCCCACTGATTTATTTTGTGGTAAGGTCAAGTTTTTTCACATCTCTTGGTGTATTAGTATGCTACAGCTACCATAACAAAGTACCACAAACTGGGTGACTTAAACAGCAAACATTTATTGTCTCACAGCTCTGGAGGCTAAAAGTCTAAGATCAAGGTGTTGGCAGGGTTGGCTCCTTCTGAAGTCTATGAGGAGAATCTGTCCCATGCATCTGCCCAGCTTCTGATGGTTTGCTGGCAATCTTTTGACATTCCTCGGCTCCTTGACATCTCACCTGAATCTCTGCTTTTATGTTCACCTGATAATTTCCTTGTGTGCCTGTCTATGTTCCAATTTCCCTTTCTTATAAGGACACCAGTCAGACTAGGGGCCTACTCTACTCCAGTATGACCTCATTTTAACAAATTACATCTGTATCTAAAATGAAGTCTCCCTAAAACCAAGTTCCTCAACCCCTCTATCCAAAACTTTATTCCCTTTCTTGTCCCACATCTGTTCCCCTCAAGATTGAGGAGTATCAAAGAAAAGGGGGATTATAACTGAGCAGAACCCCATGGGGACTTCCCAGGACAGACCCCCATGTCTTCTGCCTGCCTCTTGTTTGCAGAAAAGCTTTAGTCTCCCAGGCCTACCCTGAGTCACAAAAGTCTGGCTCAAGAATTAATGATTGAAAGAATGTGAACATGAATTGATAGCAACAGAAAATAGCAGTTGGGCCAGGAAAACTGGTAACAATTTATAGAATAGATCAGCCATATAGTAGAGTCACAGAATCTTTAGTTACTCCCTGAAGGACATAGATAACAGTGTCTGGTGCACATCTTGTTATACAGATGCTAAAACCCCCACCAGATGGAAGAAGTTAACTGCATGATGACCAGGAACACATAGCCACCAGATCAGCTGGAGCCTAAGAATTGATAATGTTAAACCTTGCAACATCACCCTGTTACCTCACCATCTATCAGTCAGAGGACTGTGCACGTGCTAATCACGTACCCCGGGGACTCTCTCAACTTGCTTTAAAAATGCTTCCCTTAAATCCATTGGGGAGTTTGGGTCTTTTGTGCATTAGCTGCCCAGACGTCTTGCTTGGACTTGCAACAAACCCTGCACTTTCCTTCAACAAAACCTGGTGTCAATAGATTGGTTTTACTGTGCGTGGGCGAGTGGACCCAAGTTTGGTTTGGTAACACATCTACCTTTTAGCCAAATAAGGTCACATTTTGAGGTACTGGGACTTCAACATATGAATTTGAGGGAGATAAAATTCAACCCATGTGAGCTTCCCTGGTGGCGCAGTGGTTGAGAGTCCGCCTGCCGATTGCAGGGGACACGGGTTCGTGCCCTGGTCTGGGAAAATCCCACGTGCTGCGGAGCAGCTGGGCCCATGAGCTATGGCCTCTGAGCCTGCGTGTCCGGAGCCTGTGCTCCGCAACAGGAGAGGCCACAGCAGTGAGAGGCCCGCATGCCGGAAAAAAAAAAAAATTCAACCCATGTCACTTAGTGTTAAATAAGTTTCAAAGCTGAAGCTTGAGCGTAGCTTTAAAAAACAACCAGAAATAAACACAGACCTACCATGATGATGAGAAAAAGCCCTACTGTCGTTGAAAAGGGAAGGGACACTTCAGAAACAAAAGGTTTTAATTTGGGCATAGAAAGAATCAAATTTTGAAGCAAGAATTCCAAAACATTTTTATGACAAAACAGGGATATAAATTTATAAATTCTGTGGCCCTAGGTTTCATACAGGCTAGATAGTATATCCATTTAAACACAAAGGAGAATTAGTAATGAGGAACAGCACAGTGGCAGGGATAAAGTAATATTAGAATGATTGGCTCATCTATTTATACACTCTAGCCTTCAACTTCTATTTCCTCAAAAATCTATAGTTAACTGTCTATTTTAATCGCTAACAAACCTCCCACCATTTCACAGTACTAAAATGCAATAATAGAAGAGCTTCAAGATGTGGGAGCTTCATAGAAAAGAAGAATCTTTGATTTGAAAGAAACATGGAAAGCTATCTAGTTCGAACTTCCTCCACTTGCCAAAATCTTCTTAGAACACCCGTGACAGAGTCAGCTACCTCTGCTAAAGTTCCTCCAAGCCTGATTCCTGCCAAAGAGAAGCCATTTATTTGTGACAGTTTGTATTCTACTTAGCAAAAATCTACATCTTTATAAATGTACCCATTGGAACTTATACTGCACTCCAGAACAAGTTAGAGTAAATTAATTCATGTTCCACACAGCAACACATTAAACATTTGAAAACAATGGGCATATGCCTGTAAGGTTTCTCTTCTGGAGTTAAGCATCCTCACTCCCTGCCTTCCCCCCATATACTGTTCCATTTGATAAAGTTCCAGGAGCATCTCCCCAGCACAGCAAACAGGACTGTCACTACCATTGATTGTTTGCTTTTCATCAGTGCACACCAAGATTGAAATAGCTAATCTATATGCTAGATTAAATTCTTGGCTTAATCTAATATATACTAGAGAAAAGAAATGTCAACTTAAGAATGGTTGCAGGGCTTCCCTGGTGGCGCAGTTGTTGAGAGTCTGCCTGCCGATACAGGGGACACGGGTTCGTGCCCCGGTCCGGGAAGATCCCACATGCCTCGGAGTGGCTGGGCCCGTGAGCCATGGCTGCTGAGCCTGCGCGTCCGGAGCCTGTGCTCCGCAGCAGGAGAGGCCACAACAGTGAGAGGCCTGCGTACAGCAAAAAAAAAAAAAAAATGGTTGCAATTTAAGCTGGGAGCTCTAAAAGTGGGAGAAAGGCAGTTAGGTGTTCTGGTCTTTTCTTTGGAAGGTTACCTTCATAACACTTTTGGAGAAGATTCACTTAGAAGAGGGGAGATATAACAAAGGGACAACTAAATTGCTCTGCGTTACCAAGTAGCTGAAATTTGGAGCTAGTCCTTTGGCAGTTCAAGAGGAAGATCATTGGTCCATTGTGGAAAGATAACAACTAAGATTAAGCAAAAACAAAACTCTAAAATCACCTGGGAATGCTGGTTACACCAACAACAAAAAAGTTAATGCATAGCCTGATTTCAGGAGAAAGAAAGAGTAATCC
This sequence comes from Phocoena phocoena, assembly GCF_963924675.1. Classification (NCBI taxonomy): domain Eukaryota; kingdom Metazoa; phylum Chordata; class Mammalia; order Artiodactyla; family Phocoenidae; genus Phocoena; species Phocoena phocoena. The sequence continues at coordinate 24,261,177 of NC_089240.1, forward strand.
TCAATCCCAGTTGTCAGAAATAAAAGAGGGAAATGAAGTGCTGCTGGTTGTTTCAGGTGTTGTTGCTGCTGCTACTCTGAGAAAGGGTGATTGGTGCGCGTGCATATGTGTGCATGTACATGTGTGTATGAGAGAGAGAGAGATGGTACATACCCAGTATTAAAAGTGAAAAAAGAACACATGACTGCAGTAGTTATGGCAAAACTTGTTGCATATTAGAGTATACCATTAACACAATAAACAGCGAAAAGGCAACCTACAGAATGGAAAAATATTTGCAAATCATATATCTGATAAGGGGTTAATATACAGAATATAGAAAAACTCTGACAGCTCAACAACAAAAATCAACACAGATAAAAAAATAGGCAAAGGACTTGAATAGAACATCTCCAAAAACGATATACAAATGGCCAACAAACACAGAAAATATGCTCAATATCACTAATCATTAAGGAAATGCAAATCAAAACCACAGTGAGATACCACCTTACTCCCATTAGAATGGCTACTATCAAAGAAACAATCAAATAAAAACAGAAAATAAGTGTTGGCAAAGATGTGAAGAAAATGGAATCCTTGTGCACTGTTGGTAGGAATGTAAAATGATGCAGCCTCTGTGAAAAACTGTATGATAGTTCCCCCCAAAAATAAAAACAGAATTACCATGATCCAGCAATCCCACCTCTGGATGTATATCCAAAAGGATTGAAAGCAGAATCTCAGAGATATTTGCACATCCAAGTTCCTAGCAGCACTATTCACAATAACCAAGAGTTGGAAGCAACCCAAGTGTCCCTCAATGGATAAATGAATAAGCAAAAATATAAACACAATGAAATATATTCAGCCTTATAAAGGAAAGAAATTCTGACACAAGCTACAACATGGATGAACCTTGAAGACATTATGCTAAGTGAAATAAGCCAGTTATAAAAAGACAAATATTGGCTGATTCTACTTACGTGAGCTATCTATAGTAGTCAAATTCACAGAAACAGAAAGTGGAATGGTGGTTGCCAGGGGTTGGGGGGAGGGGGAAATGGGGAGTTGTTTTTTCATGGGTATAGAGTTTTAGTTTTGCAAGATGAAAAAGTTCTAGAGATTGGTTACACAACAATATAAATATACTTAACACTACTGAACTATACACTTAAAAAACTTACAATGGTAAGTTTTATATTATGTGCTTTTTACAGCAATAAAAATGATAATCAAAAAAGGGTATACCTATTTACAATAGCCAAGACATGGAAGCAACCTAAATGTCCATTGACAGATGAATGGATAAAGAAGATGTGGTACATATATAAAATGGAATATTACTCAGCCATAAAAAAGAATGAAATAATGCCATTTGGAAAAACATGGATGGACCTAGAGATTATACTAAGTGAAGTAAGTCAGACAGAGAAAGACAAACATCATATGATATCACTCATGTGGAATCTAATTTTAAAAATGACACAAATGAACTTATTTATAAAACAGAAACAGACTTACAGATATCGAAAACAAACTTATGGTTACCAAACAGGAAACATGGCTGGGAGGGATAAATCAGGAACTTGGAATGAACATACACACACTATTATATATAAGACAGATAACCAACAAGGACCTACTGTATAGCACAGGGAACTCTACTCAATATTCTATGATAACCTATATGAGAAAAGAATCTAAAAAAGAATGAATACATGTATGTGTATAACTGAATCACTTTGCTGTACACCTGAAACTAACACAAAATTGTAAATCAACTATACTCCAATAAAATTAAAATCAAAAAAAGAGTATACCACGTACATCTTTATATCAACTAAGTAAAAAAATGTAATAAAATGGACAATTTCCTGGAAAAAAGTATAATGAACTAAAATCAATTCAGTAAGAAATTTTAAAAAATCTAAATAGATCTATAACTCCTAAAGAAGTTGAATCACCAGCTAACCTAGTAGATGGTGGGTGAAACCAGCCTGAAGTTTTCACATGACAGTCTAACAAATCTTCAGGGACTAGATCATTCTTATTTTAGACAAACAGTTCCAAAGAATGTAAGAGAGAGAAATCACCCAAATCATTTTATTAAGTGAGTATAACCTTCATGCCAAAATCAGCCATGGCAATATGAGAAAGAAAAATTTAAGACAAATCCTGCTTATAAAAAAAAGACCAAAAACATTAGAAAATCAAATTTAGCTATATGTTTTTAAATAACTCAAAGGTTTTAATTGTTTTATATCAGAAATACAGGATGGTTTAAAATTGGAAAGTGTGAGCATAATTCACATTCCTATCTCAAAAATATATTGTTGAGGAAAAAAATTTTCACATGGATAAAAATATAATGATATAATTTTCTAAATTATTAAATGCAGAATTACAAATGCCATATATATATATATATATATATATATATTTTTTTTTTTTTTTTTTTTTTTTTCCCGGTACACGGGCCTCTCACTGTTGTGGCCTCTCCCGTTGCGGAGCACAGGCTCCGGACGCACAGGCTCAGCAGCCGTGGCTCACGGGACCAGCCGCTCCGCGGCATGTGGGATCTTCCCGGACCCGGGCACGAACCCATGTCTCCTGCATCGGCAGGCGGACTCTCAACCACTGCGCCACCAGGGAAGCCCTGGATTGCACTTTTAAAAGCCCCTTGAGGCAGAAAAGCCAAACCAAGAACTCACACTAAGGATCCACCTGTAGTAATACAGGTTTAGGGAAATTCCTCTCTTCTTGAGGTCTCCAAAATATCCTGTTTCCTGGGCCTTCCAGGAAGTGACCCTCCTTCTTCACCTGTAAACCTAAAAACCCTGTAAGCCAGGTACGAGACCAGTTTTCCCAGGAGGGCTTTGTAAGTATTGGCTCCATAAAGTCAACTTTAGCTCATCAAAAGTGTCTGGTCATAGTTTATTATATGAGTATCACTCTTGAATATGACATTCCATGCAAGGCCTTGGTTGTATAACCAATGTTTCCAATTATATCCTATTGTTGCCTGATATCAAACAAAGCAGTAGCAAGACTCTGATAAATAGCCAGAAGCAAGGGTTGGGTGGTCAGAGAAATGGGTGAAGGGGGTCAAAATGTACAAATTTCCAGTTATAAAGTAATTAAGTTATGAGCATGTAATGTACAGCCTGGTGACCATAGCTAATACTGTACTGCATATTTGAAAGTTGCTAAGAGAGTAGGTCTTAAAAGTCTTCATTACAAGAAAAATAAAGGTTTTGTAATTATATATGGTGACAGGTGTTAGCTAGACTTCTTGTGGTGATCATTTCACAATATATACAAATATCAAATCATTAAGTTGTACACCTGAAACTAATATAATGTTTTGTCAACTATGTCACCATAAAAAATAACTATTAAAAAAGAATAATATTTTGCAAACTCTGATTAAGAGCAGACTAATGATCCAAGAAAATTTTATCATTTTAACAGAAAAAAAAACAAATTCTAGTTTTGTATCAGTATAATATTTGACCCTAAAGCTCTTTTTGAATATATTATTTTAAAAACCCATCAAATCTTGGCTAGCTTTGACCACAACAGATAAAATTCATTTTCCAAAAATCTCCTACAATTGTCTATATCCATAAATTTCTCTTATACTGTATCTCCTCAAAGTGGCAATGATGAATGTGTTCATTAGTAGATCCAAATATCTATAATCTCTGTGTAGCATAGACAAATAAGAAGAAAAAGTATATAACTTATGTTCACTAATCAACTTTTCAGTATTTCACTTTACCTAGGAATGATCTAGACATCTAATGAATATCCATTAATTAATTAACTTTAGTATCAGTACAAGATTTTAAATTACCTAAACCTTGGAAATTATGTCCAAGTTAACATAATACAAAGCATAATTGCTGCTGAAATAAAGTTTGTCAAATAATGATATGATTTGGTTAAGCACAATTTACTTTTCTCATCATCTTAAACATTTGATAGAAGTAATGCTAGCTTCATAAAACAGATAAGCGACAAGGATTTTCTGTATAGCACAGGGAATTATAATCAATATTTTGTAATAACCTATAATGGAATATGATCTGAAAAAAGTGAATCATTTTGTTGTACACCTGAAGCTAACACAATATTGTAAATCAACTATACTTCAATTTAAAAAGAGAAGAAGAAATGCTAGCTTATTTGAGTAAACTTGTATAATTTTAGGAAGCTCATATCCAAGTAGTATAACAATGTATAAGTATATTATACTTTACACTGATAAATCAGAGAAGATATAATTTTTATTAAACCAAAAATGTAAAACTAGTCTCATTTATCAAAGATTTACCTAAATTATGTAAATTTGAATTCTTAATATATTTCTGAGTTGATTTCTGTAAGAATACTTTTTAAATGAAGCACACTGGAAGTTGTGGAAGTTAAATCACCTTATAGTCTGAGAACTTTAATAATATTATATTTAAATGTGTGTTTTTAATCTTTATAAGCCAATCAGAATAGATCTCATTTAATTTAAGAGATTTTACAGTTTTATGTATTTGTTTATTTATTTATTAATTATTAATACTATCTGCAGGTAGGAATATATTATATATTGTATAATATATTATATACTCACACAATGAGGGGTAAATTATATGAATTAAAGACACACAAACAACTTGAGGATATGGGGAGGGGGAAGGGTGAGCTTTGACAGGGCGAGAGAGAGTCATGGACATATACACACTAACAAACGTAGTAAGGTAGATAGCTAGTGGGAAGCAGCCGCATGACAGAGGGATATTAGCTCCGTGCTTTGTGACAGCCTGGAGGGGTGGGATAGGGAGAGTGGGAGGGAGGGAGACGCAAGAGGGAAGACATGTGGGAACATATGTATATGTATAACTGATTCACTTTGTTATAAAGCAGAAACTAACACACCATTGTAAAGCAATTATACCCCAATAAAGATGTTAAAAAATTAAAAAAAAAAGACACACAAACATATATACAGACACAGAGAAAGCATATAGCTTCAAATCTAAAATTTCAGGCAAAGGTCAAGCATAAACATAGAAACATAAACCTAACCAGTCTAGGTATCCACTTCCTGATGGACATGAAATTCTTCATTGATTTGGCCTCAACATAATCAAACAGACAGATAGTAAAGACTAACAAAGCAGATTCATGTCATCTTTCACCCAACAGAGACAAGATCTCTATAAACCAGTAATTCATTTACATAGATCACAAATGGTCAGACCATGAAACCAAAAGAAGCTGGCACCAGAAATCAAACCAGTAATCACAAAGAATCAAAATCAAATCCTTAGGATGGACAAGAATATGGAGCACAGAAATAGGAATCAGACTCATCCTTGTGTCTCAGCCAGTCAAGAACAGATTACAAAGGGCTCTAAGAAGCCTTTATATTTGGGTGGAGTAAATAAGGATCTGAAGGCAGTGTCCAATTCCATCTGAGTCTTGGTACCAAACTTTGAAAGACAAAATAAATTGGACAATTAAGGAGATTATTTTATTCAGGCTATTGTAATAGGTAACACTTTCATTCATGAGGCACATCTCAAAGAGGAAGAAGGAAGCCTGGGATTTATGGAAGCAGGTAAACAAGGAAGTCATCAGTAGGTCTTATGAGAGCCATCAAGAAGGATGGAGATGGGTCTCATATGAGTCATTGAGGAAGAGTGTATCCTCATTTAATTAAGATAAGTAAATCTTTAAGTAAATCTTATCTCAGATATTCAAGTGCAATGTGGTCCTTTAAAGGTTTATCTGAAAACAAAATGGTGGGGAGATTTCTCAACCATTCCTGCTTTTGGGGAACACAGGGTTAAGTTCAGCATTGTCATATTAAATCTCTGCAGCTTATAAAAATTAAATCATATAATACAGATTACTTTGACTTATAATTTGATTTGTAATTATCATTGAATGTTCATATGTTACCCTATCAGACTGGGAAGTGCTACCTAGTGTAAAACTACAAATCCCTTAATATCATGTCATGTACATGGTATAAGTTTAATACATACTATTAGCTAACCTATGTGCTAACCTCTTCAGTTTCTTCTTATTTCTTTAATTACAAATTGTGATCAACTTTGACCGATTTTCAATTCCATAAATTGGCTGGTTGGTTACTTTCTTGTTAATAGAAACCATACTTTAATTCATATACATAGATATAATGCTAGAAAACTCCTATTTTGGTTTTATGGCAAAGAAAAACCAAGGTTATTGTTTCATAGTAGGAAATCATTCTATGGAAACTTAAAACATAAGTTGGCAGGTCAGAGATGTATATATAGTTTCTTCTTCCTTGAACAATACTAATATTGTGCTAAACTACCAGCAAGTATTTTTTTCAGCTAATACTTTATAATTTGCCTGCTACCCAAGAAGAGGACATTCTTGCCCACTCCATGGACTTTACAGATCACCTAAGATGAAATTCTGCCCTAAGAGGAGATCTCAGTCTTTTCAAAATGTGCAACTTATTCTGGTTCCTAATTTCAGGACATCATTAAGTCCAGGAAAAGAAAAACACTGGAGAGCATTTTTTCTACCTATATGTATATCATTAAAATTAGTTGAATTAATTTTATCTTAAAAATAGTTTATTTGACAAATTTTCTTTATGTGGGAGAATAAGGAAAGATGATAAAAAGTAAGAAAGTAGAAGGTCAAGGAAATCCAAAACATAAATTATCAGTCCTTGAAGAAATAAGGATACACATAACCAAAGCTCTTAAATTATTTTCCAACTCCTCAAACAGTAATTAGCTTTATGAAAATCCACTTTATTCAGTTATGAGTCTTCCAACTGACTCTACATGAATTAATTAATTCAATTTGTGATTCGTTTGATCGCAGAAAAATCAGTTTAATAACAATTTATTATTTTTAAAGTTTCCCAAGATGTTCTCTGGATAGATAAATTAGGAATTTACAATATTATATTATCTTAAATATAAACATGTTTTATAAGTTTCAGATGATTATAAAGATTTATAATAAAACTCCATAGTATTTTCTGTCAAAAATCTTTGCAACATTTTAAATGATGAATTAAATATAAGACTCGTGTGGATATTCTTTTTTTAATGCATATGTACAATGCATATTTTGTATCCATATTAAAATTTGTCTTTTAGGAAGAAAATATACAGTAGACTGGTATTTTACTTTCTTACTTATAAGAGAAAATTTTCCCTGGGAATGTTCTTAGAGATTCTAGCCAACCTAAACGTGTGCTTTCAGGACATAATGGACAGCTTGGAGTATGTCACAAAACTCTCAGAACTTTTCTTTTTCATTCCTTTTATTTATGCCTTTGCATTAGTAAACTTTGCCTTTGAAATTTCTGAGTGAATGGTGAGTATTACCCCTCCCAACTAGCCTAATGAGTTAATTTAAAATTTTCTCACCTCTTTGGCACAGTGGCCAGGATCCATAAATTTTGTGGTGATGTGATTTAATCCAATTAAAAGGTCCCTTCTTTCCTACTGTGAGGTAAGCTGCACCTCTTTTTTGTTCCAATTTTCTGGCATTCTTCCCAAAGGGTGCCAGCCCTAGATTAATTAACAACTTTGTAAAGCCTTCCTTCACTGAAGTGACTTCAGGACAACATGCTGAGTCTTTCTAAGGTCAATGGACTAAGAATTCCAATCTGTTTTTTGTCACATTGAAATTTTGAAGTTATGTGTGGGTTTTTTTCTCCTGTTAGATATCATAAGTCTGTACATGAAGATTATTAAAATGTGTCATGGAATACCTTTCCTAATATGCCACTAAACTTAGTCAATGATATTGTGAGCCGATATGGCTTACGATGATGAAAGAGGATCTTACCAGGAAGTTATAGGGCTGTATTTTATCTACACTAATTTGTTAAATTGTAGCTTTGGTGAGAAAAGTATGTTAGCATTCAACTATTCAAGAATGTGGTTGTTAACAGTGATTCATTCACTCTAACTGAATGGAAGATACAGCTCTACAAAGCACAAGATTTGAACAGTTGCTAAGTCTCTGCTCCTTAGGAATGTATGATTTTCCCTAAAGTGGTAGTCCTTAGACAAGGATGAGTCTTGTCAAAGGTGAGAGTGCTTTATAAAATTATGCCCTACTCATAATGTTAAAGTTAATGCTTTTTGTTTGTTTGATAATGTTAAAAGATAACGTTCAGAAAAAGGTAAAATCACGACTCTCATATGGATATAAAAATGACCACGTGGTAAAGATTTTCTGACTCATATGAGAGAATCAGGCAAATAGTACAACTAGCTCAAAAGAAAAGTCAAAAAGCACAAATGTACATGGTGTAGAGGAATTGAATTGCAAGTTGAGGCAAAGCTAGTTTTTCCAGGGCTGAGGTATATGTGTGGTGGGGATGGGGATGTTACTTAAATCTCTATCAGAGAGGATAAAATTTACACATATATCAGTTATCTACAGCCTAAAAGGTTGTAAAATGGCTCAAAGGTAAGGAACAAGGCTAGAATCCAGTAACCTAGAGGTATGTACGGTTTTGCATGGAAACATAATTTTTTTTCTACAGTAACTTCCTGATCCTATTTGCTGTTGACAATTTTCCTACTGGATTTATTTATCATGCTCCACTTATTGGAGTTAGAGTGAAAAGCAAGAATTGTATATTCAATACAGGGCTCTAACCCCCTATGTTACATATTAGACCTATCATACAAAGGAGAGCTGTTACCAGAGATTATGAAAATTCCTTAACAAATCTTTAAAAAAAGGATTAATATTATGGAAATAATATTGAGAAAAAGAAGCAGGACATAAAAGAATATATTCAACATGATTTCATTTTTAAACTAAACTATTTTGTTTATGAGTGTACACATACGAAATTTAATTATAAAGACAGCTAAGGATATCACTATCATAAAAGCCATACAAGTTTTTATTTGAAAAAAAATTCTGCTGATAAATGATTATTTTTAAATAGAACATCAAACTAGAGTGGCATACAAACAGCACAGATACGCTGTTTCCCATTCCCATATCCAGGTACCATGGTTTCCTTTAATGTTTTTATATTATTTCAGATCCCATGCATTTCTGATGCTTCAGTGCTTATGTGTAGGGATAGAAGACAAGGTTTTTTTTACCCACTCAAGAAGTGTTCTAATGGCTTACCCTTTCCTCACACATTATATGTTACCATTATAACAGAAATCATATAGACACAGATGCACTCAAGCCTGGCCCTAAAGCTCTGTGCTATAGAGTTTTCCTCCACAAGGAGTAGAGGCTTAGATCCAAGCATATAAGTAAGGGCATTATCATGCACATTAAGTGAAGGCCAGCTGCATACTGGCTTTAAAATTCACTGGATTCTGGGGAAGAATTGAGCCAATATGTTAACAACCACCTGACTTATTTAGAATTTCTCAGTGGGGGTGCTACTGGCATTTTGAGCAGGACAGTTCTTTAATATGAATCATCTGTGTTCTGAATATTGCATGATATTTAGCATCCTTGCCAGTTGGGTACAAAATGCTAGTAGCACCCAAGTCATTGTGACATCCAAAAACTTCCCACACATTTCCAGTTGCCCTTGGGGGATGTACCACCACTGGTTGAAAATACTACCATCTATATAGCAGCATTATTCACAATAGCCAAGAGGTGGAAGCAACCCAAATGTCCATTAAGAGATGAACAGATAAACAAAACACGCTATATACCCACAATGGAATGTTATTCAGTTTTAAAATGAAAGGAAATTCTGATACTTGCTACAACACGGATTAACCTTGAGGACTTTATGCTAAGTGAAATAAGTCAGTCACAAAAAGACAAATATAGCATGATTCCACTTATACGAGTTATCTAGATTACAGGCATACCTCATTTTACTGTGCTTCGAAAATGAAGGTCTGTGGCAACCCTGTGTCATCGGATGATGGTTTGCATTTTTAGCAATAAAGTATTTTTAATTAAGGTATGTACATTGTTTTAGATGTAATGCTATCGAACACAATAGACTACGGTATAGTGTAAACATAACTTTTATAGGCACAGGGAAACCAAAAATTTGTGTGACTTGCTTTATTGCAATATTCACTTTACTGCAGTGGTCTGGAGCCAAACCCACAATATCTCTGAGATAGGCCTGTGGTCAAACTCACAGACACAGCAAGTAGCATGGTGGTTGTCAGGGTCTAGGAGAGAGGGGGAAATGAGGAGTTGTTTAACGAAAGAGTTTCAGTTTAGCAAGATGAAAAGGTTCTTGAGATTGCTTGCATAACAAAGTGAATATACTTAACACTACTGAATTGTACAGTTAAACATGATGGTAAAATTTGTTATGTGTATTTTATCACAATTGAAAAAATACTGCCACCAATCCGAAATTTTAAGGAAAATATTTTTTTGATATATATGATATTACATAGCAACATGTAATACATCAACAAAATAGTGACTTTTTTAAAAATAGTGACTTTTATGAATACATTATAACTTTAAAATTTGCAAAGGAAAATCATTACTCCTACTTTTCAATATTTGAGAAAAATTCCTTTAAAATATATTCTTTACAATGACAGTTCTCCACTCAATGCAGTGGCCTGGAAAAATATTTTATAAAATCCTGGGAGTTTTTGATACAAGTTATTTCACAGAACTTTGGCCAAATGACTGCATCCAAGGCTAGATCTGGACAGAAATATGAAGTCATATTAAAATTTAAATCTATTAACACAATTTTCAGAACTTAAAAGAATTATTAACAAGGCTTTAAACTCCGGAGAGTTTGGATAATTTTTTCTCATGACTCAGATCTTATCACAAGTTGTTCTATGTTCTTAAAGCCAGCTCTGCATGCATCATATTGCTTGTATAGAAAAATGCTAAGGAGTGATATTTCTTTAGGATGGAACTTAATCCTCAATTCATTGTCAGGTCCCCCAAATAGTATTTCATTTAACCAAATAATGTCAAATCTTGAGTTTTCTAGATGTCACATTAAGAGAAAAACAGAGCACATTTAAAAAACAATAAACTTGCATCAAGGGATTCAAGTTTACTTAAGTAATATTAGGGTAGGTTAACATTTAGGCTAAAAGCAAATTAAAGGCTAACCTAAGATGTCAGTGTCTGAGGGAAATAGAGCCAAGATAACTCCATAGTGCCCAATATTGATACATGAACTTGGCCCTAACATAGTTCTAAAATATCTACTAGGTTTTCTGAGAGAAAAAAGTTTATTTGATACATCTGGGTCCTGTCCTCTGCTGATGCATAGAGTATCCTTCTTCATGTCTACCCTGATTCTTTCTTTTGCTATATTCCTCTCTTCCAGGAGTGGTACAAAATGTGGATGTAGGGGAAGGAGGGGTGTGATCATAAATGCTGTTATTTATAAGAAGTCATTGACTTAAAAACAGAGAGCCAGTGCAGTGTCAAATAAAAAACAAATGTGGACTTAGGTAAGGAGAGATTTTATGTGAAAAAAAAAAAAGACTTGCAGTAAGAGGAAGGGAACTGTTGCAATAGGGAAAATACTGACCAAGTGATTTGTAAATATCTCAAATGTCAGGCACATGGCTTTTCTTTTACAGGAAGGAAGAAACAAGTCTAGAAAGAACTGCGTGTGGGAACATGGGATAAGCAGGTGGAATGACGGGGCAGTTAAGCAGGAAATGTTTTTCTTGAGGTCAGCTGCTGCCCTGGGAGGGACCATTAAGCAGAGTGGGTTATGCATTCAATGCTTGCTTAAGCTCAAAGGTGGGCTAAAGTTCAGGGGCCTGGGAGGAGAGAAGCCTAACTAAACTTTGGTCATGTCAAGTTAGTAAGCATTTGTCCATTCATCAGTGGGGACAAGCAGTTCAGCTAATCACTTATGAGATAAAGAACAGGAAATTGGAGGGTCTGTAGGTGGTCTTGCCATAGGTAAACAAGGGGGGCATCTGGGAGTCTTCCCTAAGTCTTTTGGAGAAGGGTGATTCTGTGTTGTAAGCTCTTTCCCAGAACACAAAAGAGAGGAATTACTTGTCACTGTTTTCCAGGAGCAGAGGGCTCAGGGAAAGCTCAACAGTGTCAGTAGCATAGAGGAAGGTATACAGATTGTTAAACAAATCACTGGGTTGAAGTCTTAGTTCTCCAACCAACTGGGAAATTTTTTAACAGTCTTTATGGGCTTAACTGTAACAGATGTCACCTGTGGATTAAGCATTATTCTTCAGTCCCTTAAAATGTGCTTTGCCCTCACTTAAACTGCTTGCTGCCCTCCAATTTGTCGTCCAGGCTGCTCCTGTAACTTTACACCATGTAGGTGACATAGGCAAAGGTCTTTTTCTCATTCAGTTACATTCCTGAAATGTCAGCTGACAGTTTCTGCTAACTGGGCCTTATTGAACCCTGAGGTGGTGTTGTTTATAACACTATAAATTGAATCCCAGATAATATAAATTACATACTATAAATTGCAGCTGGAACAGATCAACCTCAGAAATGTCAGTGTCGTGCTCAGGCGAATCTCCACCATTGTTACTTGACTTCTCTTCCTTTTATTTCGTATACTCTGGCGGGTTAGATTCTGCCCAATCTACCTATCTTTGGGCCTCAGTCTCACTAAAGGTAATGATACATGCTCAACCTAATCCCACAATTATTGCAAGGATCAAATGAGAAGAATGGGAGATGCATTTTAATGGGCTAAATATAGTTGCTACTATCAATTCATGCTTTTTGTGGTATAATTGCTTCATGGTTATCACTTGTGCCTGAAAAAAAATCAATTCTCACTTGTTCAAGTTCTACACTGCTGCTATGAAACCCAATCCAGATATCATTATTATAGACTACCAGTGTTTTGGCTTATAATTCTTACTTGTTCACTGTGCAGTGAAACTCTTACAGGGCCATAAACCCTGATAGGAATGGTTTTTCATATTCATCCATTTATTCAGTTATCATACTTTCATTGATTCTGAAGAGGAAAGCTCCTAGACACACAGGAGAGAAATGAGCTCAATATCTCATCGGCTGGGGAAGAAACAGCAGTATTAGAGGTTTAATGGTGAGACCTTGCCATTTCCTCACCCAAGTGATAAAGTTATGTAAAATAGTGATATAGTATTTACAGCACAACACATAAAAGGAAGCGCTGTACTGATTTCAAAGATGAAAATATCTAAGACCATGATATATGTTAGAATAAAAGTGATACTTATCAAATTTTAAAGTAAAAATTAGTTTGGTTTCTCTGCCGAAATGACAGAATTTCAATAATCAATAAGCTCAAACCTTACTCCACTGCCGTAGAAGTTCATATCTCAGTATATCTTACGTCATTTGGGGCCCTTTTTTCTTTCCTATCGGTAAGCACCAATATATCTCTTGAATTTATTATTGGCAAGGACTACATTTTATAGAAACTTGGCAATGAAGGGTAGCAGAATATGCCTCCCCAAAGTATGCCACTTTAGCATATTGATTATTTTGAGACAAAGACAGTTGAGAAAAAGCAGATATAAGAAAAGCTCTCTGACCTCCACCTATTTGCCTAAAAGCAGGACATAAATTGGTAAAGATGTTCTTCCTCCCTGCTCTATCAGGAAGTACAGAAGTTAATGACCAGAGACAACTCTAGACCTTTGTCAGCCCAGAGATAGCACCAGAGGAATATACATAACAAACTTTGCTAAAACTAGCCCTTATCTACCATTAGTTTCCCCATATATTTACCTTCCAACAATTCGCCACCCTTAGAAGCTCAAAGTCCTTTTCTTTTTTTTTTTGAAATATTTATTTTTATTTTATTATTTTTTTTATTTTATTTTTTGTGGTACGCAGGCCTCTCACTGTTGTGGCCTCTCCCGTTGCAGAGCACAGGCTCCGGACACGCAGGCTCAATGACCATGGCTCACGGGCCCAGCCACTCCGCGGCATGTGGGATCTTCCCAGACCGGGGCACGAACCCACGTCCCCTGCATCAGCAGGCGGAATCTCAACCACTGCGCCACCAGGGAAGCCCAAAGTCCTTTTCTTTTGTCTTGTCACTTCTCTACAAAATTATTTTTCTTTGATAAGATGCTAAAGAAACTCAAGTGCTAACCATACCTTTGAGTTACTCATCACTGAGTATTGTCATGTGTATGTGTAATGCATGCATTAAAAAACTTCTGTTTGTTTTTCTTCTGTTAATCTTTTTTCAGTCTAGTTCTCAGGGCTCCAGCCAACGATCCTAAGATGAGTAAAGGAGAAATACATTTTTTTCTCCCCTATAGCAGAAAGAGAGCTCAGAAAAATGAAAAAAAAATACATATCATGTAATCATGACATACTGGGGCACTTCTGGAATTCACTACTGGATCAGCCACCTCCAGGTATAGTCTTCCCTAGACTTCCCTAGAGCTTGAATCATCAGCTCTTCCCAGAGGGGATAATCGATCTCCTATTCCTATGAATCATGGACACGACCTAGTGCTGGCTTCTGCCTACTCAAACCCACTCCAAGAAATGAGAAAGTATTTTGTTCTAAATCTTAATATGACGTTCTCTGTACTGTGACCAGCACAAAATACAATTATTATTTCAAAAAGAATAAAAGGAAAGGCAAGTCCATTCCAAGCATTTCTCCTTGCCCAGCAAGGTTCCTATGGTTCATTATTACAATCGCTTCCTTAAAAAATGCTACCAACTCCCTTGGACTCTCTCACTCTTTTAATTACTCTCACTTGGCAGATTGATCTCAAACCTTCAACTATTTTCATCCAAGCAACTTAAAATTTCTGGGAAAAATAAAATCCACACAACTTTGCTGACCATTCCCACTTTAAATTTATAACATCAATCCAAGAAAGCCTACTATACTGAAGCCTAATATATTTTCCTAGGGAGTTTATTTTCCACTTTCCAAAATGGCCAGTTTACAGCTTCCTCTTTCTCTTCAAATCTCCCACTCTCACCGCCCACCACATTCTCAGCTGCTGAGGTCGCCTCCTAGTTCATGAGTAAACGAGAAGCAATTAGACAGTTATCTTTTTCATCCTCCAAATTGATCAACATCTCAGTGTCTTCACTCTTTTTAAAAGGCAACAGTACCTCTGCTCCCATCCAAAGCCATCACTTCCAGTTGAGCACTGAGTGGCATCCCTTCTGCCTTCTCAAGGTCAATTCCTCCAAGGTCAATCACATCAACATGTAAAACACTTCCACATCTCCCTGCTTATAAAATGAAAGAATTCCCTCTCTTATATCCTCCTTCAACCAACACCCATTTCCTCTGCTTTTCTTCATGTAAAAACTTTTAAAATACACTGTGATTTTGGATGCCCCCACTTTCTCACCACCCATCCCACCAGCTCATCAAAACTACATTTGTCAAGGCTTCTAACAGCTTCCATATTGCCTTATCCAAAGGTTCTCATCTTACTCAACCTCTCCATATCTCTTAACTCTGCTGACCTTTTTGAAGTAGGTCTATCCTTAAAACACTTTCTTCTCTGGAATCCAAACTTTTAGCCTTATATTATTGATTGTTTGCTTCTCACCTCTTTTCTGTTCTCACCCCTTCTCCGCCTCCACATAAAAGAGTGGTCCAGAGCACAGTCCTAGAGCAGTTGTTCTCAAGCCTGGCTGCTCTTTCAAATAACTTAGAGGGATTTTTAAAAATATGGTCCAAGGACTATCTCCTAAAAGATTCTAATTTAATTGGCTTGAAACAAAGCATGGAATCTTTATTTTTAAAAATCTTCCTAGATGAGTCAAAAGTACAACCAGGATTGAGGAACTCTGCCCTAGAAAATATTGAGGCCCATAGCTTTAAGCACCAATTATACGTTGATGATTCCAAATAGATACCAACAGCTCAGACCTTTTCCCTGAGCTTTAGACTCCATGTACCTATTTGATATCTCCACTTAGACATCAAGCATCTCAAAAGGAACATATTCAAAATGGAATTTGATGTCTTACTTATCTTCAATCCTACACAGCCAATAGATCAATTATCACTGACCTCCTATCCAAAAGATATCTTGAATGTATTCTTTTCCTTCCATTTCCACTACCACTTCCCTAGTTCAGGGTGCCTTGACTTCATTCCTTGACTACCACCATAGCCTTTCAACTGTCCTTGCTCCCATATCCCACTCCTCTCCATCCTCCATACAGTAAGTAGACTTTACTAATGTCAATCAAATCATGTATCTCCTTTGTTTTAATGTCCTCTAATTGCTTTGCATTGCACTGACAATAAAATTCAAACCTTTTACTATGGTTTACAAGGCCCTATCTGATCTACACCAAGGTGATTCTCAAAGCAATTTTTACATGCCATTTTTAGTTACTCACTACAATCCAACCCTACGACCTCCTGTTCTGCAAACATTTCATGATTTTTCTTGCCTTAAGGTCTTTGCACTTGGTGTTCCCTCTGTCTCTAATTTGCCCCTTCCTATACTTTGTACCTCATCTGTCTACAGTGAGGCAGCATGTCATTTCCTCAAAAACAGCATAATGATTAATAACACTGTTTCTGTGTCAAACTACGTAGGCTAAAATCCCATCTTCATAATTTCTTAATAGTGTGATCTTCAAAAAGTGAAGTAACCAATGTGTCTCAGTATCTGCATATTTAAAATTAAGATGATAACAGTACCTATATCATAAGCTTGTAAAGTAGCCTCATCCATGTGAACGTCAACAGAGAAGTACTTGGTACATAATAGATATTCAATAGATGTTAACTATTATAATTCTCTATCTTGTATAAAGTAGGATACCTAGTCTATAGGTATCTAGTCTATCCCCCTGTTTTTTGACTTCAAAAAACCTTTCACCTTTTTCTTAATTAATACTTTAAGTAATTTTATGTTTATTAATTTTTCTTGTCTATCTTCCCAAACCACACCTACCACTAAAACCCAGGCCCTGCTAGAGCTTAAGTTGCATGAAGGCAGGAATCTTATCTGATTACATAGAACACAGAAAAGAACCAACACTGACTAGACATAACATAGGTAAGAACCTAGCACAGAGTACGCACTCAGTAAACATTTATTAAATGCATGGTGATTGGTATAAATAGAGCATATATATATATATATATATATATATTTTTTTTTTTTTTTTTTTTTTTTTTTTTTGTAGTACACGGGCCTCTCACTGTTGTGGCCTCTCCCGTTGCAGAGCACAGGCTCCGGACGCGCAGGCTCAGCGGCCATGGCTCACGGGCCCAGCCGCTCCACGGCACGTGGGATCCTCCCGGACCGGGGCACGAACCCGTGTCCCCTGCATCGGCAGGTGGACTCTCAACCACTGCGCCACCAGGGAAGCCCTAGAGCATATTTTTAATTCATGTTCTTTTTAAGAGAGGAACATGAAGGAATAAAATCAGTAAATATCAGTGAATACAGACATTCTAAAGATCAAGAGCTAGTTTGTTGAGTATAAACCGGACTGTGTACCTGTTTCTAAGAGAAGACTTCCGATAACTCAGAAGTGGAATATGACATATTACCTCCATAGGGGAAAAAAGTCAGTTTTTCAAGAACTTGTTATACATTTTCCACAATCATGGTAAAACTAATTGTATGTTATTTAAAAGGCACCATATTGAAATAAATTCAATTTTTGGCAGTCAAAGGAAAGTATTGTAAAGTAATATTTTCATCTAAAAGTTGTGAAATCAATTCATTTTGGATACATATATGTTCATCCAATCCACAGTAATTTCATTGGAAGAGAATGACCTATAGCTTTTCTTCTTTACAATATCAAGACAAATATAGTATTTAAATTTCTTTATAAGTCATTTTTTTAAAATAATGTAACTTTATCTTGCTTACTACTACTTCACCCACAGAAACCATATTTTATCTGCTTAGAAAAGGAGATGAACAGTATAAGCCAAGTTCAAAGCCTCTCGAATAGAGAATCAGTCACACTGAAGGGGGTGTGCATTTCACAAATGAGTTTTCAAGAGACACCCTATTCTTCATCATAGTCTCACTGCTTAGTTTGAGTGGATTCTGAAAAATCATATGGGAATTTCAAAAACAAATGTTCCTTTTATTACCTTGTAAAAACCCCATAGGTTCATTCCAAAACATCATTCTATATTTTTATTGAACTTGAAAAAGTGAAATGAAAGAATAAAAAATTCTTTGTTGGGGTGCTATTATTTCGAACCTAGGCTTATAAATTGTCACCACACCTCAGCACTGAGACTAATGAATCTCTGCTCTCCTCAGTTCACTCTTTGTGAAATAAGGTTGAATAGAGAAGTAGTCTCAATTGCTCATTTATTTGAATCACAATAGCTGCCTAAGAAAATCCTAAAGGTAGGTTGATGCATAGGTTTTGTGTTCCCATATTGTTTTCTTGGATTCCCAGTGCTACGGTAATTTCTGCCAAGAGGAAAGTGCAAAAAGGGTTTGAATCATATTGCAGATTTCATTTCATTTCAAGGACTTGTCATCTCACTAAAAACCATACAGTCTTACCTTACCATTAGTTCTCTATTTCTAATGATCCGTGAAAGATGAATTACCCATTTTGTACTCATATGAAATGATTCTCTTAAGTTGTTTTTAAAAGCTTTTAAGACACCAGACTTTACTGCAATAGATCGAAGACAATTGGGAAGAGACTAGTTCACGCAGTTTGGGATATTAGTTGTCCAACAATAACAATTACACATTGTTAGAACTCATATATTAGAATAACTTTATGAGTGGGTTACCTTTTTAAACAGTGTTTTGAGAAGAAAAATAGCTTTTAAAAATAATAATTAAAAATCTTACAATTATATATAAAATATTTGGAAGGGATTATATCATTCACCTGATTCTAAATATAGTTGATACTTGAACAACACAGGTTTGAATTGTAGGGGTCTACTTATACACGGATTTTTTTCACTAAATACGTATGGTTGAACCTGCAAATGTGGAACTGTGGATATGCAGAGCCAACTATAAACTTCTACACCCCAAACCCCCATGTTGTTCAAAGGTCAACTCTAATAAGTTAACTAACAAGTTCCTCGCCCACCTCCCTTCACTTGGTCCATAGTAGATTATTTAGTAAATGTATACTTGAATGTCAATGTTAAAATAGCAGAAGTCAATCCCTAGCAGGCTTTACATGTGAGCAGACTTAATGGAAAGATGCCAAAAGATACATTCTGCCTCCAAAGATATCACCCATTTTACCTCATCTGAAGCATGAATTACTGATCATTTAATTGAGCATCATCTACAGAAGAACTTGGTTATATCCACATATTGCCCTTTGGAATCAAGAAGATGATTTACCATTTTAACAAAGGTACATTTCTCAAATTAGTTAATTTGAAAATCCAGGGAACCAATCCAAAAGATGTGGTACTAGAATAGCAAAGTTTCCATGCATTGTATGGACAGCATGTAGGACGGTCCACTTGTTCTTGGTTTAGATACTAAATTCTGATCCAGGAAAGAAAACAGAATGGAACATTCCAGGCCATGCTAATATCTATTGGAGGGGTTTTTACAAGAGTCACTTCTTTGACCTAATTAGAAAAGTCAGTTACCAGATACGTAGTAGGAACAAGTATAAGTGCAGGAAGGAGGAAACAAACAATATAGGAGAGAAAGCTTGAGTGGGAGGAGGGAATGAAAAGAAACTAAATAGCTGGAAGAGTCCAGAAAGAGCTGTTTTTGGAAAAGTCCAGAAAAAGTAGGAATCTTGGTGACACTGAATTTCAGCCACCCTACTTTTGAATACTTTGTGTATGCATCTCCTACCAAGGAGAAGAATTTTGAGAGGGACAAAGCTATTCAGATAATTTTGGAGGCTATGCTAAAATAGTGTTTCCCAACATTTAGACTACGGACTCTTCGATGGCCTTGAGTTATTTCCTCAATAACTGAATCCTAAAATCAACACTATATCAGTTGGGAAGCCATGAACAACTTTGATATTAAGAACAAAAATCTGTACAATCAAAAAGTTCAGAAAACAACTGCTGTGGTGGACAATCAAGCACCAGATAGGATGCTGGGTTTAACAACTAATACTTTTTTTTTTTCCCAATCCTGAAGTTCTGTTCTCAAAATCCAAGCATGAGGGTGGTGCATATCTAACACACAATAGCACAGCATTTTTTTCTTAGGAGCCAAGAAGAGGATTTCTAGAAGAACATGGCAAAAATAAAGGCTGGGTTGGTCTGCTTGTAGATACATAATGGGCTATGTATTAACAGATATTTGTCAAAATTGAGTTAATGGCCCATAGACACAATAATATCTCGAAGAAAATCAGTGTATTTGCTCGCAGTGGTTAAAAACTCGAACTGTGCCTTTGTTATGGGTTGAATCATGTCTTTCACAAAAAGTGATGTTGAAGTCATCACTCCCAATACCTCAGAATGTGACTTTATTTGATAATAGGGTCATTGAAGATATAATTAGCTAAGATGATACTAGAGTAGGCCCCTAATCCAATATAACTGGTGTCCTTATAAGAAAATGTCATGTGAAGACAAGAGACCAATAGGGAAAATCCCATGTGACAGCACAGGCAGAGATTGGCGTTATGCAGGTACAAGCCAAGGAATACCAAGGGCTGCCAGCAACCCCCAGGAGGTAGGGAGAGGTGAGGAAGGATTCTCCCCTACAGGTTTCAGAGGCCGCATGACCCTGTCAACATTTTGATTTCAGACTTCTGGCCTCTA
The DNA here is from genome assembly GCF_963924675.1 of Phocoena phocoena. Classification (NCBI taxonomy): domain Eukaryota; kingdom Metazoa; phylum Chordata; class Mammalia; order Artiodactyla; family Phocoenidae; genus Phocoena; species Phocoena phocoena. The sequence continues at coordinate 24,281,869 of NC_089240.1, forward strand.
GAACTGTGAGAAAATAAATTAATGCTGTTCTAAGCCACCCCAGTGTGTGGTTCTTTGTTAAGCCAGCCCTAGGAACGGAAAGCAGCCCCCTATGCTGGAGAAGGAGAGGTCTTTGGGGCCTCTGCTCCAAGTACCTTAGCATGTCTTCCAGATCCTGCTCACGATGTGCTTTTGGCTCTAAGAGAATGAAAAATTTGGGGAGGTTACTTTCAAAAGCTCATCGTTTTCTAGGTAGTCTCGTCTTGCCTAACTCTTCTCCTCACTCACTTTGTGCTCCAAAAACTCCTCTCTGCCTCTGGGTCCCGAACTTATGGTGTTCCTTCATACTTTACACCTTCGTTCATATTAATCCCTCTAAACGAAATGCCCTCTGCATCCACCTGGGTCTCCCCTCCCCAATCTTAACCACAACTGAGTCTTCCCTTAAGGCTCATTTCTTCATAGCATTTGTTTAATGAATAAATGAATACATCCTATCAAAATCTATGACACTTAACATTGAAAGCCTCATAGTATAAATATTCACTGTTGATGATCCAGTAAAATTAGAAATAAATCAGAAGGTGACCAAAATAAATACTTGGAATTTAAGAAAAAATGGAAAGCAAAAACAAATTAAAAAGGCAAAGAAAAGAAAAACACTCCATATAAAAATAAATGGGAGTCATCTAAAGTTGTACTCTCTTTCTCTATGTGTATATGTATATATATGTAAATATATGTATACATAATATATATCCTTAATATCCTTAAATGCTTTCATTATTATTAAATTTCAATAATATTCCATTATTACTGAACAATAATTTTTAAAGGACTATTAATACTCACGGAAAGAAATTAAGAAACAGAAAGGAAGAAAAACAAATTCCATACATATATATGGAATCTAAAAAAAAAAAGGTTCTAGTGAATGTAGGGGCAGTACAGGAATAAAGACTCAGACGTAGAGAATGGACTTGAGGACACGGGGAGGGGGAAAGGTAAGCTGGGTCGAAGTGAGAGAGTAGCATTGACATATATACACTACCAAATGTAAAATAGATAGCTAGTGGGAAGCAGCTGCATAGCGCAGGGAGATCAGCTTGGTGTCTAGTGACCACCTAGAGGGGTGGGATAGGTAGGGTAAGAGGGAGACGCAAGAAGGAGGGGATATGGGGATATATGTATACGTATAGCTGATTCACTTTGTTATACAGCAGAAACTGACACAATGTAAAGCAATTATACTCCAATAAAGATGTTAAATTTAAAAAAAACCAACAGAAAGGAAACACAAGGAACCAGAAAAAGGAAATTAATATAGATAAAATATAGTTAAGAGCTTAAATTAATTAAAAATAAATAAATAACAAAAATTAAGGATAAATTTGTATTTCTCTTTCTGACTTACTTCACTCTGTATGACAGACTCTAGGTCGATCCACCTCATTACAAATAACTCAGTTTCACTTCTTTTTATGGCCGAGTAATATTCCATTGTATATATGTGCTGATTCACTTTGTTATACAGCAGAAACTAACACAACATTGTAAAGCAATTATACTCCAATAAAGATGTTAAAAAAAAAGTTAAGGAAAAAGAATTCAAAAAAGCAAAATCTTTACAAAGATTTTCTTTGTCTTACAAGTCTGAATAAGGAGAACATAGAAAATGTAAATTTAAGAATAAGAGTGGTGACATAACAAACATAGATGAGTGATTAAAATAACGATAATTTTATAACACATGTAGTTCTATGGCACCATAGAACTACATATAAAGCTAACAAAATTCCTATATAAAGCTAACAAAATATAAAGTCAAACACTTAGACTTATTACTGTCAACATTAATAAAAATATAATTTAAAATCTATCATTAAAAAGGACATCAAGACAAGTTAATTTTACACCTGGGTTCTAAACTTCTGAAGGAAAGCTCACTTCAGTATTTTTTTAAATTTTCCAATTTTTAGGGAAAAAAATCTCAAATTCAATTTATTACAACTCTATAACTTTGATGGCAAAATCTTTTAAAATGGTGACAAAAATATAGAATACAAATGCTAAAATTCTGAAGAAAATAGTAGTATGTCGAATAAATGAGTGTGTACAAAGAAGAATATATTATAACCAAGTGCAGTTTGTTCCAGTAATCCAGTAATTCTTTGTGACTGTTTAATATAGCTGTGTAATATGATTTAATTTCTGGAAAGGTAAATCTCACCTCTTTACCATTCTTTTCTCAAAATTGCTTTGATTTTTCATTACACTTCCACAAAAGAACAGAATCAATCTGTCACATTCTCCAAAACTCTACTTGGATTTTGAATAGCATTCCATAAAATGTTAATTAAAAAATATTAATCTAGCTTTTACAATGCTATTTTATCATTCATTAACCTAGTATATCTTTCCATTTATTCATGCCTGCTTTTATACTCTATTTAGGAAAGGTCTAAAATTTTCTCTATAAATGTCCTGTGAATTCTTGGTTAAATTAATTGCTAGTTACATTTTGGATCTTTCTGCTCATGTATCCTGGTTTTGATTATATTTTCTAGTTGGATGTTGTTTTACAGGACTGCTTTATCCATATTTTTTGAGAAAAGTGACAACTTTATCTCTTTCAAATCTTTATATATTTTTTTGCCTTATTCAGTTTGCCAGAGGCTCTAGATTAACTGTAAAACTTTATGTGGTACCCTTGCCTTAATGATCACCATGGAGTGGGATGCATCTTACCTTTGTAAATGAAGTGTAATATTGGCTGTTGATTTTTTTGGGTTACTATTCATTAGCTATTATCTAATTAAGAAATACCCTTCGATTTCTTTTTATTTTTTTTTATAAAAATGTATTGGATTTAGCAAATGCTTTGCCTGCATATATTTAAATTGCATGACTTTTTTTCTTTAGTTCAAAAGGTGTTTAATACGTATGAGAGTTTTTCTGAGATTGAACCACATTTATTGCAGATACAATCTCTACTGAATTATGAGACTTTTTAAAAACCACTGTTAGATTCAGATGCCAATGTTTTGCTTAGGATTTTTCAAAATGTGTCTCTAACTGAAATCAGTCAATAATTTTAATTTTTGTACCATACTTTTTTGTGAATTGGGCAGTGTTTTCTCTTTCTTTGTATTTTGTGAAAAAAGATTATATATTTCTTGAAAGTTTGGTAGAACTCATGAGTAAAGTCATCTGGATCTGAGCCTTTGGGGAAGAGAGGTTATGAGTGAATAAAAGGGGAACAATAGATAAATATTTTCATTTCACCATGAACTTTTGGTCCATGCACATTTTCTACATTTCATTAGATTTTCAAATATATTTGCTTATGGTTGTTTATAACATTTTTAAATGATTTTATTGTCTTGTATCACTGCAGTTCTTTTCCAATTTATTTTATATTTGCTTATTTACATATTTGTTTATTTTTATTAATCTCATTTAAGACATCTATCTTATTAGTCCTTCCAGAGAGCCAGCTTTTTGGGTTTTATTATCATTTTCACTGGTTTTTGCTTCTGAAATTCATTCATTTCTACCTTTATTTTTATTATTTCTTTCTTATAATTTTTTAAATTCCTTTTCTAGGTTCTTGAGTTGAACACTTAGATCATTCATTAAAATCCTTGTGTTTTCTGATAAATACCTTTAAATATATAAAATTTCTCTACATACTGCATTCCACACACTTTCCCCATGTGCTTTCATTGTCACTACTGTCATTCAGCTATAAGTATTTTATAGTTTACCAAATTTCTTCTTTACTAAAGAAGTTATATAGTAGCTTTTCTAAAAAAATTACAAATTTATAGGCTGTTTTAAACTATAATTTTGTCACACTTTTAAAAGTTCATTGTATTACAGTCAGAGAATATTGTCTCAATATATCGAGTCCTTGAGATTAACTGAGGCTTCTTTTGAAGCCTGGAACATAGTTGAATTTTGTAAATGTTCCATGTGTGCTTAAAGAGAACATGTACTCTGTGTTTGTTGAGAGTAAAATTCTCTCCATGTATATATATTTTAGTCCAGGCTTAATAATCATATTATTCAATTATCCTTTATTTCTTACTTAATCTATCACTGTGTAATAAAAATGTGTAATAAAATCTATAATCACAATAGTTGATTTCTGCATTTCTTTGTTTAGTTCTGTCAGTTGAAGTTCTACATATTTTGACACTATTGTCCATGTAAAGATGTTCAAGACTGTTATATCTTTTTCAGTTATGTCTTTTTTTTACTTTTTTTTTTTTTTTTTTACAAACATGTAGTGTGCTCAACTTAAAAATCTCTTTTGACATTAAAACTGCCTCTCCAGCTTGGCTTTCTTCATGTATATCTGGTATATCTTTTTTCTCCCATTTTATTTTAATAATTAGCTAGACTTGGATAGTCTCTATATCTGCACATGAATTTAACATATTTATATATGCTGTAATCTGTTATTATATTAGGATTCATTTCTGCATCTTTTATATTTTTAATTTAAAAGTCATTTTTTAAACATAGAGCAGCCTCCTTTTTTATCTTTCATTGGACTTATCAAATTATTTTCTGGATTGAAGTTGGAATATTATATTTTTGTTCATCAGGTAATTACACTACATTATTAAATTTAATATTTATGTTTGTTTTTACCAATACATCTCTAAAGTTTCTCAATTTCTAGGGTTTCCCTCCTACAGACAAAACAGGTAGCTAAGCACACTCTCTCCTCCCTCTGCTCTTTTCTCCTACCTTGGCACCCTTACTCACAACATTAGCATCATTCAGGACAGCAGTTTTCAAAGTGTGGTCTACAGCCTTTTGGGGGTTCCCAAGTTGCTTTCAAAAACATCTGCAATGTTAAAATTATTTTTACAATAGCACAAAGTATTCATTTGCCTTTTTCACTCCACTTCTTTCATGAGTATACAGTAGATTTTGCGGTAGATTTTGCAGAGGCCACGTGACATATTGTATCACAACATATTGAGTGCAGAACTACAGGTGAGAATCTTGCTATTTCCTATTACTCTAGACACTAAAGAGTTGCAGAAACATAGAACAAAGCCAGTCCCAAATTGTTTTTGTTTTAGAATTTTTTCATAAAAGATATGCCATTTACATTAACTTGCAATGGGCTCATTAGTGTTATTTTTAACAAAGTTTAAAATTTTCTGTTTCAGTTTTTAACATGGTAAATATTGATGGATATAATGAAGATAAACAAAAGTTCTTTGGGCATTCTTAACAATTTTTAAGAATGTAGATAGATCCTGTGACCAATATATTTGAGAACTACTGGGGTTGAGTTTTGTATCCAGATGTTTGAGAAATACAGTTTTTAAATCATTATTTGCAGACAACAGTGAACCATAATAAGATATTCACTTCCAATCTTATTGGTCATTTCTTTTTTCACTGAAATGCTTCCTCCAGGAGTGCTTTGAAATAGTGTGTCCACCCCAATGTTCATTGCAGCACTATTTACAATAGCCAGGTCATGGAAGCAACCTAAATGCCCATCGACAGACAAATGGATAAAGAAGATGTGGTACATATATACAATGGAATTTTACTCAGCCATAAAAAGGAACAAAACTGGGTCATTTGTAGAGACGTGGATGGACCTAGAGACTGTCATACAGAGTGAAGTAAGTCAGAAAGAGAAAAGCAAACATCGTATATGAACGCATATATATGGAATCTAGAAAAATGGTACAGATGAACCAGTTTGCAAGGCAAATAGAGACAAATTTGAAAGAAATAGAGACACAGATGTAGAAAACAAATGTACGGACACCAAGGGGGGAAAGTGGAGGGTGGTGGTGGTGCTGGGATGAACTAGGAGATTGGGATGGACATATATACACCAATATGTATAAAATAGATAACTAATAAGAACCTGCTGTATAAAACATAAAATAAAATTCAAAAACAAAACAGGAATAAAATACTGCTGATTATGATTATGAAGTTACATAAAAACAGTAAGCAAACCTCCAGCAAAAAAAAAGAGTGTGTTTGAGTAATAAGTGTTATGAACATTTTAATCCCAAGAAATTTTTTTATACTTTCATATTTATATATTTCAGTGGAGGTAAAATTCTAGGTCCAATTTTTTTTCTTGAACTTTACATTGTCTCCTTTCACCTAGCATTTTTCTTGTGAAATTCAATATCAACCTAAATCTTGATCCTTTAAAAACTTACATTGTGCAAATTAGAACTGAAAAAAACGCGGTCTTAATATTATGAAAATACGGAAATACTTGTGTATGCATAAAAGATGGAGAAGATACAAAGTTATTACAAGTTTTTGTCTCCAGTTGGGATGAGTGTATGAATTTTAATATTTTCTTAAGCTTTTCTGTATTCCAAAGTTTATGAACATAAATTGCTTTTATAACCAGAAAAAGTAAATTTCTCTACAACCTTCCTGAACAAGGGCAGAAAAAGGGAAGGGGGAAAACAACCATTATTTACTGGGTAGTTACCATGTGTCGCATGCTCTATACTGGATCCTTTTAAATTTTACATCATTTGATCAAGACACGGACATTGTGAAATAGGCATTATTAAGCGATAGCACTGTCATTTCCTAAACTTGGGATTTTGTAGGTTTTTGACGCAAAGTATGTATTTTCCCTTTCACCCACAAAACAAAAAGTCTAATTTTGGAGAATTTTTTTAAAACAGGTTTTTAGAAACAGTTATCCTGATAATGATAATTTTAGAGATTGTGTTCCCTGCTTTGCATTTCTCTTAATGTAACACTATAGTTTCCAGTGAATCATGAAAATGTATATTCGTGCTCCCAAAATGGAAGTTTTAAAATACTTTGAAAATGACAAGGATGGAACTGTTAAACACCATTTTGTATCCCTTAACCTATAATTGTCATTTTGTAACTGAAAGGAAAAGGAATAGGAAAACAAGATCGATAACCCCACAAATATAAATAGAACTTTACCAAATTATTTTTTTTAATATTTATTTATTTATTTAGGCTGTGCTGGGTCTTAGCTGTGGCATGTGGGACCTTTAGTTGCGGCATGAAGGATCTAGTTCCTTGACCAGGGATCGAACCCGGGTCCCCTGCATTGGGAGCACGGAGTCTTAGCCACTAGACCACCAGGGAAGTCCCCCTACCAAATTATTTTTAAAAACAGCAATGAATGACAAAACGGGGGAGGGATGTAAAGCTTTCAGTCTGCAGTTATGGACCATATTTATGTTGGTTTATATATAGGATCATAAGATTGACAAAGAAAAGTGATTACAGAAGCAAAAATGCAGCGAAAACTTCTCATATGTCAAAGCAAACTTAGGAAATTAGCAGCTCTTAAGACAGAAATGAAGGTGGGTAGAATCTTGAAGAGCAATCTTTACATGATAATCAGGCAGTGAAATACATACAGAAGAGGAACAAAATCAAAAAATAAATTCTCTCACTCAAGTGTCAATGTATATTGCACATTACTAAAGAAACTACAGGGAAAAGAATAATTTCTTGGAGTAAAATTGAGCAGCCTTAAGTACAGAGCTCATGTTCTATTCCTGCTAGGAACCTGAGTCATTGTTTTATCACAGGCAAGTAAGTCATTTTGCTTCTCTTTGCCTCAAATTACTCATCTATAAAAAGCTATATTTTCAGCTTTCTTACAGACCATCCCATCACGCCTCTTCTTTATCCACTGAGTGCCGGATATCAACCCAGGAAGCAAATTTAGGAATTAATTCAGAAATAAAAGCTCCAACTCCAAATCATAAAAAGAAAGATGAAACATAATGAACAAGCTAACTCTGAAAGTTCTCAGTTGTACATTTCATTTTAGTTCATGGATATGATTGACATAACCTTTAAAAAGTGTTATTTGCTGTTGTTCAGATTTAATATCACCTATGTTGAAGCTAGATTATAGATACAAAGAGAGCCCACATTATCATCCTTCTACCCTGGGGAAAACTATTATATATTTAGCTCTAATGAATTTCATAATTTTGTTTTTGTCATTATTATTTTACAAAGAGTAATGAATACTATTCTAGTATATGTAAACTCAAGACTTCTTTAACTTGTGCTTTTTATAAATGAGAAAAAAAAGATTTTTTTAAGTAATGGAAATAACCATTCATTTAGGAAAAGAAATACAAATCAAAACCACAATGAGGGATTTCCCTGGTTGCCCAGTGGCTAAGACTCCACACTCCCAATGCGGGGGGCCCCGGATCGATCCCTGGTCAGGAAACTAGATCCCACATGTTGCAACTAAGAGTTTGCAACTTTAGTTTGCCACAACTAAAGATCCCACATGCTGCAACTAAAAAAGATCCCGCATGCTGCAAGGAAGATCACCCACGAGGCAATGAAGATCCTCTGTGCCACAATGCAACTAAGACACAACGCAACCAAATAAATTAAAAACAAAAAAGAAAACACAATGAGATATCACCTCACACCTGTTAGTATAGCTTTTAACGAAAACAAAAACAAAAAATAAGTGTTGGCAAGGATGTGGAGAAATTGGAAACTTTGTACACTATTGTGGGAATGTAAAATGGTGTAGCCTCTACGGAAAACAGTATGGAGGTTCATTTAAAAAAATTTAAAAAGATAATCATTTTACAATTTATGTAAGTCATTATGCTATATACCTTAGACTTATACAGTGCTGTATGTCAATTATATCTCAATAAAACTGAAAGAAAAAAAAGAAATTCCAAATTCTCTTTTAAAAAATAAAATACAAGGGAAAAAAAAAGAGAAGTGGGGAGAACCAGAAAGACTAACTAATCACAATGTGGCACTTTATTTGGATTCTGATTCAAACGAAATGCAAAAGAGGATCATTTTTAACACCATTTGTGTTAGATTAATTACATTAGTAAACTCAACGAATGGCTTTCCGGAATTAAAAGAATTTCAAAATAGAAATACCATATGATCCAGCGATCCTATTTCTGGGTATATATCCAAAAGAATTGAAATCAGGATCTCAAAGAGAAATCTGCACTCCCATGTTCATTGCAGCATTATTCACAATAACCAACAAATGGAAACAAGTTAAGTGTTCATCAATGGATAAATGAAGAAAATGTGATGTATAGAGAGATATACAACATTATTCAGCCTTAAAAAAAGAATGAAATCCTGCCATATGGGAAAACATATGAACCAGGAGGACATTGTGTTAAGTGAAATAAGCCTGTCACAGAAGGACAAATACTGCATGATTCCACTCACATGGGATATCTTTAAAAGTCAAACTCATAGAAGCAGAGAGTAGAATGGTGCTTGCCAGGGGCTGAGGGGAGGGGTAAATGGGGAGTTGTTCTTCAACAGGTATGAAGTGTCAGTTATACAAGATGATTAAATTCTAGAGATCTGTTATACAACGTAGTGCCTACAATTAACAATACTGTATTGAACACTTAAAAATTTAAGAGGGTAGATCTCATGTTAAATATTCTTACCACAATAAAAAGCAGAGACAAAAAGATGCTGTAAGGAATTATTGCATGGAATTTTTAGCCATTAAAAGAATAAACAATGGAAAAAGTAAATAAAAGTGAAGCTGCTTCTGGACTTATTTTCCCTAGTCCCATTGTCAGGAAGATGGCAATGACCAGACTGTACTTGGACGCAACATAACAAGGATGACAGAACCTCCCAGATAGCTCTAGATCACTCACTTCCAAATGGTTCTGTGTGAAAGAAATCATCTGGTTTCTTTGTGTGAAAAAAAAAATTGATATGAAAATGACTACATCAAAGAGGCAATGCTGAATAGTGAAAGGATAACTGGAGAGTCATAAAGTTTGGTTTTCTCACACATCTGTTGATGAAGAGTTACGAGACATATCTACTCACATCTCAAGACTTCGGGCTCCTTATCTGTACAATGCAAGCACCGGCAAGGTTGGTCATTTGCAAACTGTGCTCAAAGAATATTTAGGGTAGCACAGAATTTCCCTAGGACAACAAAGGGAGATATGATAGGAATTCTAAGACTTCAAGTAGACCAGCTTTTACTTGTCCAAGAAGTAAATTGGTAAATTAGTTAATTGGTACTCAAGTAAACTATATTCTAAATACTGTAAGTATTACTGCTAAAAGGCAATTACTTCCAAGATACTGAAATTTGAGAGGAGGCAAGATGGCGGAGTAGAAGGATGTGAGTTCACCACTTCTTACGGAAACACCAAAATCACAACTAACTGTTGAACAACCATTGACCAAAAATGCTGGAACCAAGGTACTGAAATTTATAATTATGTATTTTTTAGAAAATTAAGAATAATAGGTATAATATACTATTTTTCTGTAACACTAGGAAACAATGTGTATAAGAGCCACTTCTGAACACTCTATTCTCATGCATATCTTTGCATCAGTTGGGGTGATTTCATATGTTAGTAACAATATGGAATTTATTTACTCCACTACCTGAAGTCCAGAGTTCGAGAGGTGGAAGGTAAGACCTTCAACAGTGTTACCCTGAGAGGTGGATTCACTGAGAAGTTAATCAAGCTTAAACTTTAGAGGCTATTGCTTGCATGGGCCCCTTTTAAAGCCCTTCGGCTACTTCTGCATACAGTTTTTGTATTAATTTTCTTGATGAGATCCCCTCTCCCCCACAAAAATTGCTTAATGTTTAGGCCCCACAAAATCTGGATCAGTGAATGGCTCTGACATAATTTCCCAGCAAGTATACTAGCAATACACTCATGGGATCAGCTTTGCTCACTGGCTAGCTTGCCTCTGGATTACAAAATGGCTTCTGACAGCTAACCAGGTAATGGGCCTTCTCATTCTCTTCCAGGCATTCACTTCCAGGCATTTTTTACTTCCTGCAAAGCATGGAACATATGTCCTTTCTTTTGTAATGATGAACTGTGTCCTTGGTTTCTAGGATGATGTTACATGCTAATTGTCTTAAGCCTGGATTTCAGAACCTACTTACTGGCAAAGGAATGGATGTTGCCCAATTGGCTCAGACAAATATAAACTCACCTCAGGAAATAGGGCTGGAATTAGCTTACCCAGGGGGACATCGGCTACATAGGAGAGGGCTGATGACTGAACAAATTCAGATGTGGGCTGACTTAAGCTAGTATGGGTCACTGACACATGAGAAAAACCTTGCTAGGGCATTCCTGGAAAAAAAACTACTCACTCTTTAGAGAGAGCCACGGAAAGCCACTCTCTGTCTATCTCTGTCTCTGTTTGTCTGTCTCTCTCTCTCATCTGGTGGGTATGAACATGAAACTATATTACCCCAGGGGCTGCTGGCAGCCATCCTACCATCATGAAGGAAGCTAAACAAAGCACAAAGCTCACATATACTATAAGGCAAAGCTAAAACACACACACACACACACACACACACACACACACACACACACGCATGCACGCAAACATGAACACACATAGAAACAGATCTAGAGCTCTGTTGCTTTCTGTAGTAAATTGACCCAACTTCTATACTTCCAGTTACATGGGCCAATAAAAATTCTTACTTTTAAACACGTTTAAATTCATTTCTCTGCCATTTTCAGACACATACTATTATCTAACGATAAATTCACTAAACTTCCATCACTCTATCTACACCAGAAAATGATCATTTGATTGCAATGCAATTAACCCTTTTATTGTCTGCATATGTTAAATTTTCAATTAGATTATATTTTCAATTAAGATTATAGCCTTTATAGTCATATCTTTTCTATTGTGTCATGAATTTCACCTTGATGCCTTTTAGATAGCCAAGTGGAGATGTGGGAGTAAATGAAAGTAAAGTTTAGAGAGTGCTCTAGGAAGAGCTGTAAATTTGGGAATCATCTGCATATTAAAGTCAGGAGTCCAGATGACATCACCTAAGATGTGAGTGCAGACTGAAATTAAAACAGGTCCATGGACTGCATCTTTCAGGGTAAAATAAGGCAATCTGGAAACCCCAGTACAAAAGAGTGACATCATTATTGGTTCATCTGAGTTAACCACTAGGTCCTCCCCATAACAGATAAATTTCTCAATTTTCCTGTTAACACAATCAGGGTAAAATCCTCTCTTCCTGACTGCCAATCATAGTGATGAAATTGTTGAATAGATATTAATTTAGTCCTTACTATGTGCTAGGTCTCTGTGCAGATCACAGGACGGTTGACAGCTAGCAACAGTGACAGCAACAGATAAATAGAAAAGAACCTCATACTAAAGGGGGTTGGTAGTTCTAAAGAAGCAAGGCTAGAGGAGAGGGAGAAAAATAGAGAGCAATATGGGGAGACAGATAAATGCACTGAACCCCGAGCAACCACCAATGGACCCCCATTCTGGGGGTGCCAAGGCCTAGTAATGAAGAACTAATTAACGATGTTAAAAAAAATCTTTGGAGCAATTGCTTTTTTGTATATATAATAACATGTACAAAACAGGACTTTTATAAGTTTGCTTTATCATGTAAGAAATTAGAAACAGGATTTTAAAAAATAACAGTCTCTTAGGTGGTATTTAAATCTGTTGCTGCCTACCTTTTTTAAAAAATTTGTTTATTTATTCATTTATTTTTGGCTGCTTTGGGTCTTCGTTGCTGCGCACAAGCTTTCTTTAGTTGTGGCAAGCGGGGGCTACTCTTCCTTGCGGTGTGCAGGCTTCTTATTGCAGTGGCTTCTCTTGTTGCGGAGCATGGACTCTAGTCGTGCAGGCTTCAGTAGTTGTGGCATGTGGGCTCAGTAGTTGTGGCTCATGGGCTCTAGAGCACAGGCTCAGTAGTTGTAGCAAATGGGCTTAGTTGCTTTGCGGCATGTGGGATCTTCCCGGACCAGGGCTCAAACCCGTGTCTCCTTCATTGGCAGGCAGATTCTTAACCACTGAGCCACCAGGGAAGCCCTGCCTAACGTTTTAAAGAAGCAGAATGACATTTCAAAGAGGTAACCGAATCTAGAAAGCACAGGATCAGAAAACAGGTTAGCAACAGCTAGAGTTCATGATTATTTTTCTAAAAATAGCTACTTATATTTTAGAAATACACAAAGGGTAATTTAAGAGGCTTTTTTAAAATAATAAAATATATGTCAAGTCCACATTGTAAACCAGATTTAAACTCAGTGAAGTGATCTTTCATACATTATACAGTGGCAATTACCATGTAAATAGATTTTAAATAAAGTGATGTATTATTTAAAACCTCAGTGTTATATAAAGCAAGCATGGGGGCAATGCTTGACGTCTATTTTATTTTCAAATGAGCAACCCCTTTCCACATACAGAGAAAGGACAACTATTGCACTAGATAATTTTAATTATAGTTCTCATACTAAAGTTCTGTAGTCCCTATGATTATACATTTCCCCCACATTTGTGGGAAACGTGATAATATCCCCTATATAATCATAAGTCTGACATTTTTCCCATTTGAAGGCATTCTCCTTTCAGAATTTTTTTAACGAGAACTGCTAGAGAATACATTTAATTCAGACTGTTATAAATGACCTACAATAATAAAAATCATGATCAATGAGAGCCAGAATTTCCTCCCTGATTAGAGAAATTTTTCAAAGTGTCCTTGCAGGAGCAGGTTGAAATGAAGGAGAGGAAGGGAAGGGAAAGGATTTAAAGAGGATTGCATGGGCTCTACAGAGGAGTCTGAGAGTCACATGGGAGTTGAGTAAGTGACCACCAATTAAGCCAGTTACATTCAGGCTCACTTGGTCTCTACCTAGGTAGGAGCCGTGGGGGTATCCTTCCCTTCCCGTGACTCTTCCTCTGTGTTCCTGACTCCAGGCTCATTGCCTATCAGCCATACCCCATTTAGGCCATGCCGATAAATGGAGGGTGAGGGAAGGTGGGGACGAATGGGTTCCTGAACACCAAGTGAGTTGACAGTGATGTGGGAGGGAGGATTCCCACACTTTATCTGAAGATATCCAGCTTGAGATTTACCTCTTCCACTCATTTCCTCTCACTAAAGAAGCAGAGACAAGGAAAAACACATTCTGGAGCATACATTTCCTAATTCAGTGATCTAGTCCCTTCAAAGCAAAAAATACTCTGCTTATTACTTGGAAATTGGGAACATAACTCTCTAGGATGTGTTCAATTGATATTTATCATCTAATAACCCCTGAATTCTCCTTGTCTCTTTCTTTTCCTACTCATCATCTAACTTTTCATTTGGATTCCATCTATCTTTGTTCCCAATGGTACCCTCCTATCCATTTCATATCAGATTACTTTAATAGCCCACTATCCATTTCAATGATATCAAATGTCCTTTTACTCAACAAAACATTTCTGAGCTCCTCCTCTAGAGATCTCGCAGAATGAAGAATATGGAGTAGGACAGTGTTCTCACAGTTTCTCATAGTTTTCATCACTGCATACGTAACCAAAGTTTTAATCTATCTTCCTAATGTCATCTTTCAACTTAGTTTAACTCTACATTGCTTTTTAAAGAATAGATACATGTATATGTATAACCAAATCACTTTGCTGTTCACCTGAAACTAACACAACATTGTTAATCAAATATACTCCAATATAAAATAAAAATTTTAAATAAATAAATAAAGCAAATGTAAATACTTCATCCTTGGCAATCAAACCATCACGTACTTACCCTTATCTCTAAACACTAAACCCCAGACTGTTCACTGAGCAAATTGCAGTTCAGTTGAAAGAAAGAGTGCCAGACCAGGGTATGAATTCACACTGTTGCCCTAGACAAAGGACTTAGCTTCTCTGTGATTCAGTTTCCCAATTTCTAAACTGGAGGTAATAGTTCTTCCTTCACAAAATTTTTGGAAGACTACAATGCCATGGTGTCAATAAAAATTATTTTGCAAACTGTAAAGGGCCATATCAAGATAAGTTATTATTTTTAACTGTCTTTCACATTTAGTGTTCCCAACACCAGACTTAAACTGTATTGAAACCATGACTGCCTGCGCTTTTCTTTCCACCAAATCTAATGCAATCTAGTGTAAATCTAATGTCAACTTCAAAGTCTATTTCAAGTTCTATTCACTTAACATTTACAATAACAGTAATAGATTACTCCTACTGAAACTTTGCTACATGCCATAAATAAAGCATTTCTAATGCACTATCTTATTTCATCTTCTTAACAACCTTACGAGGTAATACTATTAGAATCCTCATTGTACCTGAAGAGAGGGAGCATTACCTAACTTCAGGAACTTGATCACAGTGGCACAACTAATATACAACAGACTCATGAGTCAAGTGAGTTGGGCTCTTCAAGATTCCATGATCATAGCCACTACATTATATTTCACTTCCGTGGCCTTCTATTAAATCCCTCCCTTGTCTTCCACTTCATACTTTCCCACTTCTGGATTTCTATAGGGATGAATTTTTACTCAATTTTTCACTTTACACAACCTCTATATAGCAAGCTTTATTGCCCTGTAATGGCTATCAACTCATAAAGGGAAGGGGCCATAGATTATCTTTCACTTATGTTTTGCTCCACAGCTCCTATACATCCCTGCATGGAAAGCAAAAAAATTAATAAATAGACCTTGCCTTTACCTGACATTATAAGGAGACCAGATGAAAGAGAGAAATAATGTATGCAATAAAGAATAATGAAATAACAACACCTAATATGGAGATAATTTAAGAATTAGAATCCAAAGACTTTTCATTTTATTCTCCTTTACTCACTTATGGTTTGGGATTTCTTTACATTTGAAAAACATCACCCTGTATAAATAAGCCAGGTTTCCAATAAAATATGTTTCTTGCCTCTTCTGGCATGTGTAAGCAGTATATCTTTTGAGTTTGTTGGTAGTGGCCGACTTAATACTAAAATCCTTTTTAGTGTCTTATTAAGGAGAGTTGGTGAGGAATTGTGTTTAATATGTTAGTGAAGTTATAACCTGTCATGTTATTTAAATGCCTGATTTTGTAGTGTGTGTTAGCGTGTGTGTTTGTGTGTGATAATGATCTGTGCAGTGCTGTTCAAAGTTGAATTAGTTATCACTGGAGAAGGGATTACTAGTGCCCTCAAGGAAAAGCAGGGAAATAATTTTCTTGATTTTTTTCTTCATTAGGCCTTGGAGATTTAGTAAGAAATATCTGTTTGTTTGATTTGAACATTAAGCTCATAAAAGGGAAATTCTGTATAATACATGTATTTCTAAGTCTTCATGTACACACATTTATTTACATATAAACATACTCATAGCAATTGATTATCTCTTAATTAAAAGATGTGTGCAATCTAACCAAGCACAATAAATGAAAGAAAGCACCCTATTTCATATAGTTTAACCTCTCTGAGTATCAATTTTCTCAACTTTAAAAAGTAGATATTAAATTCCACCTCATAAGACCATCACAAGAATTCTGTGAGATAAGAAAACACAATGACTGGCATGTATTACACATTTGGTAAATGTGGATTCCTTAGCTCCTTATGACCAATCCTCCCCCAAAACATAAAATTGTTTATAAATCTCTCATATCAAGACAAATGATAATGAAGAAAATTGCAAATAAACAATTACTTCCTCTAGAAAAGTGGAGAACAAGGAAAGAAATTAATATAC
Organism: Phocoena phocoena; assembly: GCF_963924675.1. Classification (NCBI taxonomy): domain Eukaryota; kingdom Metazoa; phylum Chordata; class Mammalia; order Artiodactyla; family Phocoenidae; genus Phocoena; species Phocoena phocoena. The sequence continues at coordinate 24,298,431 of NC_089240.1, forward strand.
ATGTACATGACCTTTACCAGTAATCTTCCACGAAAATATGACTATCCCTAACAATCTAGAAGTCACTGATTATGTTTCTAGGGAACAGATGGGAAAGATGGTGCTTAACGGAGCAAAACAAAGGGAACAACCTATAAGATGAGATCCTTAGAGTCAGCAGATAAGTTGTCAGTTCATTTGACTTTATTCCTTCTCCTTCCTTTATTCCTTCTCCCACCAAGAAACATGAGGAGTAAATACTAGGAACTGACACTCAGAGTCAAAATACACACATAAATAGCAACATACATATTACAAATGTCATATGTGATAATTTTTACCTATCAAATTTTCTTAGTCCCTAGGCTATGACTAAGAAAGGGGCATTAACTAATAATTAGCCAAAAGACCTTTTTAGTGAGTACTTGGCCTGCATTAATAATCACCCTGGGCACTGTGAAGTATAGAGAAGGATAAGCTAGAGTTAAACCCAACAAATTTCCATTTAACTCAACACATGTGCGGGGAGACAGTGGTAAAATATTCCATGGGAGATCCAAAGACAAACCAAGACATTGCCCTTGCCTTGAAGAAGTATTTGGCCCAATAATGGATTATAGGGATGCTATTTGGCATAGGTTATAAGGGCTATAGATTTTGAAAAGAGAAAACTAACACTGAGCTCAAATGGGATTTTGTAATATTTCATTAAGTAAATGGGAATCTAGTTTTATCTTGAAAGATGGTAGTATTTGAATGGATGAAGTAGAGATAGGGCATGGTAATAGGTTATCATGGAATAGTGAACAAGAAGAATGGATTTGCTGGGACCTTCTTAACTGCTGACAACTCTTTCCAGAAAGATTATGTGAGAATGCTTAGTGATTTGCTAGAAATTGTGAACTATGGGTTGGTTTGTCTTTTGTTTTCTAGCAGCTAGATCCCAGTGGCCAAAGAGTAGTATTTGTCCATGATTGCCATGAACACCTGTGCTTAGACAATCTAAGTATTTATAAAAGAAAACTACCTATATGTGCCAATATCTGAGTCCAGAGATGACTGTTTATCAGAAGACTTACCACTTAAATTGGTCATCCATCTTTCAGAATACAACAAATTAGGTGAGTTTAAAATGCATTACAGGGCTTCTCTAGTGGCGCAGTGGTCAAGAATCCACCTGCCAATGCAGGGAACACGGGTTCAAACCTTGGCCCGGGAAGATCCCACATGCCATGGAGCAACTAAGCCCGTGCACCACAACTACTGAGCCTGTGCTCTAGAGCCCATGCTCTGCAACAAGAGAAACCACCGCAATGAGGAGCCCGCGCACTGCAACGAAGAGTAGTCCCTGCTCGCGGCAACTAGAGAAAGCCTGCATGCAGCAACAAAGACCCAACACAGCCAAAAATAAATAAAATTAATTTTTTAAAAATGCATTACATTTGACCCTTGAACAACATGGGTTTGAACTGTGTGGGTCCATGTCTATGCGGATATTTTTTAATAGTAAATACTACAGTATTACAGGGTCAGTGGTTAGTTGAATCTACAGATGTGGAGGGAACCCTAAATACAGACGGCCAGATAGCCTACTATAAGTTTTACCCAGATTAACCCCTGTGTTGTTCAAGAATCAACTGTATATGATTTTACGACATGGCTAGTTTTCAAGGTCGCAGAAAAGAGAAAAGGTGGCTTTATGTTTGAGTATATGCACATATTCTGACCCTCATCCCTGTACAACCATTTAAAGAGAAATAATTTGTTTTCATAGGAAAGCACAGTGCCAGTTACTGATTATCTCCATATTTACCAGAAATACTGATTATCTCCATATTTACTCTTAATTATATTTTTAAATAGGGCAAGTTCTTGGCAAATCTTTCATTAGTGAATACAGTAAAAGGCTAGATACAAAGAACTTGACACTGTAATTATGAACTCAAATTTCTTGTAGACATTTTTAATGCAGGTCATGTGGGAAGTCACCAAGAGATCTGTCAAAAAAAAAAGACAGTCACATGGATATAGACAAAGACCACCCAGATAACAAGCAAACATTATTAATTCAAAGCTTGCTCTATCAAGGGAGTCAGCCACCATCACTTGGATTTGGCAGAGATTCCAAGGCAAGCAGGGGAGTGGGAAAGCTTTATAGTGGAAAAAATGGAAGTCTTCAGGTATGCCCTGATTGAGGCTGTTGATATGGGGAAACTGGAGGTGGGTTAACTAGAAGTAGGGCATCTTTGGGGATAAAATAGGGGAATATATCTGTCATTCTCTGCTTGGTTCTAAGTTGTAAGTGGGGACAAAAATTAGGGAAACAGATGGTTATTGACCAAGTTCTGACCATTTGGGACCAATTGCTGTGGTTGTAGTTTTGCTTCCTGGACTGGTTGCTCTACACGTTGTGGATCAGAGACCTATTTTTATATATGGTCTGGCCATAGTCCCTTTGTATATCCAGCCTCTCAAGCATTAGTCTCGAATTATTTGGACTTAATGTTATAAATAGGCTCTTATTTGCATGAGAAAAAATTGTGACAGCTTCATCATGATACGATTTCTTCTTTATTCATTCAATAAATTCAACAGTTATAAGCCCCTACTATGTGAAAGGTAGAATCTAAACAATCACTAAACCTTCCTCATATCTAAAGCAATGAAACGTTAGCATTATGGCAGATTACCTTACAATATGCTTGTTGAAGCAAACAAAAACCTGATAACAATAATTTGTCCATTGAATTAAAAATATGTTTATGAAGAAAAGAACAATTCCTCAATCTTGCTTTGAGTTTGTTTCAACATCTATAAATATATTAGCACTTAACCTGTCATTGTGTTACAATATATTGAGATAATAATATTTTAATTTATTTTCTATTATACAATAATTTCATTTCTTAAGGGGCAAAAAGAAATTCAAGGCAAAGAGATAATATTTCACAGCTTAAGTTTTTAAATTCCTTTTTTATAGTACTCTCAGATAACTGGGAAAAGGAAATCATTCCCATTTGAAAGTTGAGAAAACAGAATCGTAGAACCATACTAACTCACCAAATATCTAGATAGAGTCTATGTCATAAATTAGATTTCCTGCATTCTACTTCCATGTTCTTTTCTCTATACTCTCCACCCTCTATGTAATTGCTGAGGTGAATGCAATTTTATCAGTCGTGCAATAACCTTACATGTGAAGGAAAAAAAACACCAATAACACACTTGACATGACAAGCAAATAAAATGCTAATGAAATTATACACAAGAATGACTTTTGCTTTCTCTTCTCCCAGGACCAACACCCACTCTCCCAATCATAAAGTAAAGTTGAGTAAAAGAATGACACTCAACCCATGCATAAGGGTAGACAAAACAGTTATCTTGACTACAAAGACGGGGAATGAGGAATTAACAAGAACAAGACAGTGGTGGAAGGAAGAAGAGAAGTTTTAGAAAAAATAGTCTGCATAACTGAAATATAATCAAAACTTTACAGAGGGCTTCAAGAAACATCTTATTCTAAGGCTGAGTCAAAGAAAAACACACCTAGAATACCTTTTGTGGCAGAAAGTAAGAAAATTCTCAAAGAATGTTGAGAATAACTCAAAAGGAAGTAGAAGCTACTTTTTTTTGTAAAATGTATTATAAAAAGTGGCCGATGTTCTTTTTTATTGAACTGTAGTTGATTTATAATATTATGTTAGTTTCAGGTATACAGCAGGGATTCAATTATGTATATATATTATTTTCCATATAGACTATTATAAAATATTGAATATAGTTCCCTGTGCTGTACAGTAAATCCTTGTTGTTTATCTGGTTTATATATAGTGGTGTGTATCTGTTAATCCCGTACTCCTAATTTATCCTACTCCCCTTTCCCCTTTGGTAACCATAAGTTTGTTTTCTATGTTTGTGAGTCTATTTCTGTTTTGTAAATAAGTTCACGTGTATTATTTTTAGATTCAACATATAAGTGATATCATATAATATTTGTCTTTCTCTGGCTGACTTACTTCATTCAGTATGATAAATTCTACATCCATCCATGTTGCTGCAAATGGCAATATTTCAATCATTTTTTATGGCTGAATGATATTCCATTGTGTGTGTGTATTGGGGGTGTGTGTGTGTATAATACACACAATTTGGTATTAATAATAATAAAGGTGGCCAAAACAATACTAATATATTATAACCCTTTAAATAAAATAAGTAGTTATGGGTCCATAATGATAGCAGAGAGAGAGAGAGAGAAAGAGCTAGAGAAAGGTACAGTGCCTCCATAAGGTAGACTATCAACTAATAAATATAGGAAGAATGATGGAGTAAAAGTTAATATTTTTTGGCAATTTTAAGTATTCAATATTCAAATAAAATATCAATGGTTGCTAAAATTAATGAATGAAAGTTCAAAAGGGAACAGGACATGCGAATATCTTCAAAAGTCTCTCCCATATTACTTAGTAAGTGTAAATGAGAAAATAGCAACCATACCATGGAGAAACCTGGCAGGGATCACCATGTCTAAGTGATCAAAATCAACATCACCAATAATTAAAACAACATCATGTGCCTCCTAATATAATGCACTAGTAAAAACACAACAAATCATATGTAGTATTCCTGCCAAAAATACATAACCTAAATCTAATCAGGAGGAAATTTTAGACAATCCAAAACTGAAGGACATTCTACAAAATACCTGGTCTGTGCAAATTAAAGGAGCCAAAGAAATATGAATTAAAGGAGCCAAAGAAATATGACAACTGAATACAAAATCTGATCCTGGATTGGATCCTGGACAGGAAAAAAGAGTTGTTATAATGGACGTTATTGAAACAATTGCAGTAATTTGAATATGAATGCAGATAGATGATACAACAGTATCAGTGTTAAGTATCCTGATTTTGATAATTATACTGTGATTACATAAGATGATATTTTTGTTCATAAAGACCACACAGTGAAATGTGAAATGTTTAGGGGAAATGAGGAATGATGCCTATAAATGGCAAATCATTATCTACATACAGACATAAAGAGACACAAAGAGAGACAGACAGAGAGAGGGAGAGAGAAAGCATGAATGGCAAACAATTAATAGTTCGTGAACCTGGGTGAAGATGAGGGATAGATAAGAGTTATTTATACTACGATTACCACTTTTAAATTGTTCGAAATTATTTCAAAATTAAAACATTAAAAGTTGGAGTAATAACAAAATTGCAGAAGTAAAAACTTTTTCACAGCAAAGTTAACCTTCTGCTAGTAGAGCTCCTGAATCTTATTAAGATAAATAAGTCTTTTCCACTTCTCCAACCTTAAGATTTTTTTTTAACATTATAATTGGAGTATGATTTCTTTACAATGGTGTGTTAGTTTCTGCTTTATAACAAAGTAAATCAGTTATACACAAACATATATCCCCATATCTCTTCCCTCTTGCATCTGCCTCCCTCCCACCCTCCCTATCCCACCCTTCTAGCTGGTCACAAAGCACCGAGCTGATCTCCCTGTGCTATGTGGCTGCTTCCCACTAGCTATCTATTTTACATTTGGTAGTGTATATATGTTCATATATACAGTATCACTCTCTCACTTTGTCCCAGCTTACCCTTCCCCCTCCCCAAGTTCTCAAGTCCATTCTCTAGTAGGTCTGTGTCTTTATTGCCATCTTGCCCCTAGGTTCTTCAGAACCACTTTTTTTTTTTTTTTTTAGATTTCATATATATGTGTTAGCATATGGTATTTGTTTTTCTCTTTCTGACTTACTTCACTCTGTATGACAGACTCTAGGTCCATCCACCTCACTACAAATAACTCAATTTCATTTCTTTTTATGGCTGAGTAATATTCCATTGTATATATGTGCCACATCTTCCTTATCCATTCATCTGTTGATGGACACATAGGTTGCTTCCATGTCCTGGCTATTGTAAATAGAGCTGCAATGAACATTGTGGTACATGACGCTTTTTGAATTATGGTTTTCTCAGGGTATATGCCCAGGAGTGGGATTGCTGGGTCGTATGGTAGTTCTATTTTTAGTTTTTTAAGGGGCCTCCATATTGTTCTCCATAGTGGCTGTATCAAGTTACATTCCCACCAACAGTGTATGAGGGCTCCCTTTTCTCCACACCCTCTCCAGCATTTATTGTTTGTAGACTTCTTTTTTTTTTTCTTTTCTTTTTTTTTTTCCATACGCGGGCCTCTCACTGTTGTGGCCTCTCCCGTTGCGGAGCACAGGCTCCGGACACGCAGGCTCAGCGGCCATGGCTCACGGGCCCAGCCACTCCGCGGCATGTGGGATCTTCCCAGACCAGGGCATGAACCCGTGTCCCCTGCATCAGCAGGCGGACACTCAACCACTGCGCCACCAGGGAAGCCCTGTAGACTTATATATATATATATATATATATATATATATATTTTAACCTCTTTATTGGGGTATAATTGCTTTACAATGGTGTGTTAGTTTCTGCTTTATAACAAAGTGAATCAGTTATACATATACATATGTCCCCATATCTCTTCCCTCTTGCGTCTCCCTCCCTCCCACCCTCCCTATCCCACCCCTCCAGGCGGTCACAAAGCACCGAGCCGATATCCCTGTGCCATGTGGCTGCTTCCCACTAGCTATCTACCTTACGTTTGGTAGTGTGTATATGTCCATGACTCTCTCTCGCCCTGTCACAGCTCACCCTTCCCCCTCCCCATATCCTCAAGTCCGTTCTCCAGTAGGTCTGTGTCTTTATTCCTGTCTTACCCCTGGGTTCTTCATGACACTTTTTTCTTCTTAAATTCCATATATATGTGTTAGCATATGGTATTTGTCTTTTTCTTTCTGACTTACTTCACTCTGTATGACAGACTCTAGGTCTATCCACCTCATTACAAATAGGTCAATTTTGTTTCTTTTTATGGCTGAGTAATATTCCATTGTATATATGTGCCACATCTTCCTTATCCATTCATCCGATGATGGGCACTTAGGTTGTTTCCATCTCTGGGCTATTGTAAATAGAGCTGCAATGAACATTTTGGTACATGACTCTTTGGATTTTGGTTTTCTCGGGGTATATGCCCAGGAGTGGGATTGCTGGGTCATATGGTAGTTCTATTTGTAGTTTTTACGGAACCTCCATATTGTTCTCCACAGTGGCTGTATCAATTTACATTCCCACCAACAGTGTATGAGGGTTCCCTTTTCTCCACACCCTTTCCAGCATTTATTGTTTGTAGACTTCTTTTTTTTCTTTTCTTTTTTTTTCCGTACGCGGGCCTCTCACTATTGTGGCCTCTCCCGTTGCGGAGGACAGGCTCCGGACGCGCAGGCTCAGTGGCCATGGCTCATGGGCCCAGCCGCTCTGCGGCATGTGGGATCTTCCCAGACTGGGGCATGAACCTGTGTCCCCTGCATTGGCAGGCGGACACTCAACCACTGCGCCACCAGGGAAGCCCTGTAGACTTTTTGATGATGGTCATTCTGACCAGTGTGAGGTGATACCTCATTGTAGTTTGTTTTTTTTTTTGATTTACATTTCTCTAATGATAAGTGATGCTGAGCATCCTTTCATGTGTTTGTTGGCAATCTGTATCTCTCCTTTGGAGAAATGTCTATTTAGGTCTTCTGCCCATTTTTGGATTGGGTTGTTTGTTTTTTTGATATTGAGCTGCATGAGCTACTTGTAAATATTGGCGATTAATCCTTTGTCAGTTGTTTCATTTGCAAATATTTTCTCCCATTCTGAGGGTTGTCTTTTCGTCTTTATAACGTTTTCCTTTGCTGTAGAAAAGCTTTTAAGTTTTATTAGGTCTCATTTGTTTATTTTTGTCTTTATCTCCATTTCTCTAGGAGGTAGGTCAAAAAGGATCTTGCTGTAATTTGTCATAGAGTGTTCTGCCTATATTTTCCTCTAAGAGTTTTACAGTGTCTGGCCTTACATTTAATCCATTTTGAGTTTATTTTTGTATATGGTGTTAGGGAGTGTTCTAATTGCATTCTTTTACATGTAGCTGTCCAGTTTTCCCAGCACCACTTATCGAAGAGGCTGTCTTTTCTCCATTGTATATTCTTGCCTACTTTATCAAAAATAAGGTGACTGGGCTTCCCTGGTGGCACAGTGGTTGGGAGTCTGCCTACCGATGCAGGGGACACAGGTTCGTGCCCCGGTCCAGGAGGATCCTACGTGCCGTGGAGCGGCTGGGTCCGTGGGCCGTGGCCACTGGGCCTGCACATCCGGAGCCTGTGTTCTGCGGCGGAAGAAGGCGCAGCAGTGATAGGCCCACGTACCGCAAAAAATAAATAAATAAATAAAAATAAGGTGACCATATATGCGTGGGTTTACCTCTGGGCTTTCTATCCTGTTCCATTGATCTATGTTTCTGTTTTTGTGCCAGTAGCATACTGTCTTGATTGCTGTAGCTTTGTAGTATACTCTGAAGTCCAGGAGCCTGATTCCTCCAGCTCTGTTTTTCTTTCTCAAGATTGCTTTGGCTATTCGGGGTCTTTTGTGTTTCCATACAAATTGTGAAAGTTTTTGTTCTAGTTCTGTGAAAAATGCCAGTGGTAGTTTGATAGCGATTACATTGAATCTGTAGATTGCTTTGGGTAGTAGAGTCATTTTCACAATGTTGATTCTTCCAATCCAAGAACATGGTATATCTCTCCATCTGTTTGTATCATGTTTAATTTCTTTCATCAGTGTCTTATAGTTTTCTGCATACAGGTCTTTTTTCTCCCTAGGTAGGTTTATTCCTAGGTATTTTATTCTTTTTGTTGCAATCGTAAATGGGAGTGTTTCCTTAATTTGTCTTTCAGAGTTTTCATCATTAGTGTATAGGAATGCAAGAGATTTCTGTGCATTAATTTTGTATCCTGCTACTTTACCAGATTAGTTGATTAACTCTAGTAGTTTTCTGGTAGCACGTTTAGGATTCTCTATTTTCTATTATCAGGTCATCTGCAAACAGTGACAGCTTTACTTCTTCTTTTCCAATTTGGATTCCTTTTATTTCTTTTTCTTCTCTGGTTGCTGTGGCTAAAAGTTCCAAAACTATATTGAATAATAGTGGTGAGAGTGGACAACCTTGTCTTGTTCCTGATCTTAGAGGAAATGGTTTCAGCTTTTCACCATTAAGAACGATGTTGGCTGCGGTTTCATCATATATGGCCTTTATTATGTTGAGGTAAGTTCCCTCTATGCCTACTTTCTGGAGAGTTTTTATCATAAATGGGTGTTGAATTTTGTCAAAAGCTTTTTCTGCATCTATTGAGATGATCATATGGTTCTTCTCCTTCAATTTGTTAAAATGGTTTAACACATTGACTGATTTCCATATATTGAGGAATCCTTGCATTCCTGGTATAAACCCCACTTGATCATGGTGTATGATCCTTTTAATGTGGTGTTGGATTCTGTTTGCTACTATTTTGTTGAGGATTTTTGCATCTATAGTCATCAGTGATATTGGCCTGTAGTTTTCTTTCTTTGTGACATCTTTGTCTGGGTTTGGTATCAGAGTGATGGTGGCCTCGTAGAATGAGTTTGAGAGTGTTCCTCCCTCTGCTATATTTTGGAAGAGTCTGAGAAGGATAGGTGTTAGTTCTTTTATAAATGTCTGATAGAATTCGCCTGTGAAGCCATCTGGTCCTGGACTTTTGTTTGTTGGAAGATTTTTAATCACAGTCTCAGTTTCAGTGCTTGTGATTGGTCTGTTTATATTTTCTATTTTAAAATAAAAAATAATTACTAAAAATAAAAAAAAAAAATTAATTTAAAAAAGAAAGAAAGAAGAGAGCAACCAAACCAAAAAACAAATCCACCAAAGATAACAAGCGTTAAAAACTATACTAAAAAAAAAAAAAAGAAAGAAAGAAAAGAAAAAACGGACAGACAGAACCCTAGGACAAATGGTAAAAGCAAAGCTATACAGACCAAATGACAGAAAGAAACATACACACTCACAAAAAGAGAAAAAGGATAAAAGATATATATATCGCTATTGGAAATAAAAGGAACAGAGCAACCAGATCAGTAAACAAATCTACCAGTGATAATAAACTCTAAATACTAAACTAAGATAAACTTAAAGCCAGGAACAAATTAGATGCAGAAAGCAAACTCCAAGTCTACAGTTGCTCCCAAAGTCCACCGCCTCAATTTTCGATAGATTCATTGTCTGTTCAGGTATTCCATAGATGCAGGATACATCAAGTTGGTTGTGGAGATTTAATCCACTGCTCCTGAGGCGGCTGGGAGAAATTTCCCTTTCTCTTCTTTGTTTGCAGAGCTCCTGGGGTTCAACTTTGCATTTGGCCCCGCCTCTGCTTGTAGGTCACCTGAGGGCATCTGTTCCTTGTGCAGACAGGACAGTGTTAAAGTAGCAGCTGATCAGGGGGCTCTGGCTCATTCAGGCCGGGGGAAGGGAGGGGTACAAAATGCGGGGTGAGTCTGTGGCAGCAGAGGCCAGCGTGACTTTGCAACCTAAGCCCAAGAATCACCTAACATATGCATACAAGAACCCTGCCTCAGGCCCTGCTTTCAAAGAAACCCAGGCTAATAAATCAGCAAGTGTTATTTTAGGCAGTTAACCTAAATTTAATAAGCCTCAGTTTCCTCATCTATAAAATAGAGATGAACAGATCTGTTTTGTAAGGCTCAGGAGCCTAGTATGTCAAGTGCTTAGCACAATATATAAACTCCATAAGAAAGATGATGACGATGATGATGACGATGACAACTATGACAATGATGGTGATGAATGTGAAATGCAATAATACAATAATAGTAGGGGACTTTAACACCACACTTACATCAATGGACAAATCATCCAGACAGAAAATCAATAAGGAAACAGTGGCCTTAAATGACACATTAGACCAGTTGGACTTAAGAGGTATCTAAAGGACATTACATCCAAAACCCACAGAAAACACATTCTTTTCAAATGCATATGGAACATTCTCCAGGATGGATCACACACTAGGTCACAAAGCAAATATCAACAACTTTAAGAAGACAGAAATTATATCAAGCATTTCTTCTGAGCACAACGGTATGAAACTAGAAATCAATTACAGGAAGAAAAATGGGAAAAACACAAACACGTGGAGATTAAACAACATGCTACTAAATAACTAATGGGTCAATGAAGAACTGAAAGAGGAATTTGAAAATACATCGAGAAATGAAAATAAAAGCACAACTTTCTAAAACCTATAGAACAAAGCAAAATCAGTTCTAAGAGGGAAGCTTATAGCAATACAGACGTATCTCAAGAAACAGGAAAATGTTGGATTTCCCTGGTGGTCCAGTGTTTAAGACTCCACACTTCAACTGCATGGGGCACGGGTTCAATCCCTGGTCAGGGAAGTTCTGCATGCCATGCAGTGCGGCCAAAAAAAAATTAAACAAGAAAATATCAAATAAACAACCTAAACTGCCATCTAAAGAAATTAGAAAAAGAAGAACAAAAAAAGTCCAAATTCAGCAAAAGGAAGTAAATAATAAAGGTCAGAGCAGAATTAAATAAAATAGAGATTAAAAAAAGAGAAAGAGAGAATAGATCAATGGAACAAAGAGCTGGTTCTTTGAAAAGATAAACAAAATTAATAAGCCTTTAGGCAGGCTCATTAAAGAAAAAAAGAGGACCCAAATAAGCAAAATACTAAATGAAAGAGGAAAAATAACAACCAATACCACAGAGATATAATAAATCATAAGAGAATACTATGAACAGTTATATGCCAACAAAATGGGGAACCTAGAAGATATGGATAAATTCCTAGAAACATACAACCTTCTAAAATTGAATTGGGAAGAAACAGACAAGCTGAACAGACTCACTACTAGTACTGAAATTGAATCATTTTCAATTTCAAACTCCCAACAATTTCAAATGCTCAACAAACAAGAGTCCAGGACTAGACTGCTTCATGGGGGAATTCTACCAAGCACAGAAAGAAGGGTTAATACCTATACTTCTCAAACTATTCCAAAAATTGAAGAGGAAGGAACACTCCCAAATTTATTCTATGAAACCACCAATACCCTGATACGAAAACCAGACAAAGACACTACCAAAAAAGCAAATAACAGGCTAATATCTCTGATGAATATTGATGCAAAAACACTCAACAAAATATTAGCAAACTGAAATTAACAAAATATAAAAAGGATCTTACACCATGATCAAGTGGGATTTATTCTAGGGATGCAAGGATGGTTTAATATCCTCAAATCAGTCAATGTGATACACCACATGAACAAAACAATGGATAAAAATCACACAGTCACCTCAATAAATGCAAAAAATTTTTTTGACAAAATTCAACATCTATTTATAATAAAAATGTTCTACAGAGTTGGTAAAGAGAGAACATATCTCAACATAATAAAGAGCATTTATGACAAACCCACAGCTAACATCATAGTCAATAGTAAAAAACTGAAAGCTTTCCTCTAAAATCAGGAACAAGACAAGGATGTTCACTCTTGCCATTTCTATTTCATATATTATTGGAAGTCCTACACACAGCAATCAGACAAGAAAACGAAATAAAAGGCATTCAAGTTGGAAGGGAAGAAGTAAAACTGTTACTATTTGCAGATGGCATGATATTGAAAGATCTAAAATCTCCACCAAGGATGGACCTAGAGACTGTCATACAGAGTGAAGTAAGTCAGAAAGAGAAAAACAAATACCATATGCTAACACATATATATGGAATCTATAAAAAGAAAAAAATGGTTCTGAAGAACCTAGGGGCAGGACAGGAATAAAGACACAGATGTAGACAATGGACTTGAGCACATGGGGAGGGGGAAGGGTAAGCTGGGACAAAGTGAGAGAGTGGCATGGACATATATACACTACCAAATGTAAAATAGATAGCTAGTGGGAAGCAGCCACATAGCACAGGGAGATCAGCTCGATGCTTTGTGACCACCTAGAGGGGTGGGATAGAGAGGATGGGAGGGAGACGCAAGAGGGAGGAGATATGGGGATATATGTATAGCTGATTCACTTTGTTATAAAGCAGAAACTAACACACCATTGTAAAACAATTAGACTCCAATAAAGATGTTAAAAAAATAAAAAATAAAGTCTCCACCAAAAAACTGTTAGAACTAATAAATGAATTCAGTAAAGCTGCATGATACAAGATTAATATATAAAAATCTGTTGCTTTTTTATGTACTAATAATGAACTATCAGAAAGAGAAATCACAAAAACAATCCCATTTAGAATCACATCAAAAAGAATAAAATACCTAGAAATAAACTTAACCAATGGGACTTCCCTGGTGGTCCACTTAAGAATCTGCCTTCCAAGGCAGGGGATGCTGGTTTGATCCCTGGTTGGGGAACTAAGATTCCACATGCTGCAGGACAACTAAGCCCATGTGCCACAACTACTGACCCCACATGCCACAACTAGAGAGAAGCCCTTGTGCTGCAACAAAGTGCCCACATGCTGTAGCTAAGACAAAACCAATGCTGCCAAAAATAAATAAATAAATAAATATTTTTTAAAGAATAAAATAAACTTAACCAAAGAGGTGAAAGACCTATACTCTAAAAACTATAAATTATTGATGAAGGAAATTGAAGATGTTACAAAGAAACAAAGATATCCTGTGTTCATGGATTGGAAGAATTAATATTGTTAAAATGGCCCAAAGCAGTCTACAGATTTAATGCAATCCCTATCAAAATACCTGTGGCAATTTTCAGAGAACTAGAACAAATAATCCTAAAATTGATATAGAACCACAAAGGACCCTGAATAGCCAACTCAGTCTTGAGAAAAAAAGAATAAAGCTGGAGGTATCATGTTCCCTGACTTCAGACTATACTACAAAGATACAGTAATCAAAAGCAGTATGGTACTGGCACAAAAACAGACACATAGATCAATGGAACAGGGTAGAGAGTGCATGAATAAACACATACACTTATGGTCAATTAACCTATGACAAAAGAGACAAGAATATACAATGGAGAAAAGACAGTCCTTCAATAAGTGGTGCTCAGAAAACTGGAGAGCTGCATGTAGAAAAATGAATTTAGAATGTTTTCTCACACCATATACACAAATAAATTTAAATGGATTAAAGACCTGAATGTAAGACCAGAAACCATAAAACTCCTAGATGAAAACATAGGCAGAATACTCTTTGACATAAATGCTAGCAATGTTTTTTTGAATCTGTCTCCTAAGGCAAGGGAAACAAAAGCAAAAATTAAAAATGGGACTTAGTTAAACTTGAAAGCTTTTGCACAGCAAAGGAAACCATCAACAAAATGAAAAGACAATCTACTGGACAGGAAAATGTATTTGCAAATGATATGTCCGATAAGGGGTTAATATGGAAAATATATAAATAGCTCATACAACTCAACATCAAAAAAACAAGGAACCCAATCAAAAAATAGGTAGAAGACCTGAACAGACATTTTTCCAAAGAAGACATACAGATGGCCAACAGGCACATGAAAAGATGCTGAACATCACGGGAAATGCAAATCAAAACCATAATGTGATCTCACCTCACACCTGTCAGAATGGCTATCATCAAAAAGACCACAAATAACAAATATTGTCGAGGATGTGGAGAAAAGGGAATGCTTGTACACTTTCGGTAGTAAAGTGAACTGGTGCAGCCACTGTGGAAAACAGTATGGAGGTTCCTTAAAACACTAAAAATAGAGCTACCATATGATCCAGCGATTCCACTCCTGGGTATATATCCAAAGACAATGAAAACACTAACTCAAAAAGACATATGCACCCCAATGTTCATAGCAGCATTGTTTACAATAACCAAGATATGGAAGCAACCTAAGTGTCCATCAACAGATGAGTGGATAAAGAAGATGTGGTAAATATATACAATAGAATATTACTCAACCATAAAAATAATGAAATTTTGCCATTTGCAACAACATGGATGGATCTGGAAGGTATTATGCTTAGTGAACTAAGCCAGACAAAGACAAATAATGTATGTTTTCACTTATATGTGGAATCTAAAAAATAAAACAAACTAATGAATACAACAAAATAGAAACAGACTTACAGATACAGAAAAGAAACTAGTGATTATCAGCGGGTTGAGGGTGGGACAAGATAGGGGTGGAGATTAAGATGTTCAAACTACTGGGTATAAAATAAGATACAAGGATGTAATGTACAGCACACGGAACATATCCAATATTTTATAATAACTTTAAATTGAGTATAATATATAAAAATACTGAATCACTATGTTGTATACCTGAAAGTAATATAATATTGAAAATCAACTCTACTTCAACAAAAATAAATTAAATAAAATAGATGAGACAGAGGGATCAATGCAACAAAATAGCAGAGCAGGTGTCTGAACACTAAAGGACCAACCCACTCAACCACCTGATTTTGTAAATTTAAGTTTTAATCAAGTATAATCATGTTCTTTTATGAAGTCATGTATTGTCTATGGCTGCTTTTGTGTTGCAACAGCAGAGCTGAGTATTTGCAACAGAGAACATATTGCTACAAAGCCTAAATTATTTACTATCTGACCCTTTACAGAAAAAGTTTGTAAACCTCTGGACTACAGTGAGTAATACATATTTCAAATCATTGAGAGATATAAATAATGAAATACATTATATAGGGATAACAGGCAACCTATCTGGAAAATAAAATAAAGCATATCCTGGATATCAAAATAAATACCAAATTGATAAAAATTGTAAAGCAAAAATTAAAACAGTAACAGTGGTAGAAGAAATCACAGTATGCATTTCTATACTGTTGGGATGTGACACGCTATAAACTTGTTTGAAAGGCCAATGATCACAAAAAAAAAAAAAAGGAGGAGGGAGGGGGGAAAAAAGAAGGAAGAAAAGAAGAAAGATGTAGAGGTAAAGTGAGAAATACATTTACCCCAGACATTACAGGAATAGTAGCTTTAAAGATTCAAATTATTCTTATCAAGTAATAATTTTAAATGAACTAAAATAAAAGGAATTGTAAAAGTAATTTTCATTTGAAAATAACACACAATTGAAACATATTTTTAAATGTTAAGGCTCACTAAACATGAGCCTTCCTTAACACCCCCAAACCAAGTCAATTTCCCATGTTTCATGCTCTCATGTCACATTTACACATTTTCATTATAAAAATCCTTTCAATTTTGAATTGTATATGTTATATGTTTGTCTCTGTTGTTAATTTTTAGTCCAATTTTAGTAGTGGAATTTAACCAATGAAATTGCAAAATCCTACTTTGCTCAACTTTCTTTTTTACTGTGGTTAAATATACACAACATAAAATTTACAATTTTAAAACCATTTTTAAGTTTACAGTTCAATGGCATTAAGTACATTCACATTGTTGTGGAACCATCACTACCATCCATACCCAGAAGTTTTTCCTCTTCCCCAGCTGAAACTCTACACCCATTAAACAGTAACTTCCCAATGCCCCCTACCCTCAACCCCTGACAATCACCACTGTACTTTGTCTCTGAATTTGACTACACTAGGTACCTCATAAGTGCTATCGCACAATATTTGCCCTTGTGTGACTGGCATATTTCACTTAGCATGATGTCTTCAAGGCTCATCCATATTCTAATATGTGTCTGAAATTCTTTCCTTTTTAAGGCTGATTGATAGTCCATTGCATGTATATACCACATTATACTTATCCATTCATCCATCAATGTGTACTGGGTTGCTTCTACTTTTTGGCTACTCTGAGTAATGCTGCTATGAACATGGGTGTACAAATATCTATTTGAGTTCCTGCTTTGAATTCTTTTGGGTATATATTCAGAAGTAGAATTGCTGGATCATATGGTAATTCTATGTTTAATGTTTTTTTTAAGAACTGCTATACTGTTTTCCACAGTGGCTGCATCATTTTACATTCCCAACCAGCAGTGCACAAGGGTTCTAATTTCTGTACTTCCTCATGAACACTTGTTATTTTGTTTTTGCTTTTATGATAGCCATCCTAAAGGGTGTCAAGTGATATCTAATTGTGGTTTTGATTTGCATTTCCCAAATGATTAATGAATGGTATCAAGCATCTTTTCATGTTCTTGTTGGCCATTTGTATATCTTCTTTGGAGAAAAGTCTATTCAAGTCTTTGTCCATTTTTAAATTGGATTGTTTGAATTTTTTGTTGTTGTGACACAGGCATTCTTTACATATACTGGATATCAATCTATTATCAGATATATGATTTTCAAATATTTTCTCCCATTCCTGTGGGTTTCATTTTCACTCTGTTGATAAGAGGCCTTTGAAACACTCAAGTGTTTATTTTTGTTGTAGTACAATTTGCCTATTTTTAATTTTGTTGTTTGTGTTTTTGGTGTCTTTGCTTAACATTTTATTCCCAGTGCCTATTTCATAAGAGGCACTTGGTAAATATTTATTGAATCAAAGACATAGAAAGATTGGTAGAGCCATAGATATGGATATAATTGTCTCATTATATGCAGTAGTTATGAACTATAAAGTCCTCGTGAATATCAAGTTACTAAACACTCAGCATTCTCTTACGGGAAATGCAGGGTTAGGTTCTTGCAAGCCTCTGTTCATACCATTTTCATCAATTAATCAATACATAACCTTGATTTATGTGTGTTTCTGTTTAAAGACAACTTGTTTAATATATATTGTTGATTCATTAACATTGGACTTATGGCCAAGAGCATTACAACGCATGTCTGAATGATGTTTATCTAACACACATATTTTCTCCATAAGGCACATCACAGCCTTCTTGCACTTAGGAGCACTAGACTGTACTTCAGCTCTATGCATGGGGGCCATTTTCAGCAGCAAAATCACCAAGAAAAAGCACACACACCAAAAAAAGGCACTAAATACACTGTGAAAAGAACACTTGTTTATACTCTGAGAGCTGACACAAGAAGACAGAGCATCACCTTGCTTGACCTCAGCTGGGAACATGTGTGTAACGTGACTTGAATTTTTCACTACTTTTTACATGTCCCCAAATGATCACAAAAGCACTGCAGTTATTGATTTTGGGCTTACAAATAAATTTTAGCAAGTGGGCAAATTTACAAATATAGAATCCATGAATAATGAAGCTCCACTACATTTATGTAGATATATCAGCAAAGACATAGTCACAGACATATAGGTAAAGATATCAACATGTTCATACACGAAAACATAGATATATGGATATAGCCATAGCCATTCCACAGACACAGACACATACAGATACAGACTTCAATACATATATACATATATCTACTTATCAGATTGACAAAGATTGATAGTATATAATATTGGAGCAAATGATTAATTAACAACCTCTTTCATACAATCTTGATTTGAATACAAATTACTACCAACATTAGAAAGGGAGTGTGGAAATAACTATCAAAAATTTAAACGTGCATATACTTCACTGAAAAATCCACTTTTAGAAATCTATCCTATGAAATAATTGTAGAAGTGATCAATTTTACAAGTACAAGTATCTTCAATCTGGCATTGCTTGTAATCATGAAAAATTAAAAATAATCAAAACAGCCCTTGAGGAGAACTGGTTAAATACATTATAGTCCATCAATACAATGGAATATTAGGCAGTTGTTAAAAATAACGATCTGCATGTGGCAACACAGAATGATGCTCGTAATATGTGTGAAATAGAAAAAGGAAATTGCATTATAGTGTGTAAATTGTGAAGTAACCTTGTTGAATCCAAATATATATGGTTGTATATATTTCATTTACATTTCAGTGTAAACATTTTATTTATGCATACAAGATAGCTGAAATGATATCAACATTGATTGTCTCTGCGTCATGGGCTGGCTTTTTGCTCTCAGATCCCTCTCCCACATCTCTCTGTCCTTTACTGCATCACAAGGAACTACATATCTTTGTGTCCCTTTCCCTCTGGCTCCCAAATAAGTTCAAGTATTTGGAGGCAATGTTGTAAGATTAGACGGTGGGAGGAGGGGAGAAGCCAGGGTCTTTCCTCCGCTTACTGTCTGCTTTGGGCCATGTCTCCAGCAGCAACAGTAGCTCCTCTGCTCCACCTCTGAAGTCTAGTGAGGCTTTTCCTTTGTGGCTCCATCTCCCACCAGGCTGACCTATTATAGTTCCAGCTTCCACTATCAGTATCTCATCTTTAGTGACAATGGCCCCTCTCTTTATCCTGTCAGCCTCAGTGTGGCAGCAGTTTCTGCTTCTGCTAATGTCTAGATTGCCTTATGCTCCCTCTTTGGATCCTCAGATCCTCAATGACCCTCCTAAGTAAGCCCTTGTATGAAATTTCCTCTGCGTAAAATACCTAGAACAATTTCTCTTTTCTGACTGGAACCTGACCGACACGGTAATTGGATAGGGAGGAGGGAAAATACTGTCAATGTTGCTTGTTTGACAAAATAACACAATACCAGGGGGAAAGGAACCATTCTAAAAATTTTCTTCCAAAAAATGAAAATCTGAGGAAACTTCACATTTTACAGTGATCACAGAGTAATAAAAGAAATTGTCTTTCAACCATAAACATTATACAGTAAATGACTACTGTAATCCATGATTCTTCACCATCCTAAATAATAAACTTTGCTTAACATTCATTACTGTTTCATTTCAAACTAGAAACAAATCAAACCTTACAGTCTTTGGCCCTGTTTGATCTGTGGCACCACGTTTTCATATGGCATGTTGTTCTGTCTCCTAATTTGGTTGATATGCTGACCTTACAGGAAAGACCTACCTAGCTATCCCTGGAGGGTCACCTCAGATTGGCCAAGATTAAAATGATGGATAATGTCCAATGTAGGTAAAGGTATGAGAATACCTGGACTTAAATACTTTAATTTGGCATCTTGCAAGATTTTCCTTAGTTATCACTACACTATAGATTCTTAGAGGGCAAGGATTATTTCTTGTTTTTCTGTAAACTCAGTTTATAGTACACTATCTTGGACTTAACTAGGTGTTCAAAAAGATATTGTCTTGGTGTGCCCTGAAGTTCACTAAGATACCATTCCACTCTTGACCAGGAAAGGGATCACATTTCTCCTCTGCTACCTCTAGGGCTTAAATAAACACCATCAAAATTAAAATGGACTAGAGTGGGGATACTCCATCCTCAGTCTCAGACACTCTTCATCATGTCCTGAAATATTGAAATATCACTAGATTTCCAGGCTCAGCTTATATTCTACCTGTGCTCATGAAACACTGCTGATTACCTTGCCCAAAACTGATCTTTCTTCAGTCTAAATTATTTTTACAGAACTTATCATTATCTACTTTGGATAATTTATATACTTCTTCTCTTCCTTATGAATTATAGGATTATTTCCAACACTTAATAAAGACAGGAATCAGGTCTAATATATTACGAGACCTCCGAAGTACAAGCACACTATTTGCTAATATAATTTATTTGTTAGATGGAAAAATGAATGAATGAATGAACAAAAGAGGCATAGATTAGTCCAGACAAAAAGAGTCCAAAGCCTGAAAGATAAGATCTGTTATGTTTAACTTAAACCTATGCAACATTTTTTTTTACCATTAGTAAGAATTTATTTTAATATTAGCCTAAGTAAAACACAATCAGGAAAATAAATCTACAGAAACATTATATAATGCATCCCAAGTAAAATGTTTAGAATATTCAACATTTTGGGATAATATAATTGAAAATAAATCTTTATAGCGAATGCTCTATTTTTATGGATGAATTATATCTAAACTTTCTACCAGAAAACTATCAATACTTATGGATAATCTAGTTTATTTTATAGGTCTTGAGACCACTTACCATAATCAGAATTTCATAAGGTAACTATTTTGAGTTATGTGAATTTTAAAACCATATATTTAGGCCATTATACACATCAGATCAATTATTCATTTGTAAAACTAATTTTATAAGGGCATAAATTCCTCTATGATACTACAGTAAATATTTCAATACCACCGTGAGAGGGGGGGGGTCCTTAAAAAATAACAGCAAGTCCTATTGGCACAAGTGCTTTTTGATTTACTCTTCCCAAACCAGTAAAGCTTTGATGTTGGGCAAGATTATTTTTGTCACTTTCTATATATATCTTATAGGAAAACAGTGAACATAACCACTCCACTCTACTACTATTATCTTCAGGATAATAGTAGTTTCTCAAAGTACAATAGATCAACTGACTTGATAGTTAATCTTTTTAAGGTAATTACTGAGCTTTTTATTTCACAGAACACAATCCATCATTTTTGTTTGTCTTTTTTTTTTAATTTGGTTCCTTGGATTATGAAGCTAAAGATTCTGACTCAAATTTTTTTTTACAAGTTTGTTACTGTTTCATTTTTTACTCTAATATCAAATTAACTATGTTTGAGGTTTCTGTCAAAGTTTTCATATTTAATTCATTTTTTTTCATGATTCCAAATCCATTTGGGTTCTAGGATAAAACGTGTGAATGCTCCCTACATATTTCTTTTACTAAAATATGAAGATTAGGGAAAAATCTAATAAATTTGTGAAACTGCATTTAGAACTTGGACCCAAATGCTAACATTCACACCATAAAATTTTACATTCTACAGATGTAGGAGGCTTATTAATTCATATTATTCTACAAATATATACTCTATATTTAATTTGATTTAACCACATTCCATAAATTGAATTTGAGGGGTGTTTTTAAAGTGTGGAGAGTTTAGTGTTTATTTCTGTAATCCAACAACTTTATCCAAAAATGCAGAAAATTTTTCTGGCTGGCCAGGAGGAAAACATTTCAGTGTTGAAAAGTCCATTGACTGTAACAGCCCAGGAAGCGTGCCGCAGGTACAGTAGAAGAGATGCCCATCTTTGTGTAGCTGCTTTGCCAATTCCAGCTGATGATTGTTCACCAACTTTTCATTTATAACCACTGTGAGCGGCTTTCTTTTTTCCAGACTCTTCAAACAGCTTCCTGCACCTGCGTGACTAATAACAAGATCTGCTTTCGGAAGGTCTTCTTTCAATGAATCCTTGTATCTGTAAACATCCAGAGTAAGTGACTCCGTACTGAGTGGTTCAGGTACCACCTTTCCTCTACCTATTTGTAGGACAAGTCGGTTGTAACGGAGGCTCTAGATTATCACGTCGTGAAAGAAATGGCCCCGCAAGAACTAGGACACCACGCAAAGACTCTGAAAAAGGTGTCGCAAACTAGGGAGGGAGAGCAAGGAACAGGGTCTGTCGTGGCCCACAGCTGGGGTTGCGCGAACCACGAGCCCTGAGAAGGCGCACTCGGGGGACGCCGTGCCGCGCGGGGACGCCGGCCGCGAGGGTGCCTGAGGCGGAGGTAAGGCACGGCAGCCTCGGCCTGAACGCCGGGGCAGGGCCGGGGCAGGGCGCCCAGCAGAACCGGCCGGGTCTTGCTGGGCAGAGCCCGACGAAGCGTGACCACCGCGCGGCCCCGAGTGGGCCCGGGTGCGGGAGTATGCAACATTTTTTAATCAGTAACATATTTAATCATTTTGGTAGCATGTTTTTTTTTCATAATTGCATGAACTTTCACATCTTTATAATGCTGTTAACTTTTTGAAAATATTTTTAGTATCATTATGAAAATGTCACAAAGTGAAAACTGTTATTGCCTCCCACACCTATAATTTCTAAACATGGTTAAAATTACAATAACAGGATTTTCACTGATTTTGGATTATAGTCTCTAACAATTAAAACATAATTTCTAAATAAATGCATTTTATATTTGGAGTTGAATATTTTACAAGCATTCCTCTGTGATTTTATAGCAATGATGAAAATTTTAATATTTTTTTGTCATTTAGAAACCCTCTGTCTGATTAACCATAAATCAACATGGGTCATTAGCCTGGAAATAAGGAGTACATCACGGATATCACTTACCTAATTCTAACCTGGTATTTCATAAGATTTCTCATGTTATTGTTAGAGGCAAGATGAAGGAACGTGGGCTGGATGAAAATACAGTTAAGTTGAATTTATAGTTGTTGAACAACCAGATCCAAGAGGTATCAATTACTGGATTAGTCACCATGGAGAGAGATCTCTGGTGGTCTGTCCAGTGAACTCTGTTTTATCAGTGGGCTTGATGAATATATTGACAGAATTCATATTGGTTTACAGATTATGCAAAGTCCAATATATGTAAAGACCAAAACAGTTTTTCAAATATTTCGATATGCTTGAAAAATAATTACAAACCAAAATGACAAAATTTTAACTGTACATAGGGGGAAAATACATCTTAACATTTAGGTTAAGGAGTTGCCATTGCTTTAACTGCAATGTAAGGTCATGTGGAAGGGCCTCAGGCAGAACTATATCCAAATACCTCTTTTTCCACGTGCTACTGCCTTTGTGAACTTGTGAACTTAGGCAAGTGCTTAACTCTCTAAACTACCTATACAATAGGGAAAACAATTCCCGGTTGGCAAGGTTTTTAGAATAGAATTAGTAGTGTGCATGGTATGTAGTATGCATTCACTGATGGTACTATAATTATTACTGTAATGCCAAAAATAAATCTAAACAAAATCAAAGGTAGTTAGACCCTAATTCAATGGAGGTGACGTATGCTGGCCTGAACACATCTGGAAAATTTTGCCCCATGCGAGACACTACACTTCAGAAGGAATCCTGGAGAAGATCCAGAGAAAATCTAGACAAATCCATTTACATAAAGAACTTTTGCGGAAACTGGGTATTTCTGTCTTGAGAGGAAAGCCTAAAGAGATATGATAGCTGTCTCCAAATATTTTGAAGTATTATGTTGTGGAGGAAGTAGTATTTTTAGTTAGTGTTATTCCAAGAGGCAGAAGAAAGACCAATACTTGGAAGTTTTAAGAAAATTAATTTTGTTATGATCTGAGGACCCTCTCAACGATGACATCTGTTCACCAGTGAAGCAGGTTGCTTCAACACACACCATGCTCCCCTTCTTTTAAATATCAGGGAACTTATAAATAAAATTCATTGTACAGCTGGGAGGGCATTTTTAGATGTGTTATATTACTTAAAACCTCTCATTAACCCTGTAAGTCATGTATTATCATTCTTTTCCCCATTTTTCAGATGATAGACTATGTTTGACTTGCCCCAAATCACACTGATAATAAGCGTCAGGTCCATATTCTCAGAGTCCAAAATCTGTGCTTATTTCAGAATATAAATGTAACTGAGGGTTTCATAAGCTGGATGTGAATCTGTTAAAGAAGACATCTACAGCCTTAAGAATCATGAATTAATAATCAATATATTTAAGTTTTCAGGCCACATCCAGTCCGATTCCACTCTTGTCTACAAGCAGTTCTCCCTTTATGTATACTATGTGTAGGGCATGGAACATTCATTATTTCCTTTGATTTGTACAGCAACCCTGTGAGGCAATAGGGCAGGTATTATTCATGTTTTATGTATACAGAAACCAAAATTGTGAGAAGCTAAATGATTTAACCAAGGTCACAGAGCTCAATAATGACAAAGAGGGAGAAACCAGAACTTCTGACTCTGTACATACTGTGCTTTCCACTACAATAGTCACCATAAAATTACTTAAAGATTCAAGACGTCTATAATGGACTAGGATGTGTGGGTACAGATAATTGTTGCAAAAAACTGAGTAACCAACACCCTCACCTAAAATTATTTTTGTCAGTAGATTCTTTTTTTTTTTAGTAGATTCTTTATATACAATATACTTGACAAAATTCCAAATTTATAGAACTGCGAGGTAGTTTTTCAATTAAGTAGAAAGCTATATAAATGTCTCTTTAAATTTTAATAGATGACACAATTTATCTTATTAACATATTCAGTATTTCACAACTCTTAGTCAGGAAATGCTTCCTAATTTATGACCCCAATTCCTCCTGCTCCAGTTTCCATCACATTCCCTCATGGCCTGTCCTCTGTGGAAAAAGAAACAAACAAAAAAGCTTCTTGTACATTTCCTTTCATCTCTATAATCATCACTAAATTATTGAAATAAGGCTTCACTATGTTAAATCTTGCTTTCATATTCTGACATTGTCACCTATTGTGCTTAGATCTCTCTTTATAAAAATAGTACCTTTATTTAGTCCATTCTTGCATTACCTAAAAGACAAGGTCATTTGGACCAAATTTTTAATTACTTATATACTTGTTTTCCTCAAGAATATCACAAAATAGTAATCATGTTGAAATAACTTCAGCTTCCCTGTATGACTGTGAATATTTGAGTAAGGGGTAGAGATTTTTAGAGTTTAGGTAAGAACCTTTGTTACAACTGAAAGCTACAGAGTTGCCCTTTACTTCCTAGAGTCTCAACTCAAGATGCCCCCAAAAAACAGTTAAGAACTATATTCCATTATTATGATTGTGTAACAAATCACCCCAGAGCATGGTGGGGTAAAACAACCATATATTATGCTTAAAATTTTATGGGTCAGGAATTTGGATAGAGAACAAGAGGGAGAGCTTGTCTTTGCTCTACAATGTGGAGCTGGAAGACCCAAAATTTGGGGGCTGGTATCATCTGAAGGCTCATTACTCAAAGATCCGGTGTTGATGCTGTTGGTTGGGAGCCTCAGTTATTCTCCATTTGGGCTCTCCAAGTGGTCTCTCCATCCACATGGCTAGTTTGTGCTTTCTTACATCATGGAGGCTGAGAACCAAAGATAAACTTCCCAAGAGTGAGAGAGAGCCAGTATAAGCTGTAATATTTTCTGACCCAGCCTTGGAAGTTCCACAGTATTACTTTTACCATATTCTATTGGTTGGAGCAGTTACCAGCCCCAGATTTGTGGAGAAGGAATATTTATGTTTCCACCTCTTCAGATGGAATGTTGGTCACATTGTTAGCAGAGCATATGGAAAGTATGTATATAGACATGCAGCCATATATAGAAAGTATCATCTGCCACTGTGAACCCTCTGTCCATAACATTCTACATCCCACCCACATGCAATATACATTCATATCTTGTCAAAAGATGTCCCATGACAGAACCAAGCTCAAGGTCCCATGACAGAACCAAGCTCAAGGTCCAGAATCTCATTATCTAGATCAGGTTCAGGTATAGATGAGACTCTTCAGGTACGGTTCCTTAAGTACAGGTATGGTTCCTTAAGTACAGATCTTCTAGTACTGTTTCTCTCAGTTTGAGGACCTATAAACCAAAACCAATTTGTCTGCCCCCCATACACCCAATATGCAATGGGTGGACAAGTTGAGGATAGTCACTATAGACCCTTCAGTTCAAAAACAGGAGAAGGTGGAGGCACACTGGAGTCACAGGTCCATAGCAATTCTGAAATCCAGCCAAGCACATGTTGCTAGTTCCTCAGGTCTCAGTCCTACTGCCCAGGATATGGTTCTTGGCTCTGCCTTCTAAGTTCTTGGTTCCACCCCCTGAGTCATTCTTCCTTTTCTATGTAAAGAAGTACACTGTGTCTGCAGCTTGGTAGTTTTTGCAGCTTGTTTCCTACCTGCAGATATTTGGAGACCCAATAGTCTTCTTTTCATTGAGTACTTTCTCTGTCCCTTTCAGTCCAAAGTGATATAATTTTTTAAAAACTGTACATTTCCTGTGAATCAATTTATGATCTTCCCAACAAAACCATACTCATAAATCTCTTCAAGATAAGACCTCTCTACATTGGAGAGGAACAATGCCCTAAAGATTGTTAGACTCTTAGTCCTATTGTTTGACAGAGAGATAGAATGGTCCTCCAAGACACCACCTTAGATCTTTCTGAGCTCTTAACAAAGTGTCTTATAGTCTCCTCTTGCATATACTCTGCTCTGAAACCTTTTCTTAATTTGAGAATATTGGAGTGAGAAACTTTTTTCAAACTTAATAATTACTGCTCTTTTATATTTATATTTAATAGTACTTCCTGTGTAGTTTATCTCATATTTTACTATAAGCATCAAAAGGAAGCCAAGTGGCAACTTCAACATTCTGTCTGGAAATCTCTTTAGCTATATCATCCAACTCACTAGCTGCATTTTTTACTTTCCATGTTACCATAGGTGATGGCGCAAAGTTTTCTACCACTATATAACAAGGAATAACAAGGATCATTGTTAGAAGAAAGAAATCTCTTTCCTCTAATTTCTAGCAACATTTTCCTCACTGTCCCTTAAGGTCTCATTGGCAGCCTCCCTTAGGGCCTTAACAATCTCTTCAAAGCTCTTCCAACTTCTGCCTGTCTTCTTATTTCAAATCCACTGCCACATTTTAGGTTTTTGTTATATTGGCACCCCACTTCCAGGTACCAAACCCTGTTGCAATTATTTAATGGTAGAATACAAATTATTCCAAAACTTAGTGGTATAAAACACTCATTGATTATGCCACAGTTTCTGTAGATAAAGAATTTGGTCAGGGCTCTAACAGGCATTTCTTTCACGGGGTTTCTCAGGCAGCTGCAGTTAGATACTGGCTAGGGTTGCTGTCACCTGAAGGTTCAGCCAAAACTGGAAGGCCCACTTCTAAGATGGCTGACTCACTCCCATGGCTGGCAGTTTGGAAGGAGGCCCCAGTTCTTCTCCACACGCCTCTCCATGGGTCTCCTTGGGTGTTACCACAGTATGGCAGCTGGCTTTCCCCAGAGCAAGGGGTCCAAGAGGCCAAATCAGAAGCTGCAATGTCTCTTATTACCTAACCTTGAAACCAGCATCATTATTTCTATTATTGTCCTGATTCAGTGTGGGAGGAGACTACATAAGGGCCTGAATACCAGGAGGTACGAGTCACTAGAGATCCTCTTGGAGGTTGGCTACCACAAATCAAAAGTGATAAATAAACATTAAATGTGATCCTCTGCAGCCTCTAACATACTAAGACATATCTTTGGATTATTTGCATCAATCAATAGGCTGTCTCCCTCCCGACTCCACTTCCCTTGGGCCCTCTTTACTGACTCACATTTCCCTATCTTCTCAAATCTGCTCTAACACCTGATCTTACAACTAATATTAACGTATAGCCAGAATTGAGAATCATTGTTCTAAACCAGTGCTTCTCATAATTACTCAAGTGTCTCATGAAATTGCAGATTCTGATTCAGTAGATCTGGGATATGTCTAAAATTCTACATTTCTAAAAATCTCCCAGTTAATGTGGATGTTGCTTGTCACAGACCACATTTTTGTGTTGCAAGACATTAGATTGGTGGTTCACTACCTTTGCTGCATCTTTGAATCACCTTGGGGGTTTTAAAAAATACTGATGTCTTGGAGTCCCATCTCCATATCTCCACAGATCCTGATTTAACTGCTCTGCAGTTAAGGCCAGGCATCAGGATTTCTTAAATCTTCCCATGTGATTGTAGTATGGAAGCAAGGTTGAAAATCACTACTCCAGTCTAAAATTAAGTCAGGCATTTGAGGAGAAGCAGAAGAATACTGGTTAGTAAGAGTCCCCGGAAACCAAAAACTGATTATGGTGGTATGTCCTAAAAGGGTAAAAAACTTCCACCCAGGAAGACTCAGGTCCCCTGAGATGAGTTCTGTTCATGTTCCCAGAGAAACAATAGAGCTGAGCCATTGGAATATACTAGCTCTTCCTCTAGTCAGCATCCACTGATGACTTTGCCCGGTCAGTATTCTATACGGTGCCAGAGGGCTTCAAGACTTCTTTCATACTAAGGCTTTGCCTGGTCACTCTCTAATCACCCTGAGTGGTAACACCCTCCCATACTCCAAATAAGGTCTGAGAATATCTGAGATCAAAAGAAAGGGATAAGACCTAGAATATTTTCTGCAATGGAAAGGGTCAAACTTAACAAGAACAAGATTTCCTGGAGGCCTGAACCAAGATGGCAGAGTAGAAGGACGTGCTCTCACTCCCTCTTGTGAGAACACCAGAATCACAACTAGCTGCTGGACAATCATCAACAGGAAGACCCTGGAACTCACCAAAAAAGATACCCCACATCCAAAGACAAAGGAGAAGCCACAATGAGAGGATAGGATGGGTGCAATCACAGCAAAATCAAATCCCATAACTGCTGGGTGGGTGAATCACAGACTGGAGAACACTTATGCCACAGAAGTCCACCCACTGGAGTGAAGGTTCTGAGCCCCATGTCAGGCTTCCCAACCTGGGGGTCCAGCAACAGGAGGAGGAATTCCTAGAGAATCAGACTTTGAAGGCTAGTGGGATTTGATTGCAGGACATCCACAGGACTGGGGGAAACAGAGACTCCACTCTTGCAGGGCAGACACAAAGTAGTGTGTGCATCAGGACCCAGGGGAAGGAGCAGTGAACCCAGGGGAGACTGAACCAGACCTACCTGCTAGTGTTGGAGGGTCTCCTGCAGAGGCAGGGGGTGGCTGTAGCTCACGATGGGGACAAGGACACTGGCAGCAGAAGTTGTGGGAAGTACTCCTTGGCATGAGCCCACCCAGAGTCTGACATTAGCCCCACCAAAGAGCCCAGGTAGGCTCCAGTGTTGGGTTGCCTCAAGCAAAACAACCAACAGGGAAGGAACCCAGCCCCACCCAACAGCAGTCAAGCGGATTAAAGTTTTACTGAGCTCTGCCCACCAGAGCAGCCCCCAGCTCTACCCACCACCAGTCACTCCCATCAGAAAACCTGCACAAGCCTCTTAGATAGCCTCATCCACCAGAGGGCAGACAGCAGAAGCAAGAAGAACCACAATCCTGCAGCCTGTGGAACAAAAACCACATTCACAGAAAGACAGACAAGATGAAAAGGCAGAGGGCTATGTACCAGATGAAGGAACAAAATAAAACCCCAGAAAAACAACTAAATGAAGTGGAGATAGGCAACCTTCCAGAAAAAGGAATCAGAATAATGATAGTGAAGATGATCCAGGACCTCGGAAAAACAATGGAGGTAAAGACCGAGAAGATGCAAGAAATGTTTAACAAAGACCTAGAAGAATTAAAGAACAAATAGAGATGAACAATACAATAACTGAAATGAAAACTACACTAGAAGGAATCAATAGCAGAATAACTGAGGCAGAAGAATGGATAAGTGACCTGGAAGACAGAATGGTGGAATTCACTGCTGTGGAACAGAATAAAGAAAAAAGAATGAAAAGAAATGAAGACAGCCTAGGAGACCTCTGAGACAACATTAAACTCAACAACATTCACATTATAGGGGTCACAGAAGGAGAAGAGAGAAAGGACCCGAGAAACTATTTGAAGAGATTATAGTCAAAAACTTCCCTAACATGGGAAAGGAAATAGCCACCCAAGTCCAGGAAGCGCAGTGAGTCCCATACAGGATAAACCCAAGGAGAAACACACTGAGACACATGGTAATCAAATTGGCAAAAATTAAAGACAAAGAAAAATTATTGAAAGCAGCAAGGTAAAAACGATAAATAATATAAAAGGGAACTCCCATAAGGTTAACAGCTGATTTCTCAGCAGAAACTCTACAAGCCAGAAAGGAGTGGCATGATATATTTAAAGTGATGAAAGGGAAGAACCTACAACCAAGATTACTCTACCCAGTAAAGATCTCATTCAGATTCAATGGAGAAATCAAAAGCTTTACAGATGAGCAAAAGCTAAGAGAATTCAGCACCACCAAACCAGCTCTACAACAAATGTTAAAGGAACTTTCTAAGTGGGAAACACAAGAGAAGGAAAGGACCTACAAAAACAAACCCAAAACAATTAAGAAAATGGTCATAGGAAAATACATATCGATAATTACCTTAAACGTGAGGGATGAAATGCTCCAACCAAAAGACACAGGCTTGCTGAATGGATACAAAAACAAGACCCATATATATGCTGTCTACAAGAGACCCACTTCAGACCTAGGGACACATACAGACTGAAAGTGAGGGGATGGAAAAAGATATTCCATGCAAATGGAAATCAAAAGAAACGTGGAGTAGCAATACTCATATCACATAAAAGAGACTTTAAAATAAAGAATGTTACAAGAGGCAAGGAAAGACACTACATAATTGTCAAGAGTTCAATCCAAGAAGAAGATGTAACAATTATAAATAGATATGCACCCAACATAGGAACACCTCAATACATAAGGCAACTGCTAACAGCTGTAAAAGAGGAAATTGAGGGCTTCCCTGGTGGCGCAGTGGTTGAGAGTCCGCCTGCCGATGCAGGGGACACAGGTTTGTGCCCCGGTCTGGGAAGATCCCACATGCCGCAGGCTAGGCCTGTGAGCCATGGCCGCTGAGCCTGCACGTCCGGAGCTTGTGCTCCGCAACGGGAGAGGCCACAACAGTGAGAGGCCCGCGTACTGCAAAAAAAAAAAAAAAAAGAGGAAATTGACATTAACACAATCACAGTGGGGGACTTTAACACCTCACTTACACCAATGGACAGATCATCCAAAATGAAAATAAATAAGGAAACAGAATCTTTAAATGACACAATAGACCCGATAGATTTAATTGATATTTATAGGACATTCCATCCAAAAACAGCAGATTACACTTTCTTCTCAAGTGCACACAGAACATTCTCCAAGAGAGATCACATCTTGGGTCACAAATCAAGCCTCAGTAAATTTAAGAAAATTGAAATCATATCAAACATCTTTTCTGACCACAATGCTATGAGATTAGAAATGAATTACAGGGGAATAAACATGAAAAACACAAACACATGGAGGCTAAACAGTATGTTACTAAATAACCAAGAGATCACTGAAGAAATCAAAGAAGAAACCAAAAAATACCTAGAAACAAATGACAATGAAAACACGATGATCC
This sequence comes from Phocoena phocoena, assembly GCF_963924675.1. Classification (NCBI taxonomy): domain Eukaryota; kingdom Metazoa; phylum Chordata; class Mammalia; order Artiodactyla; family Phocoenidae; genus Phocoena; species Phocoena phocoena. The sequence goes on from NC_089240.1 coordinate 24,330,183, forward strand.
AAAACCTATGGGATGCAGCAAAAGCAGTTCTAAGAGGGAAGTTTATAGCTATACAAGCCTACCTCAAGAAACAAGAAAAATCTCAAATAAATAATCTAACCTTACACCTAAAGGAGCTAGAGAAAGAAGAACAAACAAAACCCAAATTTAGCAGAAGGAAAGAAATCATAAAGATCAGAGAGAAATAACTGAAATGGAAACAAAGAAAACAATAGCAAATATCAATAAAACTAAAAGTTGGTTCCTTGAGAAGATAAACAAAATTGATAAACCATTAGCCAGACTCATCAAGAAAAAGAGGGAGAGGACTCAAATCAATAAAATTAGAAATGAAAAAGGAGAAGTTACAACAGACACCCCAGAAATACAAAGCATCCTAAGGGACTACTACAGGCAACTCCATGCCAATAAAATGGACAACCTGGAAGAAATTGACAAATTCGTAGAAAGGTATAACCTTCCATGACTGAACAAGGAAGAAATAGAATATATGAACAGACCAATCACAAGTAATAAAATTGAAACTGTGATTAAAAATCTTCCAACAGGGCTTTCCTGGTGGTGCAGTGGTTGAGAGTCCGCCTGCCGATGAAGGGGACACAGGTTCATGCCCCGGTCCAGGAAGATCCCACATGCCACGGAGCGGCTAGGCCCATGAGCCATGGCCGCTGAGCCTGCACGTCCGGAGCCTGTGCTCTGCAACAGGAGAGGCCACAGCAGCGAGAGGCCCACGTACCGCAAAAAAAAAAAAAAAAAATCTTCCAACAAACTAAAGTCCAGGACCAGATTGCTTCACAGGTGAATTCTATCAAACATTTAGAGAAGAGCTAACACCCATCCTTCTCAAACTCTTCCAAAAAATTGCAGAGGAAGGAACACTCCCAAACTCATTCTATAAGACCACCATCACCCAGATACCAAAACCAGATAAAGATACTACAAAAAAAGAAAATTACAGACCAATAGCACTGATGAATATAGATGCAAAAATCCTCAACCAAATACTAGCAAACAGAATCCAACAACACATTAAAAGGATCATACACCATGATCAAGTGGGATTTATCCCAGGGATGCAAGGATTCTTCAATATACGTAAATCAATCAGTGTGATACACCATATTAACAAATTGAAGAATAAAAGCCATATTATCATCTCAATAGATGCAGAGAAAGGTTTTGACAAAATTCAACACCCATTTGTGATAAAAACTCTCCAGAAAGTGGGCATAAAGGGAACCTACCTGTACATAATAAAGGCCATATACAACAAACCCACAGCAAACATCATTCTCAATGGTGAAAAACTGAAAGCATTTCCTCTAAGATCAGGAACAAGAAAAGGATGTCCACTCTCACCACTATTATTCAACACAGTTTTGGAAGTCCTAGCCTCAGCAATCAGAGAAGAAAAAGAAATAAAAGGAATACAAATTGGAAAAGAAGAAGCAAAGCTGTCATTGTTTGCAGATGACATAATACTATACATAGAGAATCCTAAAGATGCCACCAGAAAACTACTATAGCTAATCAATGAATCTGGTAAAGTTGCGGGATACAAAATGAATGCACAGAAATCTTTTGCATTCCTATACACTAATGATGAACAATCTGAAAGAGAAATTAAGGAAACACTCCCATTTACCATTGTAACAAAAAGAATAAAATACCTAGGAATAAACCTGCCTAGGGAGACAAAACACCTGTATGCAGAAAACTATAAGACATTGATGAAAGAAATTAAGGATGATACCAACAGATGGAGAGATATACCATGTTCTTGGATTGGAAGAACCAATATTGTGAAAATGACTATACTACCAAAATCAATCTACAGATTCGATGCAATCCCTATCAAATTACCAATGGGATTTTTTACAGAACTATAACAAAAAATCTTAAAATTTGTAATGGAGACACAAAAGACCCCAAATAGCCAAAGCAGTCTTGAGGGAAATAAACAGAGCTGGAGGAATCAGACTCCCTGACTTCAGACTATACTACAAAGCTAATCAACACAATATGGTACTGGCACAAAAACAGAAACATAGATCAATGGAACAAGATAGAAAGCCCAGAGATAAACCCACGCACCTATGGTCAACTAATCTATGACAAAGGAGGCAAGGATATACAATGGAGAAAAGACAGTCTCTTCAATAAGTGGTGCTGGGAAAACTGGACAGCTACATGTAAAAGAATGAAGTTAGAACACTCCCCAACACCATACACAACCCAATCCAAAAATAGGCAGAAGACCTAAATAGACATTTCTCCAAAGATGACATACAGATGGCCAAAAGCACATGAAAAGCTGCTCAACATCACTAATTATTAGAGAAATGCAAACCAAACTACAATGAGGTATCACCTCACACCAGTTAGAATGGGCTTCATCAGAGAATCTACAAACAACAAATGCTGGAGAGGGTGTGGAGAAAAGGGAACCCTCTTGCACTGTTGGTGGGAATGTAAACTGATACAGCCACTATGGAGAACAGTATGGAGATTCCTTAAAAAACTAAAACTAGAATTACCATATGATCCAGCAGTCCCACTACTGGGCATATACCCAGAGAAAACCACAATTCAAAAAGACACATGCACCCCAATGTTCATTGCAGCGCTATTTACAATAGCCAGGTCATGGAAGCGACCTAAATGCCCATCGACAGACGAACGGATGAAGAAAATGTGGTACATATATACAATGGAATATTATTCAGCCATAAAAAGGAATGAAATTGGGTCATTTGTAGAGACGTGCGTGGATCTAGAGACTGTCATACAGAGTGAAGTAAGTCAGAAAGAGAAAAACAAATATCGTATATTAACGCATATATGTGGAACCTAGAAAAATGGTACAGATGAACTGGTTTGCAGGGCAGAAATTGAGACACATATGTAGAGGACAAATGTATGGACACCAAGGGGGGAAAGCCACGGGGGGGTGGGGGTGGGGGTGTGATGAACTGGGTGATTGGGACTGACATGTATACACTGATGTGTATAAAATTGATGACTAATAAGAACCTGCTGTATAAAAAGAAATGTGATCAAATGTATTCTATTGGAATGAAGCAAAAATAGACCATATTTACTGTCTAAATTATATAATAATTTAATGATATTTAGCATCTATTGCAGATGTATTTATTATTACAGATTGTATTTGCTTTATCAATGTCTTCTCTTTGGTAATCAAAATAAAACAAAATAAAATAAAATCTGAAAAAAAAAAAAGATTTCCTGAACTGGTTACTTGCTATGTACTGGTACCATGCTATGCTAATTTTTTATATGCATTATCTCATTTATTTCTCACCAAAATACTGTAAGATATGGGTTATCCCATTTTACTGATAAGGAAATTGAAATTCAGGTAGGTTACTAACAGGACCAAATTGCCTGGATCCAAAGTGGTAGAATCGTTATTTCTGTTTGATATGAGAATCTAGTTTGTTAACTTCTGTTATAACGTGTCTTCCTATTATTTAAGTAAATATTTGTTTGGTAGCTCTAAGTAAAGATAGATGAATTTTATATTCAACATGAAAACTACACAAACTTGACTAATAGGATGCAATGTTGATTCATAGACAAATGTCTAAGACAATTTTCCAGGTTCTATCTTGAGAACTGTGTAGGTGGTGGTTTTTGTTAAATGAAATTTAAGTTGAAGAAAAGGTTCAAGCTAGGAAGAGAAGCATTTTCATCTCTTAGACCTTGAGTTTGAGGTGCTAACTTGTCATACGCAGTGGAAGATATCTACCAGTCAATAGCATAGTTAGCCCCAGATCTCAGAAGTAAAATAAATGGGAGTTATTGGCTTATATATTGTGGTCGAAAATAAGACATGGATGAATATCCTGGGAGACACTACCTGGCCCGAACAACTAAGTGGTCCTCAGACAGAATGCAAACCAGGTCTTCCAAACTTAAAGGCAAGCACGAAAAGAGGAATCAGCCAATTGACAGACACCATAATTCAAAGAAAAAACAGGGTGTGGTGACATGGGAGCAGAAAGAGTATACATGTGTTTGAAAATGGAGTGAACTCTGCAGATAACTGTACCGTAGCCAGGTAAGGTAAAGGATGGAGAGGGTTTGACTTTTGAGAAGAAGGTTTCAGTTTAAATGTGGGGGACACAAATATTATAAGCACTCCAGAAAGTTATATCTGGGCCCCTTGCAATATGCCCCCCAGATTTGAGCTAGGGATTATTAATACCCATATTACAGAGCATGAAACATACACAGTGATGAAGTGCTTGACACACATTCACACATCTAGGACATAGCAAAATCTGGATATAAACTCAGATCTGTCTGGTTCTAAGATACTTGCTGCTTTTTGTAGGGTTTTTTTTCTGAGATAAAATTCACATAACACAAAAGTCCCCATTTAAACTATTTTTATGTGTACTATTTAGTGGGTTTTAGTATATTCACAATGTTGGGCAACCATCACCACTAACTCGAGAACATTTTCATCACCAGAGAGAAACCCTGCACTCGTTAAGTAATTACTCCCCTTATCTCTTCACCCCAGCCACTGCAAGCATGAATCTATTTTCTGTCTCTATGGGTTTTCCTATTCTGGGTATTTTATATAAATTGTGTCATACAATATGTGACCTTTTATGTCTGGCTTCTTTCATGTAGCATCACATTTTCCAGGTTCATCTATGTTGCAGCATGTGTCAGTACTTCGTTCCTTTTTATGGCTGAACAATACTCCATTGTATGTATATATATTTTGTTTATCCATTCATTAATTGACGGACATTGGGTTGTTTCTGCTTTTAGCTACTGTGAATATGCTGCTATGAACATTTGTGTACACAGTTCTGTGTGAACATTTGTTTTCAATCCCCTTGGGTATATACCTAGAAGTTGAATTCCTGGGTCATATGGTGCTAGCTCTATGTTTTAACTTTTTGAGGAACTGCAAGAATGTTTTCCAAAGTGGCTGCACTATGGCATCCCACCAGCAATAAATGAGAAATTCAATTTCTCCACATCCTTGCCAACACCTATTTTCCATTGTTAAGGCTATAGTCATCCTAGTGGGTGTGAAGTGGTATTTCATTATGTTTTTTGTTTGCATTTCCCTAATGACTAACAATGTTGAGCATCTTTTCAGGTGCTTATTGGCCATTTGTATATGTGCTTGGAGAAATGTCTATTCAAACCCTATGTCTGTTTGAAGTACACTGATTTTTTTAAAACCACATTCTTGCTTTCTGGCACAATGAAATGTCCCAGTTTCACTTTATACTTCACCTCCCCCAGAGTGAGAATCAAGAATTTTTCCAAGTTGCCTTAGGTCCTTTTTGGAGGAAAAGTTATTCAGAAATAACAAGGCATGTTCAATATTACTAGAATGACGCTGCTTCTAAACCTCTTCAATGAGCAGAGTTACAAAATCTGTTAAACCATTGTTCAGTCTGATACCTTCTATTCAAATGTAATAACACAGGTTTTTCCTCCCTTCCCTCTACTTCATATTTGTATCATTCTTCTTTTTCCCACAGTGATAACCCTGGTTCCCAATAACTTCTATATGTTTACTCACTTGCTCTGTCCTACAATATATACAAAATAGTTGCAGATTTACTATACTAATTCCATTATTAATAATAAACATATTAAGTTCAAGAATATAGAGCACTGAGTTTGTACAATTAGAGTCCTTAATCAAAAGTTACTTCAAAAAAAAAAGTTACTTCAAATAATTATTTTTTCCCAGTGTGGTTGTGTTATCAATTTTACATAGATATATTCTTATTTTTTAGTTTGGATTCAAATTTAGTGTTCGTCTCTTTATAGTCTTTTTAAATTTTTTAATTTCACTTTTTGTATTGAAGTTTTTTTTATTTTAAAAATAGGCTCTCCAGGGCTTCCCTGGTGGCGCAGTGGTTGAGAGTCCGCCTGCCGATGCAGGGGACACGGGTTCGTGCCATGGTCCGGGAAGATTCCACATGCCGCGGAGCGGCTGGGCCCGTGAGCCACGGCCTCTGAGCCTGCACGTCCAGAGCCTGTGCTCCGCAACGGGAGAGGCCACAACAGTGAGAGGCCCGCGTACCGCAAGAAAAGAAAAAAAAAAAAAGGCTCTCCAACAATATTGACAATGACCAAAACAGGAAATCAAAAAATGACGAAAAACATCTCCCCAATTTAGACTGGGTAACATAAGAGGTGTCATGCACCATTCAGGAAACACAAAATGCCACATCCACTTGGTGGGTTGGTATGTCCTACTTAAAATTACAGAAACCTTGAATTGTAAACCTGCCAGTTAGTAAATTTTAAGGTTTACATATACTGTTTTCAAAAATATATATGTATATATACATATACATATTTGTATATATAAAAATCTCACTATTTATGCTGCTTATTGGAATCACCTCTGGGGTTTTAGAAAACACTGATATCTTGGAGTTCCATTTTCAAATATCCCAGTGTAACTGTTCTGCAGTAAACCCCAGGCATCAGGATTTCTTAAATCTCCCCAGGTGACTCTAGTTATTGAAGCAAGGTTGAAAATCACTGCTTTAGTCTAAAATTAGGTCAGGAATTTGAGGAGCACTCCTAGTTAATAAGAGTCCCCAGAAACCAGGAGCTTAGTGTGGTGCCATGCCCTAAAAAGGTCACAACCTCTGCCCAGGAAGATTCAGGTCTCCTGAGATGAGTTCTGTTCATGTCCCCAGGGAAACAGTAAAGCTAAGTCATTAGAATATACTAGCTGTTCCTCTAGTCAGCATCCATTGACAACTTTGCATGGTCAATACCCTGCGCCTTTGCTTGCCGCTTTTTGGCTGCACAAAGATACTACCAAAACTTTGAAATGACCAAATCCTTTTACAATGGTCAGGTTAATGTCTTAGGCCAAATATCACCTAATCCCTATAAGCAGAAGGGAGACAAAATAAAGCTTTAGTATCCTTTGTTGCAGGACCAGCAATGTTAAGAGGCTGTGTCAGTCACATACATAAGTGACATTAGGCAGCAGACCAATATGTAAAAATCAGGAATATGCAATATAAATTGAAAAACAAGTTTTCATACACAGAACTCTTCTTATTAGCAAGAAACACATGGAACATTTTCTTATTCAAGTGGAAATAGATGCCATATAACCAGAATAAATTAGGTGGGTAAGCAATTTTTTTTTTTTTTTTTTTTTTGCGGTACGTGGGCCTCTCACTGTTGTGGCCTCTCCTCTCCCGTTGCGGAGCACAGGCTCCGGACGCGCAGGCTCAGCGGCCATGGCTCACGCGCCTAGCTGCTCCACGGCATGTGGGGTCTTCCCGGACCGGGACACGAACCCGTGTCCCCTGCATCGGCAGGTGGACTCTCAACCACTGTGCCACCAGGGAAGTCCAGCAATTTTTATGTTAATAACAATGTGACTTAAAAAGAATGTTCTCTGGATGCAAACAATTATTTTAAAATAATGAGCCCATGCTAACAATCTGCATTAGGAACCTATATTTTTATCTACAGAATACATTTTGCTTTCACAAATTTACCTGTTTTAATTAATTTACTATTATTTCTGACCTATTTTATTTTATGGAACTGAAAGGTGCTATTGAGAACATAATTGCAAATTCCTTTATATGTCTCATTTCATTCAAGAAAGTTTATCTAGGTATATCACTAGAATCAAATAAGAAAGCTTCCAAGGAAACTCAAAACCAAAGACGATTTTCAGCATCTACACATTTAAATGTGACATTTGATGTCAGTTTTAACTTTAGAAATAATCCTCATGATATTAACCTCTATATTCCATACGCCAGGGCTTCATTAATCAACAAATGATAATGCTGAGAAAAATATATTCATATAGGTATGTAGCTCTGTGGTAGATCAAATATGGCTACAGCAGGATACAAATCAACAAACAAAAATCACTTGTGGTTCTATACACTAAAAACAAACTATCCAAAAGAGAAACAGAGAAAGCAATCTCATTTCCAATAGCACCAAAATTTATAATACTCAGGAATAAATTTACCAAGAAGGTGAAAGATCTATACACTGAAAACCATAAGACATTAATGAAAGAAACCAAAGACGACACAAGTAAATGGAAAGAACTCATGTTCTTGGATTGGAAGACTTAACATTGTTAAATGTAACATTGTTATATTTGGGTCATCTATATGACCCAAAGTGATCTACAGATTCAATAAAATTGCTATCAAAATTATAATGGCATTTTTCACAGAAATAGAAAAAACAATCCTAAAATTTATATGAAACTGCAAGACCCCAAATAGCCAAAGCAATCTTGAGAAAGAAGAAGAAAACTGGAGGCATCATACTTCCTGGTTTCAAACTATATTACAAAGCTATAGTAATCAAAACAGTATGGTGCTGGCATAAAAGCAGACACATAGACCAGTGGAGCAGAATAGAGAGCCCAGAAATAAAACCAGGTATATATGGTCAACTAATCTTTGACAGGGGTGCTAAGAACACACAATGAGGAAAGAATATTTTATTCAATTAATTGTGCTGGGAAAATCAGATATCCATGTGTGAAAGAATGAAATTGGACTCTGTCTTACACCGTTCACAAAAATTAACTGAAAATGGATTAAAGACTTAAATATAAGACCCAAAACCATAAAACCCCATAAAACCCCTAGAATAAAACACAGGAAAAGGCTCCTGACATTAATCTTGGCAATTTTTTTTGATATGACACCAAACACACAGGCAACAGCAGCAAAAATAAATAAGTGGGACTACATCAAACTAAAAAGTTTCTGCACAGCAAAGGAAACAGTCAACAAAATGAAAAGGCAACATATGGGATGGGAGAAAATATTTGCAAACCATATATCTGATAAAGAGTTAACCTTGAAAATATACAGTTGACCTTTGAACTGCATGAGTCCACTTATACACAGACTTTTTTCAATATATGTATACAGTCAGCCCTTCATTTCTGCAGATGCAGAACCCACAGATATGAAGGGATGACTGTAATCAACTTGAGTATCCTCAGATTTTGTACCTGTGGGGGTTCCTGGCACCTATTCCCCACAGGTACCAAGGGGCAGCCATATAAGGAATTCATACAACTCAATGGCATAAAAACAAATAATCTGATTTTACATTGGGCAGAGGACCAGAATAACATATTTTCCAAAGAAGACATACAAATGGCCAACAGATATATGAAAAGGTCCTCAACATCACTAATCATCAGGGAGAAGCAAATCAAAACCACAATGAGATATCACCTCACAGCTGTTAGTATGGCATAACATGTAAAATTTTTCCCAAACAAAGGCAAATTCATAGAAACAAATTCTAGAATGGTGGTTGCCAGGGGTTGGGAGGTAGGAGAAACTTGTAAATGTGGGCCAAAGGGTAAAAACTTTCAGTTATAAAGTGAATTCGGAGGCTCTAATAAACAGCATAGTGACTATAGTTAATAATATTGTATTGTATTCTTAAAATTTGCTAAGAGAATAGATCTTAACTTTCCTCACCACAAAAAAAGGGTAACTGTGAGGTGATGGATGTGTTAATTAACTTAATCATGGTAAACATTTCACAATGTATACATATATCAAATCAATACAATGTACACTTTATATACAATTTTACTTGTCAATTATACCTTAATAAAGTTGGGGGAAAAAACATGGCTACAAATTCTTTGATCTTCTCTCATTGAGAGGTGAGGTCTATATCCTCTTCCCTTGAACCTGGGGAGCTCTTGACTGCTTGGAACAATAGAATACTGCACAAATATTTCCGTGCTAGAGTGTGGGCCCAGGCATTAAAAGACTGGCAGTGTCCATTTCCTGCCTCTTAGAACCATACCATGGGGCAATTCAGCTGCCATATAAGAAGTCCAGCTACCCTGAGACTGCCATGTCTTCAAGAAGCCCAAGCCAGAATAAAAGGCCATGGAAAGTGAGATCCATGTAAAGAGAGTGAGAGACGGGGAGCCCCAAGGCTCTAAGTTTGTGAATGACAAACCCATCTTGGTCCAAACCCTCCCCACTGAAACCACGGGGATCAGAGAAAAAGTATCAGTCAAGCCCTTCCTGAATTCTTTATCCACAAAACAGTAAGCAAGTAAAATGGTTGCTTTAAGCTACTAAATATGGGAGTCATTTATTAAATAGAAATAAATGCAACAAGCTCAGCTGCTTTCTGACTGCCTAGCAGAGATGTAATGAAGAGCATAGATAACTTGGGCTTTTCAAGGGAATGTTACCACTTCCACTGGAAGAAGCGGTGGAGTAGCTTTAGGTAGTTTTAGTATCTTTGCAGTTATCCATAAAACTGTACCTCAGAAAATAGAGTATGGGGGCTTCCCCGGTGGCACAGTGGTTAAGTCTCCGCACTCCCATTGCAGGGGGCCTGGTTTCGATCCCTAGTCAGGGAAATAGATCCCACATGCATGCCACAACTAAGAGTTAACATGCCACAACTAAGGAGCTGGTGAGCCACAACTAAGGAGCCTGAGAGCCACAACTAAGAACCAGTGCCACCAAATTAATTAATTAATTAATTAATTAATTTTTAAAAATCCCTTTAATAAACTGGAACAGCAGTATCCTGCCATTATCTTAAAAAAAATAGAGTATGGTCAGTGCGATTAGCTTTTTCAAATCTTTAATTTTCTTGGCGACCTTATCCATTTACCTGATCCCAAATGCCCTTAAAACCCAGTATCCAACTTTATGTCTGTGGTCCACAATCATACTCATGGTAGTTGTACATCCTCACTATTTGTCCAACTTTCATTCTGTGAGTGAAATAATGGTTGATATTAATAAGTATGAATATGTATAGCATGCTTCTAAGAGCCAGGCAGTATGGTAAACACTCTGTATTATCTCATTCAAAACTCTCAGATATCCCATGTGATAAGTTCTATTTCTATTCCAATTACACAGATGAGGAAACTGAGGCTCAGAAAGGGATAGAGACTTGCCCAAAGTCAATGAACTATTAAGTGGTGGAAGAGGGATTCGAACCCAAGCAGGTTTACTCTAGGGCAGACAACACTACACTACTAATCAGTGTCTTTGGATAGTTACTATAAATTTTTAGTTTTGTGGCCTGCAAGAAATGGACCTCATTCACAAATCCCCTTTCACTGTTGGGTGGAGAGGAGTCAGAGTAAAAAGTTTGGATAAATGTGCACTGCTAGACTTTGATCTAATAGATAGCCATCTTCTGAGTGCATTTCATTTTCTTCCACCTCAGATTACATAGTTTAGTTCCAACTTTGTGGTTTAGCAAGAGATCATTAACTGCATTTGATTGGACAAATACTCCCTCTCAATGTGGACATTAGTAGCTTGCAGTGTGACTGTTAATTCCAGTCAGTTTACATTAGGTTGAACTGGCAAGTTCACTAGTAAAAGGTAATGTATCTCCAAAATAAATGCTGCTTTAGGGAAGCTTTTCTGTCAATCATTATATTCTTCACAGAATCTTAAATGAGCCAACAAGACTCACAGAAAATTGCCCACACAGATATATCAAGCAGATCCTTCCACATCTGCAAGCTAGTCAATTAATTCAATACATTATTAGCCCAGTCAAGAGTTACAGCTAGAAATAGTGACTGTGTCCAAGTTAATATAGGAGTGTGGAACAGGTTGATTTCACAAACAATTGCCCAAAGGAAAGGTCTTTAAGTATTAGTAATAAGTATCTGATTGGATCATGAAGAATGATAGTTAACATGAACCAAGCTTCAGTTTTGCTATTTCTTATACTGATAAATGCTATGGGGGGGGCTCAATATGAGAAAACATGGTTCACTTGTGTAAGGTTCCTAATGTTGTCATTAACTGCTGTATTTTTATGTATTGTTGCTGTATCTGAATAAATGAAATAAATTATGTGAAAATGACCATTTTAGATTCTAAATATTTATGTACGGCTCTACCACCAGTAAGCTCTCTGAGATTAAGACCTGTTTCTTATTCATTTCTATATTCCTCAGAGCACCCCCAAACCAGTGCCTGGCACAGTTACTCAAAAAAGATAGGATTTGAGTGGAACTGAATTTAAATGTCTTTTTCTTTTAAATAACCATTTTTATATACACACAAAAGGCATGTAGGTATTCAAACTGGGCTAACCTAGTCTACTACATTAATATTACATTTAGCTTTGCTGAGATATAATTTATATACCATAAATTTCACCTATTTGAAGCATATAATTCAATGGGTTTTAGTATATTTAGAGAGTTTGCAACCATCAATCACCTCAATCAATTTCAGAACATTTTTATCACTCCCAAAAGAAATCCTGTACCCACTAGCAGTCATTTCTCATTCTCCCCACCTACAGCCTCTGAAAACCACTAGTCTACTTCTTGTCTCTATAGATTTTCTTATTCTGGACACTTCATAGAAATGGAATGATACAATATGTGACTTTTTATACCTGTCTTCTTTAACTTAGCATAATGCTTTTGAGATTCAGCTATGTTGTATCATGTATCAGTACTCCAGTCATTTTTATGGCTAAATAATATTCCATTGTATGAATATACACATTTTGTTTATCCTTTCATCTGTTGATGCACATGTGGGTTGGGGCCACTGTGAATAGTGATGCTATGAATATCTATTTACAAATATTTGTGTGGGCATAAGTTTTCATTTCTCTTGGGCATATACATAGGAGTTGCTGAATCATATGGTAACTCTATGTTTTGAATGAGTAAATTCTAACAATCTCTCCATAAGTTCACTAATTCCCCCCCTGTAATCTCCACTCTACTAATGAGCCATCCACTGAGTTTTTATTTATATTGTATTTTTCAGTTCTATGATTTACATTAGGTTATTTTTAATAAATTCTATTTCTTTGTTGAGATTTCCTATTTTTTCCTTTAAGAGAATTTGTAATTGCTTGTTTATACATTTGTATGATGATTGGTTTAAAATCTTTGTCAGAGTGAAATAAGCCAGACACAGAAAGGCAAATACTGTATGAGCTCATTTATGTGTGAAATCTAAATAAAAGTTGAATTCATAGAACTGGAGAATAGAACGGTGGTTACCAGGGGCTGAGGAGTGGGGGGAATAGGAGATGTTGGTCAAAGGGTACAAAGTTTCAGTTATAAAATGAATAAGTCTGGGATTTAATGTACAACATGGTGGCTATGGTTAATAACACTGCATTGTATACTTGAAATTTGCTAGGAAGAAAATCTTAAGTGTTCTCATCACACAAACACTACAATAACTGTAAAATCCCTGTCCGATAATGCCAAGATCTGATTCATCTTGGTGTTATTATCAGTTGGTTGTCTTTTTTATTCATTCATGCTATAACTTTCCTCATTCTAGTATGACGAGTGATCTTCTATTTTATTTTGGACATTTTGGATATTATGAGACTTTGGATCCTATTTAATGTCCCCTTTTTAGCAGGCAGTCCTCTGTTCAAGTTTAGTGTGAGGGCAGTTTGCTGTGCAGGTTTTGCTTCTCAGTGGATCCCAACAACTCTCCTGGCAGCAACACACACTGCTTCATTGCAGACAAGTGGGGTGGAGGCTTAGCTCCCCGCTGGGCTGTGTTGACATTCTCCTGGTGAAAGTGGGGCGCCGACTCACAGCGAAAGCTCAGCTTCCCGCTGGGCCCTGCTGACACGAATAAGGGAAGAAGTTGACTTATTCATATCACCTTGATGCTGCAGGGTGAGGGCAGAAGCTCACTCTTCTAAATGGACCCCTCCGACACCAGGAAAGCAGAGAGGAGGAAGCAGAATGCCAACTAGTCCCACTTCTCACCTCACTCAGCCTCACTGACTGCAGGTGGAGGTGGAAGCACAGCTCACAGTTGGATCCCACTGACACTACCCTGGTTGAGAAATCAGAGCACCACCTGCTACTGCCAGGCAGGAAATGGAAGACCAGGTCCCAGCTCAGCCTCGCTAACACTATCCCTACAGGGGAACCGGAGTGTACCTGCTGGTTGCATTGGGTGGGGGATGGAAGATCAGCTCCCTTGAATAAGCTGCTGACATTACTCAGCAGGGGAATTAGAGTGCTGCCTGCTTCCACCAGGCAGGAAATGGAAGATAAGCTCCCCGTTCAGAAGGTTTGGCGCCTGCCTAGCCCTGCACCTGGAGGAAGGAGAGAATTAGAGTACTACCACCTGCTTCCATGGGGCAAGGTGCAGGCATGGAAGATCAAATCCTCACTCAGCCCCATTGAAATCCTAGAGGTGGGAAGCATTGTTTCCATTGATGTTTGGCTGAAGTATGGTGGGTGTTTCCAATTTTTTTTTATTGTTAAACTACCCTTCTCCAGATCCTTTGCCTAGGAAAAAGGGACTTTTTTCCTCCTTTTGTCTTTGTCTATTGGAAATTCTGGATTAGAGGCTTCTGGAGAGCCCTGTCCAGGATATATGGGAGGTAATAAGGAAATACAGAGAATTCACCACCATGCCATTCCTCAAATCCCAAGGTCTCTAGGCAGTTCACCTCTTTCTTCCCACCTTTCAGAGTCTCCCTATGTTTATTTGTTGTGTTGTATCCGGGGATATGGGAAAATATGTATGATCTGAAATACAAGTGATATGTCAGCTTGCATCATTTGAATTAATTTTTATTCTAGATAACATTTTTAGGCCCTCTCAAAAGTCAAGTTGGCAGTAAAGAGCCCATTTGTGTGGGTAAAACTTGATACAAAATGTCAGCATTGCTAACATGTTCCCTGGAAAATCCCCTAAGAATATCAAAACATTTCTCTTTTTCCCCCCCTATCTTCCAAACATTTTTAATGCTTGTAAGAACTGATTTGGTAGAACCTTTTTTTAAAAAAAGTGTAAGTCATCTAAAGATATCTCTGATTCCGTGAACTAGGAAAGAGAAAATAAAGAGAACCACAATGAGTCTAAGCACGTAGTTAAATAGGTAGATTTTTGCCGGGGGGGAAAAATAACTAAAGGGTATGCAGCTGACTTCAAAGTAATGTGAGATTAAAAATCTGTATTGCAAAAATGATTTAAATTGGCAAATTAAAATGATACAAAAACGTCAGTTAAAAACAAAAAGAAAAGCCCTACACATTACAGTTGGAGGTTTCAAAACCATTCCCACAGAAAATGGAAGCATCTTGGAAATTAACAGAAATAACAGAGCATGGAACTAGTCTTCGGATTCTCTGCTTACCATAATTCCCTTTATCGGTTTTAGGGCCAAGAAAGAGGCAGACATATTGGCCCTGGTGCAGTTCTTAACCATGAACCCATCTAATATTTCTTGTCTGTAAAACAGAATACATAATAATGCTAAATGTCTGGAGAAAAAGCTGTTAAGTTGCCTTCCCCACCTTTCTCCTTGGTGATTATTATTGAAAAAGTTTACCAAGAAACACAACAAAATCAAAATTGACACCAGAATTGTTTTGGTTTCCATTCATCTGTATCCATTTCATTGGTTTGTTAAAGTGGTCTCTGTATACAGAAGGCAAGGGAGATGGAAGAAAGAGGCAGCCCATCCATGTTGGTAGGTGGCAGGTTTAATAAGCAAAGGAACTTACCCACGAGGTTTGTCTTGGGATCTACAAGATGAGTAGATCTTCACACTTGCCTGCCAAAATCTTAAAAATTTATACAGAGGCCTTAACTGGGTTCTGTCCAGATGGTCTCAACAACACACTGTGCTCTCTCTCAAGGCTGCGTCCTTGATAATGGCTCCCACTGTGGGAACAGTGGGCAGAACGTACATTCCAAGGCCAGGGGAGGGGCTGAGGAGCCTCCATTTGCCTGGGTCCAGCCCGTGGGTCAACCAGCAGTTACATCCTCTCAATGACCTCTTCTAACAATTTTCAACCCAAGACAGTTCCAGACGAAGCAGTTTCTCACATAAGAATTTGTGCCTCCCTGGAATTTTCCTACTTCTCAATTAATTCAATTTAGTGTTGATAAAAATAGTGCCTAGGAATAATATTAATTTTCAGCACAATTACAGGAATACAATCTTTTGCATTTCTAAAATGCATAATGAATTTCTACAAGCATTCTGAAGCTTAGATATAGTTAGATCTAATTCCAAACTTTTCATAAATCCAATAATGTTATTAGGGAACAACTATAAGATAGGGGGTTAAAGCAGCACTTTTCATCTGGTGAGAATACTATCTCTAACTTTTAATTATGTTCATTCACTTCTTCATCCAAGATGTAAACAACCCTTCCATCTAGGTCTAGGACAAAAGTGTCATTTCCCAAAATCTATTTCTGTGCACATGACCCAGGCTAGGAAAAAGGAAGCGCACAGCAGAGACTGCAAGATGTAATTACTTGAAGAAACATCATGTCTCTTGCTGAGTGAAATCTTACCAACGCAGTTTATTAGCAAGTTCGATAAGTCTTGATAAACAATGGGATTAAACTTTTGAAATCAAAGTAAGAAAAGTTTCTGCTTGCTTTAATAATTACTAAAATAAAAAGGGTGAGCAGCAACTTACAGCTTGTTACAGGAAGGCTTTATGGAAACTGTGATTCTAAAAGGATACCTCTGACTCACTAGAATCATTCCAGGCATACAGAGCAAGATGAGGAGGAAAGAAAAAAAAAACTACCCAGGAAAGGTATTAAGAAAAGAAATATGTTTAGTCATAGCGAAAGGAGGGAGGGAAGTAGCCTAGGCCCAGAGGAAGCAGGGGAAGCAATATAAATGGGACAGGGATTAAAGGGCTGGGAGGTGAGGGCAGGTCTGGATTAGTTTGAAAGGCAATGAGACCAAGTTAAGTGATTTACTAAAGGTCCCCTACTGAGTAACTGGCAGTTCTACTTCCATCCCTCCTATTTTGGGTTTCCTCTTTAGTTCCTTGTCTCTACACCGAAATAGACATCCTATGTGATTTTCTCTCATTGCAAATCTTTTATACTTTAACTCAGAAAGCCGTGTTTAGAGGACTGTGTAGGTGGCTGTTTTTAATGTTGAATTTTTTTTCCTCTTCTTTGGGAAAACTGCTGGTATAGAAAGCTTCTTTGACACAGTATTGAGACAAATAAAAGACAAATGTGTTATTCTACTGAGACGGTTGAAATGAAAGTTTGCTTTGAAGTAAGGTACTAGAATACATATGAGAGAATGCTGTTCTTATCATAAAAACTGGCAGCTGAGCTTTCTTTGCCCTGTCAGAGAGAATGGCAATCTAACGGGGCCAAAGTCAGACTGAGGGAATAGATATTTTTTTTTCCTTAATCATAACTCAACCTAGGACCAGAAAAGGACAAATATTAGAGATACAGAATACATCCCAAATCTGGAGAATATGGTCAATAATCATAAAATTCATGTAAATAAATTTCAAGAATTCAAATTGTCATTGTCTATCGGCAGGAATATTAAAAGTATTAGTGACTATGCCTAAGTATTGTTGAAAAAGTTATTGACTTAGTCCTGTAACTTTGACATAATACAATTTGACTTAACAGAAATCTTTCTATCTTTAGAGTGCAACAGCTTAAATCCATCCATCTGGAGTCTGATGTTTGAAACAGTTACTTCTAGAAGTCTCTGATGATACAAATGAAAATAATTTATAACACAAAGCCTTAAGAAATGACAACAAATACATTCTTGTGTTTTTCTCCCTAGAATTAATTTCACCTTTAATTTCATAACTTACTGACTTGGATTTTTAACACAATATCTATTTTTTTAAATGTGAGTTAGCTTAATACACAATGTTCAAAGAAAACTATTAAATTTAAAGAGGGGGCTTCCCTGGTGGCGCAGTGGTTGTGAGTCCGCCTGCCAATGCAGGGGACACAGGTTCGGGCCCTGGTCTGGGAGGATCCTACATGCCGCGGAGCGACTGGGCCAGTGAGCCACAACTACTGAGCCTGCGCGTCTGGAGCCTGTGCTCCGCAACAAGAGAGGCCGCGATAGTGAGAGGCCAGCGCACCGTGATGAAGAGTGGCCCCCGCTCGCCACAACTGGAGAAAGCCCTGCACAGAAATGAAGACCCAATGCAGCCAAAAATAAATAAATATCTTTAAAAAAATTTAAAGAGAAACCTGAAGAGATATTTGCTCAGTCAATACATTTTTCTATGGTTATATTTCTCTCAGTGATTAAAAAGTTAAATTTAAGTGAAAACTTGTTCATTTAAAATTTGTTGAAATAGTTATATTAATTTAAAAAACTTTCCCCAGCTTTGAGATATTATTGACATATATGTAAGTTTAACATTTACAATGTGATGATTTGATACACACATATGTATTACAAAATGATGACTACAATAAGGTTAGTTAACACCTCATCCCCTCATCACATTTTTGGTGGGATAAATGACAACTTTCAAGTATATAATGAAGTATTTTTAATCATAGTCACCATGCTGTACAAGAGATCCCCAGAACTTACTCATCTGATAGCTGAAAGTTTGTGCCCTTGACCAACATCTTCCCATCTCCCCCAGCCCCCAGCCACTGGCAACTAATCTTCTAACCTCTCTTTCTCTGAGTTGGGGTTTCTAGATTCCGCATATAAGGGAGAACATACAGTATTTGTCTTTCTCTGTCTGACTTGTTTTCAGTTAGCATAATGCCTTCAAGTAACACCCATGTTGTCACAAAAGGCAGGATTTCCTTTTTATGGCTGAATAATATTCCACTGTGTGTGTATGTGTGTGTGTGTGTGTGTGTGTGTGTGAGACACATTGTCTTTATCCATTCATCCGTCGATGAACACAGGCTGTTTCCATATCTCAGCTATTGTGAATAATGCAGCAAAGATCATGTGGGTGAAGATATCTCTTCGAGATAGTGATTCCATTTCCTTCAGATACATACCCCAAAGTGTGATTGCTGGATCATATGGTGATTCTACTTTTAATTTTTTGAGGAAGCTCGATACTGCTGCACCAATTGACATTCCCACCAGCAGTGCAGGAGGGTTCCCTTTTCTCCACAGCCTCGCCAACACTTGTTATCTCTTGCCTTTTTGATAAAGGCCATTCTAACAGGTGTGAAGTGATATCTAATTGTGGTTTTGACTTGCTTTTCCCTGATGATTACTGATGTACAGCATCTTTTCATGTACCTGTTGGTCATTTGTATGTCTTCTTTGGGAAGTTTCTACTGAGTTTCTAATTGGTTTGTTTGGGTTTTTTCACTACAGAATTGTATGATTTCCTTATACATTTTGTATATCAACCCTTTATCAGATACATGGTTTGCAAATATCTTCTCTCATTCCATGGCTGCCTTTTCATTCTGTTCATCCTTTATTTTTCTGTGCAAAGTGTTTTTAGTTTGAAGTAGTCCCACTTGTTTATTGTTCCCTTTCTTGATTGAGCTTTTGGTGTCATATCTAACAAATCATTGCTAAGACCAGTGTCAAGGAGATTTTTCCCTATGTTTTCTTCTAGTAGTTTTACAGTTTCAGATCTTATATTTAAGACTTTAATCCATTTGAGTTAATTTTAGTGACAGTGTAAGATAGGGGTCCAATTTCATTCTTTTGCATGTGGATATCCACTTTGTCCTCCTTTCCCCATTGAGTATTCCTGGCCCCCTTGTCAAATTCTAGTTGACCGTATAAGCATTAGCTTATTTCTGGGCTCTCAATTCAGTCCCATTGGTCTATTTATGTTTTCATGCCAGTACCATATTATTTTGATTACTATAGCTTTGTAAGTATATTTTGAAATCAGGAAGTGTAATGCCTCCATCTTTGTTTTTCCCCCTCAGGATTGCTTTGGCTATTCAAGGTCTTTTGTGGCTCCACACAAATTTGAGATTTTTTTTCTATTTCTGTGAAAATTGCCAGTGGAATTTTGATGGGAGTTGCATTGAATCTATATATGGCTTTGGTTAGTATGCATGCTTTAACAATAATAATTCTTCCACTGCATAAACTTGGGATATCTTTCCATTTTTTGTGTGTCTTCTTTGATTGATTGCATCAACGTCTAGTCATTTTCAGTGTACAGACCTTTACCTCCTAGGTTAAATTTATTCTAAGTATTTTATTGTTTTTGATGCTACTATAAATAGGATTATTTTCTTTATTCCTTTTTCAGATAGGTCATTGTTAGTGTATAAACTGCAACTGATTTTTGTGTGTTGATTTTTGTATCCTGCAAACTTTACTGAATTTGTTTATTCTAACAGTTTTTTGTCAGGTCTTTAGGATTTCCTATGTATAATGTCACATCATCTGCAAACAGAGAAAATTTTACTTCTTCCTTGCCAATTTGGATGCCTTTTATTTCTTCTGCATGCCTAATTGCTCTGTCTAGGACTTCCATTACTATGTTGGATAGGAGTGGTGAGTGGACACCCTTGTCTTGTTCCTGACCTTAATGGGAAGGCTTTCAGCCTTTCACCATGGTGTATGATGTCAGCCATGGCTTTGTCATATAAGGCCTTTGTTATGCTCAAGTATTCTCCTTCTATACCCAATTTGTTGAGCATTTTATCATGAAAGGATGTTGAATTTGGTCAAATGTTTTTTCTACATCTCCTGTGATGATCATATGACTTTTACTCTTCATTCTCTTAATATGATGTATCACATTTATTGATTTGCATATGCTGAATCATCCTTGCATCCCAGGGATAAATTCCACCTGATAATGGTGTATGATCCTTTTAATGTGCTGCTGAATTCAGTTTGCTAGTATTTTGTTAAGAAGTTTGCATCTATATTCATCAGGGATATTGGCCTGTGGTTTTCTTTTCTGGTGGTGTCCTTATCCGGCTTTGGTATCAGGAAAACATGGCCTCATAAAATGAGTTTGGTAATATTCCTTCCTCTTCAAATTTTTGATAGGGTTTTAGAAGAATTAGTGTTACCTCTTTTTTAAATGTTTGGTAGAATTCACCAGTAAAACATCTGCTCCTGGGCTTTTCTTTGGGGTGAGGTTTTTGATTATTGATTCAACCTGCTTACTTGTTATTGGTCTGCTCAAAATTTATATTTCTTCATGATACAGTCTTGAGAGGTTGTATGTTTCTAGGAATTTATCCAATTCTTCTAGGTTATTCAATTTGTTGCATATAATAGTTCACACAATCCTTTGTATTTCTGTTGTATGAATTATAATGTCTCCTCTTTTGTTTCTGATTTTTTTTTTTTTTTTTTTTTTTTTTTTTTTGCGGTACGCGGGCCTCTCACTGTTGTGGCCTCTCCCGTTGCGGAGCACAGGCTCCGGACGCACAGGCTCAGCGGCCATGGCTCACGGGCCCAGCCGCTCCACGGCACGTGGGATCTTCCCGGACCGGGGCGTGAACCCGTGTCCCCTGCATCGGCAGGAGGACTCTCAACCACTGCCTTCATTTCTGATTTTATTAGTCTTCTCTCATCACGGGAAGCCCTTCTCTCATCACGGGAAGCCCTCATTTCTGATTTTATTAGTCTTCTCTCATCACGGTCCCCAGGATCTTTCAGTGGTTCCCAGATACCATTCCTCGGTGTGCCCTCCATGTTTTTCCATCATGATTGCAAGATGGCTATTGCAGCTCCAAGCCTCACATCATCACTAGTCAGCTTCCAAAGCAGGGAGAAAGGGAAGGAAGGGGAATTGTTCCTCACGTGCCACCGTCTTATCAGTGAGGAATGTCTTTTGCAAAAGCCTCGGCAGCGTTTTCATCAGTCTTTCCCTCCACCATGTGAGAGGCTGGGAAATAGGATATCTGGGCACTCTGGGTCTTTAACATGGAGGAATAGCAAAACCAGCAAAAAAGAAAGGGAAATCAAGGTCACTTGGCTATGCTCAAGTATTCTCCTTCTATACACAACTTGTTGAGAGTTTTATCAGCCAATAGTGTCTGCCACATATGATGAGAAAGTAAAGAGCTAATAGAGAGATTAAATGTATTATATATTAATATAATGTAATAAATATATTGTATGTTAGAGAAAAGGGTGATTGTAGATCAATATCTCAGAGGAGAGAGGTTAGGATTCTATCTAGATTCTAGGGCACTGGTGAAGAAACAGCTCATCTTTTGAACCAAGGAGGAAAGAAAGAAATGAAGATGTATAAGTAAGTAGGGGTCAGTGTAGGAAGCTGGGGGTATTTTCACTTGAGATGACCAAGTAGGAAAAGAGACAGGGAAATTAATTCCCCTTTGGAAAAGTCCTGCAAAGCAACACTCTGAATGCAGCCCCAAACAAGTTCTATGCAACACAGACTCTTCTCTAGAACTCAGTTTCTCTGAGCAAGCCTCTCTCCACCCTGAGGGCAACTGCCAGGCATCCTTTCTCATCCCACTTCCAAACAGGTCACCTCTGTAAGACATACTCCTTCAGTAACTGAGTTACAATTTTGGACATTTCTATGACCCACGTATAAACCTAGGAGAACAAAAACACATTACAGCTCTTTTCAGAAAACCCACTTTTCATCTGCTATTTTTAAATGAGAAAGGAAGTAATATATAACTTTGATCTTATAAACTCTATGAGGTCAAAACTTATTCGGGGGAGTGCAAGTAATTAATGCAGCTCTCTGAATTTTCCATTGCAAAAGCCTATATTCATTTTTTCTGCCACCCAGAAAGCTTCTGATACACCTCTCCTTCCATTTGGTTGGTTGGGATCCATTAATGTTTGAAAAAGTTAATGTCAGTTTATGTATACCATAATTATGATATAAAACTGCAAAAACCTATTATGGAACATAAAATAGCAAACTAGTCCTATATTTCAAATATTTATGAAGAATTACACGTTTAATATTACCTTCTCCTTCTAGAAATAGAATTTATCAACAGAAACTTTTTTCTGTATATAGAAGTGTTGAATCATAAAAAACATTTAACGTAAAAAACAAATGCTTCGAAATCATTCCCTGGTGTTTCACATTTTTCCATAACTATATCATAATCATGGGCTAACCTATTAATTATCCATTACATACTTTCAAATGATGCTTTTGTTCTTAAGACAAAAATGATGCAACTAGAGATTTAAAGTGAAGTAGACTTTGGAACTATAACAAATACCGTATGCTAAAGTGAAGTAGCTGAGATTATTGCTTAAGTTGTAGATGCCTCGTGAGGAGAAAAAAGTCCAAGGGCCCATTTATTCTTGGACCCAGGGTAGGTGTCTCACTCTTTTAGAGCTGATTTCGGGAACTAAACACAGTAATGTAGAAGTAAAGCTTCTTAGTTAACTCGTAGTCTGACTAATTGTTCCATGGTATTATGAGCTCAGTGTTTTGATGAATAGGAATACAGCCAAATACTTTTCAGAAACTACTTGCTTACAGCTTTTAGAGCATTTATTGCAGGTGGGTCCTTGTGGACTAGTGAACAGAAGAAGATTTTTGACATTTATCAGTTTGAAGATGGTCAGTGCAAATTGACCTCATTAATCCTCATTCTATTAGTGTTAGTTGAAGCCTCATTTGTACTGAAAATTTTATGGCGATATCAATGACTTTAGAAGGAGGATGTGGTAGGAGGATATTGGATATTTAATATTTACAAGTATAGAGTTGGGATAATATCCATTCCATTTTAAATAATTTAATTTGTGTCCACTAATAGACAACTATAACTATTATGCCTGTTTCATAGACAGAGAAATTAGAATAGAATTTGTGTATTATGATAATAACTAGATAAACAGAATCCTCTAATTTTCACGCTCAGTGTCATTTAATCATTCCAAAAGCTTATTATCCTCGGGTAGTAAGACTTTAAATTATTCAGAATTATTATCTTCATGGTTATATGAATATACAAGTAACACACTAAAAAGAAAATCAATTATAGGGCTATATATTTGAGGGTTTTTTCCTTTCCAATAGTGGCAACACATTTCCATGAAGTCATCCTTGGAGTCTTGATTTATTACAATTAAAGTGCCATTTCTGGGCTTAGTGATATAATCAGTTGCTACAAAATAGTTTTTCTCTATCTGGTGATAACTAGAGGCTTTGAGGTTGACCGTGAGGTCAGTTGGACGTTTTCACATTATTGCAAGAACAGAGATATGCTCATGTATCTGTAAGAATGTGCAGAGCTATTTACAATAGCCAGGACATGGAAGCAACCTAAGTGTCCATCGACAGATGAATAGATAAAGAAGATGTGGCACACATATACATTGGAATATTACTCAGCCATAAAAAGAAATGAAATTGAGTTATTTGTAGTGAGGTGGATGGACCTAGAGTCTGTCATACAGAGTGAAATAAGTCAGAACGAGAAAAACAAATACCGTATGCTAACAAATATATACGGAATCTAAAAAAACAAATGGTTCTGAAGAACTTAGGGGCAGGACAGGAATAAAGATGCAGACCTACTAGAGAATGGACTTGAGGACATGGGGAGGGGGAAGGGTAAGCTGGGACGAAGTGAGAGAGTGGCATGGACATATATACACTACCAAACGTAAAATAGCTAGCTAGTGGGAAGCAGCTGCATAGCACAGGGAGATCAACTCGGTGCTCTGTGTCCACCTAGAGGGGTGGGATAGGGAGGGTGGGAGGGAGGCGCAAGAGGGAAGGGATGTGGGGATATGTTTATACGTATGGCTGATTCACTTTGTTATACAGCAGAAGCTAATGCACCATTGTAGAACAATTATACTCTAATAAAGATGTTGAGGAAAAAAAAAAAGAATGTGCAGGGAAAACAGGAAAAACAGATGCCATCTCAGAAACAGGCCTAAAGGGAACAGAAGCCTTTGGACTTCAAGAATTCAAGGCAAATTCAGAGCCTGGGACACCTTTTGGCTACTCCCCAGCAGGCCTACAACACTCCCCAGTCTAGTGATCTGCCATGAATGCTGATCCAGCTCCTGCTAATGCTACTTCTGCTCTCTCCACTCCCCAAAACACCCCTCTACTATTTGTTCTACGTCATGGCATCTTCTGTCTCAGAGATTCATACATTTTGTCCCCACTGCCAACTCTGTGTCTCTCTGTATGTCACACAATCAGACCCTAAGAGCATTGATCTGATACTTACAGTCACTTTCTCATATAAAATATTCATACCGGACAGAATACTTTTTTTGGATTTCTCACTTTGTTGATCCCAACTTTCATTCAATAAACCATGGAGTAGATAGATGACCAGCTTTCTCAATGAGGATCTGGTTATCACAAATGCCCATAGTCAATAGAGACCTCTCCAAAAACACACTTTGGTAAATCATCTTCAGTCTGGCTTTACAGAACAACTGAGTTACAATTTCAGGTTCAGTGACACGTAATAATCTCAAAACAAAGTCATTTGTCTACCATCTTCTAAATAAAGAATTCAAACAAAATGCTGTTGAAGTCTCTCTGCTTCTATTCGGGTATAACCAAATTAGGTCAGCAAACACTAAAAAATATATTTAAAATCAATTAGAACATCCATCAATATCTTCTTCTCCTAGACAAAGTAATTAGTCTTTCATTGTGTTCCAACACTTTATTTCTTTCCACTTTAGTACGTTTTCTTTATAAGACTAACTGGTGCCTCAGTGGCTTGCCAGATTAAGGAGGAAAGGAGGAATCTCAAACCACAAATAACCATTTCAGTCGAGGAGTTCAAATATGACTGAGGCATGAGCTTCAGCATTGTTCAATCTAAAGCTATTTCTTGTTTTGTGTGTATTTTTTTGGGTTGGTTTTGAGGAGATAGAGGTTAACAAATTACTTTAATGTACTTTTTGAATGGGTAATACATGTACACTATATACCATTTAAAAAGTACAAAAGGCTATACATAACAAGTAAGTCTACAGCTATATAAATTGGGTATTGATGCAATAATGCTGTATAACACACAACCCCAGAACTTAGTGACTTACATTAACAAGCACTGATTTCTCTCACTTACAAGCCTACAAATTGGCAGGGGCACCTCTACTTCAGACTGTGGGCTGTGTGGCCTTGGTGCTAGGCTTTGAATCAAGTTTGGAGATGATCCACACATGTCATTCAGAGTCACAGGCTGAAGAGACAGTGGCTACCTGGGTTATGTTATTCTCATGGCAATCACAGAAGCATATGACTAAGCCAGAACTGCCCATGCTTGTATCGTATCTGCTATATTCTATTGCCAAAGCAAGTCATGTTTCCAATACCTAGTCACTAGGGCAGGAAATTATACTCTATCTTAAAGGGGAGAGGGCATGGGAGTGAATATTTGCTGAACAATAAACCAATCCCTTTTATTCCCCAGGCACAGAGTTCCCCTCTGGATACAAGACTTGTTACTCATTACTTGTGTATTCATCCAGAGAAATTCTATGCAAATATAAGTATACTCACAAATAAATACTTTAATGCTATGGCATCATTCTATACGCACAGTTCTATACCTTGGCCCCTTCTCCCACTTAAAGATATATCTCAGGGAGTATTACATGTCAGTACACAGGGTTGCCTCGTTTCACTTAATACAACTTTATACTGTTACATAAAACGGATACACAATAATTTATTTAATAAATGCTCTATTGTTGGACATTTAGTTGTTTCTGCTGTTTTATCATTTTAATCAATGCTGCAATGCCTATCATTGTATATGTTTTTGCAAATATCTATAGAATATATTCCTAGAAGGGATATTACTCATTTCAAAGTCCTTGCATTTTGTTTTGATAGCTCTTTCTAAATTTCTTGAATAAAAATTACACAATTTAACTTACTATGAGCAATGTAAAGGGGTGCCTGATTACCTACACACTTGCCAACACAAATCAAACCATTTTATCTTTGCCAAGCTGATAAATTAGAAAAAGACCTCTTATAATTTGAATTTGTATTTCACTATGTCACTTCTTATGGGTGAAGGTGATACATTTTCATATGATAAAGGACCACGACTACTATACACGGCAGACTCTCTGGTCTGTAGGGTCCTTTTCCATAACTTCTCCTACCCTACCCCACAGAGTCTACTGTGTAGTTGTTTAGATAACTATATTTGTATTATATGATATCATTTCCACAGGGTGGGCCCCAAACTCAAGGTGTGGGTTCCTGAGCTAGAAACTTTTGAGGACACACAACTAAGAGTAAGCCTCTAGTCTGCATTTTGCCTCTAAATTAAATCATAAGACAACGGAGAACAGACATTTTGTCTTTGACAATTATTAAAATACTCAGTACAATGTTCTACAGAGCTGAAGAATAATAATTCTTGACTCTCTGAAGCAGCATTAGCTATCTCAGCTGATAAAGACAACAACCAAGCAACTCTTTTTGACTAAAAGTCCAGAGCAACCTACAAATGCTATGAACAACAAATGACAACCCCAGTAATCAGTCCTATCCAAGGGGTTCACATGGTCAGAATCACAACACCAAGGACAATGAGAGAAGCACAGCAGGGTTCAGCTTCCAAAAAACTTTGTGTTCCTGAGAGAAAGATTCTTCATAAATAAAAGTACTAAAATTAACTATGTACTGACTAGGCATATTTAGTTAATTGCACTGTGACCCTCCCAGGTAATATTTTTTCTTCAAGAAAATTTTATTAGACACATTAACATTTTTATTCATAACGACTTGAAATTACCCATTGAAACACTAAGTAAGAGCTGAGATGATGAGCTTAAAAGACTCTGCTATAACTGAAGTCATAGTAGAAGCTACTGTAGTGGATAAAAAGAAGTTACACTATAACCCATTATGTTTAACCTTTCATGCAACAATTGTAAAATTTACTATGACTCACTAGTGGCCGATTAAGAGGTTTGGATGTCAGTGCCAGATAAGAAGTGTCTAATCTCTCCCAATATTAGAGCTACAGTATTCTAACCACTTTACAAATGGTTTCTGCAATTCACTGGGCACTCACTATTGAATGTACCAAAACCTTGCTAGAATATTCTCTTTAGGGGTAGCGTCATGCCTCTTTGCAGAGGAACAGTCTTTAAAATGGGAGTCTTTGGTGACCATGGCAATTCAACCAGAGTGTCTGGTTGAAAGACCTGCTTGCTTGTACTAAATAGGAGCCAAGAAAGACCTGCTTGTACTAAACTATTCTGTGTGAAAAATAACAGTATTATGTGATTCCAATGTGCTCATGGTGTTCCTCTTTCATTCTTATTCCAGGTAGGTTCCATCCAAATTGTTAAATCTCTAGCAGACCTCCCTGAGAGACTTAGGGGCCTTGCTTCTGAAATTCAAGGCCACTGCCTCTAAGTGTCACTGCTTTCCTCAAATAGTAAAGACTTAGCAGACCCAATAGGACCTCCGAGGCTTTTACTTTTTCTTTTTTCTAAGTAATTAAATCTTAAAATAAAATTCAATATTCAGGAATATTTTTGATAGATATACCAATTTAAAGAGTGTGAATCACTAGTAAATGCTAGAGTATCTTTCAGTAAGCTGTCTCTATTGTAAGTGGATACTTGTTTTAACTTAGAATTAGGCCAATCTTCCCCTCATACCTGCAATTCATTAGAGACTTTTCTTGCTCCAACTCTCACATCATCTGCTGGCCCAGATGCTTGAGAGGAAAGCATCAGAACCTGGACCCAGCAAGGTGTCAAATGTCCAATTAAATTAGCAACAATTCTTATGCTGTCTCTCCTTGAGATAGTTCATGTTTAAGAGAACATACACTGTTGCATCCAAGTGAAACTGACCCAAATCCTAAGGCAAGAAAATGTATTTATCCCAAACTTCCTCTCTTACTCTCACCAAATTCTAATTTCAATCACTAATTTGTTCAATCAAGAGAATAGGGACATAAAAATGTAATATGTCACTCAACATCTTCCACCAATTCATGTGCTAAATGAAGTTCCTTGAGTTATCCATCTCTATATGGTTTTATCGTTTGCTCCTGCAAGCATCCCTTTCCAAGGGCCAAGTACTATATTTAATCTATGGGTAGGAATTTTCTGACTGCTTTGCTTCTTTTGAAGCTATCAGAGATATCTGGCTCCTCTTTACCTCAACCGACTTTGTGCTTTCAGAAAGTGACCTTTTCCATTCAGCTCTTTTAAACAGCATCTCCCTTTAATTCACTCTAACATAGAAAACACAGTCTTTAAAATGTAGGCTTAAGTTACTTCTCACAGTAATGAATTGAATGGGTTTGCTGCTATTGATATAGAAATTGATATTAATTTCTGATCCTAATTGATTTCACAAATTAATTAGCAAAGTAAATAAGATACTGGAAGGAAATCAATAGTTCTTATTTTATGATATTTACATATTACTCATGTAATACATATGAATTACACATTATACCCATATTTACAAACATAGGTGCTTTTGGTATGATCTTGCTTAGTATTATCGATTCACAGATATATCCTAACTCAGGCAACAACCACACTCTTAATTATCCTGGCACAGTGACTTCCTTGGTGGTCCAGTGGTTAAGACTCCATGCTCCCAACGCAGGGGGCCCAGGCTCAATCCCTGGTCAGGGAAGTAGCTCCCTTATGCCACAACTAAAGATTCCGCATGCCTCAAAGAAGTTCTCACATGCTGCAACTAAGACCCGGCGCAGCCAAATTAAAAAAAAAAAAAATATCCTGGCACAGCCATTTTAGGAAACTATAAATAATACCTTAAAATAACTATAAATATAACTATTATAATAATAACTATAAACAGAGTAGCTTTGACTTCAATTCTGAAGATAATACCAGGTAGTAGATATTTATATAACTTATGAAGAATGTAGGCCAAGCAGAAAGTATGAAACAAAAATGTGGTTTTCTTATAGGCAGTGTTATAAGCCTAAATACATATAAAGATTTTAAAATATAATCATTAATCTTTACAAGAACCTTACGATATAAATAGTATTTGTATTTTACAGATAATGAAAATTAAGTTTAGTGAGGTAAGTGACTTTCCCAGCGTCACATAAACACTAAGTGGCTGGGCTAGATCGTGCAGTAATGACCGTCACCCAAAGCATTTCTCCTTATACCAGGGATGCCCAGTTCATCTATTTTTCCTTTTGTTGCTTGTGCTCTTGATGTTGTATCTAAGGAGTCACTGCCTAATCCAAGGACACAAAGATTTAGTCCTATCTTTCCTTCCAAAAGTTTTATAGTTTTAGCTCTTACATTTAGGTCTTTGATCCATTTGGAGTTAATTTTTGTATATGGTGTGAATTCAGGGTTCAGCTTCATTCTTATGTATGTGGATATCCTCTATCAGTTACTTTTGGATGTACAACCAACCAAAACTTAGTGTTTTAAAACAACAAGCATTTACTGTTTCTCACAAGTCTATGGACCTGCTGGGCAGTTCTGGTCCAGGCTGGCTCACCTGATCTCTGCAATCAGCTAGAGGCTCTGTTGAAACTGAAACCGGATGGTCTTCACTCATATGTCTGTGGGTTGTCAGGCTAGTTCAAGTAGCGAGGCTTAGCTGGGATGGCTCACTTCTGCAACATGCTTCTCCACATGGTTTCCATCTTCCAAGAGACTAGCCTCAGTTTCTTCATGTGGTTGACTTGGGGTTGCAAAGTGCAGAAGAAGACAAGCTCCAATGAACAAGCACCTTTCAAACCTCTGCTGTGCCCTGTTTGCTTATATGCCATAGAAAGCTGCAAGACACATGCCCAAGCCTCAGAGCCAGTGTTTATATGAACATCGCTGCTACAACCCTGGGTACCACACAGTCATACACCAAATTCTGGTGTTACCAGTGCTTATCTCCGCAACTACCACTGTTATTCTTTAGCACCAGATACAAAATAATGTTTATGAAAGCAGTTCCTCATATCAGTGCCACCTGCTAGTGTCTTGTTCTCAGCTACATGTCTAGCACCTACTACTGAGTGCCACAATATAGACACTAAATGAATGTCTATTGAGTGAATGAAAGTACAGGAAAATTGAGGGAGCAAAATTGGAGTCCAGTTTTCATATACTGAGTGGCATAGTTTAAGCCTATGCCATGTACTTATACCAAGTGCACATTGTTCCTATTTACTTCATGAGTTAAAGTTTTAAAATAGATGCTGGATAATCCAGTCTATCACACATATTTTTGTAGCCTTCCCTTTTACGTTGGCAATATTTTCTCTAATTTTATTATAATCACCTTTAGTGATAAGTTTTTCATCATTTACCTTGTGGCTACATCCTACCATATAATAAAATGTGATTTAGGAAACAATTTTGCCACACCATACAGTGAGGCTTCTTTTCTCTGTTACAGTCACTTTAAAGGTTCAGCTAACACTCTGGTGGCATTAAGCATCAATGTAAGGAAGGGAAATGTTAAGATCCTCGTTTCAGATTTTTTTAAATGAGCACTCTGGCTAGGAGAATTGGAGAATTAGAAAATTTGAAGGCACTTAAAACATTTGGTCCAATTTTCTGATTTCACCTCGTACTCTATTCTACCCAGACCAAAAGGGGATGGGCCCAAGAAAAAAACAAGGTGGGACATGACCCTGTGTAGATAATTGCCTCTTTATCCCTGTTACTCTGAGATATGACAGTACATTGGATATTCAGGCAATTTACACTTGAAGGGTATACTGAGGGTCAACCACAGTACGGTACAATGGCACATCCCTATAAATAAAAGGAAATAATTCGGGAAGGGCAAACTTCCCAGAATGCTGCAGCTATCAGTGATAGGGTGGCTCAGCTGGACATTATCTAACATTATAAAGGAAAGTAGTCCAAAGCTAAGGTGAAGTCTTTGAACCTGATAATTCACAATTATAGCCAGCACCGATTTTTTGTAGCACTATGCAGTGTTCAAAGCATTTTCATGTGCATCATCCCAAAATTGGATCATAATAGCCACCTAATATGACATTGCTTTCTGAAGATTTTCCTTTCATGTGCTATAACCTTGTTTCTTGATGTTCTTCACAGACAGTTCAGTCCTTTTCACCCAATAGATATCTGGGTATCAAGGATTCTCAACAATATTTGGTATGATGCTTTCAGAATCTTTTGGAAGCAAATGCCTCGGGCTAGTCATCATTTCTCAGCTACCTTAGATCCATCCTAACACATAACTTAGAAAGGCATTCTGTTATAGTTCTCAAATTACTGTCGTTTAATACCTTACGTGTATCAGCACCACCTGTGCCTTACCCACACCAACAGCACCCACAGATCAAAAATTTGAATGATAAAGAAATTACTTCTAAGGTTCTGTTCTACACATTCAAAAGAATGTTTCTTATATTTGTAGGGTACTTTACAACTTAAAAGTGGTTTCACATATATTACCTCATTGGGCATATCTTCTCTGAGAAACATACAGCTGGAAATATATTATGAATTGCATCACTTTCCCAGCCCTCTCAGGGTCTCCCAGTGTAGCTTACTAAAACTACTGAGGATCTCATTTATATTATTTAGGTTATATTATATAAGGTACTATGCTATATTATTAAGAAGATGATTTGATCTTTAAGTATGTGATTATTCTGTTATAAAATGTGGTATTCCAAATAGCTACTTGAAATATACCAGTAATTTTTAAAGTGTGGATCCTGGAACAGCTGTATCAATACCTTAAGAATAACTATTTATGTTATGGTTGCAAATGCAGATTCCTGAACCTATCCCCAAACCTAATAAATCAGAATCTCTGGAAGTGAGGTCATGGAATCTAAACTTTTAGACACCTGAGGGTTGCTATACACCAGCCAAATCTGAGAATTATTGCCTAACAATGAGCTTGATTTTCTTAGCTTTCTCACTGCAGCTTAGAAGAAAGTTCTGTGCCTTTAGAAACTGCAAGAACTCTTTAAGGCAATTAGCATACTATTTAGCAAGTAATTCAAATTTAAGGAAAAAGAACAAGGGGATTTAAATTATCATCAAAACATACTTCTCTGTAGTGCCCTGTACTTGGTGCAGTAAAAACTGTAGAAATTGATACAATTTTATAATAAATATTCAATCTGCAATGATGGGCTCCATCAATCCTAGAAAAGATAAATGTAGAGTTTAATTAGAAAATAGATGTCTCTCTGAATGTAAGGTAAAAGCTGGATAAAATGCATTTCTGTCTGCTTCATAAGGTACTATTCAAAAAATGTCATTGTTATAATTTGAAAAGTATTATTCAGAAAGAAGACAGATTTCAGTTCAGTAGCTTTGACTATAAGAATACCAAGAAATAAAAGCCAAATGGATGAAAGCTAAGTCATGGATGAGTGAGTTTAAAAATTATTACATATCTTTAAAGTTAGCTAAAAAATTATAGCCAAATCCCAATTTGCCTCTCAACAGAATGATAGGCCAGGAGATCTTCACAATATGAGATATTTCTCATGATGTAAATTGAAGTAAGGAAATTTCTTATTCCATGGTACTTGGCTTGTGTTGCTTCTTTATGAATTATGTTCTGATATCTTTAGATTACTGAGAATGTCAAAATAATATTGAGTTAGATGTATTGTCATGCCTTTCATGAGTTTAAAACAGCCCATTCTCTAGAATGGTAATCAGCTGACATCAATCTGACTCTGAAGGGAAAGCATTTTGTCCCAGGGAGTTCCAGGAACAGTATTGCAAAAATTACCTGTAAATCTAGCATGCAAGGTTAAGTCAAACCACGACAGCTGGAGGTGGTAAGAAGCAGATATTTGGACCAAGTTTGGGGAAGGCTGGACCAGACAACTGCAGAAGTTTAGATTTCTTAATTCACTGTACGTACATAAATAGCAGTTAGTTCTTTGCCACAATAACACTTCATAACAAACACCACAAAATCTCAGTAGCCTTCAACGGTAAGAGTTCATTATTCACATGTCTGGAGTTACCTGCTGACCTTGTCTGAGGATCAATTGGCTATCAGTTGATCTAAACTCTTCCCAATTCGGATGACTGGAGGAACTAGGCATAGTCTACATGTCTCTCAACATCGAGAAGGTTAATCCAGGCATATTCTTATGGCAATGGCTAAGGTACAAAAGAGAGCAAATGGAAATATGCAAAGGCTCTAGAGACTTAACCTCAGGACTGGTACACAATCACTTTCACCATATACTATGGGCTGAAGCAAGTCAGAAAATCAGTACAGATTCAAGGAGTGGGAAAATAGACTATGCATCTTTAGTAAGAGGAACTGCAAGGTCTCATGGTAATGGGCATGAACATAAGGGGGGAATGAAAAATAGAAGTCAGCAGTGCAATTTCCCATTGTATGTATTATTGAGTTCCTCATCTCTGTAGATATCATGCTGTGCAATGTGGGTAATAAGAAGCATAAGACCTAGCAGTGATTTCTAAACATGGAGGGCTTGTTAAAATATAAATTGCTGGACATGCCCCCAGGAAGTTGGTTGAGAGGGGACCTGAGAATGTGCATTTCTAGCAGTACTGATGCTGCTCGTCCAGGGACCATACTTTGAGAGCTATTGTTCTATGGATTTGGAATTAATAGGAACTTTTAGGGATACTAAGACAACTGAGGGGCATTGATATTTATAGGAAATGCAATTTGAAGTGAAGTAAGAGAATTTGGGTGAGATCATTCCCAAGACATTCAAATAGCTCATTCAGAATAGAAGGTTAATCAGGGGCCTTTGCTGCCATCTTAACATTCTCTGATTTAACTACCCCAGGTAGCCAAGTGAACAGCATGGAGCTGGGAATGACTGCTCCTCTAATGCCTGATGAAAGTCACACACAAAACTGTACGTCGGCAAACAAATTTTGCAAGCATCACTTTCTTGGAAAAATTAAATAAGATAAAGGTTTGAGACACTAATCACACTTCAAGTAAATCAGTAAAAGCACCCAACTTTTTCTAAGATCAATAGCCGCAGGTTGCGGGACAGAAATAAGCATTGAGAAGTGAGATTCTGTGTGAGCTTTCCCTATTTAAGCCCTGATATCTGCTGGGACATGATAATAATAAGTTAAGGGGTTATTTCTGAGGGAAGAGAAACCACAATGAAGCAATGAATAAATGAGACCTTAATTTGGGGGAGAGCAGGAAAATACTGTTAAACTACTTTCAGGGGATCAGTGAACTACAACCAGGAAAGATAATGTGATAAAATGTGATGTTTTTTATATCGAGACCTATGTGAGACTTAGCTTAGCCTGACACCATGGTTAAGTACTGAGCAGAAAGAAAGAGCTCATAAGCTATTATTAGGCAAATAAAAAGATTACATTTTACCAAAAAAAAAAAAAAAGAATGCTATTTCTAAAAGTGTGCAGGCAATATCAAAGGTGAATCAGTATTTCCAGATCCCTATCTTTGGAGGCATCTTTAACTAGTACTCATTGCAACAAAAAAATGAGAAGGTATAAAGAGCATTTGAACTCATTCAATATCAATTTTATCAGTGTCTCTAAATGCTCATTTCAAAATTGAAATTAATAGAGAGGGAACCAAAAAAGAGAGGCATGTTTTCAAGTATTAACCATTTTCTTTATTGATCCCCAGTCCTTCTATTTAATCTTAATGAAAAAAAATATTTATATAACTGAACTAAAGGGCAAAAACTTTTTTTTTGGAATAAACATACATCTGCTATGCAAATACAGATTTGAATGAAACATTTTGCAAATTTAATAAATTATATTATGTGAGCATGAATTTAATAATGATCATTAAGTGGTATTTATGTTATCATAAATATCCGTTTACATTCTTTAGTTCAAACATGAACTAAAATCTTGGAAAATAGTGGTTTTGCCACTGAGAGAGATGTCTCTCTCTTTATCATTATTAATTACCTAGACCACACAGACACACTGAGAATTGAATTCCAATTTGACTGAAATGATAAGAAGGATATTATAATTTCACACTGAGGTTATTTTTATCTTTTGATCTATTTGAGTGTTTTCCCTATGAAGTTCCCCACCTCTACCTCCATCCACTACCACATACAGTGAAAATGTTCCCTAAAACCCAGGAGAATTAATAGATTATTTTCTTCATAGTGGTTATCACACAGTCATAGCTCCTCATTTATTTTTTTGTGTTAACTAAAAAGAAAAGCTGCATGAGAGCATCTCTAAAGATAGCAAGAGGCTTTTTAGTTATCTGTGAAAACTTGCTTTAAATATAAGGGGAAGGAAATCATTGGAAGTTAGGGAAAGAAAATGTGCAGAGAAAAAGACCTATCAATTGAGAAATAGACACACACACACACACACACACACACACACACACACACACACAAACACACACATCATGTCCTTCTCATCTACCAGATTAGGAAGATGAATTTAACTTGGGCTGGGCATGGGGGTTAGAGGCAGAAATGCTAATAAAGGAAACAAAATTCAGGCAACTTTCTTAAGTATCTTTTCCCCATGATTTAACAATATGAGTTTTCAGATAAATACAGAAGCTTACTAAAGCGTAAAGATAATGCTGCTTTTTATTAGACTTTTCATAAAACTCACTTTCTTTCCTAAATTCTTTTGACCTCAGCAACAAGAATTTCAAGAAGTGGTGGGATTAAGCCCTAGGGTTAAGTTGCTGATGTCTAGACAACTTGGAATTGGATTCAAATAGAAATTGGAGCCCTTGCATGGATGAAAAATTTATCAAACTGGTTCCATTTTTAAAAAGACTATTAGAGTCATATAACTAAATGCACTTTTGCTTCCAAAGAAGATAAATTACCTATTTGTAGCATATAAATTCCAGTGTGCAGTGCCTTGATTTAATGCATCCAGCATACCAGTGAGCCAAATTTCACCAAAATCCAACAGAAATCTAAGTGAAGTGAGAAGAATGTTTCTCCTGAGTATTCAGTCCAGAATCTATTTAAATCTAGCCCAAAATGTGCCATACTTCTCCGGGTGGATTAATTTGATTCTACCAGAAAGAAGCTGACCCCAAATTCTCCCCTAGATATTCGGCTGTACTGCAGACTTATACTATCATTGAAAACACCTAGGACTCTATTCCCAATTTCTTGTCAATGGTCATTAAGCGTTGTCATTAGCATTGTTGACTCCCTCTTGTGGCCACTTAGACAAGAGTAGACCCTCTTGAGCCCACCATGGATGCAGCTATGTTCTAGGGGTTCCAGGCTGAACATCTGACCTCAAGGAGATGTTGATAACAGAGGCCAGTTCAGCCTGGGACCACTCAGAGTACATATTTTCATCTGACACTAATTCCAGATTCAAACTTCATTTTCCACTACTTGTACATAACAGAAAAGTAGAATAGTGCACTTTTTGCAGGAATGCTTTGAAGCTTATAAGCAGGGCAGATCAATTAAATCTCTGAAGAAACATAAATAGAGTGATTGACAACAGCCTATCCCCAGTAATAATAATGGTGAAGGTTTATTGCAGGTTTACTATGCCCCTGGTGTTGTAAACTTTACTTGCATATTTCAATTCTCACAAAAACGCCATGACATAGGCTCTGTTACTA
This sequence comes from Phocoena phocoena, assembly GCF_963924675.1. Lineage (NCBI taxonomy): Eukaryota > Metazoa > Chordata > Mammalia > Artiodactyla > Phocoenidae > Phocoena > Phocoena phocoena. The sequence goes on from NC_089240.1 coordinate 24,367,495, forward strand.
TCTTCATACTATCTTCAAAAGTTACTGATGATTACAGAAAATAAGTAAATTTCCTAGTCATCCCTAATAAGTAAATAAATCCAAGAACATGGGTGCTTTTCCTTTCCAAAAATGTGTCATATTTTCCTTAAAGCTGTCATTGAAAGAGATGGGGAGAGAGGATAAAAAGGAGGGGGGAAGGAAAAGAAGAAGGGAGAGTTGGAGAGAGAGAGGAAAAAATGGATTTGGCTAAAGGTTGAGTTGCTTTGCCCTCTGTCTCTTCTCTAAGACAATACTTGAGGAGAATCCTGATGCCAGATATTGAAAGCAAAAAAAAAAAAAAAAAAACTGAGAGCAAGAGTCTTTTCTTGGTCACTAGTGTGCCCCCCAAAGCCCATCTTCTCTGGGTCTTGCAATTATTCTACTGAAAAAAAGTGATACGAAGTATTTTAGAACTCTAGAGACCATCCTTTTTAACATTCTACCACGTGAGGGGAGAAAACTGGTTTAAATATATCATCTAAATATATTCCAAGTATGGTATGTTTGTCAAGCATTTAGATATTTTTCTCTATATACATTATATGTATTATGCAATGGACCCTCATTCTTGCATTACTGAAGAATTTTATTATAACTAAACTGGAACTAGAACATATATAGTATTTTTATCACTTGAATCAGCTCCAAATTAGTAGTGCTAGATTTATTTGCACCTGATAGGAATGAATTTGACCAAATGAACCATTTTCAACAAGACTGTTTGGTAGGGGAAGAAATGTTATGCTGTTCAGTTTCTGAAATATTTACCTTCTTTTTTCTTACAACTTCATGGTCAGCTTAATGTTTTTCATCAGAAACATTAAACTTTCTAATGCCTCAGGGAAGTTAAAAACACCAGAGCATCCCCACAAACAATCCACACAGCATATGCAATTGGATTGGCTCATGTAAAATATTTTACCTCTTCAATGAGAATGGAGACAAAAAGGCACCCAATAATCTTTTCTTGTATAAGCCCCCTTACAGGTAAAAGCTACATACTAAGAACATTCCACTGCTCCCCAAAACTTGTCAAGTTGAGCAATTTTCCCCATTGCAGTAGAGTAAGGTCTTGGAAATACTGTACTCTATGGTAATTTTTTTTTCTTAGTCTGAATTTCTTCAGGATGTACAGATATCACTTTTTTTCTTTAATGTGTGCAGACTAACAGGTCTCATCCATCTACGATTAGTAATTCCCAGAGTACTAATCTAGGATTCTCCTGCTCCCTCTTATAGTCTCAACTCTAGTACTGTGTTTATGACTTGTCTATGACCTCAGTTGCCTCATCCATAAAATGAGGCAATCAGAGTTCCTCTGTTTGTCTTTAAGAGCTATTGTGAGAATGACAAAGCACTGGATGGAGGAAATGAAGTGTTCATATCATAATTTCCTATGACTTCATTCCCCTTTGTTCCTAAGTCACTTATCCCGCCAGCCACCCACACCCCATACCCTCTCATATTATTTCCTCCCCTACTGGCTTCAGTCTTGCCCTTTCTCTTTTTACTTCCCTTTCTCTTTATTATTTTCCTATTCTTTCTCTGTTTGATTTTCTTTCCTCTTTGGCCCTAAAATTGCTCATCTTCCTCTCCTTGGGGTCATCAGAACAAGCAGCCATAGGGCCTCTATGGTCAGTTAGGTCTTCTGGACAATCACATGCTATCAATATTCACTTTCATTATACCCACTCATCCCCCACCCCTCACCCACAGAATTGACCTGATGGGACATTCAAGAATTATGAGTTTATAAGGTATTTTAAGAAAAAAGAATTCAACTGAAGCCCGAATTATGCCTAGGGCACACTGTAATGTATGTCAGTGACAGGAGGAAAACATTTTCCTCTGCCCTTCTGGGTTCTTCAGGCTGGCCTAAGAATTAAATTGACATGATACAGATTAACTGGAGAAAATCACACAAAAGTTTAATAACATGTATACATGGGAGAGACCTGAAACCAAGCAGGACCCCGTGGGGCTCCTGGGCACGGAAGCCTTTCTGTCCCGCATTTCTTGACTCCAGCCTCCATGACCTTCCCTGAGTTCCTAAGGGCAGATTCAAACAGTTGCTAATCAGGGAAAGGAGGAGGAGCAGGGACAAGGGAGGGGCAGCCAAAAAACAATAGTGCAGCCTTGGGGCAGGGCCCTGGTTCCACCTCAAGGGATACACAGAACAGTGTCTTTAAGCTCTTTAAGATGTCAGCATTCTTCATACCAGAGAAAGACAGCCTGGGGCTAAATTAAAGGAATCAGAGAAGCTCACCAAGATTACCTGAGACTAGATTAGAGGTGCAGCCTCTGCACACAACCTAATCTTGTCAGCAACCCCATCCTTGAACCATTGCTATAAAACTCCCCATCAAATCCTCCCTGGTTAGGACACATAGTTTTTCAGGGCAGGAGCCTGCTGTGTCCCCATTTGCCTGGCAACGCAGTAAAGCTATTCTTTTGTACTTCACCCAAAACTCTGTCTCTGAGATTCGATTTGGCCCCTGTGCACGGAGGCCGAGTTTTCGTCATCAGACCCAGGAGCACTGAGTGACTCGCCAAAATGGCTGAAGCCCTCACCTTAAATACCATCTTCAGCTAAAGACAGAAGATGTTGGGAATAGTGGTTTGGGACTTGAAAGAGGAGGAAGGAAATTGACATGGAGATGGAAAAGCAAATGTTTGGTAAACAAGTATTTGCTGGGCCCTGCAGAGACAATGGGACACAGAGTGGACTCTGATCTCCAGGCCCTGCTAGGTTTCCTGCACCTCAACTAGCCCATATTCTTTTCAAATATCTATGATGATAACTCTTTTCTGGAACAGGTCCTCTAACTAAATTCATTAGGCAGTTTAGGGGGAAGGTCAAAGCTTCCTCCTGAGTCTTTTGGACATTGATTGTTTTCAGCTGCAAAAAATCCTCATGCCAAAGAGACATTTTGTGGTGGCAAGTTTTGCTTCCCCACGTCAGTTATTTTTTTTTAAGTATTCTCTGGGTGATTATTAAGAATGTACTATAACATTAAAATGTCATTATATTTTATTATATGGATTAGTAGTGTGAAATAAATTCATATTTTATAGCAAGACATGAAAAATTTAAAAATAAAAAAGTATGTTCTCTGCCCTTTGGCCTCCTCTCTCCCGGCACTGTGCATTGTGTATCTGCATTATGCATTGACCAATCCTCCCCCATCTCAACGGGAAAGAGCAACATTCTCCAAGCATCAATAAGACAACTCCTTAAAGATAACATTCCTTCTTAATCTTGTAATGGACCATGATGACCCACAATCCACTACTCAATAGATTGCATAAACTGTCAATAACACATCATTTAAGGTTCAGCCCTCTGTCTCAAAACTGATATAACTGTGCATTGACCCCCAACCAGTGGAACAGTTCTCAGAGCTTTCTGAGCAGCTGTTTCCAGGTTATAATCCTCAATTTGGCTAGAATAAAATTTCCATTTCTTGCTCAGATCAACTGATTCATTTTTTCATAGACAGTACTATATTTTAAGATTTTTTAAACATTTCTTTAAAAAATTAAACCTCCAGTGTGTGTGAAGCTGAAGACTTTACTTAAACTTTTGTTTAAGTTGTGCCCAATTTAACAGCCTATTTCGATGAATACCTGGAGTAAAACAGCCCATGGGGGGTAGGGGATGTGGAATGTTTTGTGCTCTATTAATAGAATTCATGGAAAAGAGATTTTTTTGCTGCTACCAATTCTCTCATAAATGGAAACTTAATATATTTTAATTGAACACACTGGTATACCTTATATATCTCTATTAAAACATTCATGTTGCGAAAGTTTTGTCAGTATTTCCAATTTCATATATTGAATCATCAAGTACCAATTCCTTGCGGTAGCGGGGGGGGGGGGGGGGGGCAATTGTCCAAGCAAATGTAGAAGGCAGCTGGAGATTGTGTTTTACCAGCAAAGCCTTCATTAAAAAACTAGCCAGCGCCCAATTTTGTGACTTGAACAGTTAAAAATAATCTAGGTACAAAGAATGTACAAATTTTAAGATGTATTTATTTTAAAAAGTGAAGTAAAGTGCCTCTAGCAAGTTACACACAAGCAGCAAAGAAGAGTCAGTGAGTTAAAAATGATTGGCTGGTAGTGAGGTGGATGGACCTAGAGTCTGTCATACAGAGTGAAGTAAGTCAGAAAGAGAAAAACAAATACCATATGCTAACATATATATATAGAATCTAAAAAAAAAAATGGTCATGAAGAACCTAGGGGCAGGACAGAAATAAAGATGCAGACCTACTAGAGAATGGACTTGAGGACACAAGGAGGGGGAAGGGTAAGCTGGGACCAAGTGAGAGAGTGGCATGGACGTATATACATTACCAAATGTAAAATAGCTAGTGGGAAGCAGACGCATAGCACAGGGAGATCAGCTTTGTGCTTTGTGACCACCTAGAGGGGTGGGATAGGCAGGGTGGGAGGGAGACGCAAGAGGGAGGGGATATGGGGATATATGTATATGTATAGCTGATTCACTTTGTTATAAAGCAGAAACTAACACACCATTGTAAAGCAATTATACTCCAATAAAGATGTTAAAAAAAAATGACTGGCTGATACAATCCCTTCCTTATATCTGGACTAGTTCTATGTATTTCAAATATAACCTAAAATTGAAAGTAAGCACTGTTATATACACTATACATTATATATTATATTTGAGGAAACCTAGGATCTGCAGGCATGAGTATTAGGCTAAGGGTCACATGGTGGTTCTGATTGTTAGAAAGGCACCTATAATAAACTAAAGCTTATCCCATACAAATTCACTCTTGTTTTCACTTGTTAAAGAGTTTCACCACTCTCCTGTCATCTCAGGAAAGCAATATTGGTTAATATTGGTTTCCCTCAGCACCTCCCAATACAAATAGGAGAAGGGCTCCTCTGGATGTTCTAGGCTCCATGCTAAAACTTTCCTGGACATTTAATGGTTTCTGGACCTTTAAAAAGGAGGATGTCCTCCTAGGACTGATCAAATACTTGACTAGCTGCTATAGGTGTGTAACCATGAGGAGGGGAACAAGAACTAGGGGTACAGTCTGCAAATGCCGGTTCTGCCTCCTACTAGTGAAGGTACATTTTATCTGGTGCCCCACCAATCTTTCCCTCAAAATATTTATACCCTCACTAATCCTTCCCCCTCTGGATCCCAGGCGTCTTCCTAAGGATGAAGTAACCTGGCTCTTTCATCTTTGCTCTTATCCATGATGCTAAAATAAATGTAAGCCCTTATTTATTTGGGTCCCTAGCTTTTGTTGTCTGATGCCAAGCTTCTGGATGTAAAACAAAGCAAAACAAAACAACAAAATCCTCATGTTTCTCTTTCAAAAAACTCAGGTTTTAAAAATCAAGAGTCCATGCCTTGGTATCAAGCTTACTGATATAAATCAGACAGAAAAAGACAAATACTGCATGATTTCATTAATATGAAATCTAAAAAACAAGCAAACAAACAAAACAAAACCTAGACTCACAGATACAGAAAATAATTAGTGGTTGGCAGAGGGAAGGGGGTAGGGGCGAAATGAGAGAAGGGAATCAGGAAGTACAGACTTCCTGTTATATAATAAGTCATGGAGCTATAAAGTAAAGCACGGGGAATATAGTCAATAATATTGTATTAACTTTGTATGGTGACAGATGATAATTAGACTTATTGTGGTGATCATTTTGCAATGTATACAGGTGTCAAATCACTTTGTTATACACTAAAACTAATATAATATTGTATGTCAACTATACCTCAAGTTAAAAAAAAGTCTGTGCCTTTAAAACCCCACATATATTAAAGAGTTTTAAAAACTTATCTAGGAACTCAATTGATTCTTTTGTTGTTTCTGAGATCTTTTGTATCCTACCTTCCCTGGAGCAAATAATCAAATGCCTCACTAAACTCAGTAGACTCAATGGGAGCAGAAAAATGTTGAAGAGTTAGGGGAAAGGTGGAGAAGAAAATTAACATTGGTTAGTGTCATCCAAATGTCATCCCCCCACACATAAATATCTATTCAAAAGGCCCTCTAAGCTGAGCTGAATTAGTGATGAAGATCTGACTCAGTAATAGTCACCTAATAATTTACCAATAGCCAACAGTGACAAGGCACAAAGACTCCACTTAATATTAGTCCCCACTATACTTGGTGAATATTGGAGTTCATCCGAGTATCACTCCAAACTATAAACAGTTGATTGACAGTAACAAGGAGACAATAGCTGAATCACAAAAGTGTCAGAGAACTAGAGAAGGGAAAACAACATAGTATAGTCACTAGTGATTTGTCTTATCCAGAATTATCTTCCAATTATTTACCAGTATGTCTAAGCAGATGTTGCCACTACTTCCTCCTTTCTTGACCCAAAATGTTTATAATAATACTCCATTAACAAAGTTTACCTGAGTGAACCTCTACATCTTCCAACATGAAAGAGTTTAAATAATTCAGGCTGACTCTGAATCCATTATTCTAACACAGTACCTCAGTGAACCTTATGTTCACATTCCACATGACCTACCATAGGTAGATTGTTAACAATGGCTGACGATTTGTTCATGTCTCCCTGTATCCACCAGCTCAAAAGCCTAACATTCATTTTTAAAAGTTCAAAAATAATCAAAACTAAATAATATATATTTAAACTATTATGTTTAAAGTAAGAGTATAATAAATACCAAGTTCAGGATAGTGGATACCTGAGGGTAGGAGGGGAGTGATGGAAGCAGGGGAATGCAATAGAGAAGGAGTTTATGAATAATAAGCTAATTTTAAGGATCTCTTCTTGGATTGGATTGGGTAGTGGGTTCCTGGGTATTTATTCTGTAATAAACCAACCAACAAATGAAGGCCAAGCATGAATCAGTGATGATAATGCAAGATAAACCAATAATTATGTTTAATTGATCTGTTCAACTGAGGCTCCACAAAACTACCTAACTAATAAATGGATGGCAAAGTTATATAAATAAATGAAAATAAAAAAGGAATCAGGATACTATTCTTAATATATTAGTTTAAATGGAATTTAGGTCATAAGTTTTAAAGGAGACAAAGAAAGCCATTTTATAAAAATAAATGGTAAAATTCACAATGAAGTTGTAATACTTATAAATACCTATACATCAGATAACAGCAAAAACACCCATAAGGCAAATACTACAATCATAAAAGAAAAAAGAGACAGAATAACACTGGTGATGGGAGATAATAATTTACATTTCTTGGGCCATAAAAGATCAAAAAGATCAAAAAATCTCTAAGGAAACAGTATATGAAAATAAAATATTTTTAAAATATAGTATAAAGTGAACCAAATACTGTACTACTAAAGAACAGAATACAAGTTCTTTTCAAATACCCATTCTTGAAAATCTTAAAATATTCTTAAAAATCGATAGTATTTTAGTCACTGTAGAAAACAAACTTATGGTTACCAAGGGGAAAAGGGCGGGGAATAAATTGGGAGATTGGGATTGACATACGCACACTATTATATATAAAATATAACTAAAAAGAACCTACTGTATAGCACAGGAAACTCTATTTGGTGCTCTGTATTGACCTACATGGGAATGGAGTCTAGAAGAGAGTGGATATATGTATATGTATGGCTGATTCACTTTGCTGTACAGCAGAAATGGACACAACATTGTAAATCAACTATACTCCAAAGAAAAATTTATTAAAAAATAACGTTAGTCACAAAGAAAATGTCAACAAACTGCAAAATGTAGAAAGAGAACAAATATAACATTTTCTGATGAGAATACATCTAAATGTTAACAGCAAAACCAAAAAAGAAAAAGCTCTTATCTACCAAAAGTTTTGAAATACTTTCATATACTAGTTGAGTCAAAGAGGAAATACTAAATAATATTGCAAAGTATCTAAAAGACAATCATTAAAAATTATGTATCAAGACTCATGGGATATAACTGGAAGGAATACAAATAAATAATTTAAATATTTGATGTATCTTGCTTAACATATGAGAAAGAAATCACAACAAACAAAAGAAGGGAATAGGAAGAATAAGAAAAAGAAAATAAGGACAAAAGCAGATGGTGGGGCTTCCCTGGTGGCACAGTGGTTAAGAGTCACTTGCCAATGCAGGGGACACGGGTTCGAGCCCTGGTCCAGGAAGACCCCATGTGCCGCAGAGCAACTAAGCCCGTGTGCTACAACTACTGAGCCTGTGCTCTAGAGCCCGCAAGCCACAACTACTGAGCCCGCATGCCACAACTACTGAAGCCCATGAGCCTAGAGCCTGTGCTCCACAACAAGAGAAGCCACCGCAACGAGAAGCCTGCATAGTACAATGAAGAGTAGCTCCCACTCACCACAACTAGAGAAAGTCTGCGGGCAGCAACAAAGACCCAATGCAGCAAAAAATAAATAAATAAATTTATTAAAAATAAAAGCAGATGTTGAAGCATTAAAAATTCAAAACTCTCACTTTATTGGAAATTGAAGATGATTCAAAGAAATGGGAAGATATCACATGCTCTTGGATTGGAAGAATTAATATTGTTAAAATGGCCACACTACTCAAAGAAATCTAGAAATTTAATGTGATTCCTATCAAATCACCCATGATGAAGAATGTATATATGTGTATATCTGAGTCACTTTAATATACAGCAGAGATTGGCACAATGTTGTAAATCAACTATACTTAAATAAAATAAATAAATAAAATAAAATAAAAATCACCTATGACATTTTTCACAGAACTAGAACATATAATCCTAAAATTTATATGGAACCATAAAAGATCCAGAATTGTCAAAGCAATCCTGAGGAAAAAGAACAAAGCTGGAGGCATTACCCTCCCAGACTTCAGACAATACTACAAAACTACAGTAATCAAAACAGCATGGTACTGGCACAGAAAGAGACATATAGATCAATGAAACAGAATAGAGAGCCCAGAAATAAACTCACACATCTACGGTCATTTAATCTTTGACAAAGGAAGCAAGAATATACAATGGAGAAAAGACAGTCTCTTCAGCAAGTGGTGTTGGGAAAGCTGGACAGCCACATGTAAATCAGTGAAGTTAGAACATTCCCTCAGACAATACACAAAAATAAACTCAAAATGGCTTAAAGACCTAAATATAATGCATGGCACCCTAAAACTCCTAGAAAAGAACATAGGCAAAACATTCTCTGACATAAATTGTAGCAATGTTTCCTTAGATCAGTCTCCCAAGGCAAAAGAAATAAAAGCAAAAATAAATAAATGGGACCTAATCAAACTTAAAAAGTTTTTGCACAGCAAAGGAAAAAAGGAAACCATAAACAAGACAAAAAGACAACCTATGGACTGGGCAAAAGTTTGCAAACTATGTGACTGACAAGGGGTTAATTACCAAAATATACAGACAACTTATACAACTGAATATCAAAAAAACAAACAATCTAATCAAAAAATGGGCAGAAGACCTAAATGGACATTTTGCCAAAGAAGACATACAGATGGCCAACAGGCACATGAAAAGATGCTCAACATTGCTAATTATTAGAGAAATGCAAACCAAAACTACAGTGAGGTATCACATCGTCAGAATAGCCATCATCGAAAAGTCAACAAACAATAAATGCTGGAGAGGGTGTGGAGAAAATGGGACCCTCCTACACAGTTGATGGGAATGTAAATTGGCGGAGCCCCTATGGAAAACAGTATGGAGGTTCCTTAACAAACTAAAAATAGGGCTTCCGTGGTGGCACAGTGGTTAAGAATCCACCTGCCAATGCAGGGGACACAGGTTTGAGTCCTGGCCCAGAAAGATCCCACATGCCACGGAGCAACTAAGCCCATGTGCCACAACTACTGAGTCTGTGCTCTAGAGCCCGTGAGCCACAACTACTGAGCCCACGTGCCACAACTACTGAAGCCTGCCCACCTAGAGCCCATGCTCCGCAACAAGAGAAGCCACAGCAATGAGAAGCCCATGCACCCCAACAAAGAATAGCCCCTACTCGCCGCAACTAGAGAAAGCCCGCGCACAGCAACAGAGACCCAACTCAGCCAAAAATTAATTAATTAATTAATTAATTTTTTAAAAAAACCTAAAAATAGAACTACCATATGATCCAGCAATCCCACCTCTGGGAATATAACCAGAAAAGATGAAAACTATAATTTGAAAAGAGACATGCACCCTGATGATCACAGCAGCACTATTTACAATAGCCAAGACATGGAAGCAACCTAAGTGTCCAACAACAGATGAATGGATAAAGAAGATGTGATAAATATACACAATGGAATATTACTCAGCCATAAAAAATGAAATATTGCCCTTTGCAGCAAAATGGATGGACCTAGAGCACATCATACTAAGTGAATTGTCAGACAGAGAAAGACAAATATTATATGATATCACTCTATATGTGGAATCTAAAAAATAATACAAATGAATTTATTTACAAAACAGAAACAAACTCACAGACCTAGAAAATAAACTTGTTAACCTAAAAGGAAAGGCAGGGGGGACGGATAAAATAGGAGTATGAGATTAACATACACACACTACTATATATAAAATATATATACAACAAAGATTTACTGTATAGCACAGGGAACTATATTCAATATATTGTAACAACCTATAATGGAAAAGAATCTGAAAAAATATATATATATATACAACTTAATCACTTTGCTGTATACTGAAACTAACATAATAGTATAAATCAACTATACTTCGATTTTTAAAAACTCTCTCTTTATTAAGAATAATTAAATAGATAACCCTGAGTTAGCCAAATCAAGAAAAGGGGGGAAAGCACAAATAAATAAACAAGCAAGGAAATTAAAAGAATCATAAGAGGCTATTTTGCTCAACTACACAAAAATAAATTCAAAATTTGGAATGAAATAGATAATTTGCTAGAGAAATGTAATTTACCAAACTAATGTAAAAGAAAGCATATGTAATTTCTGTAGAAGAATTGGGAAAATTTGTATCTAATGGCTATTTCAAGAAGCACTATTGAAGATAACTCCAAAAGGTGAGTCAATCTGGGCTCTCCAAGAAGCACATGTCAAGACAAGATCTGAAGTGCATAAGATCTTTTGGATAATTGCATGTGAAAGATCAAGTGTGACTGAGCAAGAGAAGTCTAGGAAAGACTTTCAGACCTCAGTGCAGATTTGACACCTCTGCAAGTGGAAGGAGGAGGGAGAATTGAATAAGAGCCTCAGTGCAGTTGTGAGAGTTGTCTCAGCCAGCTCGATGGGAAATCCAGCAGCCGTGGCCTCTCAGAGGAATCCCACATCTGTCAGAAATGGCCAGTTTCAAGCATACCTCTCACCTCCTCAAAAACATTTTTCCAGAAACTATCTTCAATCTAGCCTACATCATCAGTTTTTCCTCTCTTTACCAGATCATTCTAATCAGCCTACAAACATGCTGTATTATCTCTCATCTCATAAAAATGTTTCCCTGATCCTCTTTCCCAGAGTAGCTACTACCCCATTTCTATGCTCTCTTTGGTGGCAAAACTTCTCCAAATAAGTTGCCTGTGCTCACTGTACTTACCTCTCCTCCAATTTTCTCTTAAGACGAATTCATTTGATTTTATAACTCCACTACTCCAAGAAAAAATTATCTGTCAAGTTCACCAGAGACCTCTAATATCTCTAAAACCAGTGGTCAGTTCTCAGTCCTCATCTTAGCTGACCTATCTGCACAGGTGTTTTCTTTCCCTTCCTCTTCTTCTTCATAGATATACATAAAGGCTGAGCTATCTTAAAGTAACACATTTAGAGATCAATAGTTACAGAAGAGCAGCAATTTTGCATAGTTCAACTGTGTGTGTACATATATATGCTATATATACATACATGTATATATATTTGTGTGTAGTTGTATGTACATATATGTTATATATACATATATGTATATATGTGTGTGTAGTTATGTGTGTAATTGCAAAATAACTATCAGTTTTAATGTTAACAATAAGTCTACTAAATGAAATTTAAGATGTCTTTGATATTCTTTTTGTCTTTGGAATATAGTCCACCAGAGTTATTCAGCCAAAATACTGTTTCCAAGTTACTTGAAATAATTCCCCTCCCTGTGGTTATGCCTCCAAGTTGATGCATGGGTCATTTGTTTCAATTTCATATGTATTTTTTTAAACTTTTCAATTCAATTTTGTTTTTAAATTTACATGGTTCCTAAGTTAAAATTATAAAATGTCATATATTCAGAGAGGTCTAGTTTTCATTTCAGTCTCTTCATCCAGTCTATCTTTTCCCCTTTTATACTCATGTTAATTGTTTATAAAACAAAACTTTATTTTTGAAAATATAAGTAAACAAATATTCATATTTCATTCAATTTCTTATAAAATATTTATGTAGTAAACATTCTCTTCTGATCTTTCCTTCCATCTTCCTTTCCTTCCTTCCTTCTTTTCTTCCTTCCTTCCTTCCTTCTTTTCTTCCTTCCTTCCTTCCTCTCTTTCTCTCTCTCATGCAACAAGTTTTATGAATAGTTAGCAGAAATGTATAGCAATCAGATTGTCTCATCACCTCTCTCCCCATATCTCCCAACTGCTACAGAGCAGCTGTATAGATGTATAGATGTTCCATGTTTATGAAAACAGTGCACATTTGATGGACTTTTGAGTGATTTTGGTCTCTTTCTCTTACACAGAGTGCTACAATAAATAACCCTGTGCTAGGATAATCAATCCTCTCAATTTACCTGGAACTGATGGGTTTCCTGAAAATTTAAGACTTTTGGTGCTAACATCAGGAAAATCCCGAGCAAAATCAGGACAAGTTGGCTCACCCTAGCATATACCCTCATCTTTTTTTTTTTTTAACATCTTTATTGGAGTATAATTGTTTACAATGGTGTGTTAGTTTCTGCTTTATAACAAAGTGAATCAGCTATACATATACATATATCCCCATATCTCCTCTCTCTTGCGTCTCCCTCTCACCCTCCCTATCCCACCCCTCTAGGTGGTCACAAAGCACGGAGCTGATCTCCCTGTGCTATGCGGCTGCTTCCCACTAGCTGTCTATTTTACATTTCATATACCTTCATCTTTTCAGAGCAGACTGATATCCTATGACTTTTTTTTTTTTTGCGGTACGCGGGCCTCTCACTGCTGTGGCCTCTCCCGTTGCGGAGCACAGGCTCCGGACGTGCAGGCTCATCGGCCATGGCTCACGGGCCCAGCCGCTCCACGGCATGTGGGATGTGGGACCGGGGCACGAACCCGTGTCTCCTGCATCGGCAGGCGGACTCTCAACCACTGTGCCACCAGGGAAGCCCATCCTATGACTTCTTTTAACATAAGTACATGGTTAAGTCTTTCTGTTGGTTCATACACACTTTTTTTGTCCTCCAAGTGTGCTTTAAGGTTATTTTTTCATATTGGTCTTGAACATTTTTCATTAGGTTTAATTCCTAGGTCAGTTTTCTTTTTTGACACTACTGTAAATGAGATCTTTTCTACCATTACATATTTAATTGATTGTTGTTTTCATAGATTCTATGAAAACCATTGACTTCTATATGTTTAATCTTACTTTCCACCTCCAAGTGCTGACCCAGCATCCAGGCTCCTTCCTCTTATAAGATTACTTTCCGCCAGGGCATCCATGCAATCCCTGATTGGGGATGGCCTTCCAATGAGTGAAGACAAAGAGAGTGGTAGGGCTTACAAGTGATGCAAGTCACTTCTGCTCGCATTCTATTAGCTGCAATTCAGCAAATGCCCCTATCTAACTGCAGGGATGCTGGGAAATACAGCCCTCACTTGTGCCTAGGACGGAGAGGAGAACATTAAGTCTTCACCTCAGTACTCCACTGGGGTATAAGTACCACAAGTGCAGTACTTTTAGTTCTTTAAAGAATCTCAAACACCTTGAACAGCACCTAGTATATATTAGGTGCTCAAGAAAAATGTGTTGACTAAGTAATGAATATGTCCTTAACATGAAAACGTTTCTCTATTGCAGCCCACTGTGCTGAGCAGTGAGTACACATTAAAGGAATTCACACTAAATTCAGGATCCAGGTATGGATGCTCACTCTCATATTCCTTATTTAACACTCTGTGGGAGAGAGTCACCAATACAGTTAAACAAGAGAAAGTACTTCAGGTAAAATTATCACTATTTTCAGGTGATATGATATTATATCTGGAAAGGCCAAGAGAAACCATTTTAAAACTAGTATAGGGCTTCCGTGGTGGCGCAGTGGTTGAGAGTCCGCCTGCCGATGCAGGGGACGTGGGTTTGTGCCCCGGTCCGGGAAGATCCCACATGCTCCGGAGCGGCTGGGCCCGTGAGCCATGGCCGCTGGGCCTACGCGTCCGGAGCCTGTGCTCTGCAATGGGAGACGCCCACGTACCGCAAAAAAAAAAAAAAACCTAGTATAAACAATGAGAAAATTCAGTAGGATTATTTTGGGGAGTGGGAAATAAGACAAATTTTATATAATGTAAATTAGAAGAATATATAGAAAAACTCTGAAAAAAAGGAAAAGCAATGTAGGGGAACTATTCCCACCAGATATATACCCAAAAGATTCAGTAATTTAAACTATGCAATATTGCCATAGGAATAGAAAGACAGGAATAAGAATTTTAGAAATAGATACGATTCATACAGAACTTTAGAACATGAAAAGAGTGGCATCATAAACCAACTGTGAGAAAAAAATATATTCTAAGAATGGCATTGGGAAAATTAGACAGCAATCTGGGGGTGGGGAAAGAAAGTTGCATCCACAGTATGTACTGCACATTAGGGTTAATTGCAAACAGATCAAAATTTAATGTGCAAAATATGAAAGCACAAAAGTATCAGCAGAAAACATGGGATAATCCTTCATTGAACCACTACATATGGAAAGATTCTCTAACTATAAGACAATATATAGAAATGATGGATATTTCAGATAATCAAAATCAAAACCCCTGCCTCAAAAAAACCAAAATCAATGGATGAATTAAAAATGTGGAAAATATTTGTATCTTCTATCACCAAGTTCACTAGGGCTACCATAACAAAATACCACAGACTGAGTGATTTAAAGAACAGAAAGTTATTTTCTTACAGTTCTGGAGGCTAAAAGTCCAAGATCAAGATGTGAGCAGGTTTGGTTTCTTCTTGGTCCCCTCTCTTTGGCTTACAGAGGGCCGCCTTCTCACTGTGTCCTCACAGGTCCACCTATCCATCTCTGTGTTGTCTGTGTTCTAATCTCCTCTTCTTATAAGGACACCAGTCATTTCATTAGGGCCCATCCATATGACCTCATTTACTTCCATTATCTCTATAAAGGCCCTATTTCTGAATACAGTCACATTCTGAGGTACTGGGGGTTAGGACTTCAGTATATGAATTGTGAGGGAACACAATTCAGTCCATAACACAAAGAAAGGGTTCTTACCTATAGATAAAGAACCCCCTCCATGAATTCACAGATCATCCTCTTTTCCCTCCCCTTTATAGGGTCTCAGGCTTCAAAACTATGTCCTCAGGCCAAATCCACTTGGGGCCTTACTAGAACACAGCCACACCATTTGTTTATATATTGTATAAAGTGGAGCATTTAAGACAGAGGCTGCATGGCCCACAATGCCTAAAATATTTACTATCTAGTCCTTTATAGAAAAAGTTTGCCAAGCTGTGGTCTAGAGCACAGACTGGAAGTTAGGGAATGTGTAGGATGAATAGGGGGATAAGAGCTGGAGACATGGTCCAGGTTGTATGATGTGCAGGATGATCATACATCCCAGTGTGCCTGGGACAGGGCCAGCTTACAACTATTATTCCCCATGTGCCTGGGACAGTGCCAGCTTACAACAGCATATATCCTTTGACTCTCAAAAGTGCCCTGAATTGAACATGATATAGTCACTGTCATGGGTTGAATTTCAACCTCTCAAAATACATGCTGAAGTCCTTACCCTGGGTACCTGTGAATGTGATCTTAGTTGGAAATGAGGTCTTTGCAGGTGTATTCAAGTTAACATGAGGTCATTAGTGTGTGCCCTAATCCTATATGATTGTGTCCCTATAAGAAAAAAAATTGGACACAGAAACACACAGAGAGGAGAACACCGTGTAAAGACACAGAAACACACAGACACAGAAGAAAGATGGCCATGTGACAACAGAAGCAGAGATTGGAGTGATGCATCTATAAGCCAAGGAGTGCTGAAGATTGCGAACAAACACCAGAAGCTAGAAGAGGTAAGGAAGAATTCTCCCCTACAGGTTTCAGAGGGAGCATGACCCTGCCAACAGCTTGATTCTGGACTTCTAGCCTCCAGAACTGTGAGAGAATAAATTTCTGTTGTTTTAAGCCACCCAGTTTGTGGTACTTTGTCTTGGCAGTCCTAGGAAATTAATCTAGTCACCATTCCAATTAATGAGGAAAATAAGTTAGCATTCAGGGATCATTATTAGAATATTCTAATAATAATGATATAATATGTTAACTGGTGAGGACACCTGTTAAGAGGCTATAAAAAATAGGAGCCATCAGAATTAATTAGGGCCTTCTTGAAACAGACTCAAGCCAATTTGGTGGGTTTTTTTAATTGTTAGGTATATTGCTAGTGATGGGTAGACTCCATATACCACAAGATTTTTTAAATAAGTGATTTCATGTTATTCTCTTGTAAATTATTATTATGTGCATTTTGGGGTGATATTTATATCAACCTATGGACAAGATGTGAAATCCAAATAAAAATGGAAGGCTTGGAAATCCAAAAAAAGGGGATATATGTATACGTATAGCTGATTCACTTTGCTGTACAGCAGAAACTAACATAACATTGTAAAGCAGCTATACTCCAATAAAAATTAATTTTTAACCATGGAAGCCTTAAGCAAAGGTAGAAGGCTGATGTCATTCCTTCCTTGACAACAGCTTTTCTCCTCTGCATCATCACTTCCAGGTGGCATCTTACAATTAAAGTCTCAAACCAAATTCTGCCCAACATGCAAACATTTAGTAGCACACAAACATGGCCTGTCCTTGCAAATTCATGAAGTTCTACCCCTCTGCCTTTTTCGTCTCTCTGACAAGAAGCCTGCATAAAAAAATTTACTTGAGGCACATGATCTACATTTAGTAGCCAGGTTCAGCTAAATGTGGGAGTGACACCACAGAATCTTTGTGGAACCGAAGTGCGCTAAATAGAACCCTAGATAAAGATGGCCACTCAGAGGGTTTTGCCTGCTCATGCAGGGTCAGAGGTGCCAATTCATTCTTTCTAACCAGTGTCTATATATTAAAATACCATTCTTTCACCAATGAAAAATAATTTCCAATACCTAATATGCAAATTATTCAACCTTCTTGCGTTGCTGTGATATGAGACAGCTGAAGCCAAAACAGGAAAGCATACTCTAATTAATCTGTTCCAGTGCTAATTTACCACACCTGAAGTATGAATGCTTAATTAGGGCATTTAAAAGTTAACCAATAGTATAGGATTAAATATCACTTTCTATGCAAAGATATTTGAAAGTCAACTTGAGATAATGTAGCAGGTCTGAACTAAGGTTGTAAGAAGGTGGCTTTTTCTACCTGACCTCGATTCTCTGAAACCAGGGCAGAGGAATGGGCTTAAACTGTGATTTCACTGGTCTAGGTAAAACTCAAATAAGTGCCCGATAGGCTCTGATGTTTGCTACCATTATGGGAACCATCTGTCTGAGTGTGTTTATGAGATCCTACCTGAAAGTGGGGGCTTAGTGGCTTCCAATTCCAACGGTAGCTTATTGATAATGTACATGCGGCAATCATTTTTGGATTTTCAAAATTATTGTTATTGGGAATTCCCTGGCAGTCCAGTGGTTAGGACTCCGTGCTTTCACTGCTGAGGGCGCAGGTTCAATCCCTGGTCGGGGAACTAACACCCCGCAAGCTGCACGATGCAGACAAAAAAACAAAAACAAAATTATTTTTACTGATTTCTGTCCACTATGTGTATGTGTATACGTACATACACATAGATATATATGTATAAAGTTAGATGTGTTTGTGTTCGTGTTTTGTGTGATCACACTTATCGAAATAACTATTCTGAACCTTCTCCTATTTTCTGCTACTGAAAATAGGAATCTGTGAAACTACATAAAACTTCTATTTCATACCAGACATAACTTGAGATGTGATCATTTTATTAATTCCTCTCTTCTACTACAGCATGCTGTGAAATTTCCACACTCCATTTAAATTCCATAGGCCTCTGTTCTCATGTAAATAACTCCCAGGATACCTAACTTTCTTTGATGATTTACCCCAATTTGAAGCTAATTATTATAAATTCTTTATTGTGAAAAGATGGTTTGCCTGATTTTCATTCAGGACTTGTACCACCCGTAATTCAATACAGAGCAATGTCCTATATCACATCTGATACAACAGAGTGATTATTACTATCAATTTACTAGTGTGTTGACCAGTGAATATCCAGACTGAATTTAAGAAACATCTTCAAGTGTTGAGTGTTTGGTTTTAATCTGGGGATTTTAGATGGGACCAAGGTGCAGCAACAACTCTTATGGGAATGATTTTAAGTTCTAGAAGGCAGACATATTTCCAGGAGAGAGGAGATTATACTTTTAGCATGGTGGCCTCAGGGAAGATGGCAAAGATGTTGAAGAAGAAATGAAGGGACTTCCCTCCATTGGTGGTCCAGTGGTTAAGACTCTGCGCTCCCAATGCAGGGGGCCCGAGTTGGATCCCTGGTCAGGGAACTAGATCCCACATGCCACAAAGAAGATCCCGAGTGCCACAGCTAAAAGATTCCCGCACGCTGCAATTAAAAAAAAAAAGATCCCGCATGCCGCAACGAAGATCTTGCACACAGAACACAGACCCCACGTGCCACAACTAAGGCCCAGCACAGCCAAATAGATAATTTTTTTAAGAAAAAAAAAGAAGAAATGGAGTATAATAGGAAAAAAACCCTCAGAGTGAGAATTAGACCTTCACGGCTATTAATTGTTTAACCTCAGGCAATTCACTTGGCTTCTTTGAGACTCAGCTTCCTTTTATTTAAGGATGGGGTAATTATACCTTACAAAGCTCACAGGATTGTTGTGAGGTACAATGAGATAGTATATGTAACATCAGTTCCATTCCTTCTTTACTGTTTCCTCCATATTTCCAGCTCAACGTTCAACTCCTAATGATTATTCTGTTATTCTCCCTCCTTATCTTGCAGGGAAGAAAAGTAGGAGATTAATTCACACACACACACACACACACACACACACACACACACACGAAAAAAAGGACTGATTTTAAGTCCTTAAGCAACTTCCTGCAAGAGTATTTGCATTTTAAAATATTTTGCCTAAATTGGGCAAGTCTACAGTGGTAGATTCCTCAAATTCTACCAGAAAAGGGGCCACCTCTTCTGGAACAAGTGTGTGCTTCAAATCATACCACAAAAGGAGTCATGAACTCAAAAGCATTGCTCTCACCTCAGGCAAACAGAAGCCATTTAAATTTTCATTTACTTATTTATTTTTATTTTAAATCAATACTCAAAATTCAGGGTTTTTAAAAAAAATTACATAGATCTAGTATTCCAGGAGTCAGCAAACTTTTTCTGTTAAGGGCCATAGAGTAAGCACTTGAGGCTTTGTGGGCCATAGGATCTCTGTCACAACCTTTCAGCTAAGCATCGTAGCTCCAAAAAAGCCAAGGACAATATGGAAATGGATGGACATGACTGTGTTCCGTTTAAAGTTTATTTACAAAACCAGGCTGTGAGTTGGATTTGGCTCACAGGTCATAGTTTTCTGACACCTATAGTATTCCATCCACTCCTACATTCTTCCTTTTTTTTTTTTCTGTTACACAAAAAGTAGAAGGTTTCAGGGGAGAAGAGATATTGAACACCATTAGTTCCCACTTTGCATTTGGCCCCAAATAGTGTGCAGAATTTTCCTGGCTTTCTCCTCCCTGTGTTCAGCCCCTAAGGCAAGCATGATGCCCAAGAGCTGTCCTACAACCAACTAAAATAATGATCAGGGACAAACGCTAACAAATCTTTTCCTCTACCTCTGTTCAGTGAAAGGGGAGCACTTGTAAAACCTTACTTGGAAACTTGGTAGCTCCATTCTTTCTCTGGCTAAAATGAAAGTATCGACAAGTATATACTTCCTGTGCATTTGAAACCTCAGAGTTTAGTGCACCAAGACTTAGGGAGAACCAACTGCCTGCAGAACTGTATGGGAATACAAAATAAGAGACATTCCCCAACAGTCTAGTTGGGGAAGCAGAACACATACACATAAGAAAAATGCTAAACAACACAAAGCCAAATGACACATTAGTACCTCTCTATAAAGTAGAAGCTGACAGCATTAGTGCTGAAGGAGACTCTATAGAGCAGGGGTCCCCAACCCCCGGGGCCATGGACCGCTATGCGGCCTGTTAGGAACCGGGCTGCACAGCAGGAGGTGAGTGGCGGGCAAGTGAGCAAAGCTTCATCTGCATTTACACCGCTCCCATTACCGCCTGAGCTCCGCCTCCTGTCAGATCAGCTGTGGCATTAGATTCTCATAGGAGCTCGAACCCTACTGTGAACTGCGCATGCGAGGGATCTAGGTTGTGCGCTCCTTATGAGAATCGAATGCCTGATGATCTAAGGTGGAGCTGACGCAGTGATGCTAGCGCTGGGGAGCGGCTGCAAATACAGATTATCATTAGCAGAGAGGTGTGACTGCACAGAGACCATAATAAATCAACTGCTTGCAGACTCATATCAAAACCTGATCAGTGAGTGGCAAGGGACAATTAAGCTGCATCTTATGGAGTAGACTGGACATAAGCCACACACTTGGGGTGTCACTGTCTCCCCTCACCCCCAGATGGGACCATCTAGTTGCAGGAAAACAAGCTCAGAGCTCCCACTGATTCTGCATTATGGCGAGTTGTATAATTATTTCAGTATATATTACAATGTAATAATAATAGAAATAAAGTGCACAGTAAGTGTAATGTGCTTGAATAATCCCGAAACCATCCCCCCACCCCGTCCATGGAAAAACTGTCTTCCACGAAACTGGTCCCTGGTGCCAAAAAGGTTGGGGACTGCTGCTCTAGAGGAATGGTCAATTAGGCAAGAGATTCCGGAGGAAGCAAGGCGGAATGACATTTTTCTCCCTCCCGTAATTTCTCCCAAAACAAGAGAGGAGAGGAATCTTTCAGGAGAAAGGAATGCCAATTTCCTTTGCTAATAATGCTTCCCTTAAGTCCAAGGGTGGTTAAAACCCTGAACTACAGAAAAAGAGGTAAAATATCAGGATCAATAGTAATGTCTATGTAC
This sequence comes from Phocoena phocoena, assembly GCF_963924675.1. Lineage (NCBI taxonomy): Eukaryota > Metazoa > Chordata > Mammalia > Artiodactyla > Phocoenidae > Phocoena > Phocoena phocoena. The sequence goes on from NC_089240.1 coordinate 24,388,890, forward strand.
AAACGGGTTTATTTCAAATTTCATATATAATTCAGTTGGATCAAAAAATTGATTGGCTGGTCAGCACACAAAACTTATTTAACCCCCAAATCCCACACGTCACATTTGTTGACATTCAGTTTGCATTTTAATATCTAAGGGGGATTATGAAATTCTAGAAATTGTAATTGAAATGTAACTTGAAACTTTTCCTTCACATTGTGTTTTTAATGTTATATTGAGTCAAATGGGTATAAATACAAAAGTTTCAGGTATAAACTCTGAATAAAAAATATACTGAGAGATGCATAACTTTCATAGAAGTTGCATAACTTCATAAGTTTGGATATTAAAATTTCACATTTTACTGGCTTGCCTTTCATAATAAAGAATGGTCCTTTTCTCAAACTTTTCCTAACTACGACATTTGACTATGCCACCTGGGTGTTTTTTGCCAGGAGACTGCCTGAAATTGAGTGCAATTTAATATCCAGGATACGAGTGGATGGGTTAAACTCTGAGAGGCCCTCCTCATCCTTGCACCAGTAGGGTAGAAGGAACAAACAAGCTCTTGGTTTTTTGGAATGTTCCCAAAGTTTGATTCTGAAATTGTCCTCTATCCAACCAATAATTTGTAGCATTGTCTACACCTGATGCTGACCATAAACTTATTGGAACCCTCCCTCTAGATTGCTGTGTCTTCCTCTTGTGCACTTTGCATGTAAGATGTGGTAGGAACACCCACAAGGACTGAGGCCTGTGACTTTATTGAGTTTACAGGACTGGTTGTCTGAGCTACTTTTGCACCTGCTGACTAATAAATATTGGCTCATGAATGTTTGATGTCCTTTGAATTCATCTTCAAACTTTTTTCTAAAATGTATTGTGGTAAAATATACAAAATACAAATTCATCATTTTAAATTATACAGTTCAGCAGCATTAACTACCTTCACAAGGTTGTATAACCATCACCCCTATTTCCAGAGCTTTTTCATCATCCCAAACAGAAACACTGTAGCCATTAAATAATCGCCTCCTTCCCCCCTTCCCTGGTAACTTCTACTCTCTGTGTCTATGAATTTGCCTATTCTAGGTACCTAATATAAGTGGAATCATACAATATTTGTCCTTCTGTGTCTGGCTTATTTCAATTAGCATAATCTTTTCAAGGTTTATCCATGTTGTAACATGCATCAGCATTCCATTCCGTTTAAGGCTGAATAACGTTCCATTTTATGTATATATCACACTTTGTTTATCCATTCATCTGTTGATGGAAACTTGGGTTGCTTCCACCTTTTGGCTATTATGAATATGCTGCAACGAACACTGGTGTACAAGTATCAAACTTGCTTTTTATAAAGTTCCTAACAGTGAGATGATGAGGGAATAACCTGTTGCCTTCACCACCCCCCTTTAACTAATGGCAGCCACAAATATCTACTTTAAATAACTTAAAGTTGAGTATGACAAATGGACTTAGGTCAGACCATAATACTCAGTTTCTTCTTCTGTAGAACGGTGATATTAACAGTACCCACCTCGTAGTAGATTATTAGAAGGATTAAATGAGTTAATCTCCATAAAGTGGTTAGAAACGTATCAGTCACAGTGTAAACATTAAACAAATAGAGCTGTTACTATTTTAGTGTCATCATCCTTCATCTTTTAGGGACACATTGTCTTGCTGCTACTGTAATTGTAATTTACCACCCCCATTTCACATTCTACCCAGTTCTGCCCTAAGCTCCAACATGTTCTTGTTCCAAAGTCACCCACCTCCTCAATCAAAATTCTCCTCCCAAGGGGCTGATCTTATCAAGATAAGGAGTGAGACTTTATTGATCCATTCAACACTGATATGTAAATTACTGATAGACAGTAACCATAGACATCTATATGATGCATACCTTTTTGCATCTCAGACTCCTCCCAGAATTGTGAAAAAACAGAAAGATGCAACAACTCCAATAGATACTACAGTATTTCCCTTTACTTTCAGTAACGACAATCCAGCTTAAAATTCATGACTTCCACTCAAGAACGCAAGAATTTAAAGAAAGAATTTCTAGTGGTCAGGGGAATCATAAACATCTGAACCAACACAGAACAGAAATGTAACCAAAGATTGTGTTTTAAAATGCAATTTAATATTTAATAACAGCTCACCACAAAGAATACAGGAATAAAATATAAAGTTAGCACAATTATTTCCCTTACAAGAGATGAGATGCATTTTATCTTTGTGTTTAGGCTTCATAATCAATGCAAGAATTGTAACTGTAATGTATCAATGTTATTATGTTTAAAAAGTAGCTGGGCTTTAAGAAAGACTAATATCCATAAATAAATGTAAAAAACACCAAGCCCACAAGAAGAATAATAAAAATAATCCCTTATAATACATAAATTAGATAGCTATTAAAAATTCCAGAAAATAATTTCACCAGTGGCTTCCTTAAATAATACTCTTGCTTGGCGCATTTTAAGATTTATTTCTAACCCAATCGAAAAACGGGCAGAACATCTAAATAGACATTTCGCCAAAAAGCCATACAGACAGCCAAAAAGCACATGAAAAGATGCTTAATATCACTCATTATTAGAGAAATGCAAATCAAAACTACAATGAGGTATCACCTCACACCAGTCAGATTGGCCATCATCAAAAAGTTTACAAACAATAAATGCTGGAGAGGGTGTGGAGAAAAGGGAACCCTTGTGCACTGTTGGAGGGAATGTAAATTGGTACAACCACTATGGAGAACAGTAGGGAGGTTCCTTAAAAAACTAAAACTAGAGCTACCATATGATCCAGCAATCCCACTCCTGGGCATATATCTGGAGAAAACCATAATTTGAAAAGATACACGCACCCCAATGTTCATTGCAGCACTATTTATAATAGCCAAGACATGGAAGCAACTTAAATGTCCATTGACAGAGGAATGGATAAAGAAGATGTGGTATATATATACAAGGGAATACTACTTATCCATAAAAAGAATGAAATAATGCCATTTGCAGCAACATGGATGAACTTAGAGATTATCATATTAAGTGAAGTAAGTCAGACAAAGACAAATGTCATATGATATCACTTATTTGTGGAATCTAAAAAACATGATACAAATGCACTTATTTACAAAACATAAACAGATTCTCAGACTTCAAAAACAAACTTACGATTACCAAAGGGGAAAGTTGAGGGGAGGGATAAATTTGGAGTTTGGGATTGACATATACACATATAGAATAGATAATCAACAAGGATCTACTGTATAGCACAGGGAACTCTACTCAATATTTTATAGTAACCTATTTGGGAAAAGAATGTTAAAAAGAATGGATATATGTATATATATAACTGAATCACTTTGCTCTACACCTGAAACTAACACAACATTGTAAATCAACTATACCCTAATATAAAATAAAAATTAAATTAAGAAAAAAACCAAAACAACAAGAAAAGATTTGTTTTTACTAAAATCTGATTAATAATTTATTACATCAAGTGAGATTCACTTATCTATATATTTTTAAATAAAATCTAAAGTTTTATTTAACTAAGTCTCAAGAAATCCTTTTTTACTAGTTAGTGGATGCTATACAACAATAGATATGAAACTTCGTGAGTCTGATCATCTTTTTCAAGCATTTCAAATACTATTATCAGTTAATCTGTTAACAAATCTGTGCTACATTCCTTCAAAGGGTTGAGGATGTGGATGAATGTGGCTAAAGTACTAGCGTTTGGGGCTGTGAATCAGGAGACTTGGATTCTAAGGCTTACTAAACCATTAATGAGCTGTTAAAACTTTTGGGGAGCTTGGTTTCTATAAAAATGAGTGATTTGGATGACCCCTAATGTCCCTTCTTATTAATAAAATCTAAATGAAATAATCAGGTTGAATCCTGTATGGTGAATGCAATGGTCTGTGAATAGAGATGAGGATTTAGAAGACACCATCCTGACCACAAGAAATGCTGATTAGCTATGTGGCAGACAGACACTGTTACCGATCTGCCTATATGCCCTCAGGTCTTCCCATGGAGGTTCACCCAGGCCTGGCTTCCAACTGCCCGCTTGTGCATCTCCTTGCCTGAGGGCTTACTTTGGATACTAGAGTCCACTGAGTCCTCCACAACACTAGGCTAGAAGCACTAAGAATTGGCACACATTCTGCAATCCTGGACCCATAACTGATAAGATTTAGTGTATAAATATCCCAGCTCTCCTAATCCTTGGATAGATTAACCACCCTTACCCCTGGCTTCGGCTAACACCTAGACCCACTGTACCCTGGATCACAGAATTCCTCTAGCATGGTTAATCCCCAGTTACTCACAGTGGTACTTAACAATACATCTTTTATTGGCTGCCTGCCCTCCCTCCCAGTGTTTCTTGGGGACACCTAACAGATATACTACTTGCAATCAAATCTTTGTTTCAGGTTATGCTTCTGGAGAAGCCAAAACTAAGTGATGATTACATATATGATCCTGGCCTCACTCCTTCCTGAAACTGAGCAGGACCCTGTGCGGCTCCTGAAAACAAAAACCTTTCTGTGTCCCCTTCCCTGAGTCCTAAAGGGCAGGTTCAAACAGTTGCTAATCAGGGAATGGAGAGGATATGAAGACAAGGGAGGAACAGTCAAGAAACAATAGTGCAGCCTTGGGGCAGGTCCTGGTTCTGCCGCAAGGGATACACATAACAATATCTTTGAGCTCTTATGCAAAACTTAAACCCCACCAAGTGGAAGATGTTCCAGAGAGAAAATCACAGTTCAACAACCTTGAGAACTATAGATCATGAGACCACCCGATGGCAAAAGATCTCTGGATTGAAGGAATGCAGGCCCTGCACGCACCCTGATCCTTACCAGCAACCCTGCCCGTTGACTATAACACTCCTCAATCCTCCCCCTCTCCCCAGGGTTGGGACACACAGTTTTGGGGGCATTAGCCCGCTGTGGTCCCCTTTGCCTGACAAAGCAATAAAGCTATTCTTTTCTACTTCACCCAAGACTCTGTCTCCGAGATTCAATTCAGTACCGGTGTACAGAGGCTGAATTTCAGCTGGCTTCTCTGCCGCAAAAACTTGTCTGCACACTTTGTCTTCCCAAGCCCCATCCTGTGATTGGGGCTCCCTGGCCCGCTCTGTCTTCAGGTTCACTGCTAGGCCCAGCCAAGTTAGCTATGATCTTATTACCATCTTGCAGGTATTTTGTTTACATATATATTTGTCTTTATCCCTAACTTTACCAAAGCTGTGCATACCTTAAATTCAGAAATTGCATCATCTTTGTCTTTTTATCTCTAGTGCTTAACACTATATCCAATACATAAGGATTTTAATTTATGACTTCTCTTCCTTGGAAGACGTTTCCTTCCACCATTCTTCCAAGCAATCCCCTGTATTTATGATTTGAGTCAGCCTGCTGTCTCCTTAGTGAAATCGCTCCCAAATGCCACACACTGAAGGATGCACTCCCTGCCACAGGACCCTATGAAGACACCGGGGATATGTACTTCTTGAATATCACATCATATTGTCAGGGATTGACTTCTCTACTTTTCCATTTTCTATATTCTCTATATTAGCTTCTCTACTTTTCTATAAACTTCTTGAAGAGAGGGATTTTGCTGTATTCCTTCTTGTTTATCCCAGCCCCTAGCACAATGCCTTACACATAACAGATATTGTTGAGTGTGTAAAGGGAGCAGAAGGTCATTTTTGGTTTTGTTGGGAGTTCATGCCTGCTGCGACTCCCACATTAAATAAATATGTGCAATCACCATTAGGGACAAAAGAAGTAGCAACCACAAAACAAAATATGTATAGTGGCTGAGATCTGTGTATTTGGGGCAGAAAGCCTCTTGCTTTGATCTTACCTTTGAGGAGCTACAAACCAATGGCTCTCTGCAATTAGCCTGCTAAACTTGTGTTGAGTTATGAGCTGCTGTGATTACTATAAACTCAAATGCATTTCTTTCCATATTATTTCAGAAAAAAATAGATAGGTAGGTAAAACCAAAAAGATTTGGTGACCACAATTTTAAATTCTTTAGGTGAGGCCCACTGGTCACATCATAATGTCCTTCCATATATCTTTCCCTCTATACACAGAACTTTTAATAGTCTCCATAAAATATGCTTAAATAATATAAAGCAAGTCAGAAATTTGTCTTGAAATTACTGACGACTCATCTCTTCAAGTTTTTCAAGGACAGATTTATACTTGGCACATACTATAAATAACAGCTGGTAATTTTGCCACAAGCATTTTTCACTCACTTCTACTTTTCCCACATTTATTCTTATTCCCATATTCAGGCTCATTTAAACTCAAGTACCAGTTTACAGTTTGCACTGGATTGTGCATTGACTTGTTCTGTGTTTTAAATCCTCTTTCTAACACTTTATGAAAGGAGTTATATGTGGGTGCTTTCATAAAATTAATATTTTATAAGAACATAATAGTCTTAAACAAAAATACCAATAGTTTACAGTAAAACCAAAGGCATGGATTTGGGACCTATAGACCCCGAGAAAAAGTAGTTCTAGTTTTAGCAAAATAACTTCCAAAATAACCACAAAGTCTATAGAGATGAACAAACAAAAAACATTCACCACGCTCTGGAAACTTGCGATCTTGTGAAATGAACAGAAAAATGTAAAATTAAATATGAGAGCTTGGAGTCTGGGAGAAGTACACCAACAAGGTATGAGCTAAGAGTAAAGGAGTAAAGAAAAAGGTAGCATAAATGCTGATAGGGAGATTCGGTGGAAATTCCATGTAAAAAGTAACATTTTAGTAGGGTGCAAAGGCATCTCAGAGGGCAGGAAAAGCCCAGGTTATGCAACTGTGACATGAAAGTTGTAGGAATGAGGAGTCACGGTGCTCACTCATTTTGTTCCTCTCCTCCTGCTTCCTCCATCCCTTGTTCATTCCTAGCCAGGTAGCCCAGGACACTATTTCTCTAATCTTTGTATTACATGTTGTGCATTATTTATTTATGGTTATTAACGCATGATTTTTTTTCCTTTATGAGTCTATCTTACATCTCTATGAGGGCAGGAACCAGGTCTTTTTATTTTGTATACCCAAAATCTAGCCTAAGACAAACAGTCAGTAAATAAATATTACAACAAGAGCTGGAGTATTAGGTTAATGTGAAGGAATGGGTTGAGAAAATGAAGGAAAATTTGATGACATAATCCGAAGGCTCTGAATACTTAGTCTAAAATTGAACTTATTCTAACAACAACAGGAAGATATAGTAATAACAGCTTGTGTTGATGTACCAGAAGCTTTACATTAGTTATCTCATTCAATCCTCACCACTACCTGGTTAGGTGAGCACTATGATCTCCATTTTGCAGATTACAAAACCAAGGCTAGGGAAGTTAAGGTTAACCAAGGTCATTGAGAGCCTAGTATGTGACAGGCACTCCTCTAAATGCTGCAGATAAATTGGCACCAAGACAAACCAGGTCCTCACACTCCTGACCTTACGTTTTGGTTGAGTGAGACTGACTTTAAACAAAATCCCACAAAAATAAATAAGAAAATTTACAAATGATGACAAATGGCCTAAAGGAGAGTAAAACAAGCTGATATGCTTGGGAGTGACTGGGGGTGATGCAGAAGAGTCTGCCTTACTCAACAGATCATGATACTCCCAATATAACACTCTGATCTTATGTTATTCAGAGGACAGAAGTGATCAAATATGAATTTTGGAAGGAAAGCTAGTGGTAACGCAAAGGATTATTACACAACAGTATCAATTAGGAGAGAATAAATGTCTACCCAAAATAAAGCTTTAGAAGGTGAATGAGGAGAAGCAATAGCTGTAAGAGAAACCACTGATATGTTCTATAAATAGTAAAGTTGATTTGAGATAAAGAATGTGGAGGAGGGTAGAGATGATGATGATATGATGGTACTGATCATAACAGCAATAAAGGTATGTCTTGAACATTTACTCAGTACGTGTCCAAGGTTACACAGTTCTCTTAGATGGAAAGCTAATTTTTAGTCACTCTAAGAACGTTTTGCAAAGTGTGGGACTCTCACCACAAGGTATCCAAGATGATTTCGGGTGTTATTTAAATTGCAGTGGAAAAGGCATTAAAGAATGTAACTATCACATAGGAAAAATGTTATTTCCATTTTAAATCTCTTTCAATCTCTCTAATTATGTCAAGAAGAAATTCTCAATTTGAGCTATTTGAGCTATTTCTACTTAACACCTCTCTAACATTTGCTAATCTCCTTTTTTAAACAAAGAGTGAGCAGGCCTTATGTTCAGAGCCTTCAGCAGCCAGCAGTATCTAGCTGAAATTTAAAAGTTTATTTTCATTGTATTTATTTTTACAGTTACCCTCTATTTATGGTCAATGATACTAGTTTGCCATTTATGGTAGTGATATATGCTTAATTTTTAACATAAATGCACTTAAGTAAAAGAATGAGTGGATATAAAGAAAAATATTAAGGAAATAGCAATGCAGTTAATTTTAGTATGTAGCAAGAATGCTGAAGGTGATAGAAGACTGGAGTTTAACAATATTACAGTAAATTACAAAAGCCACCTGGAATTGGGTGAAAACTCAGAGGTTTTGAGTCACACTTACTGAAAAAAGATTGTGGGGTCACTTAGGAACCCCCTGAAGATGAGTTAGTAGGTCATAGACCATGATAGATTCTGCTTTATGCATATTCAGTTTTAGGTGACAATATCCTCAAGAATGCTGGTGCTTAGGGGCCCATTCAAGACAGAAGCTTGAGCCTAGTTCTAGATGAAGCTTATAGGTTTAGAAGTCATATTAGTTTTCTATTGCTGTGTAACAGCTTACCACAAATTTAGTGCCTTGAAATGACACAAATTTTTACCTCACAGTTCTGATCATCAGAAGTCCAGGTAGATTTTTCTGCAGGGGGTGTCAGAAGGCCAAAATCAATGCCGGGCTCTTTTCTGGAGGCTCTGGGGGAAGAATCTGCTTCCAGCATCATTCCTGTTGTTGGCAGAATACAATTCCTTGAGGTTATAGGACTGAAATCCCTGCTTTCTTGCTGGCTGTTAGCCAGCGATTGCTCTCAGCAACCAAAGGACACTCTTGGGTCCTTGCCCTCTGGCCATGCCCACCTCAAAGCCAACAACAGAGAACCTCCCTCACATGAATCCCTCTCATATTTTTAATCTCTCTGATTTCTGTACTGCTATCAGCCAGAGAAAACTCTGCTTTTAAAGGGCCAACGTGACTAAATTAGGCCCGCCCAGATAATCTCTCTATATTAAGGTCAACTCATCAATAACCTTAATCACGTCTACAAAACTCCTTTTGCTTGCCATGTAACCTAACATCATCACAGAAGTAACATGAGGAGGTAACAGGCATAAGAGGAGGCATCTTATAATTCTGCTTACCGCAGAAGTCATCTGTATAATAATACATCCTTTGTATCCATTAACCAATTCAGCAAAAATTTACTGAGTATCTATTACAAGCAGTTTTGTAGTCGTTTGTGTATTTTACCATGGAATCATGTTTCTTATACATTTGATGTGGAACATAACATTCAAACAAACACTCTTTGCCAAGGGGTTGTGAGTGGGGTGCAGAGAGTGTCTGCTGTCATCCACCCCTTGCACCACTCAGATCCACTTGTGCCCACATTAAGTTTTTTTCCGTCCCGGCACGGCTTCTTCAAGAGGATGGCCAGTCATCATTTCTTTAAAAAAACTAAGAATAAAGTTTTTTAACACAAGCATCACTCTGGCCAGCACTTGTGCTGGTCTAGGTTTCTTGCCCTGTGGAATCTGGGGTCCTGGTTACCTTGTCCTTTTCAGGCCATGATTGAGGCAATTGCCTGTTGAAGGTTATCAGCTGGCAGGGAAGCACCAAGAGCCACTATGGTGAGTCTCCTGAGTTCCAGAAATACTCTTCTCTGCTTCTATTATGTAGCAATAATCCTATCTGCTCATGCTCATCAGGGTCAATCACTCATGACCATATAGTAAATCCTCTCTTTGCCTGATGATCTACTGACATGAGGAACTCAAAATAGTCACTCAGTACCTTTACTTTAGCTTTCGGGGCACTTCACTCTGTCCCCTGGTAGATTTGACACCCACACCCAGGAGCTACAATTTCTAGTTCAACTCAACCTAAATGTGGAGGAATGGGAAGCACAAATTCCCCAAGTGGGCCCTTGGGAGTAATAATGAGATAGTTAACTCCTAATTCCACTTTTTTTGTTCCCAAATCTGTATATTCTACCTATGAAGAATACAGTAACCTATATACTGGCTGTTGATTCACACATTTCTTGAATCTTGAACACTGTCCCAAACTTATAGGCTGTCACCCCTAAGGTCCCCTTTAGACAGTTAAACATGAAAATAGACCAAGTGATAAGGTATACGGTAGGAACAGGGGATCCCATGGACCTGTGCATATAACTCCCAATTTCACCAGAAGGTGGATCCCTGGGTCTGAGGCTATGTTCTGTGGCATTCTACAATGGTAAATCAGACACTCACTCTGTGAGTCTTCAGATATTAGCGTCAGCAGTACCATCACAGGCAGGAAATCCAAACCCACACCAGAAACACATGTCAACCCCAGTAAGAATGGATTTCTGCTTCATCCTGAGTGGAAGGTATGTAGTGGTCTGAATACAAAGATCAGGTTCTAATCCCTGGAAACTGTGTTACATTATATGGGAAAATGTCTTTGTGGGTGTGATTAAATTAAGGATCTTGACATGGGGAGATTATCTTGAATTATCCCAGTTTGCCCTAAATGCAATCATGCGTGATAAGAGAGGGGACATATCTGACACAAAGAGAAAGCAGTGGGACCAAAGAGGCAGATTGGAGTGATGGGGCCACAAACCAAGGAATGCCAGCAGCCACCAAAAGCTGGAAGGATTTTCCCCTAGAGCCTCCGGAGGAAGCACAGCCTTACCAATACTTTGAATTTGACTCAAAGACTTAAGGACTTCAGAACTGTGAGAGAATAAATTTCTGTTGTCCTAAGCCACCAAATTTGTGGTAATTTGTTACAGCAGTCATAAGAAACTAGTACAGGGATCCAATGTAATCTACTTGTCACTAGTGGTTATTCTCCTTTAAAGGTGGCACCACACTGAGGGTTCATCATTGTTCTCTGCTGCTGACAAGTTGGATGTGCAGACATGGCAGTAGATAGATCAGCGTTAGATAAGAGAGGCCCAGGCTGCTGCATCCATTTGCGACCTTCATGCTGCCACCATGGCTATGTCATTCAGGGGGTCGTTGTGCCATAGTGAATCCCCTAGGGAGCTGAGGATAGAGGTTGGCTGATGTCCACTGGACAATCATCCTGTTCACTTTATAATTCTGTGCCTTTTCTGTGCTGAATGATACCCAATCGACATTGAAACGCAAACCAAAGATTCAGACTTTATATATGCTCACTCCCATAGATACAGCCACATGCCTTTTCACCTGACCCTCTTATCTCTGTTCTTCCCATCTTGCTCCTTATAGGAGCCTTGGCCAGCAAGCCAAGACATTTACCATTGCCAAGGACTCCACATAGTCTTAGCTGAGACCTCATATCCCTCCACACAAGCTGATAAGCAGGTGTACTACCCAAAGCTACAGAACATTTTCACCATCACCTCTGTCATTTAAGGCCACCCCTCAGTGGGGTTTTGATGCGGGAGCAGTTCATTTCTGCTTGTACTAACATATTGAGACACATATGTACCAGGACAGAATTTTAACTCTTTCATCAGCTCATCACTGGGAATATCCTATGAAGTCATAGGTGAAAGCATAGTGAGAAACATCAGCACAGAGGTGGGTGGCATGGGTGTTTGGACTACTTGTTTATGTAACTTACAGCTACCTACTTGGGAAACATCGTGCACTAGAGAATTCTCTAGCTTTCCAAAATGAATCCATTTAACAATGCTCACTTCTTGAAGTAAGTCAGAAAGAGAAAGGCAAATACCATATGATACCACTTATATGTGGAATCTAAAATATGAGACAAAGGAACCTATGTTTCTATGAAACAGAAACAGACTCACAGACGTAGAGAACAGACTTGTTGTTGCCACGGGGGAGGGGGTTGGCGGAGGGATGGAGTGGGAGGTTGGGGTGAGCAGATGTAAGCTATTATATGTAGAATGAATGAACAACAAGGTCCTATTGTACGGCACAGAGAACTATATTCAGTATCTTATGATAAACCATAATGGAAAAGAATATTTAGAAAAGAGAATGTATATATATTTGTATAACTGAATCACTTTGCTGTACAGTAGAAATTAATACAACATTGGAAATCAACTATATTTCAATAAAAAATATTAAAACTGGAAAAAAACCAATGCTCACTTCTCTCAACTTTTTGATGATACTCTCAATATTCTGCCAAGGGTGTTTGCCAGCCACCTCATCTGTTTCCTATAGGTTCTCATTTCCAAACTTTAAAGAACCATCTCACCTGTGTTTTAAGATGAACGCCAATGTCCTTGCCAGGATGTTAAATTCTGATTCAGGAGAGGGCCTCAATAAAATCTCCTCTATCCAGCTTTAAGCTCAGTGACCCTCACCCCAATCCAGCGCCCACAAGATCTTTCCCAGGTGTGTTTTCCCATTTCCTACTGCTACATATCTGTCTGGTATAGCCGGAACAGAACTCCCCAGCTCAGGCCACGCTGAGACTTGACTCTAGTTATTGGCAGAAGCCATGAGCGTAAAAGAGAGTAGATCTGTTGGATCAAGGTTTCTCAAGTGCTTATTTTCAAACGTCCCCATCCCATTTCTTAGCGTTCTACTCTTTCCCCGTCAGGGCTTACCTTTAGCCCAGGAGTTCTGCTGGGGCTGTATATTTGGCCTTCTTTGTAACTCTACCACTTTTACAACCAGACCTTGGTAGTGATTCTCAGCACATTCTGCCCTGCGGCTCTAGGATATGAGAATCTCCTTCAATAGGTGCCGAGTAGCTTTCTGACTTTCACACCACACCATGCTTGAGGGTGATAGTTGGCTGACCCCAGCTTGCAATTTTCCTTCTTCAGAGTTCCAATCAGAGTTAACAACAGCCAGCCAAATCCAATCCTTATCATTGCCTTTTCCCCCAAAGCTCTAGGGTACTGGAGCTAGCGCACCTATATTCCATCCCAGTTTAACCACACCTGAAAGTCTTAGTAATCATGATGCTACAACAGGCCAAGAGTCACCAGCAATCTTCCTCTCACCACCATCAGTAGATCTTTGTTACCATTTACACGGCAAGTGATCTAATTCCAGGATTCCTTTCTGAAGTTCTGCTTCCTAGGATCACTTCTGATACTATCTTAGTTTGCGATTTCCAAGAAGCAGATGCTGAGACAAAGATTTAAAAGAAAGTCATTTATTTAGGAGACGATTTCCAGGAAACATCAGCAGAATAAAAAATGAGAATGAGAAGGAAGAAAGCCAAGAAAAGGTGTATGAACAAGCGGGTAACACTGTGCCTCAATCCTGAGCTGGATCTCTGGGAGACAGTACTAAACGTGTCTGAGATCTAGCCCCCTTGAGAGTGCAGGAAGCTGGAGTGTCTTCCGACTCCCATCCCCTATTGGCTGAAGATTTCTAGAAACCCAGCACTCCCAGCCAGCCCCGGCACAGAGTCACAGATATTTGCAAGAGGACACTGTCAAAATGTACTGGAACTCTAACAGAGTATGATGGGTTCTAATTGGGATATTCAGATTACTATGAGAACATGGATTCATTCTGCTGGGGAAAATTCCAAGAAGGTTTCATAAACATGGTAACATTCCCCGTGGTAGCTGATGTCATGAAGTAGCTGCAATTTCCAAGGAGAAAAAAAAAACATAATGTGCAAGAAGGGCTAAGACCAGTGTCAGAGGAATGCCTACATCTGAGGAATGGCTTGAGAAGGAGTAGACAGACGTCAAGTTCAATGTTAGTAAAGGTCAGTCTTATGGGTGGCAGTCAGTTTTCAGACTTTCATTGTCTCTAAGCTCTTAACTATTGAAAATTTTAATCAGGGGGGAAATATTTTTAATTATTGAATTTGTTCAGTAGGTGACATTATAAAACAAAGGAGATAACAAAAGAAAATACCAAATATTAATGTCTCATGCCATGCATAATTTTCTTCTCTTTGTAAGGATTCACACAACAGCAAGCTATCCAGAGGTTTTGAACACAAGCATGAATTTTATTTTGTTCTCACTTTTGTAACTGAAATAACTGATTTTCAATTCAGTAGTTATAAATCTTTCTATAAAATCATGCACACAATTTTTATTCCCACATTGCCATCCTCTTTGTCACTTGCAGATGAATTATTAGAATAAAGTTATAAACCTCCAGATATTGGATATCTGTAGTAGAAAATACTGACACAACCATAAAAAGTGCTTTCGTTTTTGTCTAGCTTTGCTCTCTTCTTCAACCTTTGTTCATCCCCATTTCCCCTAGCCCTCTAAATATACAAGCCAGTAGCATCTGCTTTGCTTTGCTTTGCTTTTTTCCTCTTGCCTTACCGCCTTTTCAAAAGGGGATGACTTGGGCTAGAGATATGCCTTAACTCTGTAAGGTTGCTGAGGGAAATATTAATGTTTGCTGAAATTTACTTAATTTCTGCAGGCTAATGTTTTGCACTGTTTGTTTCAAAGAAGCAGTGAATAAAGCCAGAGCCTCCATTTTTTAAATTAACAAAAGGATAAAATGAGTTGATGGGGGGATTCCCTGGTGGCGCAGTGGTTGAGAGTCCGCCTGCCGATGCAGGGGACACGGGTTCGTTCCCTGGTCCGGGAAGATCCCACATGCCGCAGAGCGGCTGGGCCCGTGAGCCATGGCTGCTGAGCCTGCGCGTCCGGAGCCTGTGCTCCGCAACGGGAGAGGCCACAACAGTGAGAGGCCCGAGTACCGCAAAAAAAAAAATGAGTTGATGGTTATAAACAGTCATGATTAATTATTTTTAATATCCCAAGGAAATTGCTAGCAGTTTTTTCTTTAATTCTTCACTGTTAAAAATCTATTTACTGCTTATATTGGTTAATTCATGGAAACATGCATCTTAAAACATTTTTTTTTTGACATTTACATCAAAGATACGTCTTGATGACTCAGGACAGACCTAGCAATGTCATTATTTCTTTTTTTCAATTCACATTATATCTAAAAGTGAAAATATGTTTTACCGTATTTTGTTGTTTCTTTAAAAATTGTCTTCTATGTAAATATTAAATGTTTAAAGTTATGTTGATATTTTTGTAAATAAAAATGTTTTCAGGATTTTAACCTGGCATGGAGGCCACCATTTGCACAGTGGTCAATGAGTATTCACGTTACATAATTTCAAGGGCACTATAGAGGATTCTCTAATGAATGGTAGGGGAAGAAAAGTCATCAAAAATATTTTGAATTAATACTAGGAGTAGGATATTGTATGATATTCAAGCTGAGGTAAATTCTTGAGTTTCCTTATGGGTAAATAATGTTTTCATTCTATGATTATAAATGAAGTTAAAGTGAAGACGATAATTATGATTAATAATATCTAGAATCTATTAAATGCTTACTATGGGCCTAGCAGCTTGCCAAAATCTTTACATAATTATCTTGTTTTATCCTCATAACAACCCTGACTTAAAGATGTTAACATCTTCACTTTATTGATGAGAAAACCACGCTCAGAAATGTGAAGTACTCCTTCAAGTCACATATAGCAAGCAAGTAACAAACCTGATACTTAAACTAAGCCTGTAACTAAAGTACATTACCTCTCCAAATATTCTCTGGGAGCCAAGAAATATTGACTTAATTTTAAATTGACATAAATGATTAAAATTAGATCCATTTTTGAAAGCAGGATATAAATGGGAGAAATGAGCAGAAAAGCATTGGATACTTGAAAATGGGAAGGAATGTGGGATACACCAAAAATAAATGATCTGCAGAACAGAAGGTTACAAAAACAAAGACAATTTAAAGTCACCCAATTTCATAATTTTGCTAAAGGTTAACCCTGGAAGCAGGGACTATTAAAACCAAAAATATATATCAAGACTAAAAATAATCCTATTATTTGACAGAGTGATTCCAAATCTAATACATGGTTCTTTATACATAATTCAAAATTCTAACCCATAAAAACTAAAACAACTGCAACAAAGATATTTATCATTATTTTAATATTAAAAATAAAGCAAAACTTCTGAAAAGAATAAAATAGATCAAACATGGGGAAAAGGTTAAATAAATTATAAAAAATCATCTCAATGGAATATTCAGCAACAATAAAAATTATGTTTTGAAAGAGCATGCAGTAAAATGGTAAATACTTTTTGAGATTTTACTGTAAAGAAAAAAGTAGGGCTTAAAATTTTATCTGCATTATGATTACAACTATATAAAACAAGTGACACTATGATTGGGGGAAATCGTGGGAAATCGACTAAAACTACTGAAAACGTTGAATGATAGAAATACTAACGTTCTTTTATAGGGGTAATATAAACAAAAGTATTCTAAAGTAAAAGGGAGGAGAATAGTCTCAGAGAGGAATGTACCTGATTTTCCCCTTATTGCATTTTTCTCTCTGAGGACCAAGAGCCAAATCCTATAACATCTAATAGAAAAAACCCGAACGACCTTTTTGGCCAACCCAATACTTCTCTATTGAGAGGTACTGCTAATTACCTATGCATTCCTCCCCTTTAACTTAGTAAAAGAACTTCCATTTGTTTCGCAGTTGGAGTGGGCAGCATGTCCAAGACTCTTGCAGGTAGGAATGATCTGGCCATAAACAGGTTTTGTGTGACATGTAAAGAGTGCTGCCATATTTTATAAAGCAAAATACAGTATGCCCAATTACATTTCAATTTCAAGTAAACAATGCATAATTTTTTTAGTATAAGTATATTGAAAATATTACATGAGACATACTTATACTACCAAAGTTATTCATTGTTTATCTGAACTTCAAATGTAACTGGGTGTCCTGTATTTTATCCAGCAACCCTTTGTAAAGAACTTGGAAAACTAAAGTTTCTTGATACAGTTTTTATTGAAAATATATAGCCATATTAGTTTGGGTTGTGTTTCACTGCATGTAACAGAAACCAGGCTATAACCGTGTAATGAAATAAGATCTTACTTTTCGCATATGACAAGATGTTGGAAAGGAAGAAATCCAGAGAGGGTGCACTTGCCCAAGGAAATGAAGGAATGAGGCTCCTTCAAGCTTCCGGCTCCACCTCCAAAGCCTGTGTCTTTGGTCCTAAGAGTGGCAATAGGTGGTTCCACCTCCAGGCATCTTGTGTGGATCCTGGAGAAAAAAGAGAATAAAGGTGATGAGCAAAAGGTGCCTGCCAATTTAGTCTGCTTTTTCGTCCTTTCCTTATTATTATTATCATCATTTTTAATCAGGAAAACTGGTTTGGGTGGAAGCTTCACCTAGTAACTTATTGGCTTTCTGTCACATTATTCCCTATTTCTTATTAGAAAGCACCCTGCTCCCACCAACAATAACAACATCTACTCATTATTATCCTGCTTAAACTCCAGTCCCTTCCCCAAACATGCTCTGTGTACATGAGTCCTCTGTGATGCCTGAACATGGAAGCATGTGGGTATGTTCCTTAGAGTTTTAGTTCTAAATTAAACTCTTGTTTGTATTGGTCCTTCTGCTTGATGTAATTGTGTTATCTTTATAAGTGGACAGTATGGTCCTTGAGAGAGGGGACTATGCCTTCTTCACAATATGCCTGCAATTTACCAGGCTCCCAATAAATGTTTGTGGATGGGTATACCACCAACGGTCACCAAATCTTACCAAAATGCCATAAGAAACCTCTAAGTATAAGCATTCTAAAGCTGTAAATAGAAAGGTTGAAGTGAAGCAGAATGCCTTCTATTTTTACTTTATTTATTTAATGCTTCATTGCATGTGCAATACATTTACATGGTTTAAAATTCCAAAGATATAAAAGACTATACAGTGTGAAATATCTCCCTCCTGCATTCCTCCCCTAGCACCTAGCTTCTCTCCCTCATGCAGCCAACCTCATCAATTTCTTGTATTCTCCAGAGAGAACTTTTGTATTTACAAGCAAATATGCATATTTTAAAATTCGTTTTGAATATTAAACATTCATTATGCACTGAGATTCATGCCAGGTACTGTGCTAACTGCTTTACATTTAGTCCTCCCAACAACTCAATGAGGCAGGTTTTTCTTCTTTTTTCCCAGTGTATTGAGGTACAATTGACAAAAATTATATATATTTAAGGGGTAAAACGTGATGATTTGATACATGTATACATTGTGAAATAATTACCACGATTAAGCTAATTAACACATTCATTACTTCACATAGTTACCTTTTTTTGCATGTAGTGAGAACACAAGATCTAGTCTCTTAGCAAGTTTCAAGTATATAATACAGTATTATTAACTATAGTTATCAAATCATCAGAGAAATGCAAATCAAAACCATGATATATTACCTCACACCTATTAGAATGGCTGTCATCAAAAAGACAAGAGATGACAGGTGTTGGAGAGGATGAGGAGAAAAGGGAACCCGTGTGCACTGTTGGTAGGGATTTA
Organism: Phocoena phocoena; assembly: GCF_963924675.1. Classification (NCBI taxonomy): domain Eukaryota; kingdom Metazoa; phylum Chordata; class Mammalia; order Artiodactyla; family Phocoenidae; genus Phocoena; species Phocoena phocoena. The sequence continues at coordinate 24,407,514 of NC_089240.1, forward strand.
AACTGGTGCAGCCATTATGGAAAACCGTATGGGGGGGTTTCTAAAAAAATTAAAACTAGAACACCATATGTTCCAGCAATTCTACTTCTGGATGTTTACCCAAAGGAGATGAAATCACTATCTCAAAGAGATATGTGCACTCCCATGTTCATTGCAGCATTATTCACAATAGCCAAGACATGGAAGCAACCTAAGTGTTCACTGACAGAAGATGGATAAATAAAATGTTACATATAATATATATATAAGAATATTATTCAGCCATAACAAAAGAAGGAAATCTTGCCATTTGTGACAACATGGATAAAACTAGAGGATGTTATGCTAAGTGAAATAAGCAAGACATAGAAAGACAAATACCATGTGATCTCATTTAAATGTGGAATCTAAAAATGTCGAACTCACAGAGGAAGGTTTATCCATTATCTCCATTTTGCAGAGGAGGAAACTGAGGCATAGAGTCACCCAGCTGCACAAACCACAGCTGATATTTGAACCTAGGGAGTCTGAGTCCAGACTCCATGCTCTTAACCACAAATATATATTTCTTCTCCATGAGGAATAGTTTTAAAAGAATAATACCAAATAAATCAAGTCTCAAAAGGTTAGATAGCCCACATAGGGGAAAAAATTATCTCCCTATATCTGGAAAGAAGTAGATACAGATACGTACTTGTATATTTCTTAATTAAGGAAGTGTAGTTGTGAAATCTGAACATTTCAGACTTGGGCCTTCATCTCAAGACAGAATTTGTCCCTATGGTCACATGACTACACCTGAGCATGAACACCATCCGTCCCCGTATGGTGTTGTAAAAAGAGTACAAGTGTGTAACGACTGAACATATTTCTCCCACTGCAAGGACGATCATTCATTTTGTCAGTGCCTCTTAACCGGAATTCTTGTCCCTTTGCCTTTATTTCAGACTTCTCCACTCTGCTCTGTTCTTCATACTGCTTCCCATCCTTCCCTTTCCTGATTCATCTGTCTCGACAGCTCCTCTCTGCTTACCCCTTTACATTTGTCAATCAGCCCTATGATTTCAGCTCTGCTCTGCTGTTCTGATTCCTTTTCCAGGAAGCTGCTGGCTGCTTCCATGTAATAGAGGGAAAAGATAACGGGTGACACAAATGGATGTTTTATACATAAACCAAAAATAAACAATTTGACTTATAGTTAACTTTATGCTAAAAATGTACAACCAGGCTACAGAAACTCTTAGTAAATTCTAAGTAGTTAATGAACATAATTTAAAATTTTTGAAAAATTACAGAACTTTGCCAACTTACACAAAAGTAAAAAAATAAAAAACTCCAATGTACCCAATGAAACAACCATCTCTGCTTGAAATTATGTTAAAACGGGAGTTCTTGTTAATCTTTGAATGCTAATTTAAATAAAACAGTTGGATTTTAATACAGATGGTATTCACGAATAATGCATGATAATCAAATGCCCCATAAAGTGATTAAGTTCAAAATAGCTTCTATTACAGACATTTGGGGAAACGTTTAAGCTATTAGCAATACAAGATATGTTATAAAGAAGTGGTTCTTTTTCTAAGTGGGAGGAGGGAATTGGTGCTCTCAAACATAGTTGGAGGCAGTTTACCTTGAGAAAATCTTGTGAAAAGGCAAGTTGCCGACTACCAAACTGCCTTCTCTAAGCCGAAGTGATTTGTCCAGCCCCTAATTACAGAGGCCTATACAGTACTTGGCCAACACATAGCTTCTCATGCAGTTGGTCTGGGGTGGACCTGATATTCTGCTTTTCTAACAAACTCCCAGTTAATACCAGTCCTGCTGATCCCTGGGCCAGTAGCAGAGCAGCAAGGTTCTAGATACTTCTTTCAGTCCAAGGACTTCTTTACTTGGAATAATCATCTGAGGTCTAAGTGGTAAATAGCAAGGGTGAGGGAGACTGGTTAGTACCCAACAGGGAAGGGGGCCGGAAATATATGGCTCCTCTTATTTGACTGGAGGTGGGGGGCAATAATCATTTGTATGGGCTGCAAATATTTTTATAGACTAGGAAAAAGCCAGATTTTTAAGAAGTGAGCTACAGAACCACATTTGAAAGAGTGATGGGGTGGGGCTTGTTCTAGGATAGGAGAGGAATTCCTGCTTAAGAATTTGATAAAGTCCTAAATTCACAGTTTCTGTCAATGATTTATTTATTTTTTTCTCCTAAACATCAGAGAGAGGGAGTAAACTGGACTTTATTTCACAGATCACTTTAAGCTGCTTTGGAATATATAAATATAAGCTATCATAATTTAGTTAGGGTTAGGAGTAGCGAGCTGAATATTTTCGGATTAGAAGCTGAAAGAGAATTGGGGTTGGGGGTTTTAAACAGAGAAGGGGAAAAAAAATGTTCTTAAGGAAGAAAGAGCCAGGAAGGAGTTGACAGGCTGGGACCTGAGAGAAAAGAGGAGCAAGTAAAAATGTTTCTTTCCTTGGGTTTCTGTTTCTAGAAAGATGCTGAAGGGGCACCCCTGCTGGCTCCCCAGAGAGCTGCCCCAGGGAGGAAGCCTAAGGGAAAATCATCAAAAAAAGAGCAAAAGTGTGAGAACCCCCTGTGGTGATAGATGGGGAGTGGGGATAGAGTTTTCTGAAGTGATATTGGGGGGTGGACAGGGATTTGGGCTTTGGCCTGGGGCTGGAAGCCACCCGATTTCTTTGCTTGATGGGGCGTGTGTGTGTCTCTGTGTGTGTGTGTGTGTGTGTGTGTGTGTGTGTGTGTGTGTGATGGAGGGGTGCTGTAGGAATACTTCTCTTGATTCTTCTTAGCTCTTGCCTTATGCCTTCTCCACATCTTTAGCAATTCAGAGCTTGGGTTGAAGAGTTATCAAAGATAAACAAAACTGGACATTAGTTAAAGAGGTAAAAACAGATTTTATTCAATAACTACTGTGCTAGGGGAAAGAGCTGAGCTCAATTCCTGATTTGCTTAGATAGTGGGAGTTTTAAAGGGGGAATGTGGGAGTGGGGCGGGGGAGGGCTCAAGCTGAGTCAGGAAAGTGAAAAATTACAAAAGGGGAGTAAGAGGGCTGGTCAATGTAAAAGATTAGGTCACCACGTCTGCTAACTGACATTTATAAAGTTAGGCTTCTAGGGCTTCCCTGGTGGCACAGTGGTAAAGAATCCACCTGCCAATGCAGGGGACACGGGGTCGAGCCCTGGTCCGGGAAGATCCCACATGCCGTGGAGCAACTAAGCCCGTGCGCCACAACTACTGAGCCCACGTGCCACAACTACTGAAGCCAGCACGTCTAGAGCCTGTGCTCTGCAGCAGAGATAAGCCACCGCAATGAGAAGCCCGTGCACCGCAACGAAGAGTAGCCCCCGCTAGCCACAACTATTTATAAGTAAATAAATAAATTTATTCTTTTTTAAAAAGTTAGGCTTCTACAGTCCCATAGAAACTGAGAGACAGACGCTCTATCCTTCCTGATGATTACATTTCAAAGGAATGGCATTGAGGTCCTTGAGAAAGACACTCCTGGGTTGTAGGAGATACATATATATATATCTTTGTTTTTTAAACGATGATTTAAAGGAGGGAAGTCAGGGGCCAGTCTTTGGGGTGTTGGCTGAAACAAAGAGTAAATTCTTTTGGTAGCCTTGAGCTTTTCCACACAGGAATTCAAGAGGAGACTGGGTTGTCCCAGGGATGTGACCTTGGGCTGCCAGAAGTTATGCTAAAGTTTGCTCAAGTCTCTTATGGGAGGGATTTGGATGGAGTCATATGAGCAGAGAGTTTTAGTGTCCACAGGAATAAATCAAGGCTGCTCAGAAGTCCTGTGCTCTTGGAGCACGGAGAAAAGTAGGAGGAGAGAACTGAAACTCTGGTACTCACTTCTCCACACCCAGATGCCCAAACACTCAAGCTGAAAGTTTACAACCTGAAAAGTGTCTCCTCCCAATGTTACCTTTTCCTGAGTGGGTAGAAGGGATGCAAATTAAAGCTATGACCTGAGGGAGCAAAGGGTAACTGGGCTTGGCTATAGTTTTGGGAGGCCTGTTGCTATCACCTTAGGGCTTATCCACTCCTCCCCACTACACTCTGAATGAATGGGCCTGAATGAATGAATGATGCCCTTCTCCTAATGTATTGCCTTACAGAGTAATCAGTATCCTGGAGTGGGAAGGGGATGAGCTCACAAGACATTCTGAAGATTTCACAAGGAAAACATATCCTGGATTCCAGATTCCAGTTGGAAGCAAAATATATTAGAGCAAACAAAGCGAGCGTTTAAATGTATCTTAAAAAATACTGTGTAGGGCTTCCCTGGTGGTGCAGTGGTTGAGAGTCCGCCTGCCGATGCAGGGGACACAGGTTCATGCTCCGGTCCAGGAAGATCCCACACGATTCGGAGCGGCTAGGCCCGTGAGCCATGGCCGCTGAGCCTGCACGTCCGGAGCCTGTGCTCCGCAACGGGAGAGGCCACAACAGTGAGAGGCCTGTGTACCGCAAAAAAAAAAAAATTTAAATAAATAAATAGTGTGTAAAAAAAAAATGATTGAAACAGAAAATGACAGAATAAAGAGCAGAATATTGAAATGAGAAATAAACTGATGAATTTGAAGGCCAGACTGAGGAAATCCTCCAGAAGTTGGAAGGATAGAAAGGAGACTGTAAAAGACAAGCCAAGAGAAATGGAAGATGGGCACAAAAGGGCTGACACCCAGAATAACAAGACAGAGAAAGAGAGAAAAAAAATGGGGATGAGAAAAATATTTGAAGACATATACAGAATGAACTAAGCATTTTTAACTGCTTCATACTGAAAGGGCCTGGAAAGTGCCAAAAGAAGAGAGATTTGTTTTTTTAAAGCCATACCTGCACATATTATCGTGAAATATAAGAATACAAAGACAAAATTCTAAACAGAGAAAAAAAAAAAAGATGTCATACAAAGGAAGAAGAATCAGACTGATGTCAGAATTTTCAACAGCACTGGTTGCAAATGGTTGTTTTCAAAGAATTGAAGGAAAATAACTGTGAACATAGTATTTTATATCCAACAAGGTATATAAGAGGACATGATAAAAATATTCTCAGGCATACAATATTTTTTAATAGATCTTTATTGGAGTATAATTGCTTCACAATACTGTGTTAAGTTTCTGTTGCACAAAAAAGAGAATCAGCCATATGCATACACATGTCCCCATATTCCCTCCCTCTTGAGCCTCCCTTCCATCCTCCCTATCTCACCCCTCTAGGTCGTCACAAAGCACAAAGCCGATCTCCCTGTGCTATGCGGCTGCTTCCCACTAGCTATCTATTTTACGTTTGGTAGTGTATATATGTCAATGCTACTCTCTCACTTTGTCCCAGATTACCCTTCCTCCTCCCCGTGTCCTCAAATCCATTCTCTACGTCTGCACGTCTGCGTCTTTATTCCTGTCCTGCCCCTAGTTTCTTCACAACCATTTTTTTTTAGATTCCATATATATGTGTTAGCATACTGTATTTGTTTTTCTCTTTCTGACTTACTTCAATCTGTATGACAGTCTGTAGGTCCATCCACCTCACTACAAATAACTCAATTTCATTTCTTTTTATGGCTGAGTAATATTCCATTATATATATGTGCCACATCTTCTTTATCCATTCATCTGTTGATGGACGCTTAGGTTGCTTCCATGTCCTGGCTGTTGTAAATAGAGCTGCAATGAACATTGTGGTACATGACTCTTTTGGAATTATGTTTTTCTCAGGGTATATGCCCAGGAGTGGGATTGCTGGGTTGTATGGTATTTCTATTTTTAGCTTTTTAAGGAACCTCCATATTGTTCTCCATAGTGACTGTATCAATTTACATTCCCACCAATAGTGCAAGAGGGTTCCCTTTTCTCCACACCCTCTCCAGAATTTATTATTTGTAGGTTTTTTGATGATGGCAATTCTGACTGATGTGAGGTGATACCGCATTGTATTTTTGATTTGCATTTCTGTAATAATTAGTGATGTTGAGCATCTTTTCATGTGCCTCTTGGCCATCTGTATGTCTTCCTTGGTGAAATGTCTATTTAGGTCTTCTGCTCATTTTTTAACTGGATTCTTTTTTTTTTTTGATATTGAGCTCCATGAGCTGTTTGTATATTTTGGAGATTAATCCTTTGTCTGTTGTTTCATTTGCAGATATTTTCTTCCACTCTGAGGGTTGTCTTTTTGTCTTGTTTATGGTTTCCTTTGCTGTGCAAAAGCTTTCAAGTTTAATTAAGTCCCATTTGTGTTTGTTTTTATTTCTCTTACTCTAGGAGGTGGGTCAAAAAAGATCTTGCTGTGGTTTATGTCAAAGAGTGTTTTTCCTATGTTTTCCTCTAAAAGTTTTATAGTGTCTGGTCTTATATTTAAGTCTCTAATCCATTTAGAGTTTATTTTTGTGTATGATGTTAGGTAGTGTTCTAATTTCATTCTTTTACATGTAGCTGTCCAGTTTTCCCAGCAGCACTTATTGAACAGGCTGTCTTTTCTCCATTGTATGTTCTTGCCTCCTTTGTCGTAAATTAGGTGCCCATATGTGCATGGGTTTATCTCTGGGCATTCTATCTTGTACCGTTGATCTATATTTGTTTTTTTGCCAGTACCATACTCTCTTGATTACTGTAGCTTTGTGGTATAGTTTGAAGTAAGGGAGCCTGATTCTTCCAACTCCATTTTACTTTCTCAAGATTGCTTTGGCTATTCAGGGTCTTTTGTGTTTCCATACAAATTGTAAGATTATTTGTTCTAATTCTGTGAAGAATGCCATTGGTGGTTTGATAGGGATTGCATTGAATCTGTAGATTGCTTTGGTAGTATAGTTATTTTCACAATATTGATTCTTCCAATTGAAGAACATGGTATATTTCTCCATCTGTTTATAACATCTTTGATTTCTTTCATCCGTATTTTATAGTTTTCTGAGTACAAGTCTTTCACCTCCTTAGGCAGGTTTATTCCTAGGTATTTTATTCTTTTTGTTGTTATGGTAAATAGGATTGTTTCCTTAATTTCTCTTTCTGAGTTTTCATTGTTTGGTGTATAGGAATGCCAGAGATTTCTGTGCATTAATTTTGCATCCTGCAACCTTACCAAATTCATTGATTAGTTCTAGTAGCTTTCTGGTGGCTGATTTAGGGTTTTCTATGTATAGTATCATGTCATCTGCAAACAGTGACAATTTTACTTCTTATTACCCAATTTGTATTACTTTTATTTCTTTTTCATCTCTAATTGCCATGGCTAGGACTTCCAAAACTATGTTGAATAAGAGTGGCGAGAGTGGACATCCTTGTCTTGTTCCTGATCTCAGTGGATGTGCTTTCAGTTTTAAACCATTGAGGATGATGTTGGCTGTGGGTTTGTCATATATGGCCTTTATTATGTTGAGGTAGGTTCACTCTATGCCCATTTCTGGAGAGTTTTTGTCATAAATTGGTGTTGAATTTTGTCAAAAGCTTTTTCTGCCTCTATTGAGATGATCATATGGTTTTTATTCCTCAATTTGTTAATGTGGTGTATCACATTGATTGATTTGCATATATTGAAGAATCCTTGCATCCCTGGGATAAATCCCACTTGATCATGGTGTACGATCCTTTTAATGTGCTGTTGGATTCTGTTTGCTACTATTTTGTTCAGGAGTTTTGCATCTATGTTCATCAGTGACATTGGTCTATAATTTTCTTTTTTAGTGATATCTTTTTCCGATTTGGGTATCAGGGTGATGGTGGCTTCGTAGAATGAGTTTGGGACTGTTTCTCTCTCTGTAATTTTCTGGAAGAGTTTGAGAAGGATGGGTGTTAGCTCTTCTCTAAATGTTTGATATAATTCGCATGTGACACCATCTGGTCCTGGGCTTTTGTTTGTTGGAAGATTTTTTTGTTGTTGTTGGAAGATTTTTAATCACAGTCTCAATTTCAGTGCTTGTGATTGGTCTGTTTATATTTTCTATTTCTTCCTTGTTCACCCTCGGAAAATTGTACCTTTCCAAGAATTTGTCCATTTCTTTGTGTTTGTCCATTTTATTGGCATATACTTGTTTGTAGTAGTCTCTTATAATCCTTTGTATTTCTTCAGTGTCAGTTGTGATTTCTCCTTTTTCAGTTCTAATTTTATTGTTTTACATCCTCTCCCTTTTTTTCTTGATTAGTCTGGCTCAGGGTTTATCAATTTTGTTTATCTTCTCAAAGAACCAGCTTTTAGTTTTATTGATCTTTGCTATTGTTTTCTTTGTTTCTATTCATTTATTTCTGCTCTGATCTTTATGAGTTCTTTCCTTCTACTGACTTTGTGTTTTCTTTGTTCTTCTTTCTCTAGTTGTTCTAAGTGTAGGGTTAGATTGTTTATTTGAGATTTTTCTTGTTTCTTGAGGTGAGATTGTATTGCTGTAAACTGCCCTCTTAAAACCGCTTTTGCTGTGTACCGTATGTTTTGGGTCATTGTGTTTTCGTTTTCCTTTGTTTCTATGTATTTTTAAATTTCTCCTTTGATTTCTTCAGTGATCTCTTGGTTATTTAGTAGTGCACTGTTTAGCCTCCATGTATTTGTGCTTTATACAGTTCTTTCCCTGTAATTGATTTCCAATCTCACAGCGTTATGGTCAAAAAAGATGCTTGATCAGATTTCAATTTTCTTAACTTTTCCTAGGCTTGATTTGTGACCCAAGTTGTGATCTATCCTGGAGAATGTTCCATGTGCACTTGAGAAGAAAGTGTATTCTGTCACTTTTGGGTGTAATATTCTCTAAATATCAAATAGATCTATCTGGTCTATTGTGTCATTTAAAGCTTGTGTTTCCTTATTTATTTTCTATTTGGATGATCTGTCCATTGGTGTAAGTGGGGTGTTAAAGCTCCCTACTATTATTGTGTTACTGTCGATTTCTCCTTTTATGGCTGTTAGCATTTGCCTTATGTATTGAGGTGCTCCTATGTTGGGTGCATGAATATTTGCGATTGTTATATATTCTTCTTGGATTGATCCTTTGATCATTATGTAGTGTCCCTCCTTATCTCTTGTCACAATCTTATTTTAAAGTCTATTTTATCTGATATGAGTATAGCTACTCCAGCTTTCTTTTGATTTCCATTTGCATGGAATATCTTTTTCCATCCCTTCTCTTTCAGTCTGTATGTGTCCCTACGTCTGAAGTGGGTCTCTTGTAGACAGCATATATACGGGTCTTGTTTTTGTATTCATTCAGCCAGTCTGTGTCTTTTGGTTGGGACATTTAATCCACTTACATTCAAAGTTATTATAGATATGTATGTTCCTATTACCATTTTCTTAATTGTTTTGGGTTTGTTTTTGTGGGTCTTTTTCTTCTCTCGTGTTTCCTGCTTAGAGAAGTTTCTTTAGAATTTGTTGTAAAGCTGGTTTGGTGCTGCTGAATTCTCTTAGCTTTTGCTTGTCTGAAACGCTTTTGACTTCTCCATCAAATGTGAATCAGATCCTTGCTGGGTAGAGTAATCTTGGTTGTACGTTTTTCTCTTTCATCACTTTAAGTATATCCTGCCACTCCCTTCTGGCCTGCAGAGTTTCTGCTGAAAAATCAGCTGATAACATATGGGGATTCCTTTGTATGTTATTTTTTGTTTTTCCCTTGCTGCTTTTAATACATTTTCTTTGAATTTAATTTTTGTTAGCTTGATTAATATGTGTCTTGGTGTGTTTTTCCTAGGCTTTATCCTGTATGGGACTCTCTGTGCTTCCTGGACTTGGGTAACTATTTTCTTTCCCATGCTAGGGAAGTTTTCAACTATAATCTCTTCAAATATTTTCTCAGACCCTTTATTTTTCTCTTCTTTTTCTGAGACCCCTATAATTTGAATGTTGGTGCATTTAATGTTGTCCCAGAGGTCTCTGAGATTGTCTTCAATTCTTTTCATTCTTCTTTCTTTATGCTGCTCCTCAGCACTTACTTCTCTCACTTTGTCTTCCAGCTCACTTATTCGTTCTTCTGCCTCAGTTATTCTGTTACTGATTCCTTCTAGTGCATTTTTCATTTCAGTTATTGTGTTGTTCATCTCCCTGTTTGTTCTTTATTTCTTCTAAATCTTTGTTAAACCTTTGTTATATTTTCTCAACCCATGCCTCCATTCTATTTCCGAGATTCTGGATCATCTTTACTATCATTACTCTGAATTCTTTTTCAGGTAGATTGCCTCTTTCCTCTTCATTTATTTGGTCTTGTAAGTTTTTACCTTGCTCCTTTCTCTGTGACATATTTTTTTGCTGTCTCTCTCTCTCTTTTTTTTTTTAAGTGAGATTGTGTTCCTGTCTTACTGGTTGTTTGGCCTGAGGGTTCCAACACTGGGGTTTGTAGGCTACTGGGTAGAGCTGGGCCTTGGTGCTGAGATGAGGAACTCCATGAGACCTCACTCCAATGAATATTCCCTGGGGTCTGAGGTTCTCTGTTAGTCCAGTGGTTCGGACTTGGAGCTCCCACTGCAGGAGCTTTGGCCCAACCAAAGATCCCAAGAGCCACCAGTTCACTTTGGGGTTCTGTGTCTCCTTGGACATCATAGTCCCCGCCCAGTGGCCAGAAGGCGCCCTAGTTGTGGGGTGATGCTAACTCCACATCTTCCCACACTGCCATCTTGAGGCATACAACATTTTAAAAGCTTTGCTACACAAAGATGCATATAAAACACTTTTAGGTAAGTGCTTAAAAGAAGAGGAAAGACAAATTTGGAGATGTTGGAGGAGATATATAAAATAAAGTTTATCAAATATATAACTTAGTAATGGTTGTTATTGTTTAAAAGAATAACAAAGGTCAAAGAAAAAAGGAAAATATATCTGTAATAACTAATTACAGTCAGCCCTCCATATCTGTGGGTTCTGCATCCACTATAGAGGACTCACTTTACTACACCATTTTATATAAGAGACTTGATCATCTGTGGATTTTGGTACCCATGGGCATCCTGGAACAAATCCCCCACTGATATTAGTGACTCTCTAATTTTACTGTGCATATGATACCTGGAGCTCTTGTTTACATGCAGATTCTGATTCAGTAGGTCTGCAGTGGGGCCCAAAGTTCTGCAATTCTAGTAAAAGCCCAGGAGTTGCTGATGTTGCTGGTCCTTGGACCACATTTTAAGTAAAATCCAGGGCATTGGTTTGATCAACATTATAGGTATTGGAAGGAGGGGGAGATGGGGGATGAGAGAGCCGTCGCCTTACTCAGGGTGAGACATAGCTTCAGTTAAGTAAATAAGACAGGAGTAAAAAGAAATGTAGAATAATAGGGACACATTGAAATAAGAAATTAAGATGTTAGCTATAACAAAGATATCAATAATTATGATAGATATGAATAGAAGAAAACTACCAATTCAAAGATACAGATTAATAAATTGTATAAAAAGCCCAAATCCAGATTTAAAGAATTTACATGAGAAAGGATTAAAGCATTAGGACATGCAAAAGTTGAAGGCAAAAGAATGGGGAAAACAAGACCTATCAGGAAAATCCCAATCAAATCAACATCGATAGCTATATTAAATAAAATAGATTTTAAGACAAAAAATATTGGGAGTGGAGACAGTCATGACACAACAAAAAGGTTCAATCCATTAAGGAAGTATAGCAATTTTAAACATGTATGCACCAATGAAATAGACTCAAAATATATGTATCAAACAACAGATAGTACTATATTAATTCATTATCATAGTGGGGAATTTCAACACATCTTTCTTGATTAGTTAGAGGTTACACAATATCAATTTAGCCAAGACATAGAAGAAACAATAACAAGATTGATTTAATGGAGATTATATATATAAAGAGATGAGAGAGAGAGAAACTCATATAGTTATTTCTGCATTCTTTAGGGAATATACAATTTTATCATGCACATGTGGAACATTTATAAAAACTTATCCTATAACATATAACAGCCAATAGAGAGATCCTCAAAAAATTTCAGATCTCATAATATCTAACCATAATACAATTATGCTAGATGATAAGTTTAAAAATTAAAAATATCCTTGAACATATGGAAATTTAACACACACACACACACAAGTAGGAATAAATAACTCTTCAATTAAAGAAAAAATTACAGCAAATTCTGAAAATTAAGAAAAACAGAATTGATAGAGGAAACACTAGATATCAGAACCTATGAGATATGGTAAAAGTGCTTTAAGGGAGTTTTAGAGCCTCAAATGCTAATATTAAAAGAGAAGAGAGCCTCAAAATTCGTGACTTACATATCCATCTTAGGATGTTAGTATATGATTAACAGAATAAACCCAAAGGAAGGAAAAGACAATAGGCAACAGAAAACAGGATCTTGAAGAGATATCTGCACCCCTATGTTCATTGCAGCATTATTCACAATAACCAAGACATGGAAACCACCTAAGTGTCCATCAACAGATCAGTGGATAATGAAAATGGGGGTACATTTATGTACACGGGTATATATATATATATATATATACACACACACACACACACACACACACAATGTAATACTACTCAGCCATAAGAAAGAAGGTACTCCTGTTTGCAACAACTTGGGTGAAACTTGAGGGCATTATGCTAAGTGAAGTAAGTCAGACAGAGGGACAATTACTGTGTGATAATTACTTATGTGTGGAATCTCAAAAAGCCAAACTCAGAGAAACAGTAGATTAGTGGTTACCAGGGGCTGGACATGGGAGAAATAGGGAGCTATTGGTCAAATGGTACAAACTACTAGTTATAAGATTAACAAGTTCTAGGGATCTAATGTATAGCATGGTGATTATAGCTAACAATTCTGTATTATATACTTGAAAGTTGCTAAGAGAATATATCCTAAATATTCTCACCACGAAAAAAGAAAAGTGAATTACGTGATGGAATAGAGGTTTTAGCTAATGCTATAGTGGTAATCATTTTGCAATATATAAGTGTATCAAGTCAACATGTTGTACACTTTAAACTTATACAATATTATATGTCAATTATATCTCAATAAAGCAGGAAAAATTAAAATTTAAAAAGAAGAGTAGAAACAAATAAAAATAAAAGATAAAAATACAATGAGAAGGTCAACAAAATATGACTGAAATGGGGGCTACAACTACAGATAATATTAGTTAGAATCCAGTCCTCACCTGCACAGGGTGAGCCCTGGAGTTCAAAAACAAATTTGTGAGGTCTCTTTCCTGAATCCCTGCCCCATGCAGTCTTCCTGGTACTTTTTTGTTCTCTGCCCCCATCCTTTTTGGTTCCCTGGCCAGAAACTTGGGGCTCTAATTATCCCACTGTCATGCTGTTATGGAATTTTGTGATTAGACTCATATCCTGGCTCAAAAACAAGGAGGACAGAGAGTGAAAACAAAACAAAACAAAACAAAACAATGAGGGTCTGTCCTATCCTCTTGAAACCGCATCCCCAGAAAACAGAGAAGTTTCCCTCTCTGGCGTTTCATTCTTGCTGGTTCCAGTAACTGAAGCTGCCACCTCCACCACCACAGCCAGATTGCCTGGGGACTGGGGCACAAGAGAATAAAGAAAGGGGCAGAGGAGTTGGGGGCAGATTTCCACAATCCCTCTGGAGCCAGAAGTAGAAGGCTTCCCCGGAGTTCCCTCTGTCTGACCTCATTTCCATGTTTCCAGTTGTGTTGACTTTAGGTTGGGAGATATCAAAGGGGAGAAAATGGTAAACTCAATACAAATTTGGTGGTATTGATACTTCAAATTTGGGTGCTCATTCCTGATCTGCCTGTTCCTATTTCCTTCTCAGGGTTTTCAAATAGTTGCTCCATGCATTCTGTCCAGGGTTTAATGTATTCAGTGGAAGAAAAAGAGTAAAGTGTGCTTACTGCATTTTATCCAGACCTGGAACTGACATCCTTTTATAAGGTTAAAACAATAGAAATTTAAAATCTGTATTCTTTAGGAATACTTGTAGATGCAATAACGCTATATAAAAAAGAAGTCAGGGCTTCCCTGGTGGCACAGTGCTTGAGAGTCCGCCTGCCGATGCAGGGGACATGGGTTCGTGCCCCGGTCCGGGAAGATCCCACATGCCGCAGAGCGGCTGGGCCCGTGAGCCAATGGCCGCTGGGCCTGCGCGGCCGGAGCCTGTGCTCCGCAACGGGAGGGGCCACAACAGTGAGAGGCCCGCGTACCGCCAAAAAAAAAAAAGAAGTCAAAGGAATAATACACACGGAATTCAGGATGAGGTTTCCTTTAAGTAAGTAAGGAGAGGCAGGTGGATAGGTTGACAGGGGTACCACACCATATGCTTGCTATAGGTTATTATCAAGATGCTTGCTTTTGTTTTGGGTGGTGCTTTCTCAAGCATTTATAACCTCATGAAAAACAATTTACTAAGTAACTATGTGAATAAAACTGGGCTGCACATAGACCAATAAAAACAATATTAACCAAGAATCAGGAACCATACAATTTTGTACACCTGAGATGCAAAAAAGAATGAAAAACAAGGAAAAGAAGAAGAAAATATTTCCTTGCCTTTGAATCGGTCAGAGGTTACAAGTCAGGGTAGACTAAGCTACATTATAGTAACAAATATACCTGAGATCTCTGAGGCTGAGTACAACGAAAGTTGGCTTCTTACTCACACAAAGCCCAAGCCTCATGCTTCTGGTTGCACAGCTTTCCTCTTAGCAATGACTAGGACACTACTTAAGAATGATCAGGGAGCTACGATCCTTCTATCACATGACTCCACCACCTTGAAGCCCTTTCCTTCAAGCCATGCATATGAAGAAGGCAAACGTGAGAATAAAGGCAGAGGGGAGAAGATCTCTCTGGAGATTTGAGGAATTGAGTCTGGAAGATGTGGGCCACACATCTGCCCCCAATCCTTTGTGGCCCCAGCTAGATGCAAAAGGACTGAGAAACATAATGTTTTTGTGTGCTTAAGAAGGAAATAAAAAGTGTGATGAACACACAACATTGTCATGAGAGTTTTTACAATGATATTCAATATTCCATTTTTAAGTTATTACCTATATTGTGCCATGCTGTAATCTCCATCTAGTACCTAGTATCTGCTATATCATCACCTCATTCTAGTATATTATAATATCCTAATATCCTTCTAATATCTGCTAAATATATACACCACACACACACACACACACACACACACACACACACACACTAATTAAGTATGGTTATCTAGCAGTTAACATTATCTATAATATCTCTCTAGCCTCTTGTGTGATTTACTTAAAGAGTTGTTTTTCTCAGTGTAAAAATCAGTTCAGAAGGCCGTACTGATATTTACATAACATTAACATACCCTGCATCGTACTATTCTTAAGTGTTTAAAAAGTTGAAATATTAACATTTTTCCTTGAAAAGTGTAATTTCATCATTTTTCCCTTCATTTAACAGAAACATGATAATTCACGTAGATCTCCTTTAGGAAAAAGAGAAATGGAGCAGAGTGATGCACGAAATCAAGAGTCACATACTCTGCTGGGAAAAACAATGGACTCAAAATATGTGCTGTGGGAATTCCCTGGTGGTTCAGTGGATCGATTCCTGGTTGGGGAACTAAGATCCCACAAGCCATTCAGCGCAGCCCCAAAAAAAAGGAAAAAGAAAAAGAAATTTTTGCTGAACTGCCACTAACTCTTTTGTTTACAGTTTGCCATATTAAGGAATATTAAGCCAATAAAGGCAACATATAAGCCAAATATAAAACTGAAGATTTTAGCTAAATGTAGTATGGAGATCATCAAAAGTTAGACTGACAGATAAGAGAAGTGATTGAGAGAAGGTACAATTTCTAACTTTGCCACTGTGAGATGTTGAACAAGATTTATTAATAGTCTCTGTGCCCTGGTTTCCTCATCTGTAAATTGGCCATGACAATAGTACTTTTTTTTTTTTCCTTTGAGGATTAAGTGAGTTAGCACATAGAAAATGCCTCCAACAGTGCTTGGCACATAACAAGTACTGAATAAATAGTAGCTATTATCATTTCACAAAAGAATTAAACAAAGCTTTGACTGACACTAAAAAGTCAAAGACATGATAATCTTAATCATCTAGTTGCTATTCTATGCTACATTATATAAATTATGCTGGAAAAAGAGAACCCCATTTAGTTCCTGAAAACAGCTTTTAAAATAAACAAACACTGCCTTTTTATATCCATTTCACAGCAAGACCCCCATATTTTATATGATAAAATACTTGACTTTCACAAATGCCTGCCAAGAGTTTATTTTATTAATTTTTATTGATTATTATTAATAATGTATCATTGATATGGGAGTTACACTTTTTTTCTTCGGGTTTTTCTTTCTTTCTTTTTTTAACATCTTTATTAGAGTATAATTGCTTTAAAATTGTGTGTCAGTTTGTGCTTCATAACAAAGTGAATCAGTTATACATATACATATGTCCCCATATCTCTTCCCTCTTGTGTCTCGCTCCCTCCCACCCTCCCTATCCCACCCCTCTAGGTGGTCACAAAGCACCGAGCTGATCTCCCTGTGCTACGCAGCTGCTTCCCACTACCTATCTATTATAAGTTTGGTAGTGTATATATGTCCATGCCACTCTCTCATTTGGTCTCAGCTAACCCTTCCCCCTCCCCGTATCCTCAGGTCCATTCTCTAGTAGGTCTGCGTCTTTATTCTCCTCTTGCCCCAAGGGTCTTCATGACCATTTTCTTTCTTTTTTTTTTTAAGATTCCATATATATGTGTTAGCATATGGTATTAATTTTTCCCTTTCTGACTTACTTCACTCTGTATGACAGACTCTAGGTCCATCCACCTCACTGCAAGTAATTCAATTTCGTTTCTTTTTATGGCTGAGTAATATTCCATTGTATATATGTGCCACATCTTCTTTATCCATTCATCTGTCGATGGACACTTAGGTTGCTTCCATGTCCTGGCTATTGTAAATAGAGCTGCAGTGAACATTGTGGTACATGACTCTTCTTGAATTATGGTTTTCTCAGGGTATATGCTCAGTAGTGGGATTGATGGGTCATATAGTAGTTCTATTTTTAGTTTTTTAAGGAACCTCTATACTGTTCTCCATAGTGGCTGTAACAATTTACATTCCCACCAACAGTGCAAGAGGGTTCCCTTTTCTCCACACCCTCTCCAGCATTTATTGTTTCTAGATTTTTTGATGATGGCCATTCTGACCTGTGTGAGATGATATCTCATTGCAGTTTTGATTTGCATTTCTCTAATGATTAATGATGTTGAGCATTCTTTCATGTGTTTGTCAGCAATATGTATATCTTCTTTGGAGAAATGTCTACTTAGGTCTTCTGCCCACTTTTGGATTGGGTTGTTTGTTTTTTTGATATTGAGCTGCATGAGCTGCTTGTATGTTTTGGAGATTAATCCTTTGTCAGTTGCTTCATTTGCAAATATATTCTCCCATTCTGACAGTTGTCTTTTGGTCTTGTTTATGGTTTCCTTTGCTGTGCAAAAGCTTTGAAGTTTCATTAGTTCCCATTTGTTTATTTTTGTTTTTATTTCCATTTCTCTAGGAGGTGGGTCAAAAAGGATCTTGCTATGATTTATGTCATAGAGTGTTCTGCCTATGTTTTCCTCTAAGAGTTTGATGGTGTCTGGCCTTACATTTAGGTCTTTAATTCATTTTGAGTTTATTTTTGTGTATGCTGTTAGGGAGTGTTCTAATTTCATTCTTTTACATGTAGCTGTCCAGTTTTCCCAGCACCACTTATTGAAGAGGCTGTCTTTTCTCCACTGCATATTCTTGCTGCCTTTATCAAAGAAAAGGTGACCATATGTGTGTGGGTTTATCTCTGGGCTTTCTATCCTGTTCCATTGATCTATATTTCTGTTTTTGTGCTAGTACGATACTCCCTTGATTACTGTAGCTTTGTAGTATACTCTGAAGTCAGGGAGCCTGATTCCTCCAGCTCTGTTCTTTCTCAAGATTGCTTTGGCTATTCGGGGTCTTTTGTGTTTCCATACAAATTGTGAAATTTTTTGTTCTAGTTCTGTGAAAAATGCCATTGGTAGTTTGATAGGGATTGCATTGAATCTGTAGATTGCTTTGGGTAGTAGAGTCATTTTCACAAAGTTGATTCTTCCAATCCAAGAACATGGTATATCTCTCCATCAATTTCTATCATCTTTAATTTCTTGCATCAGTGTCTTATAATTTTCTGCATACAGGTCTTTTGTCTCCTTAGTTAGGTTTATTCCTAGATATTTTATTCTTTTTGTTGCAATGGTAAATGGGAGTGTTTTCTTAATTTCACTTTCAGATATTTCATCATTAGTGTATAGGAATGCAAGAGATTTCTGTGCATTAATTTTGTATCCTGCTACTTGACCTAATTCACTGATTAGCTCTAGTAGTTTTCTGGTAGCATCTTTAGGATTTTCTATGTACAGTATCATGTTATCTGCAAACAGTGACAGCTTTACTTCTTTTCGAATTTTATTTTTAATTTCTTTTTCTTCTCTGATTGCTGGAGCTAAAACTTCCAAAACTATGTTGAATAATAGTGGTGAGAGTGGGCAACCTTGTCTTGTTCCTGATCTTAGTGGAAATGCTATGCTTTCAGTTTTTCACCATTGAGGACAATGTTGGCTGTGGGTTTGTCATATATGGCCTGTATTATGTTGAGATAGGTTCCCTCTATGCTTACGTTCTGGAGGGATTTTATCACAAATGGGTGTTGAATTTTGTCGAAAGCTTTCTCTGCATCTATTGAGATGATCATATGGTTTTCCTGTTTCAGTTTGTTAATATGGTGTATCACGTTGATTGATTTGCGTATATTGAAGAATCCTTGCATTCCTGGGATAAACCCCACTTGATCATAATGTATGATCCTTTTAATGTGCTGCTGGATTCTGTTTGCTAGTATTTTGTTGAGGATTTTTGCATCTATGTTCATCAGTGATATTGGCCTGTAGTTTTCTTTCTTTGTGATATCTTTCTCTGGTTTTGCTATCAGAGTGATGGTGGCCCCATAGAACGAGTTTGGGAGTGTTCCTCCCTCTGCTATATTTTGGAAGAGTTTGAGAAGGATAGGTGTTAGCTCTTCCCTAAATGTTTGATAGAATTCGCCTGTGCAGCCATCTGGTCCTGCCTTTTGTTTTTTGGAAGATTTTTAATCACAGTTACAATTTCAGTGCTTGTGATTGGTCTGTTCATGTTTTCTATTTCTTCCTGGTTCAGTCTCAGAAGGTTGTGCATTTCTAAGAATTTATCCATTTCTTCCAGGTTGTACACTTTATTGGCATAGAGTTCCTTGTAGTAATTTCTCATGATCCTTTGTATTTATGCAGTGTCAGTTGTTACTTCTCCTTTTTCATCTCTAATTCTATTGATTTGAGTCTTCTCCCTTTTTTTCTTGGTAAGCCTGCCTAATGGTTTATCAATTTTGTTTACCTTCTCAAGAAACCAGCTTTTAGTTTTCTTGATCTTTGCTATCATTTCCTTCATTTCTTTTTCATTTATTTCTGATGTGATCTTTATGATTTCTTTCCTTCTGCTAACTTTGGGGGTTTTTTGTTCTTCTTTCTCTAATTGCTTTAGGTGTAAGGTTAGGTTATTTACTTGAGATGTTTCTTGTTTCTTAAGGTAGGCTTGTATAGCTATAAACTTCCCTCTTAGAACTGCTTTTGCTGCATCCCATAGGTTTGGTGTCATGGTGTTTTCATTGTCATTTGTGTCTAGGTATTTTTTGACTTCCTCTTTGATTTCTTCAGTGATCTGTTGGTTATTAAGTAGTGTTTTGTTTAGCCTCTATGTGTTTGTATTTCTTACAGATTTTTTTCCTGTAATTGATATCTAGTCTCAAAGCGTTGTGGTCAGAAAATATACTTGATATGATTTCAATTGTCTTAAATTTACCAAGGCTTGATTTTTGACCCAAGATACGATCTATCCTGGAGAATGTTCCATGAGCACTTGAGAAGAATGTTTATTCTGCTGTTTTTGCATGGAATGTCCTATAAATATCAATTAAGTTCATCCTGTTTAATGTATCATTTAAAGCTTGTGCTTCTTTATTTACTTTCATTTTGGATGATCTGTCCATTGGTGAAAGTGGGGTGTTAAAGTCCCCTACTATGATTGTGTTACTGTCAAATACCCCTTTTATGGCTGTTAGTATTTGCCTTTTGTATTGAGGTGCTCCTATGTTGGGTGCATAAATATTTACAATTGTTATATCTTCTTCTTGGATTGATTCCTTGATCATTATGTAGTATCCTTCTTTGTCTCTTGTAATAGTCTTTGTTTTAAAGTCTATTTTGTCTGACATGAGAATTGCTACTCCAGCTTTCTTTTGATTTCCATTTGCATGGAATATCTTTTTCCATCCCCTTACTTTCAGTCTGTATGTGTCCCTAGGTCTGAAGTGGGTCTCTTGTAGACAGCATATATATGGGTCTTGTTTCTGTATCCATT
Source organism: Phocoena phocoena (assembly GCF_963924675.1). NCBI lineage: Eukaryota > Metazoa > Chordata > Mammalia > Artiodactyla > Phocoenidae > Phocoena > Phocoena phocoena. The sequence continues at coordinate 24,427,926 of NC_089240.1, forward strand.
CAGCCAATCTATGTCTTTTGGTTGGAGCATTTAATCCATTTACATTTAAGGTAATTATCAATATGTATGTTCCTATTACCATTTTCTTAATTGTTTGGGGTTTATTATTGTAGGTCTTTTCCTTCTCTTGTGTTTCCTTCCTAGAGAAGTTTCTTTAGCATTTGTTGCAAAGCTGGTTTGGTGGTGATGAATTCTCTTAGCTTTTGCTTGTCTGTAAAGGTTTTAATTTCTCTGTCAAATCTGAATGAGATCCTTGCTGGGTAGAGTAATCTTGCTTGTAGGTTTTTCTCTTTCATCACTTTAAATATGTCCTAACACTCTTTTCTGGCTTGCAGACTTTCTGCTGAAAGATCAGCTGTTAACCTTATGGGGATTCCCTTATGTGTTACTTGTTTTTCCCTTGCTGCTTTTAATATTTTTTCTTTGTATTTAATTTTTGATAGTTTGAATAATATGTGTCTTGGCATGTTTCTCCTTGGAGTTATCTTGTATGGGACTCTCTGTGCTTCCTGGACTTGATTAACTATTTCCTTTCCCATATTAGGGAAGTTTTCAACTATAATCTCTCCAAATATTTTCTCAGTCCCTTTCTTTTTCTCTTCTTCTTCTGGGACCCCTATAATTCAAATGTTGGTGCACTTAATGTTGTCCCAGAGGTCTCTGAGACTGTCCTCAATTCTTTTCATTCTTTTTTCTTTATTCTGCTCTGCAGTAGTTATTTCCACTATTTTATCTTCCAGGCCACTTATTCGTTCTTCTGCCTCAGTTATTCTGCTATTGATCCCTTCCAGAGAATTTTTAATTTCATTTATTGTGTTGTTCATCTCTGTTTGTTGGCTCTTTAGTTCTTCTAGGTCCTCATTAAACATTTCTTGTATTTTCTCCATTCTATTTCCAAGATTTTGGATCATCTTTACTATCATTATTCTGAATTGTTTTTCAGGTAGACTGCCTATTTCCTCTTCATTTGTTAGGTCTGGTGGGGTTTTGCCTTGCTCCTTCATCTGCTGTGTGTTTCTCTGTCTTCTCATTTTTCTTAACTTACTGTGTTTGGGGTCTCCTTTTCGCAGGCTGCAGGTCTGTAGTTTCCGTTGTTTTTGGTGTCTGTCCCCAGTGGCTAAGGTTGGTTCAGTGGGTTGTGTAGGCTTCCTGGTGGAGGGGACTAGTGCCTGTGTTCTGGTCGATGAGGCTGGATCTTGTCTTTCTGGTGGGCAGGTTCACATACGGTGGTGTGTTTTGGGGTGTCTGTGGCCTTATTATGATTTTATGCAGCCTCTCTGCTAATGGATGGGGTTGTGTTCCTGTCTTGCTAGTTGTTTGGCATAGGGTGTCCTGCACTGTTGCTTGGTGGTTGTTTAGTGGAGCTGGGTTTTGGCGTTGAGATGGAGATCTCTGGGAGAGCTTTCGCCATTTTGTATTACGTGGGGCCTGAGGTCTCTTGTGGACCAGTGTCCTGAACTTGGCTCTCCCACCTCAGAGGCACAGCCCTGACGCCTGGCTGGGGCACCAAGAGCCTGTCCCCCACACAGCTCAGAATAAAAGGGAGAAAAGAAAGAAAGAAGAAGATGAAATAAAATAAAATAAAGTAAAATAAAATAAAGCTATTAAAATAAGAAATAAAAAATAATTATTAAGAAAAAAAATTTTTAAGTAATAAAAAAAAGGACAGACAGAACCCTAGGACAAATGGTAAAAGCAAAGCTATACAGACAAAATCACACACAGAAGCATACATATACACACTCACAAAAAGAGAAAAAGGTGAAAAAAATATATATATCATTGCTCCCAAAGCCCACTGCCTCAATTTGGGATGATTTGTTGTCTATTCAGGTATTCCACTGATGCAGGGTACATCAAGTTGATTGTGGAGATTTAATCCACTCCTGAGGCTGCTGGGAGAGATTTCCCTTTCTCTTCTTTGTTCGCACAGCTGCTGGGGTTCAGCTTGGGATTTGGACCCGCCTCTGCGTGTAGGTTGCCTGAGGCCGTCTGTTCTTTGCTCAGACAGGACGGGGTTAAAGGAGCAGCTGATTCGGGGGCTCTGGCTCACTCAGGCCGGGGGGGGGGGGGGGGAGGGAGGGGCACGGAGGGAGGGGCGAGCCTGCGGCGGCAGAAGCCGCCATGATGTTGCACCAGACTGAGGCGGGCCTCGCGTTCTCCCGGGTAAGTTGTCCCTGGACCCCAGGACCCTGGCAGTGGCGGGCTGCACAGGTTCCCGGGAGGGGAGGTGTGGAGAGTGACCTGTGCTCGCACACAGGCTTGTTAGTGGCGGCAGCAGCGGCCTTAGTGTCTCATGCCCGTCTCTGGGGTCCGCGCTTTTAGCCGCGGCTCGCGCCTGTCTCTGGGGTTTGCGCTTTTAGCCGCGGCTCGTGCCAGTCTCTGGAGCTCCTTTAAGCAGCGCTCTTAATCCCCTCTCCTCGCGCACCAGGAAACAAAGAGGCAAGAAAAAGTCTCTTACCTTTTCGGCAGCTCCAGACTTTTCCCGGACTCCCTCCCGGCTAGCCCGTGGCGCACTAATCCCTTCAGGCCGTGTTCCCGCCGCCAGTTCTCTCCCTGCGCTCCGACCGAAGCCCGAGCCTCAGCTCCCAGCCCCCGCCCTCCCCGGCGGGGGAGCAGACAAGCCCCTCGTGCTGGTGGTGCCGGTCGGCACCGGATCCTCTGTGCGGGAATCTCTCCGCTTTGCCCTCCGCACCCCTGTGGCTGCGCTCTCCTCCGCGGCTCCGAAGCCTTCCCCCCTCCGCCACCCACAGTCTCCGCCCGCGAAGGGGCTTCTAGTGTGTGGAGACCTTTCCTCCTTCACAGCTCCCTCCCACTGGTGCAGGTCCCGTCCCTATTCTTTTGTCTCTGTTTTTTCTTTTGCCCTACCCAGGTACGTGGGGAGTTTCTTGCCTTTTTGGAGGTCTGAGGTCTTCTGCCAGCGTTCAGTAGGTGTTCTGTAGGAGTTGTTCCACATGTAGATGTATTTCTGATGTATTTGTGGGGAGGAAGGTGATCTCCGCATCTTACTCTTCCGTCATCTTGAAGCTCCTCCTTTCTTCTGGTTTTAAAACAAACTTCTTTTTTTAAAAACTTTTTATTGAAATATAAAATATATTTCAAAAGTGCACACACTATATATATGCTCAGTGAATTTTCACAGTATGAATACACTCGAATAGCCAACATCAGGGTAAAAAAAACCCAGAATATTACCAGCACCTCCAAAGCTCTCCTTAAACATACCTCTGGTCACTGCTCTCACTAAGGGTAGCTACTATCCTGATGTTTTACAATGTAGATTAGATTAGTTTTGTTTTTACTACAAATGTTGTCTTACAGGATGTATTCTTTTATGTCTGCCTTCTTTTGCTCAACATTATGTTTGTGGGATTGAAATATATTGTTGCTAGTAGCCATGACTGTTAGTTCTCATTCCTGTACAGTAGCCTGCAGTAAGAATATCCTGCAGTATATTTATCCATTCTAGCGTTCATGAGCATTTGGGTCGTTTCCAGTTTAGAACTTTTTGAATAAAGCTGCTGTGAACTTTCTTTTTTTCTTAATAAGCTTTTTAAAAAAATTTATTTATTTTTGGCTGCATTGGGTCTTCATTGCTGTGCACGGGCTTTCTCTAGTTGCGGCGAGTGGGGGCTACTCTTCCTTGTGGTGCGTGGGCTTCTCATTGCCGTGGCAGAGCACGGGCTCTAGGCATGTGGGCCTCAGTAGTCGTGGCACATGGCCTCAGTAGCTGTGGTTCGTGGGCTCTAGAGCGCAGGCTCAGTAGTTGTGACGCACGGGCTTAGTTGCTCCGCGGCATGTGGGATCTTCCTGGACCAGGGATCGAACCCGTGTCCCCAGCATTGGCAGGTGGATTCTTAACCACTGTGCCACAAGGGAAGCCCCTGCTGTGAACTTTCTAATACATGTTTTTGGTGAACATATGTATCTATTTCTTTTGGGCCTATACCTAGAATGGAACTGATGGCATCATAGGTTATACACATGTTTAGAATTAATAGGCACTGCTGAAAAGTGTTCCAAGGTTATTGAAACAGTTTTTACTTTCACCAGGAGTAGATGCAAGTTGCAGTTGCTCCAACTCTTCACCCATATTTTCTATTGTCCATTATTGAAAGTTCTGGTGAATGTGTCATGATATTGCATTGTGCTTTAAATTTACATCGCTGTTATGTCTTATGAAGTCACTTACCTTTTCATACATTTATTTGCCATTTAGTTATCCTTTTTTGCAATATGCGTAAAATATACTTCTTCAATTGGCAAATATATTTGTCAGTATTGTTTATTATTATTATAACTAGCTGGTTAAAAGAAGCAGACTCACCTACATAGCTTACACTGAACAAAGTTGGACTGGTCCTGAAATGATCTGTCAATAAAACCATGAGTTTCAGTCAGAGACAGCGTAGGTCCTAACCAAAAACAACATCTATTTATTTATTTTTTTTACAAAGAAGAAAACTATCTTACTTAATGTCTGGTTCTCTTCAGCTCTATAGCTAGTATATTAAAAAACCCCACAGGAACAAAAATTAAAACATTCTTGTCTCCATTTACACCACTGTAACATTCTCTGATTGGGAAAGAAAAGAAATGATAAGAAACTAAAGACAAAATGAAACAAAGCATGCTTCTCTCCTGCATCCTATGTCCTAGGCACTCTCATAGTTTCATGTGGTACAGTACCCCCAGGAGAAGATTATCCTATTAAGTTCATTTTTTATAGGAGGACACTCAGAGAGGGCAAGGAATTTTCTCAAGGCCATATAGTGATAGGGCAGGATTCAGATCAGATCTTATTATATCAGATATCTCTATTATGTCCTCAATCTATCTTTTTCAAGAAAAGGCTGACAGGCAATATGGCTGAGTCATGCTAGAAGAGAACTCCTACCACTTTCTAGCTTTGTGAGCTTAAATAACTGTGTCGTTTGGCCGAGTGAGACTCAATTTCCTATGACTAAAATAAAGAGATTATTCAAGGTTATCTCTAGAGCCCCCTTCAAAAATGGATTCTATAACTTTAAACACTTGATTTCTACTACCAGGACCAGTGCTATTTCCATCTAGGTAGAAGAAAATTGGTCTACTTAGAGGTTACTGTTTATTCCTGGTCTTCACTCATTTTTGTGATTTTATTTTTGTTCATCCCTCAAGGTCACTGAAATAACACCTCTGTTCAGTCTTCCCTGACTCTTTTTGGCTGAATTCAGATCTCTCTTACAGAACTCATCACACTGTATATCACATGTGATGTTTATTTGTTTTTCTTCACTGCTAGACTTGAGTTCCTTAGGGACAAGGACTGTGCCTTACTCATCCTTAGAGCTCCAACACCCCACAATGTCTGGCACATAGGATGTAATGGATAAACCATAGACAAATGGGTAAATGAATGAATGATCTGTTTCCAGTTATACAGGTTGACAATTTAAAAGCTAGAGATGGGACCTCTATGATTATTTCTCATTACCCTCTGTCTTATGTTCCCAGACAACAAACAGAGTGTAGTTACAGGCCAATCCTAGCTTCAGCCTGATTTCAGAGGGGACCTCTACATTGTAAATTATGCCTCAAGGTTTTTCTGAAGGCAAAAGAGCTAGGGTTTCGTACTCCAATTGATGTCAGTCATTGGCTAAGGTGGAGGAGGGTTGTACACTCAATAAAGGCAAGTCAAGGTGCCCCAGTAGCCCAAGAGCAATAGTTAAAGAGGATGCAGGGGCTGGCCTTTAGATGCAAACACAGAGAGGCGAGTGATGGCTGTGAGCACACAGGGGTCTGGGCTGAACTTTGGCAGTGCCTGCTTCACCCTTTTTTCCTGTTCTACTTCCACTGGAAAAATATTATAAATCTAGTAAAGTTAAGAGACACTGGTATTTGATTCCGTATTTTATGCTCTGAAACATTAGCTCACACTGCTCTCTTTACTAAACTATTTTATATGTCTTAATTACCATGAAGTGCCCTGAATCATTACAGTGGAAGCGGTCTTCCACGTGTATATAGCAATACCATTTCATTTAATTTCCCCAACCCGGAAGACTTTTAATTCTGCCCTACCTCTTCCAAATCATTAAATGCAGGAAATGTTATTGTCCTTTTTGCCTGCTTCAACCATGATATCTGAAGCTATTTTTTTGTGTGTGATCAATTGGATGTAGAATGCATTGCCACAGGTCATGTGTCCTGGATATCATGAAGCCTGATGAAAATACATTATAAAAAGTAGCAAGTAGTCTGTTTCAGTAGAACCATAGGCAGGGATCAGAAATTCATCAAGAAATAGGGCTTTCAACTCCCGAGTTCTGGTCATATTTCAGTAAAATGTAAGCTTTAGGAGAGCAGTAAACTTGACCATATATATCCATAATGCTACCCTCAGTACCTTGAACTGTACCTGGCACATAGTGGATTTTCAATGTACATGTCCTGAATCAATTATAATTTTGCCCACCTGAAATATTGTTCTGTGGTTTTATTTAAACTAGTTGTCAGCATGGAATGACTTCTGCATTCTCTCCTGGAAGTGGGTGAATTTCCATGGTGAGCAATTCCTCTATATACAGTTTGCAAATCATTTTGGGAACCTTCCAAATGAAAGGCACTGTATAAATATACCCTCCCACCAGCAGCCAGCCGGCTTTCCACCGGGATGCATTTGCATCGCTTATGTACATAGTGTTTCATTTGGGGCATTGCTTTTATTTTTATGACCATAAAAGAAATATTCACAGTATGAACAATAATGTAAACTGCATTCAAGAAGATATATATTTGTATATTTCTATGATTCAAAACTTAGAAATCTGAAAGAAAACAGGCATGGCCTTTTTCTTTCCTCTTGCTGTTTGCTTTTTCATAACATTCTTTATTACTTCTGAACTTTATGGTGGAATTCTGCTGAAATGCTCAAGTCTTTGTCTGTACATCATGTGAGAATATGTGGTGGTGGGTTCAGATGAATGCTGCTGGCAAAAGGCCTGAAAATGAAGGGTGTTTGATTTTGCATTTCTTCATGTCGGTAATAATGGTTTGCTTTAGCACTGCCTTTTTGTGGATGGAGTCCTCTTTAAGGAGAGAAAGAGAAAAGTAAGCAACCTTAGGTAAAAAATACTTTCTAAGTAACTTAGCATGATAATGGGGACTTTCACAGATGGAAGAGACTTTGAAGAGACATATTTTAGCCTCTATAACAAAAGGGGGACTGATTTCATAGAACATTACCAGGGAGCTAGACTTTGAATTTATATCATACAAAAAATGTTTAATGAACTTTGAAATAAATTGCCAACAGAGATAAATCAAAACCTCTATAAATTATGTATTTACCTACACAGAATCATTTGCATACAAAAGATGGCTTGAATTATAACTCCTTAATTTATACATTCCTATAATTGATTAAATTGAAGTGGAATGAAATATCCCAGTCCCGACATATTTTCTAGATATTCTAGCCTTAAGGATTTCATTAAAAAGGGGAACTACTGTGACAATTCAGAGTATTTTTGTATAACAAAACATCTAAAAAGGTAGATTAAATAAAACTCTCGCTCACTTCATTGAGGAATGATGTGAAGTGTGAAATATTAAATGTAGGCTACCAGTAGTTAAACGTGGATACAATAAGAATTTGAATTTCCTGTGTCCACATTACTCTTTAAGAAATACTAAAACAATAAAAGTGACTTTGGAAACCTTAGCTATAGAATACAAACATTAGGAAATAGCTCACTCAGGTTATTTGGGGCTTATAAAGTAGATGTTATTGCATTCTCCATCTCCTCAGTTAGAATATTATTTTAGTTAAACTCTAATTTCATACTCCCAGTAATAGCAACTTTGTTTCATTAAAATGAATTTCTTATTTAAAATATATTGATATTCTTCTTTTTTATTATTAGAAAATAAAACAGCAGTCCCTTCAACTGAGAAAAGCTAGAAGCATGGAATTGATCTGCAGCCAGTTTTTACTACAAACCCCATAATGCTTTGGATTATAGCCTACAATCCCCATACTGCAGCACGAAACTTACTGTTAACCATCCTGTTACTGGGGGAAAGAAAAGAACAGAACATTTGAGAAGAACTATGTAACATGCAAGGATTCGGCTAGAATAGTAAATTATTGATTTTCATAGTATTCTGAGATTTATTTGCCTTTTACTTTAGTAAAAAAGGCATATATATGGATAGGATATGCACACTAGTTTTTCATCCTGAATAAAATATCACTTTAATCGCAAACAATGAGCCAAGGTATATACTTCCCATGTCACAGCCTTTTTTTATACCCATCATTGAGTTGTGTAGTTTTTTAACACCCACCCCCCTTGGGAGGTAGGTCAGCTTTACTCAGATTTTAAAATAAAATCACAATACATTGTTTAATGCTCTAAACATCTGCAAATGAGAATTCGGTGAAGTAATTAAAATTCTTAATTAGATGCACCTTGCAGCTGCTGTTAGTCTTATTGGCAATAATGCAGCTACATTTTGTTCTGACACATATCTTCAGAAGAGTTAGAGAGAGAACTGTAGGAAGGCAAGAGGAAAATGTTCCCACACAGTTCAAGACAGTTCGCACAAAGAGGATCCCATGGCAACAAACAGGGAGGCCCACAGTTGGCTCTGTAAGATCCAGGAATAGACAATGCTTCACCTCAGATTCAAACAAACACTTCCCTTCCTGGATCTGAAAAGAAAGCTTTTCACATTATCTCTTGCAAGAGGATTGAAATGGTCAAACGTTCACCCGTGTCTTCAACACACTTTTCAAAGCTTCTGGATCCTCTGTGCAGCCCATGTCAAGGTAATCATTAGAACTCTTGCTCTGTGTAGAATAACAAACTGAGTAGCAAAAGCCTTGCAGATAGAGGACTTGATTTTGGTACCACATGGAACTAGAGTAGACCTTGGCAACCGGTTAATTTCAACCTGTCATTTTACAGACAAGGAAACTGAGGCCAAGAGAAATTAAAGTGAATCCCTTGGGTAATTACGGCTACTTAGGAGTAGAAATCAGGCTCAAATCTAGGATTTGAGCCTACAGCTCAGGACTTTTACTTCTAAACTTTGCTTGAAGCAATTAAATTTGTTACTTGTGGCCCCCTCTCAGTCCATCTGAAGTCAAGTTCATCGCTTAAATGGGTCAGCCAAAGGACCACAACAAGAGAAGGTGCTAAGAATGTGGATCACCTGTATGAGGAGAGGAGGATATATTTCCCCTTCACCCCTGATTCTCAGTTTACTCTGGATGGGAGCCTGTGGGGAAGGAGCAGGGAAAGGAGAGTGGCTGGCATGTAGGCGGTTAATCTGGGTGAGTTAACTCCTGGGAAACCACGTAACACTTGCCTACACACTTTAACCAGATCTTCCCTCAGCTTGAACTGGGAAGTTCATTATACTGCTCCTTCCTTTTTAAAACTACATATTGACTTCCCTATCCAGTCTCTCAGCCCTCATTCAATCTCACCTGTGACCTGAGTTTAGCTTGCATTAGTTTAGCTCACATTTGACCGAATATTTACAAGGCTTTCCTTTATCTTCAATTGGGTTTTATTCCCCACATTAAATGAAGATACACTTCTCTAGGGTCAAGGCTGCTTTGCCTATTTATTGTTCTATTTGGGGTTTATCCTGTTAAACCTTACATTACAAAAGCTTGTGAAATACATTGTAGAATGGGTTGTTTTCGAGAACGGGGGCTACAGGTGGTGTGTGGGAAAACTTGAAGGGCAGGGAGAGGGAGGGGTGGCGATTGGAAAAGTGTTTCTCAGCCTCTAGCTGCCTTGCCCACCCCACTGTCAGAACCTGACGTTGTGGTTGCAGTGCAGATATTAACTCTTCTGTAGAGTCTTGCTACTCCAAGTGTGGGCCATAGACCAGCAGCATTATTATGGTCCATGGACCAGCTTATTATAAATGCAGACTGTCAGGCCTCACTCCAGACTTACTGAATCCGAATCTGCATTTTAACAAGCCACTCAGGTGATCATGCCTATGTTCCAGATTGACAAGTATAGAACCACATGTATTATATTATCCCAAGGTAATATAAAGGGCACACATCTTAAACTGAGCAAATATCCTAATTTATTTGATCACTACCTACTTTGTCCCTCTTTTCCCATCACGACTCCGTCTCAGATTCCCATCCCGCAGCGAACTCTGTGACACGGCGGCTGGGAGGAGGATCCTCTTCAATCTCCTCCTCTTTGCGCCCCGCCCCTCACCCCCTCCCAGAGAGCCTGCCACTGGCACCCTTCTCCCGAGCCCCGCTCACTCAAGGAAGATTTTGCTCCTCCCCAAACAGAAAGAACGGCAGGGTGGAGAGTACTGCCTCCTGCACTCACAATTTACATACCAATACCGGCAGACGCACTTTGCAAAACTGCCGTTTAGAAACAATTATCACCGTGCCGCCGGAGGTTTGGAGCAACCGCTTCGCACCAGGCTCCCGTTTGAAATCCGGCTTAAAGTGATTTAGAGAATGGTCGTGTATGGGGTGTGTGTGTGTGTGAGTGTGTGATAGTGAGTGTGAGGGAGAGTGAGAGAGGTCGCTCGCAATAACAAATCAGCTCTAAAGAGAAGTGATGAAAAGGAGGTTATTATGAGCATGTCAGTTTAGGCATCACTCTCTGTACCTTTCTGCCTCCTATAGAAATGGAACCGTAATTCTAAGGTGGCTAACGCTGGACTGGGTGAAGCGTCCCCAGTTGCCGGTCCACTTTTGCCTGGAAGGACAGATTCTCGTTATTCGAGGCCTCTCAGGGTCCTTTCCCAAAGATTCCCAGGCTACAGTCCTCTCTCTTAAGTCTTTGAAAACTAAAACTCGCAAAGCGGTGGCGTTCTGTGGATTGGCTAGTACTAAAATATCCATTGGGTGGCAGTAACACTATCCTCTTTATGACTTGCAGCAAACCAGAGAATGCATTCAATCAAATGAACCGATCTTGTAGAAACACTGGAATCATTTATGCATTGCAGTTTCTCTTTCTTGTTTTCGCTCCTTCTTCCCTGGGATATTTTGAGTGGATTGTGGCTATTAATCAAGATCTCGTGCTAGTCGTGGTTTCCTTGTCGTTTTCGCTCAGGATTAGCATCATTCAAGGCAAACGCAAAGCTGCTTTTTTTCCCCCACTCTTTTTTGAAAAATCATTTTTGGGGGCTGCTGAAGAGAGCTAGGACCCAGGAGACACCTTCCCAAACAGCAGGGGTTGTGTGCTTTCACATAGCAGTACTGTACAAGGAAAGCCCCGTTGGATCTGTTATTGCGGGATACTTGTGAAATATACATAGGATTCTTTCTTATGGCTGCATCCCGGATCTGGAAATTTTACTTGGGGACCAAGGGGATCTGAAAGGCTACATGGATACAGAAGATTTGCAAAAGGCAAGACTCCGATTCTTGTCGTAGAGCTCACAGACTTCCTCACTTACCGGCCTTTTCTTTCCTTGTTTTTAAAAAATTTCTTCCCTTTTTTCCTGCCCTCTCCTCTATCAGTCTCTCCTTTTCTATCTGCCTCTTCTTTTTTCTCCCAGTTTTCTTTTTTTTCCCCTGCTCTGCACCTGGATTGTATCTTCACCGAACAATCGGGCACTTTGAGAACTAACTGGAGGCAGTCTTGTAGGGAAGAGCTGTATGGAATTATCTGCTTTTATGGTGAACTTGGCATTTGTGAATGGGTATCTTGTTCACGATATTAATTGCTAGCAAAAACAAGAAAAAGAGCACAGGAGTAAAACGTGGATTTTTCTGAATACGCATTGTGATGACCAGCAGTTACCTTACTGACTGATATCCAGAGGAGAATAATTTGGAAGACTCTTGTGGGTAAGGTCATTTTATATATGCAAACCCATCAGTGGCGTGAGCAAACTTGGGCGTTTGTAATGGAATGGGTGACTTGGATGATTGCTGCATCGCCTAGATGGCTGTGATGTGGCCGTTATTGGCACTGAATGGAATAACTGCAGTTGGGTGTGTTGGTGTGTGTGCGTGTGTGTGTGTGTGTGTGTGTGTGTATGTGGGACTGTATTCTGAGTGTAATTGAAAATAAATCAAAGCATCACTCCCCCTCCAATTATTTTGACATGGGAGAGAGTGTCTTGAATTAATTCTGGGTAGACACTCTTTGTTTGGATGCAATATTTGTGGCTCTTGTGTTCTGGAAGGGGTAGCAGCCGTGAAAGGACACTTACTGAAGAGCCCTATTTAAAATGAAACGAGCCACTCTTTATTCATTAAAAGAAATATGTTTTCAACTCAGTGCAGCATTCTGCTGCATTTCACAGCCGCAATGGGACCAGGGACATCCCACTTGTCAAGTTCTTAAACTTTAAGGTGATAATCATTGTTAATTGTTCTCTAGGTTGTGATTATTGGAGATTATTAAGTACCCTAGGCTACTTTTTTATCTACTGGATTATCATTCAGAATTAAAAAAGAAAAGAAAAAGCTGAAAACGATGACTAAAATAGAGAATGGTGCAATATTATTTTCAGTATCACCATAATGCTTTCTTTCTTAAGTTCAGTTTGTCCAATAATATAATTATTTACCCAGTATCCTGTATAGCTGAGGCTGCGACCCACGTGCAGGGGAGTCGAAGGTCTGGAAGCAGAGACCATCCTTTTATTGCAGTGCAGCCAGCTTTGGAAATGCAGGCAGTTACACACTTCCCTTAACCTTAAGTTGAGGATGTGTTCTATCTGTTACATCTATTTTACCCTTTCGGTAAAAAGTTAGAGACAAGAGCATGAAGGATGCTTAACCATATTCTGCCTGGGAAACGAGATTTAAAAAATCAATATTGATGACGTGGTTCAGTGCACTGTACTGCAATGCTAAAGTCCCATATTCAGTTCCAATGATGAGAGAATGGAGCATTTACATGTGTTATAAATCTCACCTGGTAGATTGATCTGAAGGGGAGGGGAGAAGATATGTGGATATGAAGGAAGATGGATGGAAGTCGTGCATAATCGGTGATTATGTAACTTCATTACATCAGCGAGCTTCAGTCAACGATAGTGAGATGAAATGATTGTATAGAGGCTTCATCACCCCTGTTAACTTTTGAAGGCTTGTAACAGCTAACGGAGGAGGAGGATGGGGAAGAGGAGGAGGAGGAGGAGGAGGAGGAGGAGGAAGAGGAGGAAGACAGACAGAGATTAGCTCCAAGGGTCCTGATCTCTGTGGCGAATTTAGCATGAGTTTTCTCATAGTGAGTTTCTGGGGGACAGCAGATCATGTAAGCTTTAGGGCCAGGCAGGAGCAATTTTAGCCACACCCGTGGAGAGTCAAATTGAGTCCGCAATGTTTTACAAGTGCCCCATTGAGTAACTGGGGCTGATGATCCCAGCCAAGGTCATAGTTCTGTACCCTACGATTGAAATACATGAGTAGAAAGTTAAATCCATTGAAATGAAGACTGTGAATGGAATGACTATTTGAGATCCTCTCGTATTTTTCCTGGTAGAGCTTGATGCAGATTTCAGTCTGGTGGTTCCCTCAATAAAAATGATTGCTTCCACAGTGTGTCAGAAATGAGTGTTTTGTACCTTTATCTCTGCTTTGACAGCCTCTTTCTGGGCCATTTTAACCCTCTGGGAAAAGAGAAGTAAAAACCTTCAGAGGTAATGTTATCCTGTTAAATTAAAGAAATAAATGGCAACAAATTCATTATTAATACAAATCCCAGGGAAAAAAAAGAGCAATCCTTTTTCAAGTTTTACTTATTGCATGGCTTAAAGGACATGTTGCAGCCGCCTGTGAGTTTTACCATGAGACGAGAGAAATGTGCTTTGCTCAGGGTACAGAGGAATACTGCAGAATAAAATGTCAATTTCCCTGATGTTTTATTTGGAGCCATGATTTTTCTTTAAAAGAAGAGGCACATCATCTCCTTTCAGCCTTCTACTGTTTTAGGATCTGTTTTTCCCTCAGTAGATTACATATTCCCTCAAAATGAAACTGCTGAAATCCTAACCCTGTTGAATTAAATCACCTTATCATCTAGTTGCGCTATTTCCCTTTACATTTATTCTACAAAAAAAAAAAGAAAGAAAGGCTAAATGATTTTTCTATCATAGAGATGAGATAATTCTTTCTGGTTTTCCAGTGGAGTCGGTGCAAGATCTAGACATCCACTAAGTAACTTTGGAAAGATCTGCTTACCCCAAATCAGAATGGTGGAATGGTGGAATGAAATTTTGAGCTCTGATATTTGAGATGACTTTCTTATTTCTGCAGGATATGCCCAAACATTGATAAATTGTGCCAGTGGATTTGGAGGTTTGGAGTTCACATTGTGTAGGAAACTACATGTGAAGTTAACTCCTGATTCCTTCCTTCAGGGGTCAGGGTAACACTACGGCTGCTTCCAGGATGTTAGTCTCCAACTATGTGCAGAAATACAGTCTGCAATGAGTCTTCCTGTACTCCTTATTTTAATATTCTGTAAATGACTTCCTCAGTTGTTTTCTGACATAATCCACACATATGTTACCAAACAGGGCATATTCTAGAGGTTTTAGAAGCTCAGTAGTAGATGGAAATAATACTAGAAAGGAAAAGGAATCTTAAAAAACGACACTGGCTGTGAAACATACATACACACATGAAATTGCTGTCCTTTTACTTGAAGACTGCATATGTTCACATTAGGAAAGATAGTTTCAATCATTTTAATGGTACTTTATAACCTGTTACTTTCTTTTGGATGAGGATTATGTAACCAAGGCAGGTTACGGCATTTTTCTTAACTCACAAATCAATAATAAAAAGCTTTGCTTTTATTAGGAAAGCATTTAAACATGAAGGCAGTGAATAATTTAAAATATAACATCTATTTCTCTATTTTATTGCCATTTTGTCAGCCCAGGGTATGTAGTTAGATTAGAAAGTATTCAAAAATAGAAGAAATATCATTTATAAATATAGAAAGCACTAATTTTGTTTCCTGACCAGTTGCTTCAGCAAAGTCAGGAGATTTAGCTGATAAGTAATCAGCTAAATTTAGAGAACAAATTTAAAATGATTGTGTATTACATTTGCAATGCATGTGAACAAATCATATTATTGTTAAAATGACAGATAAAACATTTTTAAAAACAACTGAACTTTTAGGTTTAAGATTTCTATTTCAGAATCTTTTAGTCTCTTTAATATATATACTGAATGTTTGGGATATACTTTGTCTTAAAACAGATAAAATCTGGTGTTTGGCAAGTCACATGTTTTGATAAAGCAGACTACTGTATAATTTGTGGCAACAGAAGCACCCAAGTGTTGATTAATAATATTTAAAAGTAGCAAGTTTTCTGGTAATGCTCAATTTATAAAGCATAATTATAATGGCACCGTTTGGGCAGCTATAGATCAGGCCATGTCAGCATTTTTATTATTAAATTCCAATCCTTTTTCCATTAGTTGTCTCAGGAATCTCAACGAGGAAGGAGCTCAGCTCTCTGAGACATCCAGGTATTAGAGGATTCGGTGCTGAGTGAGAGGCCTTGAGTTGCACTTCAGGCTCTGTCATTTACTAGCCTTGGGACTTCTGACCCGGCATTTTCCCTCATTTAATCATTTAATAATTTAAAAACAATAGAATAGTTACATATTGCACTAAAGAAACAAGACGTGTGTCTAAGTGCTTACCATCATGCCGTGCCTTAGAGATATATGGAATTATTATTAAGGGCTCCCCAAAGTCATATGAATTTAACAGTGCATTTTTTCTCACGCCCTTATTGTCAATCTTTATAGGCGCTTTCTTGTATCAATTACAGTTATCTGGTAGGTAACATCGTTCAGTGAGTAGATAATACAGACAAATTAAATGCTTTGGTTGCTAACTTTCACTCAGTACTCAATTTTTTTTCCGCAGTACTCATAGGGGAATATAGTTGTCTTGAGTAACTAAAAAAAAAAAAAAAAGTTGCTTTTGAAAATCATTCTAAGAATGGTAACCAAGGGTTTTGTGTGAGACTGTTTTAAGCTGATTGCTTTTGTTGTTGTTGTTGTTAATGCTCCTGAGTACTTAGGTGTTTTTGTTTTTGGTACCAAGAATAAATCAAGGTTCACCAACGAACTTGATGCTACTACTTAAATTGGGTCAATTGACCAAAAGGCTACTCTCATGTATCACTTTATTAACAAAAGCATAATGCGTTTGAATACTAAGCATAATAGAGGACATAAGAATATAAAGATAATAGTTCTGTTCTGGAATTTGCTAGTTGCAATAATTACTAATGTTCTTTAGGGGGAGGCAATCCCCCATGTGTCACTACTAACGCTGCATTTCTTCAATGTTTGTGTATCTTAACATAAATATATTTACATATATGAAAATAGGGCATAGTTAGTGATATGACCTTCCATATATGTTTTTAAGTGGCGATAATCAGGTTAAAGAGTAAGTTTTTATGTTTTTGGTCAAGGTAGAGTTGGAAAGTAGAAAATTAACCCTGTAAATAAAAATAAGTATACATGCACTTAAGGAACTTATCTGCTATAGAGCAACCTCCTTTTCCTAACTTTCCAGTGTCTTGATTTTTGCGTTAAGGATCCCCAATATTTTTTTCAGATGAATTTGATCATGCCTGTTTATCCGACTTCATTGATGCCTATAAATAACAAGCATTTTCTTGGTTTCCTATATCTTAAAAATGCATATTTCTTATGTCTTCTGGAAACGTTTCAGATTTGCTCAAGCAGATTTACAAAGGAATATTATAATATTGTAGACAGGCTTGTTTATTTGACAGATTCTGCTAATCACCTTACAAATATGCTTTTAATTTTCACCCAGAGAGTGCTACCCTGGAGTATCTTCCAGTGCAGAGAGCATTCCATTACAGGCCAACCACATGGCTCAAAGGAAGGATATACCCTTGTTGCTTCCCCTGGCCATTGACTTATAATGAAAGATCCTTAACTGACATGCTTTTTTGGTTCCCCTGTGTAGAAACAATATACAGGTGCCAAAACTCGAAGACTCCTAAGGCTGTTAGCTTTACACAAGGGGTGACTGACCGGCTTGGTGTTGCTTTCCTATCACACCGTCTGAAATTGCCAGGCAGCGAACTGTGAATAAAGCAGAGGGAAAAAGCAAAGCACTTTAATATTTTTCTCCTGAAAATCTGCTCTTTCCTGTTTTCGTATTACAGCATTAAAAGTAATCTTTTTCATGACAAGCTATTCCAAGGGTATGTTATAGTTACCATGTTCATATATATATATATAATACAGTAAATGGCACTAAATGAGCTATTTTGTTCATACAAGAGATATGTCTAAAAATATATATTTACGAGTAAAATTAGATTGTATTTTGTAATACTTCCTAAGTCAGGAAATTGTGTGTGGAGTTTGAACTCAAAAAAAAAAAAAAATGAAATGGACTGTGAATTGTGATCATATAATTATAGACTTTCACTCTTTTCAATGTTTGTTAATTATGTAGCTTATACTTTATGTGAATTATAATTATAATAAATCACTGTATGAATAATCATAAAATTATTCATAGTGGTTTATTTTCTCATGGCCTGATCAAAGTGAGTTAATTGGTCGATGTTTACATGTAATACAGCTGTGACTTAGTATAATGATCTTCATCATTTTCTGGTATAAAGTTCCCCTTTTTAATTGCAAAAAATTGGAAGGCCACTTAATCATAGTTGTACTTTCAGTATCAGTTGATTGAGAAAATGCATAATAATAACAACAATAAATTATTATGAATATAATGTCTTTAAAAAATGAAGTTATGTATAGTCACAACAGGGCCTACTTATATCTTTGAAATATATTTATCTACATAGGAAGATTGTATCTATGACAATTCTAGATCCCTTGGAATAATTCCTGTGGCCCTAGTAAATAAAAGCCATATGTCTAGAGCCAAAATACTTGCATTGCATATGCACATGAATTATGTTTATCTTACATACAAAAAGAAAGGAAGATGAACATGGTGGTGGAATGTGGATCAAAGGAGTTGGATTTTTGGATGGATGGACTTGGAGTATCTAATTTCCTAAAAAAACATACATTTAAAGTTCCAACACAGGTAAATTCACATTCAAATTTTAGTGTTCATCTATTATAATGTAAAATTGTCTAATATTACAAAAAATTTGCATTAAAATAATCTTTATTTCAGTCAAAATGAAAATGAATGATTATAAATATAGCCAGAGGTGATTCCTATGGCTTCATAAAAATCTAATGAAATTATATACAGTGTAGGAATAAAGGATGCCCCATTATATCATTTTAGCCAACAAGGAAATTTTGAACCAGAGGAATGAAATTAGGTTTCCCAGGTCTCACAATTCTTTGGCTCTCCCAAGATGCGTGATTCCAGATTCTTGATATGACACAAGCCTTCAATTGAGTATTTTAATTTCATAACAGTATGTCCTGGCATATGATTTTTTTTTTAGTAGTGTGTGGCATAAGAAAAGTAGTTGTTCTTGTTGAGGCTAATTTTAGTGCATCTAATCTTTTAGCTCACTTTATTGACTTGTTATTACTCACATGGCGCCCCCTCTCAGAATTTGTGGACTTTATGCATGGTCTGCCATTCTTGACCTCATTCGATCTCTAGAAACACAATACAGAAAGAGTTGAGAAAATAGGTCACTGGTGGGGCCTCCTTGCCTTTTCCGTACTATCCTCTTTGTTATTAGCAGGGAACTGCTCTTCTTTGGAGCCCCTCCTTTTTCCTGACTCACCTGCACATCTGCTCTGGACATCCCTGGCATTTAGGACTGCCATCATTCTTTCAGTACTGCATGTTGCCTTCTGGTTTTCAAAGTCCTCCACCGAGGGGTCTTATCAAAATATCTTTTAGCCACATTTTATCCTACTTTGAAGAGATGGAATTTCTTACTTCATTTCTTCATCGACAGGGTCCCTCTGCTTCCATAGACCATAATGAACCACCTTGGGAATAATGAAGACAGTATTATTTTTATCAAGTTTGCCAAGTTACCACCACACAGCTACTAAGGGAAGGAGATACAGGTGTGTGTGTGTGTGTGTGTGTGTGTGTGTGAGATATTTGTCAAGATGTTTAACATGTGAATCCTATGCTAGAGGGAAAAGTTTGGAATAATACGCTTCTCCCCTTCGTTATTATAATAGTGACATTTGGAGAGAATATGCCATTAATTTTTTTCCAACCCAGAAAAAATGGCTTCAATAGACTGCATTTTAGATGATAAGGTGGGGAGGGGGCTGTGGAAGACATACTTTTATTCACGTTGGATCTTGCAGTGTCTTCCAGCCACCCATCCTACTTGTTTGAAGAAATGATACTGGCTATGAATATGCTGCAATGTTCCCAGCCTCTCCATCAACTTTATTTCAGGAGGAATACAGGCAGGGGAGCTAAACACAGCAGTAAAAATGGAAAACTGAGAAACTTAGAATGGTATCAAGTATTCTGTGTAAACAAAGCTTCGCATGGCCAGGGGAGAAAATTTGAATGTAACAAATGAATCTGGTGGCTCTCAGTGCTTGGCTTTTGAATACCCCTGTTAAAGCCCCTAATTGTTCTCACCATGACAGAACTTCTGAATGGTACTCGGGAGGCTCCCAGCTCCATAGTGTGCAGAGTAAATGCATTCAAGGGGTCTCCAGGGGGTTTGGACTCTGCTGCTTTCCCTTGTCTTGTCGGGGTTCTCCTCCAGGGCCCGTAATAGCACAGTCACAGAGCAAGCCGCTCTGTGCGATCCTCACCATGAGGGAAGGGCTTAGCTTAACTCCAGGAGGCTGGGGTCTGTCTGTTTCATATTTCCAGGGCCCAGTGCTGTACATGGGATATAGTAGGTCATCAGTACATCAGTGTTACATGGATGAATACGAAAGCATTTAGTGACAGCAGATCCATTTTAGATCAGTGTTCTCCCAAACTCACGTTGCATTGTAAACTGAGACAAAAACTGCGGATTGAGGAAAGTAAAAGAAGTTGAGTAATAAGGGAGTGATGGTTAATATTAAGTAGTTTGTAACCTACAAATAGAGGGAGAAGAAATGGCTGACCCTTCCTTCCTAATTTCCTCCTTCCCTTCTTCCTTACCTCCCTCCCTCCCTCTCTCTCTCTCTTTCTTTCTTTCTTTCTTTCCTTCTTCCTTCCTTCCTTCCATCACTTCCTTCTCCAGCCTTCCCTTCCCCCTTCCTTCATACCACTCCTACTATAGATATTTGAGCGCCTTCTGTGTGCAGCACGCTATAAGAGGGCCTGCAACGAACGATATAGGAATGAGTGATGTCATATGTCTGGGCCCAGATAAGGTTAGTCAGGGGTAGAGGTGATAAACAAAATCCTACATAACTATAATTCAGGGTTGTCTACTGTGTATACTTCTAAGAGAGGTGTCAAGTGTGGTACAGGCTCGGGAAAGGGTCAGAACACACGCACTTGGGGGGATTACAAGAGGCTTGTTAAAGGAGGTAAGGTTGGCGTTAGACTTTGAAGGGTTCCCATTGGTGTGGAGAAGATATCACATTCCAGGTAGAGGGAAGATCAAGAACAAAGTTGTTGTAAGCAGGAGCTGATTCTACTTTCCTCAGGGAATGCGGTGTGCGATGCAGAATGTAAGAAGATAAGGCAGGAGCCCCAAGTCCCCAGGTGTGGCAGTCAGGAGCTGATGGATTGAGGTTTCATGAGCATAAGGAAAATATAACATTTTATGACCTACTCAGATTTATGCTTTAGGAAGAAGAGGAACAATTTAAGAGTGTATCTCCAGGGTACCTTTGATTCCCAGTTTTGTGAATTTCCCAAGGACTCCTCCTGAATTCCATCTTCATTCCAAACATCTTCATGTTGAACCTCTGCTCTCAAACAGCCATCCTGGGCTCTCTTCATTTCCTTGCTTCTTTCCTCCTAAGACTAAACCACTGTTGGCACTGCTAGATAAATACAGAGGCCGAAGTTTAAAATTACCACAGAAGGCAACATTCTATAATGGGGCTTACCTGTTCAAACTATCTTTGCTTAGTAGTGTTAGAAAGTTGCCACCCACCCTAACAAAAATGCTGTGGTTTAAATGTAGCTCTTCAATGAGAATGTTTAAAGTTTCTTTCTTTACAATGACGGCAACAGCAAAGTGACCCAAAAGGGGCAATCCGTTTGGGAGGAAGGGGAAGTTGGAGAAGGCAGCTGGGCAGAAAAGGGTAAAGGAAAGTGTTATATATAACTTAATGGCAAGGTAGAAATATAAATTCCACAATGACTTTATATTAAGATCCCATGGAAAAAGAATATTGCTTTAGAATATAATATACTTTCAATAATAAGAAAATAGGATCTATCCCTAGCATGTGTGAACTGTTGCGTTAACTACCAATAAATGTAAAACTTTGGAATTATAGATGGAAATCAAAAGTGAGCCTCCTAAAACAAAAAAAACCTCGTTTTAGCTGAGTTTGCATTCTCTCTCTCATCAAATACCTCTACATTTCTAATAAGCAGAAGAAAAGAAACCAGTAGGGATTGTTTTTTCCATACTTTTTCTGATCACTTCATATTGGAAATTTTAGTAAGTTGGGAAATGGCCAAACACTGAAGATAAAATGAAAAGGAATGCAATTTACTTAGGCCCAAGCTAAATATTATGTGCTTGATCATTAGAATTCAGCTAAAATAAAAAGTAACATAATCTAGCTGTTGTCAAAACTCACCCCCTTAGCCCTGAAGATTCTGATTCAGTGGTGGAATAGAGCACAGGAATTTATAAATTTAAAGAATTTTGAGGTCAGTGGGAGCACTAGAGTCTGCCTGAGGAGGGCTTCAGCATAACACGTGCAACCTCTGTCAGTATTTCCTTCCCCTTCCTACCCTATCTTACTATGGACATTGGATGCTTTCTCAATATTCTCCAAAGTGCCCTACCATTTCAGCCTCCACTTTTGAGTTTGAAGCCCCTTTCAGCCACAGTGACACAGGTTAAGATCTTCCTATGCTGAAATTCTGGTGCTGCCACAGCCATGTCTCAGATGATTTTTGTGTAGGAAGTATGGCTTATGCTAGCCCTTGGTAACCAGTGTCCTTCAATCCTATTAAATTAGCAGAATTGCTCCTTCCAATTTGCATTTTATTTGATTAACTCCTTCATGTAAATGAATAAGAAATACTATTTCAGGGCCCCTGGCTACTGTAAGGATCGTGCTTAGCATGGGCTGAAGATGCTAAATAGAGTTCTTGCCTTCAAAAGCGTATGGGCTAGTGGGGAAGACACACGTGTTCTGTTGGGTTACCTGGAAAGAGAAGGTTTAGTTGCTTTTGAAATTGATGGCAGCGTGCTTGCAACTCTGCCCTTAGCAGATCCTATGGGTCCTTCAATATTGTCTGAAATTGAGTCAAGGGTAGGAATTTTCTATTCCCACATCAGGCAGTCACTGGCTGTGGGCTGCCCATTGGAAGCGGGTATAATCTTTAACAAGACAGTTTTCCTGCAGCTCCTGAGGGCAGTGCCCAGTGAAGGACTCAGCCGTGAGCTGTCAGCTACCGAATGGGTACCTAGGCCATGAAGAGGGGAATGGAAGGAATTTGGAAGCTCTTACCAAGACATTTTATTCCTTTGCCCCTTAAAGTATGCTGCAATGAGTCCTTAGGAAATTACTTAGGAAATAATGGGAAACCTTAAATATTTGTTTAAAGGGGTAAAGACACTAAATATTTTTGAGTACAAGGCCTTGCTCTGCATAGTTAAGTTTCAGAGAATGCGGTTTTCTGAGGAATGTTCTTGAATCCATATTATAATTACTCCTGTTGTAAGTTATCAGGCCATCAGTATTTAATGAGCATCTCCTATGTGCCCTGGATTTCCATAGGGAGAAAGGAAGGAGTCAAAAATCGAGGCCCAGAGTGTTTACATAGGACCGATTTTTCTTCAGTGGTTTATGTGCTTGATTCTAAAGTTAAGGGGAGGAGTTGGTGAGAGGTCAGGGAGAGGGTAAGAAAATGGAACAGAGTAGTGTAGGGCCGAGTTCTCTGAATTCCAAAGATAATAAGACAGCTGTTTGGGTTGTATCGGACAAGGCTTAAGAGAGACTCTGAAAGTTGGCAGAAGGCAAGACTCGATGAACTGAGTGGTAGTGGAATGAGTTGAACTTAGTTTTACTGGCACAGAACAGAAGGAGTGAAAGCAGTGGTTCATTAGCATTAGTCAGTCTGTGATTTGGACTAGTGGGGGCGGGGGTGTGTGCTAATTTTGAATGTGATGTATTTGAAATCATATTCAAAATAGAGTTCAATTTTCACTGAAAGGAATAGTTTCATATAACACTATTCATTTTTATATTATTGAAAATTATTAATTTCTTTCCTTAATGTGAAGGGAGTAGTACCATTCCTTTAGATTTTTTAATGCTTTCTTCAGCCCTAGTGAGGAGATAGGAGCACCTTTTGTTTTTTATTTCCTATAAATGTATTCAATCAAGTTAAATACGGTGAGACCAGTTGTGCCAGTAATTTTTTAAAACCAGTGGCTGTGTCTAAAGGGGCAACCATTCATCAAATTGTAGAAAATTTGAATAGGAATGAACTTAGTCTACCTCCTTGCAGATATATAAAATCTCTCTACTATAACTGAAGTAATTATTCATTAACTTATGTTCACTTTAATAAACAACCACTTTGACTATTTTTCCCCTCACTTGACCTGACATTTGACTAGATGGTCAGCTCAATTCAGTTCAGCAAGTACTTGCAGATTATCTAACTTCTCGATGTTAAATGCAAGCACTAGGCTAGAAAGAGGAAGTTACTCATTACCAAAGCAATTAAAGATGCATGCTACTAAGTATTTTAAAAGATTTGTTTTTTTAAAAAAAATATAGTTCATAGCACCACTACTGGGCCTACTCTAAAATATTTGAACCATTCCTTCTCTGGTCCTGGAATGACTTTTGTATTAAAAAAAGTTTATGGTATTTTTAAAAAACCGAGAACTCAATGAAGATACTATTCCTTTTCTATCACATTACTCCCCTTGTGTTTATGGATGTATATGTTTTATTTTTTCAAATACATATTATTAAGCTTATTAAAGAGATTTCAACATCTCTATACATTCACTTTGTATTTTTTCATTCAATATAACTTCACATCTTCAGGCTCATAAGTGGTTCTGTTTTTACTGTTTGCATCATGCTATTTGTGCCCAGCACACTTTTCTTTTATCCTCATAGACTTGAGTAAATTGATTTCAGCTTTGCCGCACAGAGTGTCCCATCCCTTAAAGTAGGTAAGTCATGTTAAATTTCCTACGCAAGAGATTATGTAGGTGGTATTGGAGATGAGTGATGCCTATTGGAACAGACTGTGCATCAGAAGTTATTTAACCTCATCTATACTTGTAAGTAAAAAAAAAAAAAAAGAATTACTATTTCCTGTTTCCAAGGTAAAATTAGCTTTAATTTCTTAAGATTGTAATCAGAGAAGGTGTGGGTTATTGCTCTAAGTATCTTCCCTGGACTCTCCCAATTTCCTAGAATCAGAGCTTCAAATCCTAGTAGATCTAAACTCATCCTTTATTAGTTCTGAAACTCCTGCTAACACAATCTTATTAGTTTTATATTTAGTTTCAATGTTACTATGGCTATGAGTACAAAAATATAAAAAGAATACATATGATAAAGCCTCATCATGTGGTTTCAGTCCAGATTTTGGAACCTGGAGGATATTAAGAAAATTGAGAATCCAGTTTAACGTAACTAGAATCATTAGTTAAGTCACAGATGTTAAATAAACTTAGCTACTGTAATTGTCTCTAGCACCCCAAGAAATACAGCACCCCAAATATGTATTTACCTATACACAAATTTCCATTTTGAGAATCTCAAAGGGTAATTGGAAATTATTTAATACTGAAGGATAAATTTATTTGTATGAGACCTAGTCTCATTTTATATTGAGAATATTAAAGTGTGGGATAACTTAGGGCAATGCACAAAATGTGGTGAATTCTTACCTCAGTGTCCAATCAAACAAGAGCCACATAGACCAGGACACTGACCACTGAATATAATAAGCTTAAACCAGGGACTCTGAGGCTCCTGGCAATCCTGCCTATGATGTATTTCTGCCACAAGCTTAAGCAACTCTCCTCTTCACTTGCCTTCCAAGTGCTAACTGAAATAACTTTGATTTCTGAATGCTGAGTGTTCCCCACCACAGAAGACTGTTTTCCTAAGAACATTATGTGCTCCTAAGCCATGACTGGCCATGTCTTTTTTCTCATCAAATTTACCACTTTAAAAAACTTACTTCTGTGTGTCTTCCCCACTTGAATATAAGGGTGAGAGGACAGGACTTCATCTGTCTGGTTCACCACATATCTTTGGTGCTTAGGAGACTGCCTGGCCATAATACAACTCAATAAATTATCAAAGAAAGGAGGGAGGAAGCAGGGGAGAGAGGCAGGATTTCCCAAGGTGTCCTGGTCTCAGCAAGATAATAGCAGAAAAAGGAGTTTAATGAAATAACACAGTTAGCCAAGCTTGGTAGATATAAGGCATTAGCATTGCAAAGGTTTTGTTCATGATGAAATGTTATTTATATAGTTAAGGTAATGTCTATCCCATCCCTCAGGTCAGAACATAGACCCATCACATGCCCTAAACTAACAGGTCAGTTAATAAAATACCCAGAATGCCAAGCTGGGAGCTTAGAACCTATAGCCAAAGGTTTTGGTTACATCAATAACGTAGAAAACAATGTTTTAAGACCATCAGTCTGACAATAATTTTTAAGGTGAGCAAAGCAAGAATAGACTGGAACATATATTTAGGCCGCTACTATAGTTTTTATAAATTACAAGGTGATAAAACATAATTTTTAGCTTTGTGGCTCTTCTTCCTTTCAATTTTTTGCCTACATATAAGTCTCCATTAAGAAGAAGCTTTTTTTTTTTCTTTTTACTTTTTGCCATACCACGCAGCATGCAGGATCCTAGTTCCCCAACCAGGGATTGAACCCACACCCCTGGCAATGGAAGGGCGAAGTCCTAATCATTGGACCACCAGGGAAGTCCTAAGGAGAAGCTTTTAAAAAACCATTGCATTTTCATTTTTACTCTCCTTCCTAGTATTAATATATCCTCTCCTGATTGCAGAAGATATCATGGTATACTAGAATTGACTTTAGGACCAAGGCAAGCCTGAGTTCCAATTTTGGCTTTAACATTTATTAGCTGTGTAATATTTGACAGGTCACTTAGTGGTTCGGAGTTTTGGTTTCCAGATCTCTAAAGAGAAAAGGATGCCTACCTTTAGGATTATTGGGAAAGGTAAAAATAACATTTGTAAATCATATAATGCAGTGCTTGACAAATAGTAGTCACACAATCAATGGTAATCATTATTACTTTAACGTGTTATATTGTTAAAATATAGCAGTTAAGAACATTCCTTCGTTTTCTCACTATAGCCAATGGTCAATTTTCCATCCTCATCCCAATTAATCTGTGAGCAGCATTTGTAAAATGGATCATTCCTTCTCCTTGGTCCATTTTCTTCACTTGGCTTTTAGAATAGCACCATCTCTTGGTTTAACTTCTGTTTCATCGCTCCTTTTCAGTCTCCTTTGCTGGTCTCATCTCTTCTCTTCTTCATATTGGAATGTCCTTGGTTCAACTCTAGGTCATCTTCTCAGTCTCCACTCACCCCTTAGTGATTTCATCCCCTTGCATGGCTATAAATGCCATTTCTGTCACCTCCTCTTAAATTTATTTCCCCATCTTGGTCTCGCTCCTGAACTGCAAACACATATGTCTAACTGGACATTTGTCACTTACCTTGTCTAAAACTGAATTTCTCTTTTCCCATCCAAACCTACTCTACTCAGTTTTCCCATCTGTTGTTGGTTTCATCCCTTCATTTGTTCAGTCCAAAAATCTTGGAATCATCCATCATTCCTCTCCCTCTCTTGCACAACTCATCCGATGTGTCATGAAGCCCTGTTGGTACTATCTTCACACATATCCAAAATTTAACCACTTCTCACCACCTCTACTACTATTGCCTTTGTCAGAGCCTCCTTCATCTCTTTCCTCCTAATTGCCTCTGCCTCTGACATTTCCATCTATAACCTGCTATCCATACAGTAGCTACAGTTGTCCTTTGACACTGGACATCAGGTCATATCACTTTGTTGCTCAAAGCACTGCAAAGGTTGCTGATTTTATGCACAGTAAAAGCAAAATACTTACAATGGCCTAGAGATACTGTCTTATGTTGCTTCTTTGACTTCCCTTCCTGTACTCATCCAGCCATTTCTCAATTTCTTATTTCCCTGCACCCCCAACTTGCTATTCTTTGAACATGATAGGTAAATTCTTACCTTAGGACCTTGGCACTGGCTGTTCTCTTGATCTGGAGCATCATTTCCCAGAAGGCTCAAGGCTGACTTTCTCACCTCCATCATCTTTGGATTTATGTGTCATTTTGGCATGTATGTGTCATCTCCGTGAGACCTACTCTGACCACACCCCCTAAAATGGCAACACCCCCACCTCCACACTCCTGAACTCCTTGTTCACCTCCACTTTTTAATTTTTTTTAGGCACCTCCTACCTTGTAACACCTTTCCCAGGTTATTTATTTATTATGCTTATTGGTTATTGCTAGAGTTTTAGCTCCACAAGAGCAGGGATCTTTGTTTATTTCACTGAGGTATCCCAAGCACCAAGAAAGGTGTAAATTTGGTGAAAAAATGTTAAATGTATAAATATTTTATAACATAGAGATAATAATCATCCATACCTAATGATACTGTTGTGAAGATTTAAATAAGATGATACAGTTAAAGTATTTTATCATAGGGCCTGACATGTATTAGGGGTTCAATAAATGGTGGCTGTTACTGAGCGTGTCACGGCACATAACTCACATGATGTGTAACAGAAATCAAAAGTATTACAACATGAACCCTTTCTTCCAAATTAAAGTTTGACTAATTATCACCATGGGAAGAGAATATCTGCTCTAGGTATAGACAAAAATACCCCGTTTTATTAGGTTCATCTAGTAAAGGACAAAGTCATACAAATATTCAGCAATAGTTGATAGCTCATGTGTCAGTAAAATCAATTGACACTGTTTTTCTTTACTTTATACCAGTTAAACTTCACATAATTTTAAAAGTTACTGATAATTGAATATTCTCTAACATGGGAAATTTTTTAAGTATTGCAATAAGATGATTTACATGATTACTGAGAACTCCTCAAGAGTTAAAGAGCTGACAAAACATGATATTCCCACTATGCATTTTAATGAATAACCAGTTTTCTTTCTTTTTTTTTTTGCATTTCCAATGACAGTTTGGATTATTCAGCATATTTAAATTTTTTGGTTCTTTTTCACATTTTATAAATAGAAAAAATAATAATTATAATGAGGTATTCTTATGTGCATCACAAATGTAGGTTTTAGTGTGGGAGATTCAATAGAAAATAGATACTTTATTCTTCTATCTCTATTTGTGAAAACACTGAAAAACAGTTATAACTGGAAACCTTTTGTAACTCAAAACAAAAAGTATTATTTCTGACTATTGAATGGATGTTTTCATTTTGTCTTTCCCAATCATCAGTTGCCTATTCTAATAAAATATATTCATTCTTCTATATTTCATTCATATAGCTTAGTCTTTTCCAGAGAATTTACAAATGCTTTACTGCCTGCCAAGCCTGGTGTAATTAAACTGGATGACAGAATATCCCCATAGTTTATTCTGTGGATCTCTGGCTATAGATGCAGAGGCTTACATTAAGTCAGGGGTGGATGGTGCATATATATTTTTCTTCTTCCACTAAAAATACTTTAAAGATGTTGACGTTGGAATTCACTAAACAGGCAACTTGTGAAGAAATCTGTTGCCATTTCTTCTGTTTCATTCTCTTGGGTGTTCTTAATACAGCATCATTTCCTTTCTCCAAGTTTGATATGTTCAGATATTCACCTCTTTCTTCTAAAGGTCATTAATTTTTTTACCACCAGAAAAAAAAGGTGAGAAATGGAAGAGGGAGTGGAAAAGAGAAGAATGGAAAACTTCCCATTGTTGCCTGGGTACTACCTTAGATTGAAACATTGTAAGTTTTCTTCTAACTATTTTGGAAAGAACCACTTTTTCTAACGTTTTTATTGCCACTCGTGCCTACTTCACTTTGTTACTCCTCTGCTAGCTGTGGGTGGATGGAGTTTGATTATTTCAGAATAGTTACTGGTGGGTGGGTTCAAGAATCTCTAGTGGGTTGAGAAAAAAGCCATGTTTATATAGATAGTGATCCTTCTATTAAAATCCTGAGAGTGAGTAATAGTTAATGGCTATGTTCACCACGCACATAGCAGAGTCCATCTGTACAGGAACCGACAGTATCTGAAGAGAGTTCCATGGGGGCTTTGGATTCCTCTAAAGAGTTTGCATGCAGGGGTTCTCATCTCCAAAATTTGATTTTGTTACTTAGTAGACAAAGTTTCTCTCTTGAGGGCATGACATAGGCCTGGGTGCCTACCAGTCTACACAACTATAAGATGCTACGAATCTGTCAAGACTTAGCTTTCTTACCGCAGCACATCAAAGCATACAGCTTTAGGGCCTTGGGTATGCTGCTTTGACTAAAGATGTATTACATTTATGTTGATTGGCTTCATATTAAGAGTAGCTGTGGTAGTCACATGATCTACTTAGATGCCAAGAGAGTGCATTCTCTTCTTGGAAGTCCAGTACTTTTATATTTTGAAATATGGAGCTGGTAGAGACAGACCAGTGATGCTGTGTATACGTTGAAAGCACCATTAAATTTAGAGAACACTTCCTATGGGGCCAGGCCATCAGAAACAACAAGCCTTTCAAAATAAGATTTTTGCTGGTTGTTCTTGAAAGACCACTTCACTTAAAGTGATATTTAGACTACAATAAATTCTAAAGAGATATCATTATATTCTCATTTTCTGTTTCTTTCTGTACTCAAGAAAATGTCTTACCTTAATCTTTACCACTTACCTTAATCTTCAGAGATTGAGTAATCATTGCTATTCATGACTGACTGTATTAAAACAATACTACTACCAAAGCATGAGATTTGGTAGCTACAAACTGTGTACAATTGAATCATAACTTTCGTAAGCAAAGAGCTCGGTAGTCAAGTCACATATATTGTTTTGTAATTATTGTTCAAAAACTCAACATATGAGGACAATTAAAAGTCTAAATGATTTGAGGTTGAGAGCCCATTTAAAAGAACATTTACTTTCATTTTATTGGCAAGTTTTAAGACCAACATTTAAAAGCCCAAAATGGACATAATTTAGGATGTGCATTTTAATGAAGAAAGTAGAGCAAATGCTAAATCATTTGGAAATATATATATATATATATATATATATATATATATATATATACATCTTCCATAACTTCTACAAGTGATGCAACTTCTATAAGTGCTGATTTTTTTCCTGTTCTTTAAAGAATGAAATAAAGTTAAATGTAATGGACAGTACCAAATTCACACTGGCATTAAAATGTAAATGTTTTAAATAAGTGACATATTTTAATTTGAAATTTTGAATCAAATATAAAATGCAAATTGCAATAGCCCTTAATGTACGAAAGGGGAAAAATGTAGTGATTGAGTTTGGGGAAATAGTAAATTGGGCAGATCTAGCCAGCTGCAATGATGAACAAGGCTTCCTTTATTATTGCTTCAAGAAAAGCTATTGAGTGGCTAGCACAAAGTAGCTGCTTGAATGCGGGAATATCCAATATCCCTTTGAGAGGCGTATTTGATTATACATTTTCCCTTTACCCTCTTGTTTCTAACTCTCCAAGTTTCACAAAAAGTCCCCATGATCACTGTTGTTATCCTTGGTGGTTTTGGGGTTTTTTTGATCCTTAGGTGATGCTACTGACAACTACTGTTATCTATGTAAAATGATCTTTATCAACGTTTAATTTTATACCTGATCCTGTTGTTCCTTTGTTTAAAATCCTCCCATAAGTCCTAGGTGCTTACAGGATTAACTGCAAAAGGGTTAGCCTGACAGTCATTTTTTTTTACAGTCTGGCTCAAGAATTCTTTATTAGCTTCATTTCATACTCCAGTCAAAATGACTTCTCAGCATGCATATTCTTTCACAATGCTGAATACACAGACACACAGACACACACACACAGACCTCTTGAGAATAGCCTTCCCACTAATTTCTGCCTGGAAAACTCTTACTCATCCTTCAATACCCATCTCAGTTGTCTCCTCTGTTAAGCCTTCCTCAGCTTCTCCAATGCATCTCATCACCCCCAATGATCAGAATACAAATTCCTGCTAAAGCACTTATTTTACTGTAATTAGTTTATCTGTATCTCTCTCCTGTTAGAATGAAAGCTTCAGAAAGCCCTGAGGCATCTCTGAAAAGACTAACCCAGCATACAGCACTCATCATAATAGATCCCAATCAATAGTTCGTTGATTGAATGAACGGATCTTCACTTGTGGATTTTGCACAACCTACATTGTGGGTGCCAATTCAATGTGCAGAGTTAGAAGCTGTTTGCAGCTCTTCCAGTCAGTTTTTTTTTGTCTGTCAACACATTCTTGGTTGTTGTATACTCCTCACTGATAGGATTTTTCCCAACAGTACTTGGCTTGATTCCAGCGTTCAAAATTGGTTTTCACCATGTCTGGGTTTTTTTTCCTCTGTTCAACTTCATTTTCTCAGTTTCTGTATATCTGGCTGCTAGGACATCCTGTTGTTACCCATTCCCCTCCTGTGCCTTGCCCATCCAAGTAACTTTGTGACAAGAAAGTCTAGGAGACTGGCCAGTTTCCAGCATCTTGTTGCTGGTGATCCTGTATTACAGTAGGCATTTGAGTGGCGAACCTGGGCATGCTGCCACAGCCAGCAGTGAAGGTAAATGCATTGCAGTGCCAATAAAGACAAAGGCATGGAAGTAAATCCATGCAGAATTGACTTTGTCAGTGCTTTCTAGTAAAGGAGGAGATTTTACATGCAAAGTGTACTGGTAGCAGTGGGCCTTACTTTGTTACTTGTAGTTCTAGATGAAAGAACACCAATGTTCTTCACCTTAATTGCTGTTTTAGCAAGAAGCTGATGTTAATGGAAACAACTGTACCCTCGTTGCCTGTGTTGTCTTGCTTTGCTCAGGGATAGAGAGCTGAATGGTATATGGTCTTACACGTCAGTGCTTCTCCAACTTGAATTGCATCAGGATCACCCAGGGGATTTTGATTCCATAGATCTAAGATAGAGCCAAGATTCTGTATTTCTAACAAATTCCCAGGTGATACTGTGATGACGATATTGTTGGTCTGAGGACCTCATATTGAGCCTCAAGGATGTAGAGGGAAGAGTGAGCTCTTCAAAAAGCAGTGCTGGTGACTTCCCTGGCAGTCCAGTGGTTAGGATTCTGCACGTCCGGTGCAGGGGGTGCAGGTTCCATCCATGGTCAGGGAACTAAGATCCCACATGCCGTGCAGCCAAAAAATTAAAAAATAAATACATTTTTTAAAAAAGCAGTGCTGGCTACTGGGCATGCCCTGTAAATGTTGGGCACCTCAACAGTGCCACAGGGTGACAAGCACATGCCCTAACACAAAATAAACCAGTTCCCCCATCACCACGCCATGTTCGTGCAGATTGTTACTGACAGTGGAAGCATCCCTGAGTTAGTATTCTCCCTCACACAGGGCTCTTTAAGTTCTTTGTGGAGAAGAGAAGAGGTTGGCTACACCACCACTTCTTTGATCAAAATGATTTAGTACATGAAAAGGACAAATCACTCATGGTTTGAATGTCTTTGCTGCAGAGGAAGTGAAACTCACTGGCCAAGAACTTAGGGGTCTGGTGAATTTCCACAGGGTCACCTTTTTCACCTCTCTGAGAGGGCAGTAATAGAAGTATCATTTAGTGAGCTCCTGCTGTATGGGGGCGCTGTGTCTCAGGTGCTGGAGGTATGAGGCATCACACACACATAATCTCTTCCCTGAGGGAGTATACAAATTATTCCATGAAAGGGTCAGCTTTTTGAGGGCAAGGTTGTGCCTTATTTGTCTTTATATTTCCAGAAGTACACACTTAGTAACTGCTTATTAACCAAAGTGTGGCTAAGACACTAACATAAGGAGAATATATATATATATATATATATATATATATATATATTTTTTTTTTTTTTTTTTTAATTTTTGCCCGCACCACGCAGCATGCGGGAACTTATTTCCCCAACCAGGGATCCAACCCGCACCCCCTGCAATGGAAGCGTGGAGTCCTAACCACTGGACCGCCAGGGAAGTCCCAGGAGAATATATTTTTAAAGGTAAATCAGGACACAAATTTACCACATGGTTAGCAGAGTTACAAGTGACATTTACATGCCACCTCTAGTCTGTAAATCAGAGTTGCCTAGTCCTGTTTTAAAAACAAAATGTGGCCTTGGGTTAAATGCTGTATTAGCACCAGTAGTACTCTGCTTGTCAAACCATCAAGGGCACCCTGGATTTTAATTCTTTTTCTATGTGTAATATGATATACTCTTTGGATAGCCACTAAATTCGGCCATGCAGCCAAACTTCTCATAATAGAAATGAGAGAGGGAAGCAGATCACTGTAGAACATGAGACAGAATGCTGTAAGGGCTAGAAAAGAGAAACAGAGATAATGGAGTGGTCAGCAAACAGCCAATGGCCCAAATCCAGCCCACCACCTGCTTTTTAAATAAAGTTTTTTTTTTTTTTGCGGTACGTGGGCCTCTCACTGTTGTGGACTCTCCCGTTGCAGAGCACAGGCTCCGGACACGCAGGCTCAGCGGCCATGGCTCACGGGCCCAGTCGCTCCGCGGTATGTGGGATCTTCCCCGACCGCGGAGCGCGAACCCATGTCCCCTGCATCAGTAGGTAGACTCTCAACCACTGCGCCACCAGGGAAGCCCCTTAAATAAAGTTTTATTGCAACTCAACCATGCCCATTCGTATTAGCTATGGCAGCTTTCATGCTACAACTGCAGAGCTGAAGAGTTGTACGACTTGTGGAACCTAAAATCTATCCCTGTGAGAAGAAGTTTGCTGACCCCCTTAGAATCTAAAACATAGGCTCATTTCTTTCGGGTTTTTTTTTTTCCAGCTTTATTGAGATATAGTTGACACATACATTGTGTAAGTTTAATGTGTACTAATATTTGTGGGGTCACCTCCACAGGTCAGAACAGGAAGAGGCCTTTCATACACATCCCATTCATATCCATGTTCCATCCACCCTCCCCACATCCCTGTCTCACAAACACCTGTACTTTGACCTACCTTCAAGGGTAGGGGTGCACACACAAGCACCCTGGGGTCTGTCCTCAGGAAGTCAACCAAAGAAGAGACCCATCAAGGCCCTAGTAGTGGGCCCAGGGCCTGCTGGGCAGTACCTTTTAAGTTTGGGGGTACCAGATATGTTCTGGAAGGTGGGAGACAAGGGCTTTGACTGTGTACACACCTCCCTCGTTCCCCTAGATTCTTTACTCCATGGGCAATGGCATGGCAGGAACAGGGCTAGAGATAGACCCTCTCAAGGGAAGGATGGGGGCAGGGACGTCTCTGCCTGGTCTAAGGCTGATAGTGCTAAGGGGTCTCATTTAAATTGGAAGCTGGACAAGGGGAATATTAGGAAAGTCTCTTAGTTAAGTGTGATATTGTGACTTATAATAAGAAATATATAAGTAGTCTTTGTCCCCTCTTTCAGCAGAGTTCCTAAAACCCTTGAAATTTCCTAAGTGAGGAGAGTGATAAATGTCTTTTGTTGTGTTAATGAGGTAACTGTTAGAAAGTACCTAGGGCTGTGTAGTAAGGGGAGCAACCACCTGATTAGAAGGTGGGAACTTTCAGTCCCACCCCCCAACCTCAGAGGGGGGGAGAGCCCCTGGAGGTTGAATTAATCACCAGTGGTCAGTGAGTTAATCAATCATGCCTTTGTAATGAAGCCTCCTTAAAACCCCTAAAGGATGGAGTTCAGAGAGCTTCCAGGTTGGTGAACCATGGGGATTGGGGAGAGTGGAAGCTCCACGCCCTTTCCCACATACCTTGCCCTCTGCATCTCTTCCATCTGGCTGTTCCTGAGTTCTACCCATTAAACCGGTGATCTGGTAAGTAAAATGTTTCTCTGAGTTTTGTGAGCCCCTGTAAGCAAATTAAATGAACCCAAGGAAGGGTCATTGGAACCTCTGATCTATAGCCAATCACTCATAAGCACAACTTGGACTTGGCAATTGGTGTCAGAAGTGCCGAGTTGGGGGTGTTAATGAGGTAACTGTTGGAAAGTACTTAGGGCTGTGTAGTAAGGGGAGCAACCACGTGATTAGAACGCGGGGACTTTCAAC
Organism: Phocoena phocoena; assembly: GCF_963924675.1. NCBI lineage: Eukaryota > Metazoa > Chordata > Mammalia > Artiodactyla > Phocoenidae > Phocoena > Phocoena phocoena. The sequence goes on from NC_089240.1 coordinate 24,463,334, forward strand.
CCCAGCCGAGATTGTAGGATTAAAGACTGGGCCCTTTACCAGTGGAGTCTGATACTCTTTCCAGGTAGGTAGTGTCAGAATTAAGTTGAATTGTAGGACACCCTGCTGGTGTCCAAGAATTGCTTGGTGGTGTGGGGGAAACGCACCCTCCCCACATTGATTTTGGGTGTGCAGAATCCAAAGATTAGGCCTTGATGGTTGTGAGAATTTTGTTATGCATATATAGCAAAGAGAGGTATTCCAAGGAATGAAAACTCTGAGCAAAGTCATGAAGATGCAAAAGCCTTAAGCACTAGTGGGAAATGGCTAGAACAGATGGGTACTTTTTACCTATGAAAATACAATACATAATATCTCATTTTGTCCTCACAGCCGTTTCTTATGGTCAGTATAGGCATTGTTCTCTTCAGGGAGTGAGAAGTTGAATTATATATTACTTAAAATCAGAACCTAAAAACCTGAATGTTTGTTTCAATGCCAATGCTAGCAACTACACCTTGGGCGAGTCTCAATATTTCTACCTGTCAGTTTGGAAGATGAGGGGCTGTTCTAGTCTAGATCTATGACTCTTAAGTGTGTGGAGGGTATCACTGTTAAAAATAGGAACTTGTATGCTTTCGGTGTCTTGGAGTGGGATTTGGGAGAGAAGGGAAAGAAGAACCAGCTGTAAATGGAGAACCAGTGCTCAGTCTAGAAAATGGCTCAAAGTTGTTTTTATTTTAAGATTAGACTTAAATAAAATGACATAGTTAATTAGTGTCTGAGCTGGAATTAGAAAATAATCCTTCATGACTTTGGGCCCTGTGTTGTTTGTCCTCTATACCAGATTCGATAATCAGCAATGTGGCACCAGATACATTCTGAAAATTGATTTTACCAGTGGGAAATAAGGAATTTGTTAGACCAGAGGTTTTCAAATCTTGGTGAAAACAACAGTCCCCTGGTCAGCTTTCTAAAATGCTGATTCCTTGACCAAATGTGAGGGACTCTGATTCAGAAGGTCTTCTTAGAGCCTGGGAACCTGCATTTAAAACACCAGTGGAAATGTGAATAAAGGTGGTCCTTGGGATTCATTTAGAAAAGCGGCGGCTTCGGTGTACTTTCTTTCCTTTTGGATGGTAGCTCTCTACCGAAGTGCCTATAGTACATTGGTTGAAGACCTCACCTATTTCCAGCTGTTTCTTCAGAGGTGACTGAGTTGTGCTGACACATTCACATTATCTTGCCCCGTTCCACTGAGGTCTGTGGAGTGCCCATAAATGAGACTGGAGCTGGGGAGTCAACTCTGGCAAGGGACAGAAAGAAGGCAGTTCTCTGACCTTCTCTGATTTTATCATTGCCGTACTCTTAACTCGCTGAGCTAACCAGCCACAGTTCTATTGGAACTCACCATGGAGACAGATTAATTTTAACTCTGAGAGAACATGGGCTTTTCAACACAAGTTAAATTTAGGCTGGCACAGAACATTACAGAAGCGTTAGGTCCTCAGAAATTTATTTTAGCTCCCAAACTTTGAGCTGCTACTAATGTATGCTCCTCATACTTTCTCCTGGTCACTCTCACCTTTTCTTCTTCCTCTGATCACCGAAATAGAGAAGGTAGAACTTCATCAGCCGGAAACACAGAGGTCATCTATGGGCAAGTTTCTCCTAAAAGATCACATTGAAAGTTAATGGAAAAATTAGGCCATATGTCTTGGGTTCTTAGGTAGACCCTAAGTTTTTGTGCTTGTTTGTGTTTTTTTGGATGAAAGATTCTTACCTTAAAGGAATATCAAATATATTTTGAAATAAATTTGCACAAAACAAATGCTCTGAAATTTGACCAAATGGAAAAATTTAGAGGTGAAAATACTGCATGGTTCCATCTGTAATAGTTTTTATTTTTCCTGGAACTAAAGAGAGTATACACACATACACACAACTCCCACTTTTAGCAGATATTTCCTTAAAATCCTACACAATTTAAATGTTGATGGGACTTTTTCAAATAGAGAAATTAAAATGATACCTTATTCTCTTTCATTGTAAGACTACTGTTAGACCCAAGCGGTCTGCGAGAGATTCCAACTCGCCCAAGAACCGCCAAGAGTCGAGAGCCGCTGCAACACGCAAGAGGTTTATTAGGAGCCGATGCACCGGGGTTCCCTGAACCTCACGCAGGAGGCCGATGGGGAACCCCTAAAAGCGGAATCACATACTTTTTATAGGTTTATTTACTCATAGGGCGGGTATATTCTCACAATGATTGGGTAAATGTGGTGACTTTTGAATTCATTGGCTTAGGAACTTTTGTCCCACCTTCTGGCCGTTATAGTTGTCTGTTCATTGTGGCGGTTAGGGCGTATACCTGTTACGGGCAACTGGAAAATTACCCGCTGTCTGGCAAGTCCCCGTCAACTGAAAAACTCCAAGAATTGGTTTCGATAAGGAGAAGGAGTGGCGCACGATAGGGAGAAGAATTGGTTTCGATAGGGAGAAGGAGTGGCGCACGATAGGGAGAAGAATTGGTTTACGGGAACAAGTGAGGGGGTGGAAAGTCCCTAAAGGCCCCACATTCCCCCCTTTTTTTTTTTTGTAACTAATTTCAATCATGGAATTTCAGTTTCTTTTTGCGAGTTTTGGTATTGTTGCCTTAGCATTAAAACTTGTACCGTACTAATGCGTTCTCTAATAAAGGCTATCAGGCGATTCAGAATGTATGGTCCAAAAGTTAAGAGCAACAATAAAATAATGAGGGGCCCTAACAAGGTGGAAACTAAAGTAGTAAGCCAGGGAGATTTATCAAACCATGATTGAAACCATCCTTTTTGATTTTCCCTTTCCTGTTGTCTTTTGTCCAGGCGCTCCCTAAGTTTGTCCATAGTTTTGGTAATAGCCCCAGAATGATCAATATAAAAACAGCATTCTTCTTTTAGTGCAGCACATAGTCCGCCCTCCTTAAGGAACAGCAGATCTAATCCCCTCCTGTTTTGCATTACCACCTCTGAAAGCGAGGTGAGGGATTCTTTTAACTGAGTTATGGAACTTTCTAACCCCGGAGGTCAACATCTACAGCTTGCCTTAAGGCATCATAATAGTGGGGTTGTTGGATGAGGGCTGTTGTACCCGTTCCTACCCCGGCTGCCATTTCTAGTCCTAGGAGTACAGCCAGGGTGAGTGTTATGGGTTCCCTCTTAAACCTTCCTCTGCCCTCATATTTATCTAGAAAGGATGAATCTGAATGATAAATGAGTCTGGGGACCAGCTGAACTAACACACAAAAATCGGTTGAAGCTTTAAGGACCTCTAAAGAAATGCAGGGGGTCAATCCTGTGTTACATGTCCACCATCCATCCGGAGGAGGGAGGAGATACCCTGAGCCCTGTGGGAGGCTTAAATTGGCACAAAGATGTCGGTGGGACGAGGGGGGCGTTCCTACACATGTACCGTTTCCTAATACTGAGGCCAGGGTCAATTTATTATTTTTTTCTTGTTTTCATCGACATTGATCTGGAGTGTTAACATTATTATAATTAGAATTATATCCTATAGCATCATAATAAGGGGGAGGAGCAGCATAGCAAAGCCAACATGATTTGGTAGCCTCCGGGTGTGTGGCATTTAAAACCTCAAAAGCCGCCTGGACCAATGAGAGCATTCGGTCCCGGGGGGTCTTGGGCTTGATTGTCATTCCTTTTGGCTCAAAAGTTTGGTTTCTTATCTCTGGTAACGCTGTGGGAGGGGCCAAAGGTAGCAAAGAGTGCCCTATCTCAGGGTTGGGGCTTATAGGAACTGGAGTAGGGGTTTCAATTTTTAGTTTGATGGTCATTAGTAATCCATCATCATATCCTTCTTTATAAAACCTGATTCCCCATGAATGGCCATTTATCCAATTTTTATCTTTTTTTCCTGGTTCACTAAAAGAAATCTTAAGGGGATGGCACCATTTAGTACATTCAGGCCTATAAGTTAAGGGGTTGGTTGGGTGTGTATAATTGGCTGTCACCTTAATAAAGTCCCAGCCAGAGGTGGGCTTCCAATAGGTGTCTCCTGTGGTTTCATATCCCCAGCTTTTGCAATAAAAGTTTTCAGTTCCTCCATATTTATAATTAAGGGACCTGTGGCGATGGAACCCGGGGCATATGTAGAAAGCAGGAGCTCTGAGCCCAGTCCTCCGAATCCCGTTTTTGCAACCCTTTCCGGAGGAATCAGCTCTAGTTGATAAAATTTTTGGAACATTATGTTGATCATAATAGTCTTCTAAATCCCAACCGGGAGCACCTATGGCCAGTTTACAAACATCAGGAAAAAGGTTTGGCCACCAGGTCCATGGGGGAGCGATATTGCTAACAGACCATATTACATCTCCAGTTTGGGAAATTACCTGCCAGGTTAAACGCTGGAGCAGGTGAGGACTAAAATTACTCACAGTCAGTAGGGGTAACAAAGTTAAAGTTATAAATCTGATGATCGCAGAAGCTTGAGCTTGAGCGGGTTGCTGGTCTTTTGGGCTCGCCATTCCGATGTTGCAGATGCTGGTGCGGCCTTCACGTGTGAAGCGTGGATCCACGCAGCGATGCCGTCTACCTTTATAGCCGTGGGGGTGGTGAGCAGGACGATGTATGGTCCTTTCCACCGAGGCTCTAGAGTCTGGGTTCGGCGCCGACGGACGTACACGGAATCTCCGACTTGGAAGGGATGAGCCTCTGCTGGTGTTCCTGGTCGGTAAGCCTCTGCCAGCTGGGACCACACCTCCTTTTGGACCAACTGGAGTCCCAACAGCCTAGCATATAAGTCAGTGTTATTCTGGCAGTCAGGACTTAATTTCTCCCTTAGCGTAAAAAGAGGAGGTGGGGCCCCGTATAGTATTTCAAATGGAGTAAGATAATAGCGGGAGGGGGTATTTCTAGCCCGGAACAGGGCTAAGGGAAGGAGCACCGTTCAATCTGTACCGCCAGTCTCTATGGACAATTTAGTTAGGGTCTCTTTTAGAGTTCTATTCATTTTCTCTACCTGTCCTGAACTCTGGGGTCTATAGGCACAATGTAATTTCCAATCAGTCCCCAGGTATTTGGCCACACCCTGACTTACCTGGGCGACGAAGGCGGGACCATTATCTGATCCTATTACCTTTGGTGCCCCGAACCGGGGGAAAATTTCTTCTAAGATCTTTTTGGCCACCATAGTAGCTGTCTCCTTCTTCGTCGGGAAAGCTTCTACCCATCCTGAGAAGGTATCTATAAAAACTAGAAGATACCTGTTACCGTACCTTCCAGGGCATATTTCAGTGAAGTCGACCTCCCAATAGGCTCCTGGGCGGTCTCCTCTGAGCCTTTTTCCGACCTCAAGTTTTCCTTTATGGGAGTTTACCTGTTGGCATGGAATGCACTCTCGTGCAATCTGCTCAGCTATTTTGGTTAATCCAGAGGTATCATAACCTGTCTTATGTAATAGGGATACCATCTTCTTGGTTCCCAAGTGTGTCCATCTGTGAATCTGTTGTAGCATGGATTTTGCTTGTTGAGGAGATAATGTTCCTTTAGTTATGGCTGGGGTACTTGTTCCCCTATCATTTGGTTTCCCAGGACTCTCATCTGATAGTTCTAGTATGATTTCCCATAGAGCCACTTCTCGTGCCACCCTATCTGCCATGTTGTTGCCTCTTGTCACCGGGGTATTGTCCTTCTGGTGTCCAGGGCAATGAATGATGCTGACTTTAGTGGGGAGCATGAGGGCAGCTAGCAGTGCCACTATTTCTTCTTTGTTTTTAATTTCTTTGCCCGCCGAGGTGAGCAACCCTCTTTGTTGGTAAATGGCCCCATGGACCTGGGCGGTAGCAAATGCGTATCTACTGTCCGTATAGATGTTTACCTTTTTGTTTTCTGCTAGTTCCAATGCTCTAGTCATGGCGATTAGTTCAGCCCGTTGGGCCGATGTCCCTTGCGGTAATGTGGCTGCCCAGATGACCTCTTTCCCGTCTACCACGGCTGCTCCCGCCCGACGCTTACCTTCCTCTAGGAAACTGCTTCTGTCAGTAAACCAGGTAACGTCGGCGTTGGGGAGGGGCTGATCCATCAAGTCTGGTCTGCTACGGTGTGCTGCAGCCAGTACTTCCTGACAATCATGGATGACGGTAGTGCTTTCCAGGTCAGGGTCGGGTAGCAAGGTGGCCGGGTTGAGTCCTGTGGCTGAGGTAAACTTAATACGATCTGAGTTTAACAGCAGGGCTTGGTAATGAGTCATCCTGGCATTTGTTAGCCATCTGTCGGGTGGCTGGCGAATTACACTTTCTAATGCATGGGGGGCTGTTATCGTTAGGTTCTGCCCCAAAGTCAGTTTGTCAGCATCTTTGACCAAAGCGGCCACCGCGGCGATTATTTTTAAACAGGTGGGCCATCCTGCTGCCACAGGATCCAATTTCTTTGATAGGTACGCAACCGGGCGATTCCAGGGGCCCAGTTTCTGAGTTAGTACTCCCTTTGCAATACCTTTATTCTCGGCCACGTACAGATGAAAAGGCTTAGTGATCCTTCCCCCGTTCCTTTTTTTAGGGCATTCTCTTGCCCAATGACCTTTTTCTTTACAGTAGGCACATTGGTCCTTGTCTAATGGCCGCCTTCTATCCGTTGTTCGCCCTTTCTGTCTATTTCTGTCTCTACTGTTTCCTCCTCTGACTACAGTGGCCAGTATCTTACTCAAATGTCTTTCTTGCCTCTTATCTCATCTTACCTCACGAGCCTCTTGTTCCTTCTGCTTTCTTTCTTCCCTTTCTTTCTCTGTCTCCCTCTTATTATATACCTTATCTGCCTCTTTTACTAAGTCCTGAAGGGAGAAACCTTGTAGGCCATCCAGCCTTTGTAACTTCTTTCTAATATCAGGGGCCGCCTGGTCAATAAAGGCCATTGCTATGGTGGCCTTATGTTCCTCAGAGGTTGGATCATAAGGAGTGAATCGTCTAAAAGCCTCCATTAAGCGTTCTAGGAACACGGTTGGCGATTCCTGGGGCCCCTGAGTTAGCTTTCTTACCTTAGCCAAATTCGTGGGGCGCCTGGCCGCTCCATGGAGACCCGCCACCAGAGCCTGGCGATACATTTTCAGGTGCTCCTTACCTTCCGGGGTATTAAAGTCCCAATTCGGCCTGACGAGTGGAAACCCGGCATCAATCTCGTTAGGCAACTGGGTAGGTTGTCCATTGGCGGCTAACACATTCTTTTTAGCCTCCAGGAGAACCCGTTGCCTCTCCTCAGTTGTGAGGAGAGTCTGGAGGAGCTGTTGACAATCATCCCAGGTGGGTTGGTGGGAGAAGACAAGAGACTCTATTAGAGCAGTAAGAGCCTGTGGGTTTTCAGAGAAAGTAGGGTTATGCATCTTCCAATTATAAAGATCTGCGGAGGAAAAGGGCCAGTATTGAAGGGGCCTATTCCCGTGGTTATCGGGGGGGCCATATTCTCTAAGGGGTAAAGCAGTAGAATCCGGGGAAACAGCCCTCCGGCTTCTGGTGCCCGCCGAGGGACCCCCCCTTTCCGCCATAACAGGTGGCCCTACTGGTGCGGAGGGTTGTGAAGCTGGGGGTCCTAGGGGCGACATGGGATTTAGGGCCGGAGGATAAGGAGGTGGGGAATCTAGAAGAAGCAAATCAGACTGCAGGTCAGGATATATCGCCTTTGGCGGGTCCGGGGCAGCAGATGACTTTTCCGTGTCTGGGGTTTTCTTCAGGGCCAATATCTCCGATTGTGCTGGAGCGCATGCAGACGTGCCTGTTGAGGAAACAAAGGGCCGGACCCACGGAGGCGGGGAGAGAACTAGATCTTCCCAGACCAAGATATATGGTATCTGGTCTGGGTGTCCGTGGGGTCCTGTGTTAAAGACCCTAGACTTGACTAGCCCAACCTTATCTAACAAAAAAGATCCTTCGGGTGGCCACCCTGTCTGAAATGTAGGCCACTCAGAGGTACACAGCGTTTGCCATTTTCCTTTCCTTACTTCTACCGAAAGGTTGTGGGCCCTAGCCCTAACTTCGGTCCAGTGGCTTAGGGTAAGAGAAAGAGGAGTCGTCATAGTTTGTCCCATTGTCGTCCGTCAAAAGAAAGATAATAGTACAGAAAAACAATAAAATTTCAAAAGACACACATTGATATTGCCGCCGCGAACTTAAACCCGAAACCAACTCAAATTCAGATGGCAGCTTATATAACCTGCCAGAACCAGATGAAGGGGAGACAAAATTTGTTTCTCCTTCCAGATGGACCACCAGGGCGTCCCCCGGGGCCCGTGGACACCAGCTTTCGGCACGTCTGCCTAGCCAGGAGTCCAATACAGATTCCACAGCAAGCCGGTTCGCACGGCTTTTTCCTAATGGCGGCTAGCAACAAACAAACGACAAACAAACAGACAATTGGGCTCGAGCCTACCTGATACCTCCGACTCCCGATGTTCTTGTGACCCGGGGGCGAGTGGGGATCCCGGACGAGCCCCCAAATGTTAGACCCAAGCGGTCTGCGAGAGATTCCAACTCGCCCAAGAACCGCCAAGAGTCGAGAGCCGCTGCAACACGCAAGAGGTTTATTAGGAGCCGATGCACCGGGGTTCCCTGAACCTCACGCAGGAGGCCGATGGGGAACCCCTAAAAGCGGAATCACATACTTTTTATAGGTTTATTTACTCATAGGGCGGGTATATTCTCACAATGATTGGGTAAATGTGGTGACTTTTGAATTCATTGGCTTAGGAACTTTTGTCCCACCTTCTGGCCGTTATAGTTGTCTGTTCATTGTGGCGGTTAGGGCGTATACCTGTTACGGGCAACTGGAAAATTACCCGCTGTCTGGCAAGTCCCCGTCAACTGAAAAACTCCAAGAATTGGTTTCGATAAGGAGAAGGAGTGGCGCACGATAGGGAGAAGAATTGGTTTCGATAGGGAGAAGGAGTGGCGCACGATAGGGAGAAGAATTGGTTTACGGGAACAAGTGAGGGGGTGGAAAGTCCCTAAAGGCCCCACACTACTAGTTGGCACTGATAATTATTTGTACTTACGATTAGAATATAGATTTTTTAAAATTAATGATTTTCAGTGATGGAATCATGTCTGGCATAAGTGGGTTTGTGATATTGTGATTTATAAGAAATATATGTTTAGTTATTTGGATGACCAAAATTTATTTCTCATATAGATTTGGTTTTCTTCCACAGTTCCTGGCTCACAGGTCCTAAAACCCTTGGTATTTCCTAAGTGATAAGGGCAATAAAGGTCTTTTTTATGATAATGAAGTGACTATTGCAAAGCACCTGAGGATAGGGGCTGGTTGCCAGGGGAGACAACCAAGTGATTAGAGGGTTGGAACTTTAAGTTCCACCCTTGTCCCTGGGGAGAGGGTGGAGGGAAAGGCCTGAGGTTGTATCTACCAACAAAGGCGATCATGCCTTTGTAAGGAAGCCGCCTTACAAGCCCAAAAGGACGGGGTTCTGGAGAGCTTCTGGGTTGGTGCATGTGTGGAGAGTGCCCCTACTAGGAGAAGGCATAGGAAACTCCATACCCTTTCCCCACGCCTCTCTATATGCATCCCATCCACCTGGCTGTTCCGAATTATATCCTTTTATAATAAAATGGTTGTCTAGAGAGTAAAGGGGTTTCCTGAGTTCTGTGAGCTGCTCTAGCAAATAAATCGAATCCAAGGAGGGGAGTCATGGAAACCTCTGGTTTATAGTCAGTTGGTCAGAAGTACAGGTAACAATTACAATTGGCATCTGAAGTGTGGGTTTCGGGGGTAGTCTTATAGGACTGAACCCTTGACCTGTGGAATCTGATGCTATCTCTGGGTAGATAGTGTCAGAATTGAGTTGAATTATAGGACATCCAGCTAGTGTCTGGAGAATTTCTTGGTGGTGTAGGGGGAAACACAACTCCCAACCTTGGAATTAGTACCAGAATCCCTTTTTAGGGTTCTACAACAATATTGGGAAATAGAAGATGAAATGTAAAAGGTTGGTGATAATGGGCCAAGTATGATCCATATGGCAATATGCATTAATGTTTCAAAAATACTAATAAATTAGTAATAAATTACAAGTACTAAATACATTACATATAGTAATAAATCTGAATTAAGATAGAAAATTTTAGTGTTTGGAAGATTGCCCTCTTTAAGCTACATTACAATATTAATTGTAGTTAGTTAAGGTCAAAGGCATGAGAAGCCATTGCTTGAGCTCTCATCCCAGCTCTGTGGCTTTGGGCACCTTACATAAACTCTGCTCTCTGTCTTCTCATCTAAAAAATGAGTGAAACTACTCATAAGGTTGATATGAGGATTCAAACAGAGAATGTAAAGGGCTTAGTGCAGTGTAGTATACAGCAAGTGGTTAATAAAAGATATTAGCAATATTTTAGACATAGTTTCATAATTTTCTTTCTAAAAACCTGTTCAAATGTATTCCTTTAAGGAAATACCTTATCTCCATTGTGCATATAAACATATGCATTAATTTGTTAAAGTCAATTAATAAAATAAGTAGAACTACATTTTCGAAACAACCCTATAAATAATAAACACACTTCCAAGTTCTCCACAGAATGATAAAAGCCATCAATAGGCCCTTGCCCTGCTGAGTTTCCCTGTGAAGCCAGCAGCTCAGCCAGCCTCTCAAAGGCCACGGAAGCTTGAAGGTCAGACACTGTATGCATAGGGGTCACCTCCAGATTTAACTCTTAAATGCAAGCCACTTAGATCCGTAGCTATGTCCATTGCTGTTAGATATGACACGTCTACGTTTGAAACACTGACAATAGGAGAAAGGTAGTAATCATACCCAGATCTGCCAAATTAAAGGCAGAAATGAGGGTGACACAAGTATCAACTCTTAGTGATAGAAATTTGACTGTGAGGCCCCAGCCAGCTCTTTTCCACTGGCCTTCAAGATGAATTATACTTAAAATATCTAAAACACTTAAAATAATAATCATAGCAACAATAATAATAATTCTGTTTTAAGGTCATATTTATCTATCAGTGGTCCTTTATTGACCTAAATCTTTATGAAAGTAGAACTCCTAAGTGGCATTTCTTCCTTCCATTTCCTTGTTTTTACTATATGAGAAAGGAGTACCCCCAGGAGATTTGACAGATTCACATATGGAGTTTGAGACGGTTGATACCCATGTCAGGTGGAAATACATTAGAAGCACTATGGACTCTTGGACAGATTCCATTTAAGGTTTTCCTGATGTCTGTTAGGTTTATCATTTTGTCATAAAATGAAATTAGAAGGTTCTGATAGGTTTGATCTCTCACAAGCTCTATTGGTTACCACCTCCATTTTTGGTAGGTGTTTGTTTACAAATTGATTTGTATCTAGATCTTTCTACAGATCACAGCAGACTGACTGATAGTTATTTTCTAGAATTTACATGAAAAAGCTGCATGGTTTTCTATTTGTGGTAAAGGCATTTTTCTCTTCGTAGGTAAGAAACTATCTAACTTTAATTGGAATGGATTTCAATGTAAAGTAGTTTAAACAATTGCTGTGTAAAAAAAAGAGAAATATCTATAACTAATCCACAATGGAAGGAAATTGATGAGAATGCATAGAGAGCTGAAAAATATAGAACTGCACTGGTCATAGAGGAGTACTCATAAATTGTTAAACTTTGCAATTTTCTTTCTTTTCTTCACTTGAAATTTGCATTGTTTTTCTCCCAGGGGATTTCAAGACATGCTTCAGAAAGCTTAAAAACTTTCGATAATGTTTTAACTACCTGGGGAATAAAAAAAAAACAAAAAAGAAGAGTAATAATGTTGGAGGAGAAGGCAGTAGAAAGGAGCAGAGAATAGGAGCAAAAGGCAAAGCAAAGATGACTGGACAAAAAAGGTCACATCCTCAGGTGCTACAGTACCTGATTCATCCATAGTCTGCTTTTATAAAATCTTATTTGGATTTGGCAGTAAGCCCCATCCTACCACTTGCCACCTCTAACACTAGTTATAAACTCCTTTTGGACAGGGGCTATCAATGACAAATCCCTACTATTTACCATACTGTTATCTATAGTTACTTTCCAAATTCTATTGAATAAATGAATATATGATAATTCTGTTAATATTCTTTATTCTTGAAATGTTTCAGCTCTGCCATATATTATCATTATGTCCTTATCTTTACAATAAGGGTAATAGTAGTACTGACATCAAAGGCTTGCTTTAAGAATCAAAAGAGTTGCCTCAGATAAAGGACCTTCCGCAGAGGCTAGCTCATAGAAGGTGCTCCAAAAATGACAGTTGTTTTTGTTTAGAGAGCTCTTTCAATGACATCACTTATTTCTAAACCATAGTTTAACCAGATATGGGCTCTTGCTATCCAATTGAACTTCAGAAATACAAAGGACTATAGGCAGAGCCTTTCCTCGGCTTTGTCTGGAGTAGTTACAGAAATGAACTAATATTTTGAAATTTCATTTGTTAATAGATTCATGTAATTTGTGGGGGGAAGTAGGCAGTGGATAAATCATTTTTCTGTTCTACTCTGGAAATTTTGCAGAGCATTTTAATAGAATTCTCAAAATGGGGAGGCAAGTTAGTGTCATGTTTATCAATTCTCTCTCTATATCTGTATCACTAGCAATTTTTATGCCCTTCAACCATCCAGTCCACTTGGGAGGCTACTTAAAAGATGTTAGATTACAAAGTGGTATAGGTCACCCTACCATGTTTTGACATCTCCATTTTTCTGGAACCTACAGGCCAATACTCCAAGAATAGGTTTTTTTTTTTTACACCTTTCTCTTCTAGTGTATGATTTTACTTTATCTCTTTGAGACATTTCAGTGGTACAATTTTTACAAACATGATTTTGTCTTATGCTTTAGACGTGAAAGTGAATTTCTTTGGGGATAGTTACATCTTACTTGTTCAAGATAAGAAACAAATAGCTATTTGATTTTTCCATGCTGCATAGATACACAGTGATTCTAAACTGAAGTAATACAGTACTGTGGTCTCCGTCCTTTATCTTAAATAGTGAGAGAATGAGAATTGAATATTTGGAGTAGGTTAACATATACAATACATGGGCTACTAAAGTTATTATAGTTTTAATGTATTAGAGTACAGTTAGATATTTTAACAAAAAAACTATCTTTACCACAGTGATCATTATGTAGTACTCCAACATGGCTTTGGTTTAACTGCAAAGTTGGTGATCTGAGTAACAAAAGTTGCTCTAATTAGATTGGACCAAATGAATATTTGATCAAGAGCAAATTTCATTTTCAGCAAAATTACCAGGGAAACTTAATTGTAAAAATATTTTTATAGACTTTTAATTTCATATTCTGAGATAATAAATTTAATGTTTCAGTTTCTTATTAACAGAATTTGGAAGCCAGATTCCACATAAAACCACTGAAAGACTCTCTGGGTAGACTACAACAGGGGCGGAAGGATCCCATGTTTCTGTAGATAGTTCAAGATTATATTGTGGGTGGTGAAGGGAAGGGTATTTACACTACGTGGAGTCAGGGACTCAGCAAGAATGTAACCCTGCTGGCCGCACCTTCTTTTCCCCCCAGGGAATCCCAGCAAAGCAAAAAGGGGTGAAGTGGCTGAGAAGGGCCAGTGTGTATGTGACTCCAGGATCTCCTCAAAGAAGTTTGCAGGTCCATTTGTAGATCTTGATGTACAGATAAGTGACTCAATAGTTAATTTTACTCACTAAGATACAGGGTTTTTTTTTTTTTTTTTTTTTTTTTTTGCGGTACGCGGGACTCTAACTGTTGTGACCTCTCCTGTTGCGGAGCACAGTTTCCGGACGCGCAGGCTCAGCGGCCATGGCTCACGGGCCCAGCCGCTCCGCGGCATGTGGGATCTTCCCGGACCGGGGCACGAACCCGTGTCCCCTGCATCGGCAGGCGGACTCTCAACCACTGCGCCACCAGGGAAGCCCAAAATACAGGTTTTATTTATCTGATTTTAACAGATGCAATAAAAGTTATCTACATTAGTCTTTACCATATGACTCTTATTCTTTATATTATTTCATACATTTAAAAATCTATAAAAATGGTGGTGGTAAATAGAGAACATGATGTAAAATGTCAACCGTTATCTCTTGTAAAGAGGTTAGAGTAGATGATGGTGTTGTTTAACTGAGTGGTGCCACATCAATACCAATAGCTGAGTGTGGCACATAGTATTCATGGAATAATTCTGATTGTATAACCTTCTCTTTGTATGATCGATGCATAATTTACAATAAGGACTAGCCTATTGAGCTAAACAAGGTTTAACATTCTTTTGCAGTGGGTACCTGACTTATAAGTTAACTTGCGTTGTTTTATTAACTTGTCTCCATTGTCCACATCTCTTCTCACATTTTAGTTGCTGATCCAGTCTAGTACAGATCCAGTCTGCACTTACATACCAGTGCATTTTTCTTGGAAGATTAATTCTAGTAAATATTATGAGGGAAAAAAGAAAAAATTTCTTTGATCAGTTGAGTTTGGAAAACGCTGAATTCTGTGTCTCCTACTTGGATATTTGTAAGGGACATAAGCATAACTAAAGGCTCTGAGAAGTCCTGCACTTAACAACAACACTGAAGAGTTTTTAACCCAATGTTTCCTGGATGTGTTTGACTATGGGGCACGCTTTCTTTTTCAAAACATAATGCTTTGTTAACATGCCACTGAATTTTGGGAAATGCCAATTTAGACATCCAGCATGATAGTACAAAGTTGAATTTGCCTATGTATTTTTACTGAAATAAATCTAATTACATAAAGTAAGGTTTGTAAGAAATATGTTGCATTTCTGTGTTTTCTTAGGTAGAGTTCATTCCATCTTACCATATCACTTGGGAGGACCTCTTGTCCCCCAGTATAGTTACAAGTTAGTCTTCCTCTCTGCATTCCTGGCTTCTTTCCAAGGAACAGGCCTACATCTCTGGTTCTCCAGACTTTTTGCCTCAACTCAAGTCCATCACCTCAAGGTCAATCTCTTTCTCCTCTGAGGGGGAGGTAAGGAGCAGTCCATGATGAGCTGTTTGTGGTCTCAAACCCATGGGAATTCTTGCTTTCTAAGCTACTCTGCCTCTTCCCTCTTCCCTCAAACCCTCCTTCTATTTATTTTACCATAGACTTTGATGGCTCATTTAATCCAAAGCTGAATTCATTCCCTTTTTCTTTGTGTTCAGAGAGGGCTTAATCCTACAAAGCTCCAAGTTGGTAAGAGAACAGATTTCCATTCCTTCTTTCCAGTTTAGTACAGAGAGAAGGAAAAACAAGTTAAATTTCTATATTAAAAGTGTATGGGGAATTCCTTGGCAGTCCAGTGGTTAGGTCTCCATGCTTCCACTGCGGGGGGCAGGGGTTCGATCCCTGGGCGGGGAACTAAGATCCCACATGCCGCGTGGCAAAAAAAAAAAAAAAAAGAGTCTGAAAATATTTAGACCATCATATAATTGAAAAGGTATTACCTTCATTTATCTTTTGCTTTTACATGAATTTGTCCCGGGCCCTATCTCTCAAGTCATAGCCGTCTCCCCCTTGCCCACTAAGTTCCAGCCAATCAGGCTTTCAATTCACTTTCCATCTCTGGGTCTTTGCTGCGCTAACTGTCCCCTTTTCAGTATCTTTCCTGTTCTTCACAGTGACTGTTTCTTGAAATACAAGTTCTCAGATTAAATGTCAACTCCTTGGAGAAGCCTTCCCTAACTACCAGACCAAAGTGTAAACCTAGACCCTCACTGCATCACCCTATCTTAATTCTCTGCATTGCACCTATTATTATTTGATATTTTATTATTTATCTTTTTGTCTCTCCCCACAAGAATCAAAGTTCCATGAGAGCTGGGACATTATCTATATTGTTCTTCATTGCTTTCCCAGTGCCTAATACAGAGCCAGGAAATAATACAGATGCCCCAGATAATTACTGAATGAATGAATGTTTGCCTTTTCATGTCTATTATTTTCTTGGATTTTTCTTGGCCTTTTCTACTGGAAACTTCAGCCACCCTTTGCAGTCATCCCCTGCACAGTCTCATCCCCTTCTTCCTCCACTCCAACCACTCTCAAGCCATTCCAACCATTCCATATAATAGTCCACCTTCCTTTTTTTTTTTTTTTTTTTTTTTTTTTTTTGCGGTACGCGGGCCTCTCACTGTTGTGGCCTCTCCTGTTGCGGAGCACGGGCTCCGGATGTGCAGGCTCAGCGGCCATGGCTCACGGGCCCAGCCGCTCTGCGGCATGTGGGATCTTCCCGGACCAGGGCCCGAACCTGTGTCCCCTGCATCGGCAGGCAGACCATCAACCACTGCGCCACCAGGGAAGCCCCCGCCTTCCTTTCTTATCTCTAATTTTGTGGTTCCTCTGAGGGTCTCAGTTAATCTTTCATGTCATTTTATATCACACTGCCTTGGCAACTGCATTCTTTCCTAGACTTAAAATTTACTTCTATGGCAAAAACCTTTCTATATAATCTTCTTTGATACAGAAAGTTTAATCCTATTGAACCCACACACCTCAGATGGGATTCAAGCCCAGCCAAAACTCAGGTTGGGAGTTGAACCCACGGGCTGGGAGTTGAACGCATTGTCTTTTTAATTAGAATCACTCACCTGGTATCAGGACTTATTGAAGCTCAGGTTCTTTATGTTGCAGTGCAGAAGGAATTCAGTGAGAGGCAAAGTGATAGGCAAGAAGTAGACTTATTAATATAGGATGCTTGTGAGGGATACAAGCGGGCAGGCCAGGGGACTCTGCCCTGAGAACTAAGTGGGAAATTAGGTTTATTTAGAGAGATACACATTCCATAGACGGAATGCAGTCTGTCTCAGAAAGTGAGAGTGGTCCAGAAATATGGGCTGGTTAGTTTTCATGGGCTGAGTAATTTCATAGGCTAAAGAGTGGGAGGATTATTCCAACTATTTTGGGGAAGGGGATGGGATTTCTGGGAGTTGGGGCACCACCCACTTTTTGGCCTTTTATGGTTGGCCTTGGAACTGTCATGGCACCTGTGGGTTTGTCATTTAGCATATGCTAACATATTACAATGAGCATATAGTGAGGCTCAAGGTCCACTGAAAGTCGAATCTTCCACCATCTTGGGCTTAGTAGGTTCTAACCAGTTTTTGTCATATCCTCAACAACTGTGTCATTCTTTTAAAGGTTGTGCCCTAACCCCCTTCCTTCCTGTCTCACTATTGCTCACTTCTCTGTTTTGCTGTTGCAGTGCTAGCCAAAACTGCCAGCTAATCCTTGTTTTCTTACCATTCAGTGTGTATTGCGTCATTAAGCAGGTGAGGAACATCTTGAGAGCAGGAGCCATGCCATATCCTTCTTTAATTAATTTATTTTTTAATAGCATCCAAGACATTTCTTGAATTTATCATATTTCATCTGTTCAATAAATACATGCATGTTCATAGTTAGACAATGTATACTGAAAGACACAGCATCTGTATTAATTAATGATCTTAGATGAGCCATTTATATTACTTACTCATATTACTAAAATTAGGAAGGAAGTGGAAGGTGGCAAATCTCTGTATGATACCCCTTTCTTGCTTTCATGTCTTTCTTTGGACAGGGCTGCTTCCTATTACGGTTTTCCCCACAATTAAGGCATTTAAATACATACCTTTAAATTATAAAAGTACTATAAGAATACTAAACCAAGTTGAGAAAATAAAGAGATTAAAAAACATAATCCGTGGGTAAATCATCTTCTTAAACATTTTTCCATCTTTTTTTTTTTTTTTTTTTTTGTGATACGCGGGCCTCTCACTGTTGTGGCCTCTCCCGTTGCGGAGAACAGGCTCCGGACACGCAGGCTCAGCGGCCATGGCTCACGGGCCCAGCCGCTCCGCGGCATGTGGGATCTTCCCGGACCGGGGCACAAACCCGTGTCCCCTGCGTCGGCAGGTGGACTCTCAACCACTGCGCCACCAGGGAAGCCCTTTTTCCATCTTTAGAGTTCTGAAATTAGTATGTATTACTTTCCTCTAGGAAAAAAACAATTTTCCTAACATATTTTGCATATAGTATTCTGTTCTGGCCTTTCTTCAGATACAAAAATCATATAAAGTTATTATTACCCTAAGAAGTTCATGTTTGTGGTCATAAATTCAAATAATACCAAATCGTACCAAATAAAAAAATGAAATGATCTTTTCCTATGTAACACATTTATTCCTCTAAACTACAAAGATTTTATTCATGGATTATTTAAAAATAAAAAGAAAACAAATGGAATCCAACAGCAGCAATATATATTTCTCACTAAAATTTTATCTACATGATCATAAAGTTAATTTATGCTTTTTATTAATCAGTCAGAAAAGTAATCCTGTCAGCAAAAGTGGATTATAGCTTTATCACAGAGTTTATAAAAGGAGCCATAGAACCTATAAGCTTTTTTAATGTTTTTAGTGAACATTACCTGGGGGGTAAAAAATGCTATTGTGCAGACAAGTGAATTGCTTCTCATCACAGTTGTTTTCTGTGAATTAAATCACCAACAAAATTTAATCACTAGCCAAAGCCAAAGACTTTTAAAGGATAAAATTCCATTTGTGGTCGAAGATCAAATCTGAGCACACTACTGGCTATTGGTTTCTTTTTTCACATTCAATTTTTGACTCTGACTCTCGGTTTCTTAAACAATAATTAAGTCATTTTGAAAAGGCTGTCACTTTCATATACAAAGATTTAATATCTCCCCAAACTAATATCTAGTGTGTAATGGGCTTATAACTTAGCATTGAGAGTTCAATACTTACGTGTAGAAAAAAATGGGATCCAACATGATTAGATTTTTCACCCATGAAAAAATAGGCAGACTAGCCAAATTATCAGCTTTCATTCCTTTCCTATTCCAGAAACACACACCCCCCTAACTTCATTAGTTACCTAGGGGTGTGTGTGTGTGTGTGTCTGTCTGTCTGTGTGTGTGTGTAAAAAACACCTTTGCTTTTTTGCTAATTGTATCCCCTGGGTTTCCTTATATGGGTCATGCCATAAAATTATCCATTTCAGAGCTAGTCAGGTCAGAATGTCTGAGAGCCATTATATTGTCTATGCAGCCTTCGTCCTTGTGAAATTATGATGTTTTCATCCTTTCTCCTTATACATCAAGGAGAGAACTGTTAAGTATGGATAAATTTACAAATTGTGTTGTACCAGCTACTAAACTCGAGGAATTTATTGCAAGGTATTCCATACTGTCCTGGCCCTAGGTCGGAAGCTGTTTTCAGTAAATTAATTGATGTTACGCAGTGTACCTTGCAGCCAGACGGACAGCATCAGGCTGGAGACTTTGAGAAGTCTAAAACCTTTTCAACACTAGTGATATATAAAGTGTGGCTTTATCACCTGCATACATTGCACTGTGCTGGTAGAAAGGAGAATGGAAGAAAAAGAGAAGATTGGATTACTGGTTAAGGAATGGCTTTTTACTCTTTCCTTCATACGTTTTGTCTCAAAACTTGGAAAGTCTGGCTTTGGGGGATTGTGCCCTTGTTTCTAAATGACACAGCAGAACAGCAAATGCAAAGTTCTCTGTTTAAACAAATCCTAAATATATGTATCTGTTTCTCTGTCATGGATCTTACCAGTTACTGGAATGATTTTACATATCCTTTGAGTTAACAGCAGTACCAAAAAAAAAAAAAAACCTTTGAGACTGCATTTAGAAATTCTTTAGTGTCAACTAGCACAGAGGACGTTTGGTACTTCTTTCATTTCTTGCTGTGATGCGCTGTTACCACAAAGACACAGGCTTAAGCTGTTTCCCTTCAAGTGTGTAAAGGAAAAAATCATTTGAACATTTCATATATTTTAGGAATAGTTTGGATAATAGGGTGAAATTTTTCAAATTTCTACATGTCACTTACTCCTCGTCCTTGCTTTTCCCTCTCTTCAATTTC
This sequence comes from Phocoena phocoena, assembly GCF_963924675.1. Lineage (NCBI taxonomy): Eukaryota > Metazoa > Chordata > Mammalia > Artiodactyla > Phocoenidae > Phocoena > Phocoena phocoena. Next base: position 24,483,233 of record NC_089240.1, read on the forward strand.
ATTCTCCTTTAGTATTTTTTCAGTTAATTGTGAATATTTACAGTAGAATTAGTGATAAAATGGTCCTTTTACTTTTTTCTTCCATTACTACACCTGAGACAAGTGGGGAAACCACACATGATACTGCATGTTTAATTTCTTCTCTTTCCAGCTATCCATTTTATTTATTAAGAGGTGAAGACACTCCCCAAATTTACATCTCCTTGTTTCCTATAGCATTCCTTTGGTTGAAAGTCCACTGTATTTTTAGTCAAAACTTCCTTAGACCAACTATGAGTCAGTCATGTCGACCCTCAGACATCAATCCGCCCTCCTCCCTTTTCCACTACACACAACTATGCAACACACACACACACACACACACACACACACACACACACACACACACCCCAAGCTCATTTCATCTTCAGTGCCTCTTGGTTATGCCCCTTTTCTTCCTACCACCCATTTAATTCCCACCATTAGACCTATTCCCATTTTACTGAACCCTTTCTTGGTACTCACATCAAACTTCAAATCTTTTGCCATCAACTCCGTGAAGCTTTTGTCCATGTGCCCCTGAGTAATCTCTCCCTTACTGAATTTATAGTCCGTAAGATAGCACAAAGTGCTAACCAGTATACTTGCTTTTATTGTTTGTTGAGCTGTTTTGTATGTTGACTCCCCCCCAATTCCTTACACTGTTATAGTTCCCAGTGAATCTAACCGAACAGTTTGTATATAGTTTTTAAATATTGACAGTATTTGCAGATTAATTCATGTATACCTTCTAACCTTTCTTTAGAATAACTGTCACCATGAATGAAGTAAGATTCCTCATCTTGGCTGTGGAGCATGGCACAGTGTTTTAGTTGGGACATAAATAAATGCCCTGATAGAGGATGGGGTCACTGGGAAGTCCTACTTGCAGGTGAGCAAGAAACAGAGTCTCTATAATGTAACTTATTACTTGGATATCTCTGAGGATATTAATGATGAAAAGGAGTGGCCAGAGAAAGACTTTCCCCTTCTCAATTGCCGCACTGTAACTAAGTGACTTCTGGTAGATCAAATAGACTATTTTGGGGATTCCTGCTCATCCATCTCCTCTGTGTTTTCAGAGCTGCTGTAGAGCTGTTAGAACAGTGAACTGATGCTTTTTGACTTGCCAAACAGTGGGAGCTTTCTATTTAAATAGTTATCCCTTAGAAGAGCTATATTAGGGAGCTCAAAGGAAAGGATTTAAGGGCCCACACAGAGTAGAGAGGCAGCAGATCAGCCACCTACTGGGCCCTTGTTCCTTCGAATGCTTCAAACTACATATTTGTAAGGCAGCTGGCCTCTTGCTCACTGAACTGTGTGCTCCTCACCTGCCCTTTTGTGTTTAGCAAACACAGGGGAGGGGCAGTTCTTCACTGCTTTCTAACTTGTCTCTCATTGTTCTAGGTGAGCAATACCACACAGCCAAGTGGGCACAGAGCCAGGGTTACTGCTGGCACCCAGGGGATGTGAGCATAGGAAGAGATCCTTTAGGGGCAAGGAGACCAAATATCCAGATTTAGCACGTGGTCATTTTCTAAGTAACAAATATGTAAAATGTCAGTAGACTAAGAAACCAAAAGAAGTTATCAGAATGTCTGTTTTTCACTAAGCATCTATATAGATGCTTTTATATACCTTTATTAAGAGGATTCATTCAAATTCCAATTAGTCATACTATCAATTGTTCATTTTTATAATAAGGGAATCAACTACTTCAGCTAGAGAAATTGGGATTATTTCCCTAGCTTTTAAGCACGTAAGAACTTTATTATATCCAGAGAATGATTTATGCTCTACTGTTGCTCTTATAATTTATTGTTGTTATAACCATACCATGGAAAACAGACCCATACCAAAGAAGACACAGAAAATATGAGTTAGAGTTAAGAGATTCACCATCCTGCTAGATAAAGGGTTTTTTTTTCTAAATCTCATTGAAACCTGGCATTCAGAAGTAGGCCAGAAAATAGGCCTACCTATCCACTCAGATATCTCTTTTTGTATTATCATTAAACATCTCCTAGGAGACAGCTAGTTCTATTGTGGGCCGACATGGATTATTCTACTTCATTTTGTTTCTTTTTTATTATATGTACACTGTTATGAACTATTTTAAACATAATGAAAAGGTAGAAAAATAAGAGAAAACTCAACACCCAGATTTAAGAGATGTTATGGTTTTGTTTTTTTAGTGAATGGATGTTAGATACTGCTGTAGCCTCTCTTTTCAGCCCCTCTCTTTGCTGCACTGTTTCTAATATGCTTATTACATACAGGGTTTACAATCCTTTCAGAAACTTGTTCCTTCCTTAACTCCAGGACCAGCTCCTGACCTTCTTAGGCAGTCTGCAACACGGCAGCTCAGACCACTACTATAATGGGTGTCAAACTTAATTGCCCCCCTTATCTGATGTCAGTGGTGTGCAAAGACTTTCCCCCTTGGGGAGGATACCTAGGGTTGCCTATTCTAAAGGCCAGTGATTGCTAACATAACAGCTTCAAAGTGTGAAGGAGCCACTTACGTACCATCTGAACCCATACACAACTGTCCTTCAGACCTTAGCCTTTTGTTCTGAGATGCCCTGATGATCATTCATTTTGCACTATACCTTTATTTTTTTTTAAGCACCCTGCCGTTAATACCTTGACTGACTTTTCTCATCTCTTGGCTTATGGATCTACAGAATAATTTAATAAAATGAAGTAAGGTAGACTGATAATAGGCTTAAGACCACACTTCAGACTACCCCTGTAATGGTCGCTATACTGTCCCTCGCCCTGGGATACATCATGATCTCTTAGCTTTGTGTCTTCCCAAATCAAAATACAGAACAAAGGTAAAGAAGTGGAAGTTGGCAGCTATGTGGTTTGGGTATTGAATTGTTCCCACATCAAAAGATTTATGAACTGTGCATTTTAAACAGTTCTCGATTCATGAGTCTCTTTAACTGAATTGAAAAAGCAGGTGGGGAGGGTGAGGCAAATGTTAAGGAGAATGGCCTTGATTGTTCAGTCTAGTGTTAAAGAATTTAACTCAGGTAGCTTTAAGACTTATTATCTTAAATGTTGAAAACCTCAATTTTAAAGGACAAAATGGGAGGTTAGGGAGTAAATCCAAGATGGCAAGGTTACCCAGATCTCCTTCTCTGCTGCTCGCTAATGCAGCTCTTCTGAGGGATAGCAATTTAAATAGAAAGCTCTCACTACTTGGGAAGAAAAAACATTAAGACATTGTTTTAACAGCTTTACAGAATCTGCCATTTCATCCTGAATACAGTCTAAGAAGTGAACAGTAATTTCTGGGGTGGGAATGTGATCCACAGTCAACACCTATGCTCAGCCTGTGCTTTTTACACTTTCAGTTTCCATTTTCCTTAATCAATATTTACCAGGTGACAATCACAGCTTCAGTGGTTTCTGTTTTCTACCAATCTTTCTGTTGCTGGTACTTCAGACTTTCAGTCATTTCCCTGCCTCATAATTACTATACTAACTTTTTAATTTATGAATAGCCACATCAATTGTCCCTAATTTCTAGGATCAGTTGCATTTGGAAAATTGGGATTTGTTATTGAATTTTGGCATTAAAAAAATCCTACAGCATTACCTTACTTTACTGGATTATGTCTTTTTTTTTTTTAAATAAATAAATTTATTTATTTATTTATTTATTTTTGGCTGTGTTGGGTCTTCGTTGCTGCGCGTGGACTTTCTCTAGTTGAGGCGAGCGGGGGCTACTCTTCGTTGCGGTGCGCGGGCTTCTTGTTGCTATGGCTTCTCTCGTTGCGGAGCACAGGCTCTGTGTGAGGGCTTCAGTAGTTGTAGCACGTGGGCTCAGTAGTTGTGGCTTGTGGGCCGTAGAATACAGGCTCAGTAGCTGTGGCACACGGGCTTATTTGCTCTGCGGCATGTGGGATCTTCCCAGACCAGGGCTCAAACCCGTGTCCCCTGCATTGGCAGGCAGATTCTTAACCACTGCACCAGGGGAGTCCTTGTGTCGTTTTTCTGTTGCCTATTTTAAGTGACACTCCTTCAGAAAATTGTCATTTATAGGTTATCTACTGCTGTGTAACAAACTATCACAAAATATAGTGGATAAAACAATAGGCTCACTAGTCTGGGCAGTTCTTCTGGTTTGGGAGGCTAAACTGATCTCTCTGGGGCTTGCCTATGTGTCTGTGATCAGTTACAGGTTGTCTGGGGGGCTGGCTGACCTGGGATGATTTCACTCACGTGTCTAGGAGTTGGCTGGCTGTTGGCTGGGTCAGGTGTCTCATAATCCAGCAGGCTAGCCTGAGTTTGTTTTCCTGATGGTCACCAGGTTCTGAGAAAGAGCAGAAATGAGCATGCAAGATCTCTTGAGGCCTAGGCTCAGAACTGGCATGTTGTGACTTCTCTTGCAATATACTGGCCAAAATAAGTCACAAGGCCAGTCCAGATTCAAGGGGAAGGGGAATGGACTCTGCCTCTTTAGTGAGAAGAATTGCAAAATCACATTGCAAAGGGTGTGTTTACAGGGAAGGGTGAAAAATTATGGTATTTTTGCCATCTACCACATGTCCTCCTATGATATAGCTGTCTCAAGTAATTTTCTTTCTGAGAATAGCTGTTTTGATATACAGGGAATATTGATGCATCATACTAATGAAGAAAACTGCACCCCAGAAAGGATTATTTAAGCATCATAGGTGTTCATGAGAAAAAGAAACGCTGAAGCTTTAAGTAGATGAACCTTTAAGTTCTTAAGTGAAGCATTTTTACTCTTCCAAGAATCAACCATAGTATTGTTTTCATCAGATTAAAGCAATTTCAAGTCAAATGCGTGAAATTTCACTAAAAATGTGATGCTTTTGCTTATTCTGCATCACATGTGGACAAAATAAATACCTTGATACGAAGTGCAGATCATACCCAGCCCTCTGAATTCATAGCTATGCAAACAGATCTCTCTGGTTGATGTTTTATTTTTTATAAACTTTAATTAAGTTGACCTTTAGCCTTGTATTATCTGGTCTAAAAAACCTTTAACCTTTCCTTTTCACTTTTATTTTCTAACTCATTAAAGATTTTTGGAGGTAATTGGAAGATAACTCTGTTGCTGGTACCATTTCATCATAGAATATATATGCAAAATAAATGTGGATATTAAATAATACTTATTCTCATTTTGCAAAATCAAAATACTTTACATGAGATTACTAAATAGCAAGCACATTATATTTGAGAGAAGACAATATTGCCAATGAGACATAATTCTTTCTTAACACAAATTTAGTGAGTATATGCCATAAGCCCAGGGCTTATTATAACCCGACACAGCACACTGAATAGGAGAGTAGCGGATTTAATACTGTAGATAAGGGAAATGTATGCAAAGAGAATGTGCCCTTGTTTTTTGACTTTGCTGTAGAAGTAGGGAAACATAAAGTTTGTGACTTTAAGGGTCTTTAGGGATTTCCTAGTCTAGCCCTGCCTGAAACCTCCAGTGATGGGAAGCTCACTGTATCTAAAGAAGCCAAATCCGTTTCTAAGTGGCTTATTGAGCTGTCATGCCATGAGGTGTTTGAGCAAAAGCTGATTGACTATGGGAGATCTTACTGTGTGCCACTGTTCTGATCTTCATGAAAGATATGGTATATTAAAGAGATGGGCATGTCAATAATCACAACAAAATATGATGAGTGCTAAAATATAATGCACACATACCTTGGAGACACGGAGTATATTTATTATTCAGTTTAATGGCCATAACTTGGTGATTGTCTACATAGCTGGAATAGTGGAGGTGGAGAAGCTGAAGATGGTACTTGCTCTCAATTGAAATTGGGAATATCTAATCATCAGAGTAACTGGGCACATGCCAGAACACTGTACATCAGCAGTTTTCCAAGACTAAATCCACATCCATTTTCTGAGATCAAATTCCATCCCTGGCCCATTTTGGAAATACCACCTGGACCTCAATGAGCGACTGCCAAGAAACCCTTTAACGATAGGCATGGATGGCAAAGAGAGGCTTTAATTTGGCCACAGTGCTTCCTCTGCAGTCATCTTATCCAACTTGTGGCAGGTCTGAACAGCATGGCTAAGTATTATTTTAATATTACACATAAACTTTATTCTCCTCCTCAGCAAATTGCCTCCTAAATGTTTTCAGTTATCTGATGTGTTAAAAATAGACAAAACTTAGTTTGTTACTTCTACAGAAATTACTATCACAGGAGGGAGTCATACCAAGGAAGTTTTAAAAACAATGACAGCAATACTAGAAACTGGAGGGAAAATAGACAGAAAAAATAGATTTCCAGGCACACTTTTCTATCTTCCTTTTCATTACTGATTTGCAGTCAGTGATAGTCCTGCTTTTTTATTTCATTTATCCTCCTCCTCTCGCTAATCTTGGTTTTATTTTTATTTCAGTTTTCCCTAGCTTTCTCCTCAGATAGTATCTATTTCCTTCTCCCAAGCCTCAATCCACTGCACTCTCTTTATCATTCTCTTACTGGTGTAGTTTTCACAATGGTCCAATCAGTACACTTCTGATCAGTTTCTTCCTGGGGCTTATTTGATCATCTTCAGCAAGAAGATAATTGTCTGTCCTTAGAGACAGGGTAAATAAAAGGGCAAAGCAGGCTGTGCACACATGCAAGCCTTTGCTTTATCTCTCCCTAGACTTCCAGATACACTTGTGTGCACTAGCTCTGCCTCCAACCCCTGCAGGCCACCCTGGTTGCCCTTCCTCAGAGTCACCCTGCGCTGGTTTGCAAACTGGACCCTGTATAAGGAGAGACCGAAGGGGTATGCAGCCACTCCAGATTGGTAGGTGGCAGGTTTAAATAGCAAGGAAACTTACCCACGAGGCATGTCTTGGGCACCACAAGACGAGTAGATCTCCTCACCCACCCGTCAGAATCTTAAATGTCTATATAGAGGCCTCAATGGGATTCAGTCTCATATACTGTTCAGTTGGTCTCAACAAAACATTGCTCTTTCAAGGCTACGTCCTTGAAATGGCTCCCACTGTGAGAACGGTGGGTGGAACATGCATTCCTAGGATAGAGGAGAGGGTGAGGGGTCTCTGATTGCCGGGGTTCGGCTTGTGGGTCAACTGACGATCACATTCTCTTGATGACCTCCTCGAACACCCTGCTCCTAATTTATTCCTCTTTTCTCACTCTTCATCCTTTCCCAATTCAGGTTTCCCATTCTTCTACTACAGCTAATCTGTTCTAGGAATTTTAAGGGAGATAAAAATAATTCCCGATTGAAAGAATTCATTCTAGGCCAGAGTGAATGACATCAGATCTATGGGAGGTGTTTTACTGAATGATTCACTAAATGTAAAGAAGTTCTTAATGGAACTATACATGGAAATATTATGTGGAGGCTTAGGTGCTTCTATGAATGAACTTACAAATGTTTATTAAATGTCCACTTTCTGCTAATGGCAAGGAAGCCAAACATATTCCTTCTTTTCATGGAGCTTACCACCGAATGGGCAAGATAGGTAGTCCCTTAGCCTGGATTGCCCTATAAGTAGGGCTGAGACAAGGGTTTAGATGCAGGTTTATTTTGGGAGCAGAAACCCAAGGATCAGGAATAGCGGAAAGAAGAGTGTGTCATTGGGCTGGACTCAATCCTACCAAAGCCTCCTGAGAAGCCATATGGAATGTACCTCAGACTTGCTGCCTTGGACATCCAGCTGGCTGGCTCCATCCTCCATGGGTCTCAGGCTGCTTCACATGTTGTTCCCTCCCTTGTGACTCCACTTTTTGGAATGGGTCAGCTGGTTCCTGAAATCATCCCACTAAGTGGTAGTAGAGAAAGCAATAATAGATAAATAGTGCATCTGAGGACAGGTGCTTGCAGGCCACATCTGCACACAGCTGGTTGCTGTATCAACAGGTAGAGTAAAAAGGTGAGCTGAAAAGATACAAAAAGGGCTCAGGCAGTGTCTGGTACAGAGAGTAGTAAACTAAAACAAAGAAATATACAATTGCAAACTGTGATACGTGCTGTAGGGTAAATGGTGCCGCAAGAGCGTATGCACAATGCACTCCAAAATAGTGCCGCAGACCATGGGGTGAAAAAACTCCTTCAAACTGTCATGGTTCCCTGATACGACCAAATATTTTAGTGCTACTAAAGCAAAAGATGCTGAAGATTAAAGCCAATTTTTCATTTTATTATTTAACTATCCTACTCTTGATAGACAGTGAATCTGTAAAATCTTTAAGGTTTTTGCCAAAGTAATTTTCCAAAAATAAGGAATTTGTCTCCCCCCAAATTTTTTTTCAGAAACAGTGTTATGACACTGTTTCAGACAAGGGGCTTCTGACTGTCTTAGGCCTCCCCAAACTACTATACTGGAGGCCACATTGGGAGGCCTAGGTACTCATGGGTTTGTTTAAAGTAAGTGGCAAGATTCATAGCAGCACTATTACAATAACCAAGGCATGGAAGCAACCTAAACAACAGAGGAATGGATAATGTAGATGTGGTACGTATACACAATGGAATATTACTTAGCCATAAAAAAGAATGAAATAATGCCATTTGCAGCAACACGGATGGACCTAGAGATTATCATGCTAAGTGAAGTAAGTCAGACAGAAGGACAAATATCATATGATGTCACTTATATGTGGAATCTAAAAAGTGATACAAATGAACTTATTTACAAAACAGAAAAAGACTCACAGACATAGAAAAAAGACTTACGGTTACCAAAGAGGATAGCAGAGTGGGGGATAAATTAGGAATTTAGGATTAATGGATACACACTACTGTATATAAAATAGGTAAACAATAAAGACCTACTATATAGCACAGGGAACTATCTTGTAATAACCTATAATGGAAAGGAATCTGAAAAAGAATACATATATGTATTATATATATATATGTATGTATAACTGAATCACTTTGCTGTACACTTGAAACTAACACAACATAGTAAATTAACTGTATGTCAATTAAAAAACTAAGTGGCAAGAGAGGTAGTGTAGGGACTTCCCTGGTGGCGCAGTGGTTAAGAATCTGCCTGCCAGTACAGGGGACACGAGTTCGAGCCCTGGTCTGGGAAGATCCCACATGCTGCGGAGCAGCTAAGCCCGTGCGGCACAACTACTGAACCTGCTCTCTGGAGCCCGTGAGCCACAGCTACTGAGCCCATGTGCCACAACTACTGAAACCCGTGCACCTAGAGCCCGTGCACCTAGAGCCCATGCTCTGCAGCAAGAGAAGCCACCACAATGAGAAGCCCACACACCACAATGCAGCCAAAAATAAATAAAAATTAATTAATTAATTTTAAAAGAAAGAGAGAGGCAGTATAGGTTAGAGGTCAAGAGCATGTGCTGGAAGGACTCATTTAATACAGGCAGACCTCAGAGATATTGCGAGTTCAGTTCCAGACCACTGCAATAAAGTGAATATCGCAATAAAGTGAGTCCCACAAAGTTTTTGGTTTCTCAGTGCATATAAAATTATGTTTACACTATACCACAGTTTATTAAGTGTTCAATAGCATTATATCTAAAAAAATGTACATACCTTAATTAAAAAATACTTCATCCTTTCTCAAGTAATTTTATTTACCTTTTAATGACTATTTTTGTTCCCAGTTGTTAAATTCTCTTTATTGTATTCTGGCCTTGCTACCTACTTTTTCTCCAGATATTTTCAAATGATTGCTGGGAAACAATTCTCCATGTGCCTTGACCTTTCTGCATTTCTTGTGAGAAGAGGCACTGACTGCCTTTTTTCTGAACTATCTTCTCTGGATTATCTTGGAAGATAGAAACAGTTTCTCTCTTTAGAGCCAAGGGCAAACATGCTTATTGCTCACTATCAAAGATTTAAGTTCCCTAAGATCAAAGTTCCCTTCCTATCTCGTACCCCATTTCATGTGCAGGTATCATCTGGCCCTCTTCATGTCAGTAGTAATTAGGGCTCAGGGAACTGGCACAACATGTGCTAATGCTTTTGCTGTGATAAGAAATCATTCTTTATTTGTGACCCGGGAGCCTTGTGTCTTGTCAACATCCATGAAACTGTGGCAGGCTAAATTGTTAGCTTGCAAATAGGGTAAAATCTCAGTTCCTTCACAGTTTTTGACAACGATTTTTCATACATGTTTATTATACATTTACATGGATTAGAATTTACAGCTAATCTTCCAGACTACTTTTATTCCGTAGCCATTTTGTCATTTGTGTGTGTGTGTGTGTGTGTGTGTGTGTGTGTGTGTGTGTGTAGCTTAGCAGGCATCGCCATCCACTGATATTTTGTCTCGAATTATAATTATTCTTGTTTTTCATATCACACGGGCAAATTTCCCTCTCAGGTACAGTATTTTCTTGGTGATTTTCTACAAGGACCTTTTTTTTTATTCTCTTCTCATTGTCAGATCTCATTATAAGGTTTAGGAGATCCATTAAAAAATTATTTTTAGTATATTCATCTAATCTAATCAGTGTATCCATATTCTTCCCCTTAGCTCCAAAAGCATCAGCATGGCCATTCTTACCCACAAAATGATGCTCACCGACTGATGTTTAAATGTGCCATTCTTTTCCTACTTGGAATGTTATCTCTTTCTTCCATCCATATATTATCTTTATTTCTTTCAAAACTTACTTTTTCTTCAAAGACTGTTGTGAGTAATCCAAAATTACTTTAGTCATAACACATTTATATAGTTTGTTAATTCAGTTACTAATATTTATTGAGCGCCTACTGTAAATTCCAGGCATGCTGAGCAATCAGCACAGGTAACATAATGAAAGTTGATATTTTCTAAATTAACATGTACTCAAGTAGATACATGTATATTTGGATTTGGAGATATGTCACATTTTAATTTTTTCACATTGCCTCCCTGATTGCATTGTAAATTCTTCCAAGGCAGGTCACTGTGTTTTTTTATTTCTCAATGAATAACAGTTTAAGCACATAAGGGCTTTTCTTTGTCTTCAAGCAAAAAAACAGGGCAGTAGTGTGATGATTCCATCAGGGACTTAGGAACCATCCTGTTTTCTGTTCCATCATGGTTAGTGTGTGGCTTTCATCCTCATGATTGTAAGTGGCCTAATCCACCTCTGGGTATTGTGGCCATTTTCAAGGCAGGACAAAGTTAGTCAAACAGTCTGATCCTCAGATTCTTCCTTTGTAAAGTGGAACTCCTTTCCTTAAGAGTGTGAGTGTGAAGATTGAAAGGTACGTAAAACATTTTAGCATATTGCCTGGCATGGAACCAGTGCTCACTATGTATTAATTTCCCTCCCATTCTTCCCATGGGAGCAGTGAGTGATTCAGAGTTTGTAATTTAGTTGAGAAGAAATTTCAGAATTGTCTAAAATGCAGTATTGCTTTTATATTCATTCATTAGTCCCTTTATTATCACTGAGTATGTTATTTGCATTACATAGTTTAGCCACGGTGTACATAATTTGAATTTAACTAGGAACAATATCCCTCTCACCAAAGTTGCTTCCAACTCAATTACCCGACTGTCAGCTAGGCTGGAAGCAGTGGCATTTCTAGTAATTTTAAACTTGAAAGGAGGTAACCCCCTTAACCCTATGCTAATTTCCAAACAATCACATCAACAATTGAATTGACTCCGGGTTGATCAGTCACATTTATTCCTAAAGACAAAATAAAAGTGTCTATGAGAGGACAGGCCCACCTTCAGTTCTCTGTCTTAGCTTGGATACCCTCAGAAGCACACCTTGAGCCAAGGATTCTAGTGCAAGTGATTGAGGAAGGACTCCCAGAACTAGAAGCGAGGGATCGGGAAAGGAAAAGAGGAAAGGGGATGAAGCCCAGCAAGGGTTTAATTTCAAGTGAAGCCCCAGGCTCAGCTTGATCCTATGATGAACCCTGGAGCATACATTTTACTTCCAAGTTTGTCCTGTCTCAAGGTATAGGAATCATCCTTTTATAATCCAGGACCAGTCAGTCTTGGACTACAGGCTGCTGCAAGGAACATAAACGCTCAGGAACTTCCGGTTCTACCTTAGGGTAAGACAGCTCCAGTACTCAAGCTCACTTCTTACAAGAAGTTGCAGTTGTTTCGCCTCATCACACAACACAGAGCAAGTGTGGGATGGAGACGGAGGGGATCAGGGCAGATCACCAATTGTGTTCAATACACACTTCATGACTTCTTGTGGTTTGTGAATGAGGATCATACAAGGGCCATCAGAGCATTATTAGTTCCCAATAATGCTGGTTATTTTAGTAAGTGGACAGTGCCCAAATATTGTAGGACTTACCTGAATTGAATGTTGCACGGTATGAATAGGCCATTTCATTGTACCTTAAGGGTTTTCAATAACAATGCAAATATATCAACAATGAGTGTTGTTTTACTAGACAGTATTTATTAAACATATGTAGGATGTGCGAAGCTATGTGCTAGGTGGTTTATTTAGCGTATTATCTTATCAAACATCACAAGCCTCATTTTAGTTATGAGGAAACTGAGCCTCAGAAAATTTAAAAATTCTGTAGCTAGTAAGTGGCTAAACTAGAACAGGACTCATGGTGTAAATCCAAAACCCTTCCTCCTTCCAACGAGCTAAATTTTGCCCTTTGACCGCCATAATGGACCCTGTGAGATGGTAGGAAGCCACCAGTGTTGGTTATCTGCTGCTGCATGACAGATTATTCTCAAACTGAAAAGAACAAGCATTTATCATCCTTACAGTTTCTGTGGGTCAGGGATTCAGGAACAGTTTATCTGGGTAGTTCTGGCTTTGCTGTCTCTCACGAGGCTGCCATCAAGATGTTGGCTATGGCTTCAGTCACCTGAGGCTTGACTGGAAATGGAGGAGGATCTACTACTAAAGGGGCTCACTCACAATCATTGGCAAGTTTGTGCTGGCTCTTGGCAGGAAACCTCAATTTCTTGAGGACATGGACCTCACATGGACCTCCTCATAGGACTGCTTGAGTGTTCTCACATAATGGTAGTTGGTTTCTCCCAGATTGAGTGCTTCAAGACAGGGAAAGTAGGAAGTTGCAACCTCTTCTGTGACTTAGCCTTGGAAGTCACATAACATCATGTTCACCACATCCTGTTGATTACAAGATCAACCCTATTCAATGTGTGAGAAAACAACACAAGGGCATGAATACCAGGAAGTGAGGATCATTGGGGACCATCTTGGAGACTGTTGACCACACTGCCATTCCTTTCTTCTTTAACCTTAGTGTGACACTCCTGCTATCTCCCTTACAGATTTGCTAAGCACTTTGTTGCACCCACCCAATTAATTAAAAGTAGCTAAGTTAAAAAAAAATTTAAGCACAGTAGTAAGAAATGTAGATATTACTGAATATTTAGAAAAGAGATCAAGAAGAGGATTTATATCCCACTCCAGTCAATAGAAACAAAATTAAATTTTCTTTTAGATCTGACCTTTTTCCTTTCCCAATGTCCCACTTTTCAGTTGCCAGCTATCTTATTTCTCTTTTCTAAAAAAAATTTATTTATTTATTATTTTTTGCTACATTAGGTCTTCGTTGCTGTGCACGGGCTTTCTCTAGTTGTGGCGAGCGGGGGCTACTCTTCGTTGCAGTGCGCGGGCTTCTCATTACGGTGGCTTCTTTTGCGTGGAGTACGGGCTCTAGGTGTGCAGGCTTCAGTAGTTGCAGCACGCGGACTCAGTAGATGTAGCTCTCTGGCTCTAGAGCACAGGCTCAGTAGTTGTGGTGCATGGGCTTAGTTGCTCCGCGGCATGTGGGATCTTCCTCGACCAGGGCTCGAACCCATGTCCCCTGCATTGGCAGGCAGATTCTTAACCACTGCTCCACCAGGGAAGCCCCCTTATTTCTCTTTATCTCTTTCCCACATAGCCTCCAAAATCTCCTCTATTGTGCCAGATAATTCAGCTCTGGTTCTGAGCTTACTAACACATTCTTGGCAAAACAAAATCCTTGGCAGTCATTCTCTCTTTCTTTAGGATGTAGGTCTCTCTGCCCTATCATGGAAAATAGAGGTCAAAGTGGCTTATTGCTGTTTACTCAACAAAAAGGCCCGTTTCCTGGGGTGGAAGGAGAGAGGCAAATATGTTCTCTTGTCCAGAAAATAGGGGTATTTTCCCCTAAATATTTTATATGTGTTTTGCTCTTACAGCTTCCAGATCCAGGGAGGATGGTGATCCTTGAGCCTCTTGCTGATTAGTAGCTATACCTATTCGAAGTTACAGCTCTCAAGCTTTTGCCATTGAGTTTGTTGCATCCCTTCTTGTCTTGTCACTGAGTTCTCAACCACTTAGCCAGCATCTTACCTTATTTAGAAATATTCTCATGGCCTCTGTTTTTCAGTTCACCTGATTCCAGAAGGGAGAGGACATCTTTGCCCCTGAAGAACACAGGCAGTTATAAGTAGATGCCACTCAAGGCTCTAGCCTTGTTGTGCTCATTGATGTACACCCTGGCCAGTGCCCTGCGCTGGGCAGAGACGGTTCCCAGGTCTGTTAATTGACTCTAATTGACTGAGGTTCCCTGGATGAGAGTAGCAATGAGAATAGTGGCTGGTCTGTCTGCAGAATCTGTACTAGTGAGCTCGACTCTGACGCTCATCTCAATTTTCTTAAACTGAAAAAACTTTTGGCAAAGTCCATAGGAGACCATCGTTGAAGTCTTGCTAAGTGCAAGCTATAATATTAGTTTGTGGGCATTAAAAAAAAAAAACAATGATGTCTTTGCCCTATAACTGCTCACATTTTTTATTTGAAGAAGACCAATGAGTTATGACTATAGAATGTTGATACTGCTGGTTTTAAAGGGATAGGTTTAATAAAGTATATTTTATGCTGTATTTTCATACAAATCTCTAAAATATGAGATACATGGGTTACGTAGTAAGTAAAGGCTGGAACAAAGGCTCAGACAAAGGCTATTATGAGCTGAGAAGAATGGCAAGGAATTTGGTTTTGAGGGTAGTGTAATCTCTTTGGGGAAAAATTATGAGTAAAAAGGGGAGGTAGATATGGGAGGATCTATTCAGAGGGGATTGCAGAGAAAAATCTGAATGTAATAGAGGGAGAGTAGTGAGAGGGAAGGCTGGAAATGGAGATTCCTTTGGATTGTGGAGGGCCTTAAGCTGCAGGTCAAACTTTGGATTTGATGCTACAGACAGTGAGGAGCCATTGTTGAGTCCAAGGACATATAATGAAAATAGCGCTTTTGGGAAAATGAACCCAGCCACCATGTCTATGATAGGTTATGGCAAAGAGAAACTGGACGCAGAAAGAGTGAGTTAGAGAAATCTCAGAAATTTGGAAATGAGAGAGAAGAGTTGAGCCCATGAATATTCCAATGCAAATTAATGTTCTGTTTTTCCTTTGCAGTTCTTAAATCTAGGTTTTGTGCAAGATGCTTTGAAAATATGATGATGATATTGATTTGTAGAATCACTGATTCCTCTTCTCCCTCACTGGTGTTTGTAAGGCACATTTTGAACATTTCACCAACTATATGTTTTTGTAAGGCTGTCAAACATTGAAGCTCTTAATGGCCTGGGTGAATGCATATAACCTGAGTGTGTATTGTGCTTGAAATTATTATAAAAATGATTTTTAAAAAAATTCACTGAGACAAACCAATTAGATAAACAAGTACGAAGAAGGATCCTAACTAATATGACGTTATGGTTTAATTAATTTCAGATGATAGCACAATCACAGGATGATACTTATCCTTCCTAAAATAATTCCAGTTGTAGATCTGTTCAACTCAGTGCTGTATCTTTTACCTCTCTAGAGAGCAGAGCAATCTGAATATACATGTACTTGCTGAAAGCGATAAACTGGTGATTTTTCTCCTCTGTGGGACAGAAACGAGTCAGATGGATATAAAGAGAAATTCCTACAAGTAATGCTTTCAGGGCACTTCTTAGTAGTAATTTCAATTTTGTCTCTAGCACTATATATATTCCCAATTGTTATTCCTTTCATTCTATAATTTTTATTTTCGGATCTCTCCATTGCGTATCCCAAAGATAACATTTGCTCAAACATAAAAATAACATTTAGCTACCTTTGCATGGCCCTTGCGAATTTATCTCTTACTTCTTGTTTCACTTCGTTCCCCAGTAGCCTTGAAAAACACCCAAGTTATCTGAATTCTAAACCGAAAGACTGTGATACCTCCACAGTAGCGTAATTCCAAACGCCTATTTGATAGCGCCAATTGATGGCTAATAGGCTTTTCAAATTTAACATACCTAAAAAGGAATTCTTGTTTATCCCTCCACTCTCAGACTTGATCTCCCTCCAGCTTCTCCACTTAGTTACTGAGTACCCATTACATGGGTACTCAGGTGAAATTTAACATAAATAATACTAAATAAAAACCTAGATATCCCTTTTTATTCTTCTCATTCCCTAAACTTCTACATCCTCTAAGTCTTCAGGAAGTTCTAACTGCAACCAAGTTTAATCACTTCTCTCCTTTTCTGCAGCCCCCCACCTCAGTTTATCCCCGTCTCTCTAGCACTGCTGAAGAGGAGTCTCCTCACTGATCTCTGTTCTCTCGTCTGCTGTTTGGTGTGTCAACTGCCGATTCCCCAAAAGAACCCCAGAAAAATCTGTCAATCATGCAAATTAAAAATGTTGGGCTTGTTACAGGAAGGGAGAACATAACTCGACAGAGTCTTAGTAGGAGCTCAAAGTCGGGCAATTAGGGTAGGGTACTTACTGTATTTTAGGGCTTGGCCTAGGTGATTTTTAAGGTGGGTCTTGCTGGGCTGAGACTGGTTGAGATTGGACAGTTTATGACATAGTGGTTTGGGGCTGGTGGGTACCATAAGAAAAGGGTCTTGAAGTGAATCTTGAGAAGTATGTTGCTGAGTTAGTTCCCAGTCATCTTTTAGGAACAGGTGTTTCTTAGCTCAAGCATCTAGGTTATTTTTGCTTGGAATCAGTACTGTTTAATATAGAGGCAGAAAGTATGCCTGGTTCTAATTTCACAGGGAGGAAGAATTATGTTTCATAAGTATTTAAACTTAAAACAGCTTCTCATATCCATGCTTATAATCCTTGGAAAGCCTCCTGCTGTAATCAGAGCAAACTCCAAACTCAGATTAGAAGATCACAGATAAGCTGTTCCTTGCCTTCCCCCTGACTTCAGTTCATACCTCTCTCCCCCTTACTCTCCATTCCAGTCCCACTGGCCTTTCTCCTCTTTGGGTAAAGCCCAGCTTGTTCCTGCACTTCCTGGTTTCCTCTGCCTGGAATGAGTCTCTTTCCTTTCTCAGCATTCATGTCTCCGTCAAATATCGTCTCCTCACAGAAGATTTCCTAGTCTACTCATTTATATCTGCTCACTACTTCAACATCATTTCAGAGTTCATGGCAATCAATCCTATACAAAATTATGACCTTGACAGTTAGATAGCCTGGGATCAAATCTTTTTTTTTTTTTTACATCTCTATTGGAGTATAATTGCTTTACAATGGTGTGTTAGTTTCTGCTTCATAACAAAGTGAATCAGTTATACATATACATATGTTCCCATATCTCTATGGGTTCAAATCTTTGCTCTGCTCTTTACTAGCTATAGAACCTTGGGCATGTCACTTTGACTACCTGTGCCTTAAGTTCCCCATCCGTAAGAAAGGAAGGCAATGATATTTACACTTTACTTACTAGATCGCTTGTTTATTATAAAAGGATATAACTGAGAAAGAGATGCATAGGGCAGTGTATGGGGAAAGGGCACGGAGCTTCCCTGTTCTCTCCAGGCACGCCACTCTCCTCGAATCTCCACGTGTTCACCAAGCCAGAAGCTCTCTGAACCCAGTCCTTTTGGATTTTTATGGAGGCTTCATTACAGAGGCCGGATTGATTAAATCATTGGCCATTGGAGACTGATTCAACCACCAGCCCTTCTCCTCTCCCTGGAGGTTAGGGGTTGGACTGAAATTTCCAACCCTCTAATTACAGGGTTGTTTCCCCAGGCATCCAGCCATTAACAACAAAAGTCACCCATTAACAACAAAAGACACCTTTGGGGCTTTCATCACCTTAGGGATTTCCAAGGGTTTTAGGAGCTGCAAGCCAGGAACTGTGGAGGAAGACCATTAACAAAAGTCACCCATTAACAACAAAAGACACCTTTGGGGCTTTCATCACCTTAGGGATTTCCAAGGGTTTTAGGAGCTGCAAGCCAGGAACTGTGGAGGAAGACCAAATATATATGAGAAATATTTATTTGTTATCTGAATGACCAGGTGTATATTTTTTACAAATCACAATATTGAAAGTTCCCAGCATGTAAAACACATAGAACAGTGCCTGGCATATAGTAAGAGCTTTAAAAAGGTGAGTTTTATCATCCATTTATTATCTTCATGTATGATAAACCACGGGGTAGGTATTTGTATGAATCTCTGGGTCCTAGAACGGTGCCTGACACAAAGTAGGTACTCAATAAATCATGGTGGAATGGATGATTTTATTTATTTGCCTGTTAATTATGTCTCCCTAACTATGATACAAACTCCACGAGAGCAGAAAACATGTCTATCTAGTTCACCACAGTATTGCAAGGGCCTGGAGCAGTACCTGACACACAGTAAGCACTCAACTTATATATGTTGACTAAATTAATAAATTTTTGAATATGACAAAACTACCTTGAGTGTAAAACTAGCTCCCAGTTTCTTTCACCTCCACTGAAAGATGGAGGTCCAAAGAAAGAACACAAAACAGAACAAAGGAAGAATAAAATCAGTTCCATTTTAATATACATCGGGGAAATGCCGGTTAAATAGCATTAAACAGGATTATTTCCTGTGAGACTTCTCATATCCTTTAATCTGCTAATGTGCATTGTGATTACTAATAGGGGAATAGTATACACTCGTTTAATCAAGAAAACTTTTTTTTCCCTTTTTGTTCTGGGAACACTATTTTGCATATCTGGAAACATGACATTACTATTATTTGGGATGTATTCTGGGAAATGTTGTACTAAGCAGTTTTATCCCCAAAGTCGGGGATGCCATCATTGGAAGAAGAATGGGACCTGCTGGTGGTGATCTGATATTGAGTCACTTCAGGATAATGGGAGAAGCATAGATGGAGGCAGTACCCTTTTTTTTTTTTTTTTTTTTTTTGCGGTACGCGGGCCGCTCACCGTTGTGGCCTCTCCCGTTGCGGAGCACAGCCTCCGGACGCGCAGGCTCAGCGACCATGGCTCACGGGCCCAGCCGCTCCGCGGCACGTGGGATCCTCCCGGACCGGGGCACGAACCCGCGTCCCCTGCATCGGCAGGCGGACTCTCAACCACTGCACCACCAGGGAAGCCCGGCAGTACCATTTTGATAAGGATAGGGCTCCTCCAGATCCTGTACATAAGCACCCCGTTTGTTACCAGAAAGCACTTAGACAAGAGGGAGAATCTGATTTAATGTCTCCCTAGTTGGTGAACACCCTCCAATCTCAATCAGGAACCCATCTTGCGTCTTGGACATGTAGCACCATTGAGAGAAGGGTTTTCTACTAGATAACCAAGCATTTTCTTCTTTTATTTGGCCATCACACATAACGTCAACTTGGATTTTACCCCTAAAAAGTTGTGCTGTTGGGTTGTTGGGAAGCTAAAACTAGGACACCAGAAGGAGGTCATGTTCTGGCACTTGTTCGCTTAAAACTACTTGCATGCTTTAGGAGAGTTATTTCATCTTTGCTTGCCTCAGATTCTTCAAGAGGAATTTGAGTGGCTTGAATGAAAGTCATGGATTCTGCATTACGCTCTGAGGAACTTTAGTCTTCACCTCTGGGGCAAAGCAGGGAGCTATAGGTAGGCCTTTTTTTCTTTTTTCAATTGTACAAATCATAAGTTTTCAATATTTACATAGAAAAACATTTCTGAAATTTGAAACAAAATGTGAGGGCAGTAAAACAATGATGACCTCCCATTGAATACAGGGAGGGGCAAATAGCCTAGGTTAGTGCCCTGAAGTTAATGTAATCCTGCTCTTTTTTGCTCTGTCTGTATATTATCATTTGAAGAGAGAAATCTCCTACTGAAGGGTAGTTTGAAAACCAGTGGACTAAAAAAATCAAGTTCTCTGCCTGTTTTTGTGTGGCTTGCAAGCTAAGAATGGTTTTAACATTTTTAATGGTTAAAAAAAATAAAGAGTATTTCATATTATTATTTTGTATAAAATATACGAGATTCCAGTTTCAGCATCGATAAATAAATTGTAATTGGAACACAGCCACCCCCATTCATTTACATATTGTCTGTGGCTGTTTTTGCGCTTCAACAGCAGAGCTGAGTACAGTTAAGTCCCCTGCATATGAACCTTCAAGTTGTGAACTTTCAAAGATGCGAACGTGCGTTCCATCATGTCAGGGGTGAGTGAAATTGCAGCTTGCCCTCCGTCTCTTATTGCTGACGATCCTTCAGCTCTACCGTCTCCCACCTCCTCTCCCTCCTCCAGTCAGTAACTCTTCTTGCCTGTTCACTCGATGCCAGCCCCTGTATGCCAGCTGTGGTACTGTACTACTGTACTTTTCAAGGTACTGTGCTGTAAGACTAAAAAGGTTTCTGTATTTTTTGTGTTTGTTTTTTAATGTATAATTTGTGTGAAAAGTATTATAAACCTATTACAGTACAGTACTGTATAGCCGATTGTGCTAGTTGGGTACCTAGGCTAACTTTGTTGCACTTAACGAACAAACTGGACTTGCAAACGTGCTCTCGGTACAGAACTCGTTCGTATGTAGGGGACTTACTCTATTTGCCTTGGTGACCGTATGGCCCACAGAGCCTAAAATGTTTACTATCTGGCCCTTTGCATGAAAAGTTTGCTGACCTCTCACCCAGATGATCGCTAAGATCCCTTTCTACCAGCACCATGAGATTTTTGTTCATCTTTGTGGAACCAAATTGGCCAGCTGCATTAAGATCCCACTCAAAGCAAATTGAACCAGGCCAGGACCCTTTGACTGTGTTATAAAATTCATTTATTTTTGGTTACCAAGATACTTCTCGCTTGAGAACGTATGCTACCTAACGAATCCAAGTCTTATCATCAGCCCTCATCTTCATTCTAAATGGTGTTTGGTATTTACTACTTTCTGTTATGTTGAATACTTCTTTTTTCAGTCATATTTAAACTGAGTAACATAAAATAGCATGGCTCCCCTGCACTGTTAAGTATGTTAGCATGACAGAGTTATAGGGTTGTAAGGAAGCTTGAGTTGCCATCTAACCTCTCCTCCTCTGGACAGCATTGCCCTTAAAGCATCCTGGAGAGGTTTTGGTTTACCGTAGTGTTTAAAATCCACAAGAGAAGAGCATTTTCAAACACTCACCTTATAGTGCAGCAGCTGTCAAATGATTTGTACCTTGCATTCCTATGTCTGACCAAAAGGTTATTTAGAGTTGTTCCATTTAAAGGCTTTAAGATAGTTTATTAACGGGGCAGTACTTCCAGCTACTCAAATCTTGATTTTTCATCTTAAAATCTGGGGTCTTAAATTCAGGGAACTACAGCTTCTCAGGTATGGTACCTTCTTAGGGCAGTGATTAAGGAGCGGGACCTGGGAGGCTACCCTTGTCACATGCCCTGTTCTTCTCTCCATGCTGTGAAATCCTCGTGGATAGGAGCAAGATTGCCTTTTTTTCTCCAACTCTCATAGCACACGCAGAGTTTATTGAAGAATGTTCTGCCCAAGCTCTTTGCAAGCATCTCTATTTCAAAAGATGAAGAGAGGGTGGATCTAATCGAACACTTTAGATTGAGAAGCAACCAAGCCTCTCTGGGCATGCACTTTTCCATGCGATCGATAATAAATTAGCATTTCATTTATACTGTATAATTCGGTTCTTTTCAGAAGTCTGATCTCGAAGCTAGCTAGTGTTTGTGTTCTCCAGAGTGGTTTTTGATGGAGTGCTAATTACGTTCCACCTCAAGTGCAATGCTGAGGGAGGACCACAATTGCCTTATTGCAGAAGGAAGGTCCAGCTAATGAATCTCTGAGGATAGTGTCATGCTTTGTTCCAGTGGCAGGGGGCAAGTAAATGTAAAAATACATTTCTGGCCAAGGAAATGATACCACTTATAAAGCAGCGACAAGGCTTAGGCTTTATGAAACAGCTGTATAACTGTGACATACATTTCTCTCAGTAGAGAAAAAAAAAAATATGTTGATTCATCACATTGTCTGAATTTGGGGTTTGGTGGTTCATGGGGGAACTGTATTTTAGAGTAAAAATACCTTGAATGGATTTTTGTTTCAGATAGAAGATGAACTTAATAAATTAGTCCTGAGTAAAGAAGTATATCACCTTTAGTAAAAGAGAACAACAAACAGAAGGAGAGCCGGTCTTTTCACTTGTCCCAACCTAATTGTGTCACATGAGTTTTTGCACTTGTATTGTAGCTCAGCTCTAGGAAGCTGATCCAGATATATATATTTTCAATATAGCATATTAGTTCAATATAGCATAATAAAGATTGGAGCATACTTGAACTCCACAATCCTTTCTATAAAGCCTTCTATGGGTCAGGCTGCCCTCTGCAGCTCCATTTATGCCACCACCATCCTCGCAGCTTATACACGAGGCTTTAATGTGTGTTTATGTATTTAAATGGTAGTGCTCTGGCATTGCTAGAGAAGAGTGGGACTCTCTGCATGATTTGGGATTTAGTAAGTGTTTAAAAGTGAAGGGAGTTGGCAATAATGACCCATCAATTATCCTACATCCACCAGAGCGCACATCTATGCCTGGTCCTGTGCTAGGCACTAAGGAAAGACCTGCTTTTTAGCGTCATGAGGCTTCTCGGGTACGGCATCTTGATAATCAGAGCTTTAAATCCAAACTCCTTTGTCGGGCAGCTAAAGTGTGAGCCTTTTTTTTTTTTGGCTGCACCCCGAGATATGTGGGATACTAGTTCCCGAACTTGTGACCCCCCCCCCACTGGAAGTGCGCAGTGTCAACAACTGGATCGCCAGGGAAGTCCAGAGCCCATTTTATAACGAGATCTCTCCAAGACACAGGAAATTGAATTTGTTTGGATGGTGTTTTAGAATGTACAGACCACTTTTATATCTGCCATCATATTAAAGTTCACTGTGCTTGGCCTGCAGCATGTGCTCAGTAAACATTTTGTGAATGCTGAAATGAATCATCCTAGGGGTTAACAGGAAGAACTGAGGCTCAGATTGCCCAAGGTCATTCAGCTAGTGTGGGGCAAAGACAGGAGTGAATAGTTCCTGTTTCAGATAGTTGGTTAAAACGGAAGCTTTCTTCTCTCTCACTCTTTCTCTCTCCATCTCGCTCTGTCTCTCTCTTGTGCTTATGATCTCTGTTGTTTTTTCAAACTGTTACATACTCTATAATTTGGCGTACTTCCTAAATACATAAACTCAAAACCCTTTTAAAAGTAATAATAATCACCTGTTATTGACTTAATTTTGTGTACTACACTGTACTAAATGCTTTACATTTATTAACATATTTATCTTTAGCAGTAAATCTATGAGGTAGGTTTATTGTCCTCATTTATAAAATACTTCAAGTGAAAAAGAAACATCCTTCCATTGTCTTTCATTATAGTCATATAAAGCTTACGGGACAGATTAAATGTTTAGCCTTAAATACACATAAATCATTTCAAATGCATAACTATTGTAAAATTTTTGACTCATAGATAATAATACACTTGGGATACAAAAGCTATTTGGGATATTTGGGGGAGGAGGACAATTCTGAATGGAACTTGATTGATTCTTACCAAGATGATGCCAGCAATCTATGAATTGCTCATCTATCTGTTCCATAGATGGAAAAAAAAAAAATCAAGCACAGGGAAGCAAAGTGTTAACATTTGTTCAGCAGTTACTAAGTGCCAGAGACTTGGTGTTTGACCTACTTAAGAGTTACAAGGACCCTGTGAGAACCTTTTTTCAAAAAAAATCTTTAAAGGTGAGGTAACTGAGGCTCATAAAAATGAAGAAATCTGTCTAAATACCTTAACTTGACCCAAAAGAAAGTACAAGTAAACCCTTAACACTGGATGAGTCTTAGTTTTTAGGGGTTTATAGGGAGAATTATGTTTTACTGTAAATCTGATTGGATGGGTCTTGGGCCCAGGCAGAACAGGGCACTCTTCAGTGCTGGGAACAGGGTGGGGTGGGGTAGGGATGGGGCGGGGAGGAGTTGAGATGGAAAATCAGGTCTGTTTTGGACCAAATTTAGTTCCCTTTTAAAACACTGAGCTGCCTCTAAAGAAATTAAACTCATGACCTTGGTCTACATGAAATGAAGCCAGAAAAATTAACCTGACATACACTCTTATATAAGAAATCCTTGAAAAGGAATAGCAGATGAAACTAGGGAATCATATTTCCTGAAAAACAAGTTCAGGTGGTAAAAATACTTACCAGTGAGGTACTTTGGTGCACTGTATTGTAACACTATCAACATCGTAAAGGAAAAGAATAAAAATGGCTAAAAATTGATCCTAGAATATTGTCATCGGCAAAGCATGCTAATATTTCTTGATACTACGTCTCCTATTCTAAACTCTGAAAAAATAAAGACTTGTGATGCTCCCATCAGCCAAAAGAACATCAAACAAATAAACACTTCCTAATGAAGTGTGATGCTGAGTAGATCATTAAAAATATATATTTCTCTTAATTACAGCATATATGATAAGCAGAGGTTTGGGAATAAAATTTCTGATGGAAACTGATAAATCAACCAAAGGCTAACACTCTATTTGCTTCATTTGTAACAAGAGTTGGTTGAAGGGTCCGAGTGCTCAGTTAGCCCCTGAATCAAGGATGTTACTAAAGAGAAGACCTTAATCATTCTTCCTAAGCAGCAAAATGAAATGTATGTTTTATATTTGACAGGAAATGAAAGAAAACATGGAATTTTAAAATTCAGTGAATTTCACTGGAATGAATGCTTCTGGAGGCCCAGTGACTCCTGAACACTTCCAGAAAAAAAAATAAGGTAGATAACTGAAAAGCAAATTGGAAACAAAGAGCATTTGAAGATGAAGGCCAGATGTAAACTTAGATTAAATTAATATTGGATCATGTAAAAAGTTGCTTATTTCTTTGAAACAGACACATGACCATGATGTGGAATTAGGGTTCTGTTAAAACCGTACAGGAAAAAAAATATTAGGCATTTAGAAAAGCAAGTTGTAGGATAAGATGTCAAGCTAGTTACTAATCCAGTTGCTTCTAATGTTGAAAATTTTCTGCTTCCGGTTCAGAATCTTGCTGTTGCTTTCCCTTTCCTCCCTTGTCATTCCCATTCTCCAGTGTCCAACTCAGACACCGCCCACTCCAGCAAGGTCTTCTCCGATCCTGCTCTTCTGACTGCACTGCCCCATTTTGCTGCCTCTAGCCCTGCCATGGTACCTACTGAATTTGCATTTCAGTTGGAGGTTAAATAAATGGATAATATGGGATATGTAATATTTGAATCTATGTAACTTCTAAAGGTAGAAGTGAACTATTAGTGGTTCACTGTTCAGGATGTTGGCACTTAATTTTTCTTCACTGTAACAAAGATAGATATTGATATTTCACTTTTGCCATTTCTTCCCCATTTTGTCTGACTATAGTGAAATTCACATTTAGTGACCTTAGCCTATATTATTTCTTCCACAAATTATTCTAGAAACAGTGGAGCAGGTAGGCTGATAGTAGGGGAGAAGAAATGAAACTGAGGGAAAGGGATAGAGATTCCCAGTGTAAAGGACTTACTGTCTTGCCAAAATGAGTTTCAAAGGGAACTTGAACTAAAGAAGTATTAAATAGATGGATGTTTCTATAGTGTTGAATGAAATATATATAGTGAGTATATATAGAAACATCTATAGTGATGATGAAAATATTGTTGTGTACTTTTGTATGTCCAGCACCGAGCAAAGTGCCTGACACTTAATAGATGCTCGAGAAACATTTGTTGAATGAATGAATTCCTGTGTTTCCCAAATGTCTTACCTTCCTCTATTAGTTTTAAGCATATTTTCTTAAAATGTGCTTACCTATTTATATCATGGCTTTATAAAGGTATTTTAAGGCATTGGCAAATGATTTAACCATTTAGTAACCAGAGAAGGGAAAAGTGTGGTAGGAAGAAATGAAGAGATGAATCATCATATGTCAGGTCAGAATCACCTGGGATACTTGGTTAAAATTACAGATTTTGTCTAGAAAAAAAAAACATTTACTTTTGACGATTAGTGCTCTGAATTTTAGATGATGGAGAGATGGGGAAGAGGGGAAATATTCCTACCTGCATTGTTTCAGCTTGGCTTTTTCATATGGATGTGAGGGAACACTACTCTGTAACACCTTACCTGCGAAACCTCTCCTATTCCAAAGCAGAGTGAGGATGACGTATTGTGTGTGTGTGTGTGTGTGTGTGTGTGTGTGTGTGTGTGTGTGTGTGTGGTGGGGATTATGGAGTTGCAACTAAGTTTTCTTTTTTAAATTTATTTTTGGCTGTGTTGGGTCTTCGTTGCTGCACGTGGGCTTTCTCTAGTTGTGGCGAGCGGGGGTTACTCTTCGTTGCGGTGCACGGGCTTCTCATTGTGGTGGCCTCTCGTTGCGGATCATGGGCTCTAGGTGTGCAGGCTTCAGTAGTTGTGGCACTCGGGCTCAGTAGTGATGGCTCGCAGGCTCTAGAGCACAGGCTCAGTAGTTGTAGCGCCGCCCTGGCTTAGTTGCTCCGTGGCATGTGGGATCTTCCCGGACCGGGGATCGAACCTGTGTCCCCTGCATTGGCAGGAGGATTCTTAACCACTGCGCCACCGGGGAAGTCTGCAACTAAGTTTAATTGATCTTGTTTTTCTATTTTCTCATGGCATGCCCAGGATATATAATGCATCTCTGGTGCATCCAGATACTTTTGATTTCTTAAAAAAAAATCTAGTTGTGTGATGGTTTTATAATAGATTTAAGGGCTATTTGCTATTTGTTTTACTCCTCCACTCTTCTAAAAATATTAGCCATTAAATAATAGGTATTTTAGATCAGCAGTAAGAATATTTATTCCGGAAGACCCTGCGATTTCCCCCTAAAATAGAAAAGCCAAGTTTCATATTAGGGGAAAGATATAAAGGGTGAAGTAAGATATGAAATATTCACGTTCAAATTGGTTTATTATAAATTTGTTACTTTAGAAATGACAGACAGGACATTGAGTAACTGAAAGCATGTATATTCAAGGACATAGTTATACAAAAGACATAGGAAATTTCAGAACTAGGTACTTTGAGAATGAAGAGATTAAGAAGGGATTATATCTTATCTACACAGTTCTTAGGGAATAGATATGACTGGTGGTCCTAACTAATTGAGCAGATGTCAGCTGCCAGCAGACACCACCAGGTTATATCAAAGAAAACTCACAAAGAAACATAAAGAGATTCATCACACTAGGAGTGGATAACATAGGATAAGTCAGCTAGGCCAGCAAAAGAAGAAAGTATTACAAGTATAATTTAAAAATAGTTTTGGCAAGAAGAGGTTGGGGAGAAAGCAGAGTAGGCTGTAATAATATTTATAACTCAAAGATGGGCCAGACCTAAATGTACACCTTGGCCTCTTTCCATCCTAAAATGTTCTATATTACCAAAAAAGGTGCTATGATTTATACTCAGCTCCAAGTCTAGACTGGTTTCAGACTCCTGTGTTTAAGTCTGCTTCTATCTTACAGGAAAATCAGTCATCTAGGTCTTAAGTCAAATAAAGAATTGACACATAAAAATAAATTCAATTGAGGAAGGCAAGTTTATCTTTAAAACAAAATTAAAAATACTAGCATTTCTTTGAAAAAGTCTACATAATCACATACAGCGTCATACATATGTTCAAGATTAATATGCAATTGATGCATGAAAGTAAAATTTAGTAGAGGGTAACTACTGTGTCATTCAAAATAAAATAGAAAATTAGCATTTCTGTAACAAAGTCTAGCTAAGTATGTGAAAGTTCATATATGTGTGCATTGACAAGTAAATGCTGACGGATTTATTAATTGATTGAGGTCAAGTTCAATTCCAAATATTTTTACATAGTGGGGATTTGTTATATTAAGTATCTTGAAATTAAATGGATCACTGAGAAGGCTTAATAAAATACTTCATACTAAATTAATTGCAGTGAAAATATCTTTTAAATAGGCTAGATTTTTATAATTATAATATTCTGTGTTTATATGTAAAAACACCAGTTCCTACTGTACTAGGAGATGGAATATAAAATGAACAATTATTTCTATCATGAAACGATAAGAATTAATAAGAGTGTTAATAGGCAAAAAAGAATACAAATTGATAGTAAGAAAGGAAAACCAGTTCATACAAGATAACCACTGGAAATATAAGAATAAAACATTCTGATGATCAAAGAACATTCTATATTCTATAATGTTATCAGTTATCCCTGTGCACTTTTGAGTTTGGTGAATGAAAAGCCTGACTTTATCTTCAAATATCGGCTTTATAGTGTCGTCAAATTGTGCTGCATGCTTGTTAGTGTGGCATGTGCTGCCAAAAGGACAGGGAAAAGGACCATACACACCACTTTTCCGGCTTGGAAAAGGGAAAAGTACTTCAAGGCTAGCTACTGAAGGACTTAGCAGTAGGAGAGAGAGTCAAAATAATTTCCAGCTGGTAAGACTGGGTTATCACCCATCAGGACAGTTCTCTTGGAGGGTGGGAGGTCCCCTCTTCTGCTGGATGATGACAGGATCTGGGGGAGGTGTCTTGGGCATGCCCTG
This sequence comes from Phocoena phocoena, assembly GCF_963924675.1. NCBI lineage: Eukaryota > Metazoa > Chordata > Mammalia > Artiodactyla > Phocoenidae > Phocoena > Phocoena phocoena. The sequence goes on from NC_089240.1 coordinate 24,512,043, forward strand.
TGTGGCCTGGATCTAGGGAAGCTGTTTTTTACCAACTGATTTTGGAAGAGTTTATTTAAGAACTGTGACAGCTGTATCAGTCCATATGTTAGGCTTCTGAACTTTTCCCCCCATAGGTCACAGTGAGTGAGCCTCTGGGGAAAGTTTCAAGGAGGAGATTGACTTGAGGAGGTTTTTATTTTAGAAAGAGCCTTCTGATAGCAATGTTGAAGACGATCGATTGCATGGGTTTGGGAAAAGATGCAGGGGGGATCAGTTTCAAAACCTCAAAAAAGAACTGAAGTAGTGGCTAGGGGGCAAAAGTGAAGAAATGGATGTGACAACCACTTGGGGGGGATAATTTATGGCGTTGGTGACATTTGGAATTGGAGCATGTGTGAGTTTGGCTCCTGGGACTCTGGCTTGGGCCACCGTGGAGGATAGGACTGTTACCTGGGAGAGGGAGAAAGATGTAGTAATGTCAGTTGTTTGTTTATCTGGTTTGTTGGTTGATTGACTGACTTTATTTAATTAATTTTCTGAGAAGAGTCATGTTTATAAGCTGCAAGCATAACTGCTAATACATTAACTTTCACATGTAATAATGCAGCTTTCTCTGTTAGACCCCAAAAAATAACCAGGAAAGGAAGGAATTGAGGGCATAAGCAGCATTTGATGAGTACCTACTATGCCCTTTTATCTAATTTTATAATCTCATTCATACTGTATGAAGGATAATATTGTTGCCATTTTACAGATAAGAAATCCTGACTTAGCAGGATTGAGTTCCTGGCCTGCCTTCTCATATTCAGAATGTAGCAGTGTCACAATCAAAACCCAGTTCTGGGGCTTCCTTGATGGCACAGTGGTTGAGAGTCTGCCTGCCGATGCAGGGGACACGGGTTCGTGCCCCGGTCCGGGAAGATCCCACATGCTGCGGAGCGGCTGGGCCCGTGAGCCATGGCCGCTGAGCCTGCGTGTCTGGAGCCTGTTCTCCGCAACGGGAGAGGCCACAGCAGTGAGAGGCCTGCGTATTGCAAAAAAAAAAAAAAAAAAAGATGATATAGCCAAAAATAAATCTTTAAAAAAAAAAAAAAAAACCCAGTTCTGCCCATCTCCAAGGTCACGGTTTTTTTAACTGCCTGAAAATGACTCCAAAATGGGAAGAAGAAAAAAGAATGGAAGGAAAGGAAAGGGGAAGAATGGGGGAAATGTATTTAGAGTTATGGAACATGAAAAAAGCAAATTCCAGCGAAGGGGACTGAACAGAGATGCTTATCCATGTGCAGTTCTTACCCCTACCAAGACAAGTTCACAGTCCGGTCCTTCCTAAAGGTGGCAGGAGGCTTACAAAGGGTATTAGTTCCTCACTGATGTCCCTAGCCTGCAAGTGACCTGAGCATGCAACCCTTACGTGAATTGGTGTCAGTGTATGACCAAACCACTGCTTCCCAGACTGAGTCCTCACACTATCTTCGGGTCTGTGGGGTAATCTAGGGTAGGCCGTTAGAAATTTGTATAGAAATGTGACTGAGAAATGTTATGTCTGTTGAATCCAGTAATTTAAGAACAGGCTAGTATTTTGTATGTCTTTTGGTTTCATTTTTCAAGTAATTGGTATTGTACTTTACAAAAGAATTTATCTGTGATGAATTGAGTACAAAGGAACAAAAACTGTCCCTGCACTACAGATAATTTGAGAAGTAGTGCTTTAGAACATCCAAAGGAAAAAGGTGAGAAACTGATAGGTGTTTTTGTTCTCTTGGTAACACAGACTTCCTCTTATAAATGTGATGGTTTAGTGAACTGCCTTCACATAACCACCTATTGACGTCATACACAAATATAATCAAATGATTTGTGTCATTGGAAGCTGCACAATAGATGAACCTGGTTTTTGCAATTTAACAAAAAATCCAATTTATGTAACATATTAAAAGAAGCATTATCAACTTGTTTTCCCCTCAAAAGACTGTAGCTATTAAACTCCTTAATTACTTCATTTTCACTCTCAGTGTAAAATTAGCAGTTTAGCACTTCAAGTATAAAAATGATTAATGAGCCTGAGAATTCATTCGCATACATATCACTTTGCAGCTTGACATAACCCTGGAGCCTGTTCTCTGTTCTAAGCATAGACATACTTCCCTAGCAAATATCTTACTGCATATTAAATGCCTAATCGTTGCAAAGTATGCATAATTATAGTCATCTTTCCTGTATTTTCTATACCAATAGAAAAGATAACAAATCAAATGCATTCAAGTGTAACTAAATTTTTAAAACAAAAGTATGAATACATAGGGAGCACCTTGCTTTTTGCATGGTAACTGTCCCCCTAAACTCAACTGTGCTTTGAGTTGAACTGTCATCCATCTAAAAATGTGTCTTTTAACATTTTTGAACATGAAGGAAAATACTTTCAATTTCCATATTTATATCTATGCAAGTACTGTGATTTGGGAAAATATGACGAGAGTAAAGACTGTACTTTGGATTCAGAGAATAAGATTTTATTTGGAGAGACTGTCAAAAATATCTGCAGGGGGCTATTTCTGTCTAACCATCCTTGGCTTGCATTGGTGACATGTGGTTACATGTCTCTTTTAGCTCTTCTGAATTCTCTTTTTGATCTCCCCCAAGGTGATTCCATATTCCTGACTTTGTCCAGTCATTCCTGAGGCTTAATCTTTACTTGTGAACAATGGTACTGTTTGTCTTTGCCGTCCCTTGGTTTTTCTACCCTTTTCTGTGGAGTTCAAGACTGTGTATTGTCCCTGCCTCAAAGCCCTCTTCGCCCCACATGCTCATCAGCTGTAAGCTATGTTCCGCCCTGATTCAGCAGTGAATCGGGAAGATTTAAATGAACATTTGCTCAGAACTCAGAGAACTACACTTGTCAGGCCTGTTGCCATGACACAAAGGTTGTAGCTCCTGGAAGGTGAAACAGGCAACTCCCAAGGGCCTCCCGTGTACAAGGGAAGAGCAGAGCTGCAGGCCACTTGCTAGACTCTCAATTGGTCTTCAGATGGTTTCATTGGTGTCAGCAAAACTATATGTCATGAATGTGTACCTATTTCCACTTGCTTTTTAGAGAAGGACATTTAATTTGGGGACAGAGTATTTATATGAATTTAAAAAACCATGCATGTACTCTGGTAAAGCACGGGTAACATTACCTCACTGCACCAGCCTGTATTACAAATACAGGCGTGTGGCAGGGCATCCACTGACTGACAATCAGACCACTGAGATTGCAAGGCAATGCGGTCAACAAAGACCAAGACTGTTCCCAAGCAAGATTTTTTGGTTATGATAGCTATACTTTTAAACAAGACCCTTACTTGATAAGTAGCATTGCCAGATAAAATACAGGACGCCCAGATGAAAAACAAGGGATAATATTTTTTTAGTATGAGTATGCCCCCAATATTAGAGTATGCTTATACGAAACAAATTAAGTCTTTTACTACCTGAAATACTAATTACACTGGGGGTCCTGTATTGTTATTGCCTAAACCTGGCAACCCTATTTATAAGTGATATTTTATAAGCAACAAAGATCATTTGGAAAAGTACATTTCCTGAGGTTAGTGCCTAAGAAGATTCTTCCCACACCTGCAAATGTCATAGAAGTGGGAGGTAACGTGAAAAAAACAGGTTTACGAGCGGCGGCAGCTGTGGAGCACGCATGCGCTCTCCGGGTGCTTGCCTACGCTCGCCCAGGCTTGCCGACGCAGGACCACGCTCCCCCACGTTTCCCACGCTCTCCGACACTCTCGAGTGCTTGCCCCGCAGATGATTCTTCGATGTGGGAGAGCCTCTTGTTGTGAGCCTGGCTTTCTGTTCCCCGGTAGGCGCCGGTACCTCAAAAACTGCGAGGCTGCATTACATGCTAAGAAGTCCTTTATGGTGCGCCAGGATGTCCAGTAAAAAGTTCTGTAAAGGTACATCCACGTAGCCCAATCCTTGCCTGTGTGGATTTATTGATCTTGCTGAAGACAGACAGTGGACCCCACTTATTTGTGAATTGGGTAATGGAAATAATTTATTAGTTTTCTAAATATAATGGATATGGGGAAGATCTTTTTGGACATGGTAAGACTGTCAAAGAGGAAACCCAAGAAGAAAACGTGGCAAAGAAGAGAGATGAACTGAATTTCTATGAAGATAATTAATCCATTACTTCCAAGGTACAAAAGAAAGTTTATTAGTGGGTAGTTTTCAGAGTGTTTTGTGGTTTTGCAAGCTGAATTTATTGTTCTGTACTTAGAGCTATATTGAGGTCAAAAAGTAGCAGAGTGTGAATGAATATACAAAATACACACACGTGAAACCTTTCTAATTAAGAAAAAAACATTTCTTTTGGTCCCATTGCTTTAAGTTTGTTTAAAAGGGGGGGGGGCCAGTTGAGAAATCAGCTGTTTTGAGTGAAAACTTTCTATCAAGCAGGTGGTACTGATTTATTTTTGCTCTCACCTGGCTTCATTTGCAATATAACCGTAAGAAATTGCTAATTGATGTTGGTAAATATTTTTGTGACTTTTTCCAGTCAATATGCCTTTCTACGAGAAAGCTTTAATTCCACCATGTATTGGGGGCTAAATTTTACCAGTACTACTTAAGTATGTCGCGGTGGTTTTCTAAGTGTGTTATATGTTAACAATTTGCATCTGAAATTAGTTTTATTGTAGTGTAAAGGTATTTATTATTTCTAGTGGCATGTCGGTTCTACTTTACCTTTAGGCATAATTTGAAGTTCAGTATAAATATTGAAGAAATGCATACCTATTTTCAAGATGGTCATTGTTTTTAAAAATTCTAAGCTAGTGAATGGAATCATTCTTGGGCTTTGATACATATTGAATTACCTATATAAAAAATACATTTGGGAAATATACAGTGCCTACTACCCAAGATAGTTATGGCGACTAATTAGCTTCTTACCTAGATTTGCAATACTGTTACCCTGTAAAATAATCTTTGTAAAATAGGTCACAAACTGGGTCTGCCTGAATCTTATGTATAAATCTCATGTTTCATGGGTTTGTACTGCAACTCTAAATTAAAACAAAACTTCTTGTCAGAGAAAAATAACACAGCATGGAAAACTTTGTAGGGCTACATTGCCTCACCTATGTTTTTTGCTTAGATCTTCATCCACAGCTGCCTACTTCACTTGGACCTTTTGCCCTAATCCTAGCCCTCTTTGTTACTGAGAAGTACTTGTTCCCTCCATGTCTGTAATTCCATTCCTTTCTGGTTCCCTTGTATGCCTGGTTCTGAACATTTTTCTGGTGAGTTCAGATCTGACCCTTCCTCTCCTGGTGATTGATATTGTGACCCCAACCTTACGCAGTGACAGCCTTAGAACTTCTTTGTATGTAGGTGGTGCTTGGGGAGCTGTTTGAGGGGGAAAGCAGCTTGCCGTGAAGAACTGCAGTCACTCTGTTTTTACTTAAATTGCATATTTATTTGGGATGGCTTGAGAGTAACTGTAGAAATTCTTTTTTTTTTGCGGTACGTGGGCCTCTCACTGTTGTGGCCTCTCCCGTTGCGGAGCACAGGCTCTGGACGCGCAGGCTCAGCGGCCATGGCTCACGGGCCCAGCCGCTCCGCGGCATGTGGGATCTTCCCAGACCGGGGCACGAACCCGTGTCCCCTGCATCGGCAGGCGGACTCTCAACCACTGCGCCACCAGGGAAGCCCTGTAGAAATTCTTTTTTTTTTTTTTTTTTTTTTTTTTGCGGTACGCGGGCCTCTCACCGTCATGGCCTCTCCCGCTGCGGAGCACAGGCTCCGGACGCGCAGGCCCAGCGGCCATGGCTCACGGGCCCAGCCGCTCCGCAGCGTGTGGGACCCTCCCGGACTGGGGCACGAACCCACGTCCCCTGCATCGGCAGGCGGACTCTCAACCACTGCGCCACCAGGGAAGCCCTGTAGAAATTCTTAAAGAGGATTCTTTCTAGCTGTTCCTTGGCAGTGCTACTGGATTCCAGGCTGGGTATTCAAAAGAACTGTTTTCTTTTTCAGTTTTGTGTCCCCAGCTTTGTCTATGAATTGTAATAGCTGTAGCCAATAAATGTGCCTTGGATGATTGACTTAATGTCATAAATCCCTAGTCTTAGGTTCCAAATAGTCATGTCCATCCAACTCTTGGGGTACACTATTCTTCTAGTTGAAAGTCTCTTTTGGCAAATGCTTACTTTGGAAACTACTTACTGCCTATCATGATATCCTCTGGTTACCAAGGTCTTCAATATACTGAGGACTAGGGACAGCATGATATAGTCACAGATTTGGAACTGAAGTTTTTTGTGTTATACAGGTGAACTGGTTACTTAACTTCTCTGTGCCTGTTTTGCATGTTATAAAATGAGGATAACCATAATATTCATTCTCTCTCACAGTGGTTAAGAAGATTAAGTGAGGAAACTTAAGTGCTTGACACATACTTGACAATTAGGAAACAGTCATAAAAATTGCCCTCCTCTATTATGTGGAACAAAGATGGACTTTGTCCAACATAGTTCATGTTGTAGATAAATATATGTTCATAATGCCAAGTCATTCATTCAAACTATCTCTTTTTTTTAAACATCTTTATTAGAGTATAATTGCTTTACAATGGTGTGTTAGTTTGTGCTACATAACAAAGTGATAGCAGATATACATGTCCCCATATCTCTTCCCTCTTGCGTCTCCCTCCCTCCCACCCTCCCTATCCCACCCCTCTAGGTGGTCACAAAGCACCGAGCTGATCTCCCTGTGCTATGCGGCTGCTTCCCACTAGCTATCTGTTTTACCTTTAGTAGTGTATATATGTCCATGCCACTCTCTCACTTTGTCCCAGCTTACCCTTCCCCCTCCCCGTATCCTCAGGTCCATTCTCTAGTAGGTCTGCATCTTTATTCCCGTCTTGCCCCTAGGTTCTTCATGACCATTTTTTCTTTTTTAGATTCCATATATATGTGTTAGCATACGGTATTTGTTTTTCCCTTTCTGACTTGCTTCACTCTGTATGACAGACTCTAGGTCCATCCACCTCACTACAAATAGCTGAATTTCGTTTCTTTTTTATGGCTGAGTAATATTCCATTGTATATATGTGCCACATCTTCTTTATCCATTCATCTGTCGATGGACACTTAGGTTGCTTCCATGTCCTGGCTATTGTAAATAGAGCTGCAGTGAACATTTTGGTACATGACTCTATTTGAATTATGGCTTTCTCAGGGTATATGCACAGTAGTGGGATTGCTGGGTCATATGGTAGTTCTATTTTAGTTTTTTAAGGAACCTCCATACTGTTCTCCATAGTGGCTGTATCAATTTACATTCCCACCAACAGTGCAAGAGGGTTACCTTTTCTCCACACTCTCTCCAGCATTTATTGTTTGTAGATTTTTTGATGATGGCCATTCTGACCAGTGTGAGATGATATCACTTTGTAGTTTTGATTTGCATTTGTCTAATGATTTTTGATGTTGAGCATTCTTTCATGTGTTTTCAACAAACTATCTCTTAACTGCTGCTTTATTCCAGGTCTCTGCTAAAATGAGCTGGCCCAGAAATTTATTAGAAACAGTAATAGGGGATATGATGTGTTAGAGTTAAGGATGGCTGGAAGAGGAAAGGGGATGGTTGCAGGTAGAGCAACATAGCTAAGAGTGTAACCCCCAAAATTAAAGAGAATGGAGAAATAACAATGAGTTAATTTCAGTGCAGGAAATTAAAAGGGGAGCTTGCAGACATTGTTGAAGCTAGAAAGGGCCTGATTTTAAGACTAATATGGACCCGATGGATTGTTGAACAATAGTCAGTATCGAGGATGCAAGGAACAAATAGCTTTATTTGGGATCTTAAGAATTGCACACAAAATCACGTAAAACCAAAAGAATGTTCTGGGGAACAGAAAAAGTCAGGGGCTTATAAAGACAGAAGCCACAAGGTTGTTAAAGTTTCCTGCTGAGAATTGTGATTGACTCTGACAGTAGTCAGGAAATATTTGTCTGTGAGGAATCATGAGTTGTTTTAGGGTCAGGGTCTGACGAGTATCTTGAGTAGGACAATGGGTGGTCAAAAGGTCAGATTCTATCCAGGCTTACATGTGTATAAATCACACTTCCTCAGTGGCCTCCTGGCTCCATTTTAGAGAGCTCTCTTAGCAATACTGACCCCATTTTGATTTTCCTTTTACATTTCTCCCTTTTGATTGAGATCTTTCTTTGGAAAGCATCTATGATCAACCATTTGATTATTTGGCGTCAACATTGACTTACTTGGTGCTGGGAAGTCTCATTCCCACAGAGTCATGTTCCATGGAGGAGGGAAAGAGGTGATTGTGGGAGAGGTATGCTTTTAGAGAGTTTATGGCCACATTTGAGGTACAAGAAGCCATCTAGGAAGTGAGTCTTTGGCAACATTCAAGATTGAAGTTCTTGGATCTTCATTAGGAGGGATCATTATTATAGGAGTGGTCAATCATTTCCAGATCTCAAGCTATCCTTATTCCGGTGAAGGGTGTCATAGTACGGCAGTGAGACATACAAAGCACGAACAATTTAAAAACAGCAACAACAGCAAAAACGAATTAGAACAATAATTGGTATAATTAGTTGCAGTCAGGATCACCTTAAGGCACCAAGTCCAGAGGGGAGCTAGCTGAAGGTTTCTAGATGTCAGGGTCAAAGCATCTTTTGCGGTTTGAAATGTCTCTGATGATGTCATTGGGTGTTTAGGTAAACTTTCCTAGTGGCTTATAAAGCAGCAGGTATGAAAACTGTAAGTGAGCTGTTATGGTGATTTCTCTGAAGTTTATATCAGGTTGTCCAATTTTAGCTTGCATGGCTTTGGAAAAAGGGCAGTTTTAGTTCTCAGTGATTCCAAGTCAAAAGGATGGGGGATAAACTGGAAATATTAGTTTGGAGAGTCATAGCCAGATAGTGGAGGAAACTGGAAGAATTCAGGTTCTAGTCCAGTTTACAGGTAAATACCAAAACCTCAAAGACAGTGAATAGCGCTAGAATCTAATATCCACAAAGATATATTACTGAAACATTTTTCTTTCTAAAATCACCCTCATTTCTACCAAAGATAGCCAAATAAAGACTAATTTGTTTTCAAAATAAGTCTAGTTTCAATAAACTTAGCCTGATTATTTACATAAGTGTAACAAGAATCTTATAGGCTCTTTTGAATCTACTTTGCTGGAACTTTTCATAAGGCATCTCAGATTAAACTTTTAAAGGCCCCTCGAGGCCAGGAAAATCACGCTAAGGACTTGCTATTAGACTTCATCCTGCAATAGCTATAGATTTGGGTGAATTCCTCTCTTTTTGAGTTCCCCCCAAATATCTTGAGGTTCCTGCACCTGCCAGGAAGTGACCTTCATTACTCACCTGGTAAGGTTGCTGGGAACCCTGTAAGCAAGGTAGTAGGTGGGTTTTCCAAGGGTCTTTAATGGCTCCATAAAGTCAATCTTGGGTCCTTAGACCTGTCTGGTCATATCTAAGTCTATGCATGTCTCTCTCAAATAGGACATTCCAGTCAAAGCCTTGGTAATATAAGCAATGTTTCCAATTATAAGAATACCTTCTTATTGAACTTTTGCAAATAACCATATTGCCATGAAAAAAATACTAAGAGTTTCTGAATTGTGGAGGGATCAGGTAGGGAGAAAAAGAAAAATGTTTCATTTTTGTTTACAAAGGTGTACTTTATCAAATTGCTGCTGCAAGCAATTTGCTTGAGAGAAGAGGTTTCCTTAATTTGGGCAGAGCAAAACATAAAAGAACAGGGAATGTTTAAAACAAAAAGTCTTAAAAATTATAACCCTCATCAGTTCATTCAGCCCCATGTACTTAATTATTAATCTTGATCTTTTGTTAGCTATTTATGAAGTTATCAGTTTCTTAGAGTTCTGTAAATTCTTACCCAGTTGGTACAATGTGAAAGTTTATCAGAAACCTGTACTCTAGATTAAGTATTAGAGTCCATTCCATGAAGATGAAACATTTGGAAAAGCATCAGAGTAAAACAATAATTCTCTGTAAATGACAAAAAACTTTTAAAAATGCCCATTATTGAAGACCTGAGAATTCATTATAATGGAACTGACAAGGAAATTTGGTGATTTCTGTGACACACAACATTTTAAGATAATAACTAGAATTATGACTGGTAACATTATATAAGACATATTTACATTCTAAGAATTGCATACATTTTCTAAAACACTTATATTAATAACATTTACCCATATCAGATAATCTAAGAAGGTTTATCATTATTTATTTGACAGTGCTTCCCATGTAATTTAACATACCGAATAAGCCTAATTAGTTTAATATCTTTCTTTTATAAGGCCAGGTCAATAAGGCTTCTTTTAGAATTTGATTTTTGGGAATTTTATCAAAAATATCAAAAGTTTTTAAAACTTACATAGGTTACATAGGATCATAGATCGCTATGAAACAATACTTTGGGTATCCATTTAATCAAAGTGACAGAGATTTCAAAAGCAAATACAGAAAGTTAAACAGTTGTGAAAAGTCCTAGCTCTTTTTTTTTTTTTTTTTTTGCTTGCGGTACGCGGGCCTCTCACTGCTGTGGCCTCTCCCGTTGCGGAGCACAGGCTCCGGACGCGCAGGCTCAGCGGCCATGGCCCATTGGCCCAGCCGCTCTGCGGCATGTGGGATCTTCCCGGACCGGGGCATGAACCCGTGTCCCCTGCATCGGCAGGCGGACCCTCAACCACTGTGCCACCAGGGAAGCCCCCTAGCTCTTTTTTTCTTCCAGTTTATTGAGATATAATTGACATACAGTACTAAGGTTTTTTTTTTTTTTTTTTTTTTTTTTGTCCACGCCACACAGCATGCGGGAACTTAGTTCCCCAACCAGGGATTGAACCTGAGCCCCCTGCAGTGGAAGTGCGGAGTCTTAACCGCTGGACTGACAGGGAAGTCCCTGAATAAGTTTAAGCATAATGATTTGTTTTACATATATCATGAAGTCATTATCACAGTAAGTTTAGTGAACATCAATCATCCCATATAGGTATAAAATTAAAGAAACAGGAAAAAACTTTTTTAATGAGAACTCAGGATTTACTCCTTAACTTTCATATATAACATACATCAGTGTTAATTATTTATCATGTTGTACATTACATTGCCTAGTACGTATTTATCTTATAACTGGACTTTGATACATTTTGAATGCCTTCATCCAATTCCCCCTCCCCCCACCTCCATCTGACAACCACAAATTTGGTTAGTTTTTCTATGAGTGAGTTTGTTTTTGAAATAGAATTGACCTACAACACTGTTAGTTCCTGTTATATAACATAGTGATTCAATATTTCTGTACATTTCAAACTGATGACCACAATAAGTGTAGTTAAAATATGTCACCATACCAAGATACTACATAGTTATTGACTATATTCCCCACACTGTACATTTTATGCCCCTAACTCATTTATTTTCCAACTGGAAGTTTGTACCTCTTAATCTCCCTCACCTGTTTCTTTCCTCCCCCTCCCCTCTGGAAAACACCTGTTTGTTCTCTGTATGTATAACTGTTTTGTTATGTATTTGTTTTTTGATTCGCTTCATATAAACAAAGTCATATGGTATTTGTCTTTCTCTGACTTATTTCACTTAGCATAATACCCTCTAGGTCAATCTATGTTGTCGTAAAAAGCAAGATTTCATTCTTTTTCGTGGCTGATTAATATTCCATTGTGTGTGTGTGTGTGTGTGTGTGTGTGTGTGTGTGTGTGTGTGTACACCACATCATTTTTATCTGTTCATCTGTTTTGGAGCACTTAGGTTGCTTCCAAATCCTGGCTATTGTAAATACTACAATAAACATAGGGGTGCATATATCTTTTCTAATTAGTGTTTTTTTTCCTTTGTGTAAATACCCAGGAGTGGGATTGATGGGTCATATGGTAGTTCTATTTTTATTTTTTGAGAAATATCCTTACTGTTTTCCATAGTGGCTGCACCAATTTACATTCCCATCAACAGTGCAAGAGGGTTCCCTTTTCTCCACACCCTGTCAAACATTTGTTGTTTGTAGATTTTCTGATGATACCCATTCTAACTGGTATGAGGTGATGCCTCATTGTAGTTTTGATTTGCATTTCTCTAATGATTAGTGATGTTGAGCAGCTTTTCACGTGCCTCTTGGCCATCTTGGCATGTCTTTGGAGAAATGTCTGTTTAGGTCTTCTGCCCTTTTTTTTTTTTTTTTTTTTTTTTTTGCTGTACGCGGGCCTCTCACTGCCGTGGCCTCTCCCGTTGCGGAGCACAGGCTCCGGACGCACAGGCTCAGTGGCCATGGCCCATGGGCCCAGCCGCTCCGCGGCATGTGGGATCCTCCCGGACTGGGGCACGAACCTGTGTCCCCTGCATCGGCAGGCGGACCCCCAACCACTGCGCCACCAGGGAAGCCCCAATTACTGCTTTTGACATCATATTTTACATCCCCTTTTTTGGTGTATCCCTTAACTACTTACTGCAGATATACTGATATATAATTTTATTACTTTTGTCCTTTAACCTTCGTACTAGCTTTATATGTGGTTGATTTACTACGTTTACTATATAGTTACCTTTACCAGTGAGATTTTTTCCTTTCATAATTTTCATGTTTCTAGTTGTGGCCTGCCCTTTTTCACTTAGAGAAGTCCCTTTAACATTTCTTGTAAAGCTGGTTTGGTGGTGCTGAACTCTTTTAGGTATTGCTTGTCTTTAAAACTTTTGATCTTTCCATCAAATCTGAATGAAAGCCTTGTCATATAGAGTATTCTTTTTTTTTTTTGTGGTATGCAGGCCTCTGACTGTTGTGGCCTCTCCTGTTGCAGAGCACAGGCTCCGGACACGCAGGCTCAGCGGCCATGGCTCACGGGTCCAGCCACTCTGCGGCATACGGGATCTTCCCGGACCAGGGCACGAACCCTTGTCCCCTGCATCAGCAGGCGGACTCTCAACCACTGCGCCACCAGGGAAGCCCTAGAGTATTCTTGGTTGTAGGTTTTTTCCCTTTGATCACTTTAAGTATATTGTGCCACTCCCTTCTGGCCTGCACAGCTTCTGCTGAAACGTCAGCTGATAGACTTAATGGGAGTTCCCATGTACATGACTTGTTGCTTTTCCCCTGCTGCTTTGAATGTTCACTTAATTTGTGTCATTTTAATTACAGTGTATTTTAGTGTGGTCCTCTTTCGGATGATCCTGATTCAAACTCTCTGTGCTTTCTGGAGCTGGATGTCTGTTCCCTTTCCCAGGTTAGGGAAGTTTTCAGCTATTATGTTTTCAGGTATGTTCTCTGCCCCTTTCTATCTCTCTTCTCCTTCTGGGACCCCTATAATGTGAATGTTAGTATGCTTAATGTTGTCACAGAGGTCTCTAAACTGTCCTCATTTATTTTTATTCTTTTTTTCTATTCAGCTTCAGTGATTTCTACTCTGTCTTCCAGCTCACTGATCCATTTCTCTGTAACATTGAATCTATTGTTGGTTCCTTCTAGTATATTTTTTATTTCAGTTGTATTCTTCATCTGTTTGGTTCTTCTTTATAGTTTCCAACTCTGTTAAAATTTTTAAACTTCTCACTCTGCTCATCTAGTCTTCTCCCTTGTTCTTTGATCACCTTTACGATCATTACCTTGAACTCTCTGTTGGGCAGATTGCCTATCTCCACTTTGCTCAATTTTTCTTCTGGAGCTTTATCTTGTTCTTTTGAAACATGTTTCTCACTTTCTCATTTTACTTAATTTGCTGTTTTTGTTTCTACATATCTGGTAGGTTGGTTATATTTACTGACCTTGGAGAAGTGGACTTCTGTAGGAGATGTGCTATGTGTCCCAGCAGTGCACTCCCCTCTCATCACCCAAGCTATATGCTCTGGGCTGGCCCCTGTGGGGTCCCTTCTGTTGTGGTGGGCAGGCTGTTGTGCGTGGTGTGGTAGGTGTGGCTGGCCCCCAGTCCAGTTGGTTGCCAGGTCATGCCTTGTGTGGAGGCTATCAGCTGCTGTTTGGTGGGGCCGGGTTTTAAGGAGACTAACTGTGGAGCCCTGAGGGGTCCCAGGGCTACTAATTACTGCTTCTACCCTGAGTCCTGTAGTGTGTGAGATTTGTGTGCTCCCTTTAAGAGTGGAGTCTATTTCCCACAGCCCTCTGGCTGTCCTAAAAGTAAACCTCACTGACATTCAAAGCCAAATGTTCTGGGGGCTCATCTTCCTGCTGCAGGACCCCTCCTACGGGGCTGGGGAGCCTGATGGGGGCTTAAGACCCCTCACTCCTTGAGGAGAACTTCTGCAATTGAATTATCCTCCCATTTGTGGGACTCCCACCCAGCGGTGTAGGTCTTGACTATACGGTGTCTCTGCCCCTTCCACCTGTCTCATTATGGTTCCTTCTTTATATCTTTTGTTGTAGAAAATCTTTTCTTTGCTAGATTCTGGTCTTTCTCATCAATAGTTGCTCTGCAAATAGCTGTCACTTTGGTGTGCCTGTGGGAGGAGGTGAGCTCAGTGCCTTCCTACTCTGCCATCTTGGCCACAATCAAGCCTTAGCTCTTTTAATATCGAAAAGACTCAGTTTTTTTTCCCCTAAGTGTTGAAAGACCTGATAAAGATAAAATATCTTGTTTTTCTAGATAGGTCATGTTAGAGGTAGAGAGAATCTTTGTTTACAATTTCTCATTAAGACAAGACAAATAATCTAAGGAAACTTTGTTCTTTTAGAAGAGAGGAACACAAAATTTTAGTTTTGCACCAGCTTATTATTGATATTAAAGCTCATATACTTAATTAAATTTATTCCTATCATATCCAGCTTGACCACACGTAAAATTCTTTTCTAAAGATTCCTTTTTCATAAATCTTCTTTTACCATGTCATACTTTCCTTGCATACAGAGATGTTTCTCTTATTTATCTACCCCTTATTTATTCCTTATTTATTATCCCTTATTTATAGGTTATCCCTTATTTATATAGGTTATCCCTTATTTATGTACTTATTTATTTATTGTAGCTTTAATCACATATTTGTTGAAATCCATAATCCTTTGAAATCTTCATTTTTTAGTGCAAATAAAGAAGTAAACAATTTTGAATTGTATTAAAGTTTTTCGGCTTGGCAAACTTAACAAATACATTTTGTAATTTTTAGAAACACGCTGCTTCATAGTACAGTCTTTGAATAATGCACAAGATACATGTGTTTACTAATAGATGCAAACATGTTTAGTCTCTCTGTAATAAGAGGTTAAAAGTAGGGAAACTTAGACTTGTCTAACAATTAGTGTTTCAGTATTTTAACTTATTTGGAAATGATTTAGGTATTCAGTGAATTCCCATCATTTAATTTAACTTAGGAAAACTCAAAGGGTGTAAATTACCAAAGAGATTTGGGAAACTATTTTAAGTACAATAGATATATCATAAAATAATTATTGTTAAGAAGTTCACCTAAAACTGTTACCTCATGTACATTTATTCAATTCATTTATTCTTAACAATCATATTTAGATTATCTAACTAAAAACTTCATTAGAAAATATCAATCATCATCCTAAGTTATTTTTCTTAGTGAAAAATTTTAACGTAATGAACTTACATGAGTTTCAGTAAACCTAGGTACAGTAAAAGTTTATGCTTAATGTTGATAACTCTAAAGACATCTCTATAAATTAAACCAACAGACTTAAGCTACCTTTAATACCAAATACTTTCCTGTATCCTGTGAACCTGAAATTCATTTGGGTTAGTTTCTATCATATTTCTGAGAATTTTATATATGTACTTGTTTGTTTAAGCCAATTAAATAGAGTTCTTTTACAAATTAATTTTGACCATACTGTCTGAAGGTGGAAAAATACTATATCTATTATGTACATATGTAGACATACATACACACAGGTAGACGTGGACAGAGGTCTCATAAATTTGTTTTAAAACTTTAGTCATAAATATAATACAAAACTCACTAGGTTATAATAACAGTTGCTGTAAACTAAGTGTACCCACTCAGATGGCTAAGGTCTTTTATTATTTGTGGAGAAGATTTTAAGATCTGTATTTGCCCTTGGCAAGCAATTTTCAGGAGGCTCTTTGGGTAAGAGAATCCTTTTAGCAGTTCCTGTTTAAAAGGTCTCTATTTTCCCCTTCAGTCTTAGGAATTAGAGATGATAAGAGTCTAGATAAGAGTTTCTGGAGAAGACCAGGTAGAAGACCAGATATACATCTCAAAGGCACAGGGAAAGAAATGCATGCTCCTCCTAGGAGGACTTTTGTTCCTTTAAGGTAAGAATTTTGAAAGACTGTTTCAAAATGGCCATGATAATCATAGACCATTGGATGCATGGTTGAATAATATGCCAATCAATATGTGTAGGAAATAGAATGGGAATTTTTTTTGTGGAGATCTTTAGCCAACTTTTGAGCATCTGCTGGTCCCCTTGTGCCTGCGCCGGAAGAATCATCAGAAGGATCTTTCCAACTGACAGCTTCCATTTGTTCTTTAGCCATAACATCTCCTACAAGCAGATGTATTAATGGATATAAATCTGAATAGCCAGGCTCATAGGTTTTAGTGAGGAGATCAGATTGTTTGGCAAATTCAACGGAATCCTGTTAACATTGGGAAAGTCCTTAGCTATGGCGTGTAATTCTGCCTTAGTCCAAGGGGTATATGTGATGGTTCTGGTGCTGTCTTCATTGGACCTGCTTTCAAAAGAGGCTATCATTATTGAAGGGGCAGTATGGCTAGCCTTCTGCAGGACGTCAGTCTTGGTGTTATAAAAAGGAAGTTCAGAGAGATGGGTAGCAAGGAGGTGAGCATTGGACATTCAGGGGCACAGTGGGGAGCAGAGGGAGCTGGGAGAGAGAGAAGAGCTCTCAGAAGCCTCCGAGGATTTTTCCAATTTGGAAATCCTTTGAGATACTTGTGAGTTAGTTTCTCTGAGGGAAGCAATAGGGGATTCATTATTATATTTGGAAGTCTGAAATTATCCATTGAAATATGCTTCCCATATTTGTTAGCTCATTCTGTAGCTTTTCCCAATTGAGTGTGCACCTAGACTAACTTAGGAATCTCACATGAGCCCCAGGTGAGCCAGTAGAGTTTCCAGTCATTGCAACAGAAATTTACAAGATGAGGGCCTGGAACTTTTAAAGATAAAATGAGGCAGAGCTGCAGATGGCAGCTGCCCGTAAGAACTGAACTCTTCATAACCGAGTACTCACCAAGATGAAGGATTCCTTTGGTAAAGGCTCAGAACCTTGACCAAAATGGGAAATTCAGAACCTAGAGGACTTAACCTTACAACCTGAGGCTGCCGAGGAGGCGACAGAGTACAAGAGGCTCCCATAGGCACCTTACTCGTATCTGGCAGCAGTGCTGGAGGTAGAGGTGAGTCACTTCAGATCCTGCTTCCAACACCACGTAATGTCGAACAATACTCAATAATGAGGCTGCAAGGAACAAAGAGGTTTATTTGGGGTCTTAAGAATTGCAATTCAGGGGAGACTGATTGGGGTAAAACGGAAAGATTGGGGAAAAGAAAAAGTCGGGCTTATAAAGACAAAAGCCGGAAGATTGTTAAAGTTGCCTGGCGAAAATTGTGATTGACACTGATGCAGGTCGGAAAATATATGTCCTTAAGGAATCATGAGTTATTTTGGGGTAAGAGTCCGATAAGTATCTTGAGTAGGACAATGAGTGGTCAAAATGACAGATTCCATCCAGGCTGAGCCATGCATAAGTCACATTTACTCAGTGGCCTCTTGGCTCATTTTAGAGAGCTCTGTTAGCAAAACTGACTCCATTTTGATTTTCCTTTCACAGGGTAAATGTAAAAGGTTTTACAGGCACATGTAGAGGGTGTGTTTCCACTTTTAGTATGTACTTTTTTAAAAAAAAATTAATATTATTTTTGGCTGCATTGGGTCTTCGTTCCCGCGTGCAGGCTTTCTCTAGTTGCGGTGAGTGGGGGCGGGCTACTCTTTGTTGCAGTGTGCAGGCTTCTCACTGCGGTGGCTTCTCTTGTTGCAGAGCATGAGCTCTAGGCGCATGGGCTTCAGTAGTTGTGGCTCATGGGCTCTAGAGCGCAGGCTCAGTAGTTGTGGCACACAGGCTTAGTTGCTCCGCGGCATGTGAGATATTCCCGGATCAGGGCTCGAACCCGTGTCCCCTGCGTTGGCAGGTGGATTCTTAACCACTGCGTCACCAGGGAAGCCCAGTATGTACTTTTATAGTATGTCGTCTTTAAACACTTTGGTCTTGTCTACAGTAATTGCATATTTACACGCATGACTCCAATCTAGACCAAAATCTCCTTTGAAAGCAGAGTGACGAACCACCCCCTTTGCCCAAACCTGAGAGGTTTCCTAGGAAGTGGGACTTTCATTGCTAAAATTGGGAATGTCTCTGGCACACTGGGACAAATTGATCAACCTACTTTTAAAAGCAAGAATAAGATTGTGTCCTAATCTTCAGGTATCTCAGCATCTTGTACAGTTTCTGGTGGAATGAAGAGGCTGTAGGGGAGGAGAAATAATTTTCCCTTTACCCTTCTAGGTTCTTGGCTGAGACCTCCTGTAATAAAAAGATTAGATTAATAGGAGAAAAACAGAAATGTATACTTACTGTATACATGGGCGATACCCAGGAAAACTGAGTAACTCCCAGAAATGGCCTGACCCACCACCTTAAATGCTATCTCCAGCTAAAGACTAAGGAGCATTGTGGGTTGGGGAGCAAAGTAAGGGAAGTTATCAGGCAAAGTACAAGTTGACAAGGGTATGGTTTTTATGCAGAGTTGAGTCATTGCCTTTTCCACTGTTTCTCGAGTTTCTAGATTTAATCATTCTTCTCTTCCTGCTACAGAAAGGGAGATACCCCTACAAATGGAGATTTCCTTTATAAATGTGAATTTCCCTTACAAAACGGTAACTTCTAATTAGTTTTGAGAGCTGCTCTTGTGTCTGTTGTTTCTTAAAAATACTGAGCTCAAAATAATCCTTGTGCCAGAGAGGCGTATTTTGGGGTGGCATATTCTGCTCCCCTTCAAGGCTCAATAAATACTGTGGTGATCCATGACTTTTAGCCAGACCCCGGGATTTTGTCTGGGTAGTCAACTAGAAGAGACTTTGGTTCCTTAAGGCTGAAAATTTAGGGAAAATAGAGCCTTTTGGATGAAAGTAAAGCTAAGAAGAAAAAAGCCAGCTTCATCTGTTATATTGGAAAAAAAGATGGATTCTGTCCCTGATCTGCACCTGTAATTGTAGGTTACAGGTTTATTTGGACCCTGAGAGTTTTCACAATATAGCAAAATTGTCCCTTTCACTCCATTAAGGAGAAGAATCTCAGGGTAATGAAATCAGACCAGGAGTTGGAATCAGAGTAACTGGATCCCAGCCACCACTCTATCACTCTCTAATAATATAAACTTCAGTAAGTCTCTTAAACTCTCACAGCTTTATTGCCCTCAACCAAAAGCATATGTATAATAACATTTACTTCCTTATAGTAAATAGCTCCATATGATAACTTTTATACAATAGATTAAAAAACATTAAAGCATGAGTTAAATTCTAATCTAATTACCAGTCATGCAATAATGATAGTTATATGCTGATTGAGATGACTCAAATCATTATACCAAGGTGTGATACTGAGAAGAACTGAACTGTGAAAGTTAGATTTTTCCATGTGCACATGTAAAGGATAATATCTATAAATATAGACAGCACACCTCTGTGGTCAAAATTCCCAGCGAATATCATTAAGGAGAATTCAATTCTCTTGAAGTTTAAGTCTGTAGCCTCCTAAAATGCCCACACCGGCTCAATTGCTCCTGAATTACAGTTCCGTTTTTTTCTCAAGTCCTTCAAAAGGGCTCTTTGAAAAACCGGAAAAGACATTAATACATAGATCAAAAGGACAAAGGGACATGCTCATTTCAAGTTATGCCTTGAAATTTTAATGAAAATTTAATCTCAGGGGCCCCACATATTTGCTAGCTGCTAAATGGAGTATCCTAGTTATACTTTAGTATCTAAGCAGAACAAAAATGTAAAAAATTCCTTGCAACACTCTTGCTAGGCAGAAGGGTATAAGCATATGTAATAGTAAAAACAATACTGTTGATTGCATTCAATAATACATTTTGTATTTTGCAATCTTTCTGTTGTGACTGGAGACTGAGCTGGTAGTCCAGTGCTCATGTGTTAAACTTAACAGCTACATTAAAATTATTAGAGATTTCCTTAAATGTCTGTGATGGCTATCAAAAAACTATGATGACAAAGAAGTCTGGCTTTCCAGTCCAGCTGGGCAGCTGGGTAATAAGAATCATCCAGAACCACTGTCTGAGTTAAATTTATTGAGCAAGAGGGGAATCTGCATGAACAAACCATAGAGGCTTAACTCATCTGGTGAGCAAAGACA
This sequence comes from Phocoena phocoena, assembly GCF_963924675.1. Lineage (NCBI taxonomy): Eukaryota > Metazoa > Chordata > Mammalia > Artiodactyla > Phocoenidae > Phocoena > Phocoena phocoena. The sequence continues at coordinate 24,532,487 of NC_089240.1, forward strand.
TTTATTTTGGCTGGAGAAATTAAAAACCATTTTTTCCAATAACTTACTCTGCCAGAGGTACTAGACCAGGATCTGAAGCCATTCTACAGATCCTCAACACGTGGGCCTTTTTCAGTAGAAGGAGCATTGCAGTGGCTGAGCTGTTTTCTCTGCCTAGCCAATTTATACAAAATATGATTGAAACCACTAGGTCCGCACTGGTATTTATTTACTTTCCAGTGCTTTCCTAAATGAGTTTTATAGTATTCAGAGCATAGTGTTAAATTGATTCACCTTTCTTAGGATGAGAATTGTAAGCAATTTGATTAGCTGTTCTCTGTTTTCATCTTCTGACATGTTCTAACTAAGAAAAATTATAGCCCCTTTTTCTTACTGAAAATAATTTATATTCAGTAGTGGTTTTGCACCCACATAGAACATAATCTGTACAGGCTTAAATATCAACATTTGTAGCTGTATGGGTATGATGGTATTAAGAACAGTTCCAAAGACAAATTACACTTTTAAATGTTCATGATACTGAGTTTATCCCTCAGACCTTATAATTGAACTTTGTAAACCAAACACATTCCCATGTGTTTTATCTAGTGAAGCAAGGAAGGAATGTTAGAAAAATAAAATTAGGATGGTTTTTATATGACTACTAAACATGGTAAATGAAGGGAGTCTTGTTACCATGAGAGACAACTTTATTGATTGCTCAGTTAAAAGCTGCTAAATGAGTGAGTGAAAAGATAAAAGCTGAAGGAGGCTGATATCTTTCCTCTCAAATGTTTTGCTCCAACAGAGATTTAATGACCACCTACTAGGAGCAGTGATGCATGAGGAATCCTGGTTCCTCTTTCTTTTCCTTCCAGCGCCTTTCACAGCTGAGTTCTCCACTGATGCTCACCCCTAGTTTCACCTGCTTTACTTCTGGCCAGCTTTCATCCTGGAACAGGGCTCTGGCACCCTATCTAACTTCTATTTCCTGGCTCTGGGTCATAGTCCTCATATTTATCCCCCACTTTCTAGTGGGAGTACAACAATTACAGCTACCTGCCAGTCTCGACATCCCACTTGATGAGAATCCCTTGTTTCCAGTGTCCTGCTTGGACTACCTCTTTTCAGTCCTTTGAAAAATTATTTGTGCTTGTTGTGTGCTTTCTTACGTCCAAGGTCCTTTCTTAAAAGGCAAGTGCTCTCTGCGTGGATAACACATTCAGTGGCGAATATCTAAGTGTAAAAAGGCTTTTTCCTGATCCCTGTCTTCTGAGGCTAGAGACAGCAGAGCATCATGTGAGCCCTGGGACTTGACAGGGGGAGAGGTGAGGTGGGACGTGATAAACCGAGATTGAGGGCATGATCTGTGACTCTTGTTGACCACTGTCGGGAAGGAAGACATTTTCCTTTACCCTTCCTGGTTCTTCTGGGTGGTCTAAGAATTTAATTGACATGAGACAGATTAACAGGAGAAAATAAGCACAAGTTTAATGACATGTATATATGAGACTGACCAGAGAACTGAGTAACTCACCAAAATGGCCAAAACCCTCACCTTGAGTATCATCTTCAGCTAAAGACAGAAGATGACGTTGGGAGTAGTGGGTTGGAACTTCAAAGGTGGGGGAAGGCAATTCACATGGGCATGGGAAAGCAAATGTTTGCTGTACCACCCAGAAACAATGGGACACAAGGCAGGATTTTAACAAACAGATTTAGCTAGGTTCCTCCCTGTCTGCACACCTGCTTCATATTATACTATAGTTATGTATGGTGTTAGCTCCCTTCCTGGAACGAGTCCCTATCTACATTCTTTTTTTTTTTAAGTTGAAGTAGAGTTGATTTACAATGTTGCATTAGTTTTAGGTATACAGCAAAGTGATTCAGTTATACATACATATGTATCTATTTTTTCAGATTCTTTTCCCTTATAGGCTATTACAAAATATTGAGTATAGTTGCCTGTGCTATACAGTAGGTCCTTGCTGGTTATCTATTTTATATGTAGTAATGTGTATATGTTAATCCCAAACTCCTAATTTATTCCTCCCTTCCCCCCTTTCCCCTTTGGTAACCATAAGTTTGTTTTCGATGTCCGTGGGTCTATTTCTGTTTTGTATATAGGTTCATTTGTATCATTTTTTTTAGATTCCACATATAAGTGATATCATATCATATTTGTCTTTCTCTGTCTGACTTCACTTGATGATCTCTAGGTCCATCCATGTTTCTGCAAATGGCATTATCTCATTCTTTCTTAAGGCTAACATTCCATTGTATATATGTACCACATCTTCTTTATTCCTCTGTCAATGTACCTTTAGGTTGTTTCCATGTCTTGGCTGTTGTAAATAGTGCTGCTATGACCATTGGGGTGGATGTATCTTTTTTTTTTTTTGCGATACTCAGGCCTCTCACTGCTGTGGCCTCTCGCGTTGCGGAGCACAGGCTCCAGACCCGCAGGCTCAGTGGCCATGGCTCACGGGCCCAGCCGCTCCGCGGCATGTGGGATCTTCCCGGGCCGGGGCACGAACCCGCGTCCCCTGCATCAGCAGGCGGACTCTCAACCATTGTGCCACCAGGGAAGCCCCGATGTATCTTTTTGAGTTAGAGTTTTGTCTGGATATGTACCCAGGAGTGGGATTGCTGGGTCATATGGTAGCTCTATTTTTAGTTTTTTGAGGAACCTCCATACTGTTCTCCATAGTGGCTGTACCAGTTTACGTTCCCACCAACAGTGTAGGAGGGTTCCCTTTTCTCCACATCCTCTTCAGCAGTTATTATTTGTAGACTTTTTGATGATGGCCGTTCTGACCAGTGTGAGGTGATACCTCATTGTAGTTTTGATTCTTTTAGGCAGTTCAGGGGTAAGGTCAAAGTTTCTTCCTGAGTCTCTCGGACCTTGATTGTTTTCAGTTGGCAGTAATCCACATGCCTAAGAGGTATTTTGGGGTGGCAAGTTTTGCTCCCCTACTCCACTGTCTTCTCCACCCTTATGTGTGTTTTCGACATTGTAGATCTGTGATGTTGAAGACGTGAATGAGTAAATGAATATATCTGTTTTATAAATTGTCGAAGGCTGATATTGTCTGTAAGGATAGCTGTAACTTGTTTCATTGGCCTACTAACTTTAGTTTTAAACTGTGAAAGCCCTGGGTATGGTTACAGTTTTTGAAATTTGTGACAGATCTGCATCTTTAGCTGGGTCTGTATAATCAAATAAGAATCTTCATTTTCTGAGACATAACAGAGAAGCACAGGTCTTCTTTCAGTGTACTGGAGGTTAGATGAACACTGAACCAAATCATTGCCCTTTGAATTTTGTTTTGAAATCACATAATGTAGCTCTTTATTAAAATTAAATAATTACTTAAAAATCATTTACTCCTCAGTCTCAATAGAAACTTATTTAGCTTAACAGTTGACAGTATAGTATTTTTCTTTCTTTTTTTAAAGAAATTTATTTATTTATTTATTTGGCTGCACCAGGTCTTAGTTGCAGCATGTGGACTTCTTAGTTGGGGCATGCATGCAGGATCTAGTACCCCGACCAGGGATCGAACCCGGGGCCCCTGCCTTGGGAGCGCAGACTCTTACCCACTGGACCACCAGGGAAGTCCTGACAGTATAATACTTTTCTACCCATATATTTTCTTCTTTACCATTGATTATATTTGCTTCATTATTTTGGGGCTCAGTAAGATAAAATAAATGCCTCCTTTTGGCCAAGGTGCTTCTTTTGTGTTGTGGAAAAATCTCTTCATGTCTCTCTCAAACACACACACGCACGCACGCACACACGCACACACACAAACACAATCTCCCTCCCCCCCACATTCATTCAAAGAAACAATATAAATTAAATGTCTGCTATCTGTCAGGTATGAAGATAAACTCTGCAGATATAGTGATGAAAACAACAATCTTGGTTCCTTTTTTTTATTATTGACTTTGTGCCAACAAAATATTTTGAGGGAGGACTATTTTGTATGTGAATTGTTTTCGTTACCTAGGTTAAAATAACTGCACTGACCATTTATCCTAGATTTGTTTTAACTGTCCTGATTTTCAAATAGTCTGAATTACCTACCTACATTTCAAGCTATGCGTCCTAATTTTGGCTTGGGAAAATATGGTCCTCTTGGAGATATAATTATTTTGGGAAAAATAACCACTTCAGAATTTTACTTTTTTTCTTGGGTCAAAGTAAATATATGTTTTGATAGCTTGAAAAAAAGAAAAATTCAAAACTTGGTTCTTTTAAAGTTGGAGAAATACATAAGTTTATGTGGCATGCATGATTCATTAAGAATTTGATTTCTATACCAAAATTAACTCTTTGAATTTGAAAAATATCCAGCTCTATTTTTACATCAGGTATGCACATTTTATATACTTAAATTCCCAGGCCAGTGTGCCTGCAATATGGGTTTAAAACAAGAAATAAGTATTTCCTCATTTAAATTTTAGTGCACAATACATATATTTTAAAAATAGCGTGTATATGTAGGGAAATTCATAAGTAATGATTGAAAATGATGGGAAGATGGTCATTATTTTTTGGTGTGGTAGGTATACATGGGGTATGGCTGGAATTAGTAGACACCTAACTGTCATATATGCCACCATTTGGTAAAGATAATTCTTGACCTACAGTATAGCAACAACGAGCAGTTGGTTTCTTGGTGTTTCTTTATACTTTTGGGCTTTAAATGCTGAAAATAGGTCAGCCCGTTTCTCCTTTCTGTAGCCTACACCAACTGTTGCAGCTTTTCTTTCCAAGTTCCATAATGATGTTCAAAGGTACATTTGAGGGCATCCTCAAAGCATCTTTTCTAATCCTCACTGCTTCTCTAGCATGTCATGTAATCGTTGCTTGAGCACGTCAGCCATTCTGTGTGTGTTTGCCAAGCCCCACTGGGTTGGTGTAAATAGGCGTTGCTGTTAGGCTGAGAGACAAGCTGCATGACAAGACCTATTTGCTGCTTATATTGTCTCACTGTTTTAACTGAAGCCAATACATATATTTGAGCATCTGCCAAATATCCAGCATTTTGCTAAGTACTGTGGAGAATATGGGAGAGGAATGGGGAAAGTAGCATCAGATATGAGGATAGTAAGTAGAATTATAAAGAAGGAGACCTGTTGTTGAGGACACAGCCATATTAAAAAATAATTAGAAACCATGTAAGGACAACTGTACAGACAGTGATGTTTAGATTGTGCTGGTTAAACTCTTCATGATGCAGGATGTCTATCTGGGACGCTGCAAGTCCCAAAACCTTTGTAGAAATTTAATTGGTTGAGGTACATTATGGCAGCTACCTTCCATTCATCAGTTGCATGAGTGCTGCTGACTTCGTGTAAGGTCCTACTACTTTTTGAATCATTAATCATCATTGTTAAAGTACTTTGGTAGAAGGGATCAGTTACAACTCGTCTCCATGATTATTAATGGAAATTTTTGATTGTTGAAATACCCTGAATGATAACAGACCTACCACACTTAATTTTTTTTCCACCACGCTTCATTTTTAATCCACCACATTTTCATTTCATTGCTCTGTCCTCTAAATTTACCTGCTAAAATGATTTTAAATCATCCTTAAGTTCTTAAAAACAATCTAAAAATCAGGATTCGACATTAGGAAGAATTCTCATCTGCATTTATCTCTGTACACTTCCCTGATTTTTTAGAGGATGTCAGCTTCATCACAAATTAAACACGCAGGAAAGGAGAAGGTTTAAAAGTTCACGTGGATGTGCTGCATTGTGCAAGATCCTTTTGTCTTCTGTGTGCATATCAAGAACGCACACAAAACTCTTGGATTTTGACTTTTCTTGAGGGCTAGTATTGTTTTTAGAGGATTTTAGTAGCGTTCTCTAGGTCTGAGGACTCAGATCCTGACCTGGTTCCTTTTCTCTTACACATGGTGACAGACTCATATTCTTGTACCAGTTATATAACTCAGCTTTTCACCATTTTGATGTGCAGAGGTTAAGTGATTTCTCAGAAGTCACACAGCTAGCTAATAAATGGTGTATTTATTTCTTACAAAGGAAAACTGTGCCCTACAAGCCCTACGAAGAGTTATAAAATCTTATACATCAGAAATAGAGGGGAATGTATTTGTAAGTCAACTAATTTTATACCATTTGATAGTGAGAAAGGTATATTAAGAAATTTTCTTCTTTACATCCTTTTTTCAAAATACGTTTTTATTGACTTTCTTACTATAAAAATATTAAAATTTCATCTTTAATACCAGCATTTAAAGATGTTTACATTTTGTGTGTCTATTCTTATAGTCCTTTTCTCTGTGTGTATGTGATATAAAAAAGATCCTGGGATATAGCAATTTTGAAATTGTCTTCTAGCCCCCCCCACACATTAAATACAAATTACATCATGATTAGAATGGCTGCATAATAGTCTGTTGAATTGATGTATCTTAAATTACTTAACCAATCTCTTATTGATGAACGTTTGATTTTCACATTTTTTCTCTAGTACCAACAACACTTAGATGTGCATAATATCTGAGTGTGTGTGGTGCATACTTTCAGAGATTAAAAGATCATATTTTCATCTGATTACTTCCTCAGGATAAATTTCTAGCAGTTGCATGGCAATGTTTTGTCTGTCTTTGTTCTTTTTTTTTTAAACTGCTTATTTATGTTTATATATTGTCATTCTCAAGTCTCAATAGTCTGTAGAGGAGGAAAAAGAGGTCCAGAGAAGGGAAGTTGCATTTTTCTAATAATCTGCTCTGCATCAGATACTGTAAATAGAGTATTTCATTTAATCTTCACCTTAACTCTGAAAGCTGAGTGGAGAGTTTAAGTAACTTGCCAAAGGCTACATTATAGGTGGCAGGGCCAAAAAGGAAATCAGTTCTGTCTAACCATAGAATTTTGTTTTAAAATTGAAGTGAAGTTCACATAGCATACAATTAACCATTTAAAAATGTACAACTTAGTGTTATTTAGACTACTTACAGTTTTTTCTAGTTCCAAAACATTTTCATTACCCCAAAAGGGAAACCTGTATAGCATTGTCATTCCCATTTCCCTCCCTCCGGTCCCTGGCAACCAGTAGTCTGCTTTCTTCTGTCTCTGTGGATTGACCTACTCTGGATATTTTATGTAAATGGAGTCAAACAATACATGGCCTTTTGTGTCTGGATTCTTTTACTTAGCGTGTTTTTGAGGTTCATCCATGTTGTAGCACGTATCAGTACTTCATAATTTTTATGGCTGAGTAATATTCCATTGTATGGGTGTACCACATTTGTTTATTCATTCATCTGTTGATGGACATCTGTTTCCACTTTTTGTCTGCTCTGAATAGTGATGCTCTGAACATTCATATAGAAGTATTCCAATACTTCTTTTCAATTTTGGGGGCTAAGTACCTCAGAGTGGAATTACCAGGTCATCTTAGCCATAGAACTTTTGCAGCCTTCTTTCACAAGGATATGAATACTTGTAATATAATGTTTCCTTATTATTTACAAATAAAAATATCAAGTTGTTACTTTAAAATACTGAATAATCAGTTTATTATAGTGAGAAAACTTGATGTTAAAAAAATTAAAGTCTTAACACTCCAGGGTTATTAAGTGTTATTCCTAGAATTCAAGACTCCTGTTAAAACTGTTACAATTTAGAGTTGAAGAAAGCACAAATATACTTTTCAGCTTCTGGCTATTGTTATATGTGGTTTATTTGACCCTTTTGGTTCAAGGTCGAATGTGTTGTTAGTAGCCTTATCCAGAGAAACCACAGGTTCTTATAAATTCCCTAGCTTATAATTGGGGATGACAAATCATGAATTTTTAAAATCTTAGAGCTGAAGACAGCCTTTAGAGAAATCATCTTGATGAGGACATTTTTACATATAATTGCCCAGGAAACTAACTACTCTCTGGGGACCTTGAGTTCATATTGGATTCCTCTGTAACTTCTGCCTGTGTATTTTGAGACCTGGAAAATAGACTGAGGGAAAATTGGAGTGGGCAACAGAAGTTCCCCACTTATTGTCAATGAAGGAAAGCAGCTGACATGGCTTGTCAGGGTAAGTGGGCCTCATTATCCCTCAGCAGTTTCTACCAGACCAGCTAGCACAAGGAATTACCTTCTTCCTAAAGCATAAAATACAACAGAGAGGAAATAGCTCTTTTAATCCAAAGAAGGGAGGAAGCAACAAAGAGAAAGAAAGGAGAAAGTGTGTTTAATTGTAGTACTTTTGAGGTGGAGGACATCTGAGAGATCACCTTAATTCAACTTCTCTACTTGAAATAGGGAGGGATTGGCAGCCCTGTGGTTATAGCTCAGTGGGTAGAATCTAACTATGCACTCTCCCATGGCATGTGTATTTTCCTACGGCTGCTTTAATAGATTCTCACATGCTTAGCGGGTATAAACAACACAAATGTATTATTTTACAGTTCTGGAGGTCAGAAGGCTGACATGGGTCTCACTGGTCTAAAATCAACCTGTTGGTAGGGCTGTTTTCTTTGCTGGAGGCTCTAGGGGAGAATCTGTTTCCTCTTCCAGCTCCTGCCACATTCTTCGGTGTGTGGCCTGCCTTCCATCTTCAAAGGCCCAATCATATCACTTTGACTTCTGCTTCCATCCTCACGTCTACTTCTCTGACTCTCTTGCCCCCCTCTTTTACTTATAAGGATCCTTTTGGGCTCACCCAGAAAATCAAGGATAATCTCAAAATCCTTAAACACATCTGCAAAATCCTTCTTGCCATGTAAGGTAACACATTCATAGGTTCGGACATGAACATCTTTGGGGCCCCATTGTTCGGTCTACTATACCTTGACAGCTCCTTTACTTTAAGGGAAAAAGAGCAGAAAAAAACAAAATATGCACCCCTCTCCTCAGGACTTTGTAGACTTCTTTACTGACAAGTATTTTCACTCCTGGAAAAATGATACTTTATAATTGTTATATCTACTGACTGCTTTTGCATGTAATGTTTCACTGTCATGCTTTTCATAGGGGCAACTAAGACAAAAAATTAACTGAATTTTCAGAAAAAATAGTAGCTCTGGGATATGAATCCCACATGTTTAAGTCTAAATTCAGTGTTCACAACATTCTACTCACTATCTCATGAAAGTGACTTTCAGCACTTTCTCAATTCCTTCAGACTTTGAAGAAATGGAAGGATATTTTATCATATATGGGTTGATTTGTGGACGTTTTTAACATGGTAAACATACCCAGTGCCTTTCAGAAGGCAAAAAAATAGTACCACTGCTTCTGGATTTATGTTGTAAGATACTGTAACTGTGTTACAACTCTGTCCATACTATTCTGTTGTAAACTCAGTTGAATTCTAACATTTCTAGTCTATCAGAAAACAGCAAAGAAACTGATTTTTAAATTTTATTATTTTAAAAATTTTTATTGACGTGTGCTTGATTTACAGTGTGTTAATTTCTGCTGTACAGCAAAGTGATTCAGTTATAAATTTATATACTTTTTAATATACTTTTCCATTATGATTTATTGCAGGATATTGAATATAGTTCCCTGTGCTATACAGTAAAACCTTGTTGTTTATCCATTCTATATAAAATAGTTTGCATTTGCTAACCCCAAACGCCCAATCCATTCTTCCCCCACCCCCCACCCCCTTGTCAACCATGAGTTTGTTCTCTGTGTCTGCGAGTCTGTTTCTGTTTCGTAGATAAGTTCATTTGTGTCATATATTTTTTTAACATCTTTCTTGGAATATAATTGCTTTACAATGTTGTGTTAGTTTCTGCTGTATAATAAAGTGAATCACCTATATGTATACATATATCCCCATATCCCCTCCCTCTTGCATCTCTCTCCCACCCTCCCTATCCCACCCCTCTAGGTGATCACTAGGCACCGAGCTAATCTCCCTGTGCTATGAGGCTGCTTCCCACTAGCTAGCTGTTTTACATTTGGTAGTGTATACATGTCAGTGCTATTCTCTCACTTTGTCCCAGCTTACCTTCCCCCTCCCTGTGTCCTCAAGTCCATTCTGTACATCTGCGTCTTTAGAACCTGTCTCGCCCCTAGGTTCTTCAGGACCATTTTTTTTTAGATTCTATATATATGTGTTAGCATATGGTATTTGTTTTTTTAATCCAATTTTTAAAAAAAATATTTATTTATTTACTTATTTATTTTTGGCTGTGTTGGGTCTTCGTTTCTGTGTGTGGGCTTGCTCTAGTTGCGGTGAGCGGGGGCCACTCTTCATCGCGGTGTGCGGGCCTCTCACTGTTGCAGCCTCTCTTGTTGCGGAGCACAGGCTGCAGACGCGCAGGCTCAGTAGTTGTGGCTCATGGGCCTAGTTGCTCCGCGGCATGTGGGATCTTCCCATACCAGGGCTCGAACCCGTGTCCCCTGCATTGGGAGGCAGATTCTCAACCACTGTGCCACCAGGGAAGCCCTATGGTATTTGTTTATCTCTTTCTGACTTACTTCACTCTGTATGACAGTCTCTAGGTCCATCCACCTCACTACAAATAACTCAATTTTGTTTCTTTTTATGGCTGAGTAATATTCCATTGTATATATGTGCCACATCTTCTGTATCCATTCATCTGTTGATGGACACTTAGGTTGCTTCCATGTCCTGTTTTTGCATCTGTGTTCATCAATGATATTGACCTGTAGCTTTCTTTTTTTGTGACATCTTTGTCTGGTTTTGGTATCAGGGTGATGGTGGCCTTGTAGAATGAGTTTGGGAATGTTCCTCCCTCTGCTATATTTTGGAAGAGTTTGAGAAGGATAGGTGTTAGCTCTTCTTCTAAATGTTTGATAGAATTTGCCTTTGAAGCCATCTGGTCGTGGGCTTTTGTTTGTTGGAAGATTTTTAATCACAGTTTCAACTTCAGTGCTTGCGATTGGTCTGTTTATCTTCTGTTTCTTCCTGGTTCAGTCTCAGAAGGTTGTGCTTTTCTAAGAATTTGTCCGTGTCTTCCAAGTTGTCCTTTTTATTGGAATATGGTTTCTTGTAGTAATCTCTCATGATCCTTTGTATTTCTGCAGTGTCAGTTGTTACTTCTCATTTTCCATTTCTAATTCTGTTGATTTGAGTATTCTCCTTTTTTTTCTTGATGGGTCAGGCTAATAGTTTATCAATTTTGTTTATATTCTCAAAGAACCAGCCTTTAGTTTTATTGATCTTTGCTATTGTTTCCTTCATTTCTTTTTCATTTGTTTCTGATCTAATCTTTATGATTTCTTTCCTTTTGCTAACTTTGGGGTTTTTTGGTTCTTTTTTCTCTAATTGCTTTAGGTGTAAGTTTAGGTTGTTTCTTTGAGATGTTTCTTGTTTCTTGAGGTAGGATTGTATTGCCATAAACTTCCCTCTTAGAACTCCTTTTGCTGCATCCCATAGGTTTCGTGTTGTTGTGTTTTCACTGTCATTTATTTCTAGGTATTTTTTGATTTGCTCTTTGATTTCTTCAGTGATCTCTTGGTTATTTAATAGCATATTGTTTAGCCTCCATGTGTTTATAATTTTTACAGTTTTTTTTTCCTGTAATTAATACCTAGTCTCATAGCGTTGTAGTGAGGAAAGGTAATTTATATGATTTCAGTTCTGTTAAATTTGCCATGCCTTGGTTTGTGACCCAAGATATGATCTATCCTGGAGAATGTTCTGTGAGCACTTGAGAAGAAAGTGTATTCTGTTGTTTTTGGATGGAATGTCCTATAAATATCAATTAAGTCCATCTGGTTTAATGTGTCATTTAAAGCTTGTGTTTCCTTTTTTAATTTTCATTTTGGATGATCTGTCCATTGGTGAAAGTGGAGTGTTTAAGTCCCCTACTATGATTGTGTTACTGTCGATTTCCCCTTTTATGGCTGTTAGCATTTGCCTTATGTATTGAGGTGCTCCTGTGTTAGGTGCAGAAATATTTACAATTGTTATATCTTCTTCTTGGATCGGTCCCTTGATCTTTATGTAGTGTCCTTCTTTGTCTCTTGTAACAGTCTTTATTTTAAAGTCTATTTTGTCTGATATGAGAATTGCTACTCCAGCTTTCTTTTGATTTCCATTTGCATGGAATATCTTTTTACATCCCCTCACCTTCAGTCTGTATGTGTCTCTAGGTCTGAATTGGGTCTCTTGTAGACAGCATATATATGGGTCTTGTTTTTGTATCGATTCAGCCAGTCTGTTTTTTGGTTGGAGCATTTAATCCATTTACATTTAAGGTAATTATTGATATGTATATTCCTATTACCAATTTCTTAATTGTATTGAGTTTATTTTTATAGGTCTTTTCCTTCTCTTGTGTTTTCTGCCTAGAGAAGTTACTTTAGCTTTTGTTGTAAAGCTGGTTTGCTGGTGCTGAATTCTCTTAAGGTTTGCTTGTCTCTAAAGTTATTAATTTCTCCGTCGAATCTGAATGAGATCCTTGCTGGGTAGAGTAATCTTGGTTGTAGGTTCTCCCCTTTCATCACTTTAAATATGTCCTGCCACTCCCTTCTGGCTTGCAGAGTTTCTGCTGAAAGATCAGCTCTTAACCTTATGGGGATTCCTTTGTATGTTATTTGTTGCTTTTCCCTTGCTGCTTTTAATATTTTTTCTTTGTATTTAATTTTTGATAGTTGGATTAATATGTGTCTTGGTGTGTTTCTCCTTGGATTTATCCTGTATGGGACTCTCTGTGCTTCCTGGACTTGATTGACTATTTCCTTTCCCATATTAGGGAAGTTTTCAACTATAATCTCTTCAAATATTTTCTCAGTCCCTTTCTTTTTCTCTTCTTTTTCTGGGACCTGTACAGTTTGAATGTTGGTGCATTTCATGTTGTCCCAGAGGCCTCTGAGACTGTCCTCAATTCTTTCTTCTGCTCTGCAGTACTTATTTCCACTGTTTTATCTTCCAGGTCACTTACATGTTCTTCTGCTTCAGTTTTTTGGTATTGATTCCTTCTAGAGAATTTTTAATTTCATTTATTGTGTTGTTCATCATTGTTTGCTCCATAGTTCTTCTAGGTCCTTATTAAACATTTCTTGTAGTTTCTCCATTCAGTTTCCAAGATTTTGGATCATCTTTCCTGTCATTACTCTGAATTCTCTTTCAGGTAGACTGCCTATTTCCTCTTCATTTGTTTGGTCTGGTGGGTTTTTACCTTGCTCCTTCATCTGCTGTGTGTTTCTCTGTCTTCTCATTTTGCTTAACTTACTGTGTTTGGGGTCTCCTTTTCACAGGCTGCAGGTCTGTCCTGTTGTTTTTGGTGTCTCCCCCCAGTGGGTGAGGTTGGTTCAGTGGCTTGTATAGGTTTCCTGGTGGAGGGGACTGGTTCCTGTGTTCTGGTGGGTGGGGCTGGATCTTGTCTTTCTGGTGAGCAGGGCTGCGTCCGGTGGTGTGTTTTGGGGTGTCTCTGAACTTAGTATGATTTTAGGCAGCCTCTGTGCTAATGGGTGGGGTTGTGCTCCTGTCGTGCTAGTTGTTAGGCATGGGGTGTCCAGTAGTGGAGCTTGCTGGCTCTTGGGTGGAATTGGTTCTTATTGTTGAGACGGAGATCTCTGGGAGAGCTCTTGCTGATTGATATTACGTGGGGCCAGGAGGTCTGTGGTCGACCAATGTCCTGAACTCAGCTCTCGCACCTCACAGGATCAGGCCTGGCACCAGGCTGGAACACCAAGACCCTGTCGGCCACATGGCTCAGAAGAAAAGGGAGGAAAAAAGAAAGAAAAAAAGTAATAAATTAAAAAATATATTAAAATAAAAAATAATAATAATAAAAAGAAAATGAGAGCAGCCAAACCAGTAAGCAAATGTACCAATGATAACAAGCGCTAAACACTAAGCTACGATAAATGTAAATATCAGAAAGAAATCAGTCGCAGACAGCAAACCCCAAGTCTACAGTTGCTCCCAAAGTCCACCAGCTCAATTTGGGCATGATTCGTTGTCTGTTCAGGTGTTCCACAGATGCAGGGTACATCAAGTTGATTGTGGAGATTTAATCCACTGCTCTTGAGGCTGCTGGGAGAAATTTCCCTTTCTCTTCTTTGTTCGCCCAGCTCCTGGCGTTCAGCTTTAGTTTTAGCCGCACCGCTCCATGTAGGTCACCCTCAGGCATCTGTTCCCCACCCAGACAGGAGGGCGTTATAGCAGTGGCTGATTGGGGTCTCTTGCTCATTCAGGCTGGGGGGAGGGAAGGGTAGTTATTATTGGAATGCGGGGCGAGCGTGCGGTGGCAGGGCCTGGCATGACGTTGCACCAGCCTGGGGCACACCGTGTGTTCTCCTGAGGGAGTTGTCCCTGGATCAAGGGACCCTGGCAGTGGCGGGCTGCACAGGCTCCTGGGTTGGGCTGGGGGGTTGTGTGGATAGTGACCAGTCCTTGCACACAGGCTTCTTGGTGGCTGCAGCAGCAGCAGTGTTAGCGTTTCATGCCCATCTCTGGGGTCGGAGCTGATAGCCGCAGCTCGCGCCCATCTCTGAAGCTCGTTTAGGTGCTGCTCTGAATCCCCTCTCCTCACGCAGCCTGAAACAATGGGGTGCTTCTTAGGCAGGTCCAGAGTTTTTCCCAGACTCCCTTCCAGCTAGTTGTAACACACTAGCCCCCTACAGGCTGTATTCACGTGGCCAAACCCAGTCCTCTCCATGGGGTCTGACCTCCGAAGCCCGAACCTCAGCTCCCAGCCCCACCCTCCCCAGCGGGTGAGCAGACAAGCCTCTCGGGCTGGTGAGTGCTGTCGGCACCCATCCTCTGTGCGGGAATCTCTCCGCTTTGCCCTCTGCATCCCTGTTGCTGTGCTCTCCTCTGTGGCTCCTAAGCTTCCCCCTCTGCCCATCCCCAGTCTCCACCAGTGAAGGGGCTTCCTAGCGTGTGGAAACTTTCCCTCCCTCACAGCTCCCTCCCCGAGGTGCAGGTCCTGTCCCTATTCTTTTGTCTCTGTTTTTCTTTTGCCCTACTCAGGTACATGGGGATTTTCTTGCATTTGGGGAAGTCTGAGGCGTTCTGCCAGTGTTCAGTAGGTGTTCTGTAGCAGTTGTTCCACGTGTAGATGTATTTCTGGTGTATCTGTGGAGAGGAAGTTGATCTCCACATCTTACTCCTCTGCCATCTTGAAGGTCCCTGTGTGTCATATTTTTGATTCCACATATAAGTGATGTCATATGTTATTTGTCTTTCTCTTTCTGACTTAATTCACTTAGTATGATAATCTCTAGGTCCATTCATGTTGCTGCAAATGGCATTATTTCATTCTTTTTTATGGCTAAGTAGTATTCCATTGTGTATATGTACCACATCTTCTTTATGCATTCATCTGTTGATGGACGTTTAGGTTGTTTTCGTGTCTTGGCTATTGTGAATAGTGCTGCTATGAACATTGGGGAGCATGTATGTTTTTGAATTATAGTTTTGTCCAGGTATATGCCCAGGAGTGGTATGGCTGTATCACATGGTAGTCCTATTTTTAGTTTTCTGAGGAACCTGCATACTGTTTTCCACAGTGGCGGCACCAACTTACATTCCCACCGACAGTTTAGGGGGGTTCCCTTTTCTCTACACCCTCTCTAGCACTTGTTATATGTAGACGTTTAAAAAAATTTTAATTAAAACATTTTTTATTGAAGTATAGTTGATTTACAATATCGTGTTTCAGCTGTACAGCAGAGTGATTCGGTTATGCACACACACAGGCACACACGTACATACATATATATTTTTTCCTTTCCAGATTCTTTTCCCTTATAGGTTATTACAAAATATTGAGTATATTCCCCTTTGCTATATAGTATCTATACTATTCTGTTGTAAACTCAATTGAATTCTAACACTTTCTAGTCTATCAGAAAACAGCAAGGAAACTGATTATTTTTTCTGCATATTTTGAGTTGTTAGAAGCAAAATTATTGGTATAAACTGTATGTAATGCTCCATATGTGGTTGTTGACCAATCCATAAATTTGAGATTATTCTAGAGGAAAGGAATCATATTTTATTTACTTTATGGTCCTTGACTATATAAGCTGAGTACCTAACACTTTGTAGGATTTTACTAGATTTGTGATGATTTTTAACGTTGACTAAATTTTAAGCAAAGAACTGAAAGTTTTAAATTTGTGGCTTTAATTTCTAAATTAAAATCACATTGATAAGCATAACTATTAACTATGTTATCATTTTAAAATGAGACGTTTCATGAGTCCCCAAAGGCTCTTCCCTTGTCTCTCAAATGAGGAACATTTGAACTAAACATAGGAACTAAACTAAACAAAATCACACATAATGGCAGAGGTTTTTACTTTGGGAGACTAGGGAAGTGGTTGGAACAAAGAAAGTTATGATTTTAAATATCAAACTGGTTAACTTTCTACCAACTAAACAATGCACTTTTGGAGTATTTGGCTTTTATAATATTGTAACTAGTTGACAAAAATCAGCTTCTATGACTGCATCAATAATCTCCTTTCCTTTAATTATAACATTAACTGCTTCCGTTCCTTGGTGGAAAACCCAGCCTCCTCTTTGCCACAGCATCTTGTCTGGTGAGGCCCACCTTCTCAAGCCATCTTTATTTTTTAATATTTTAGCTAACCAGTCAGTGCCATCAACCCCTATGTTTATTTAGTTGTTTAGTCTGATGTTTACTTAGAATTTACATATCATACCACAGTTGTGGTTATACTTCCCCATAGTCTGTTCTCGGATTTAATAGGTGATGTAATAATTGCCTAATAATTTTCTAATTTGTGGAGGTAGTCTGAGTTAAATGACTGAATGAGCTTACTTGTGATATTTTATTGGGTTAATTTTTAGATGTTCTTTATAAATAGGGTGAGCAAACAAAGAACTACCATATTTCATTGATTCTGAGCACATATTTAACATCTCTGAGATCCAGATTTATTCTGAAAATCTATGATGTGTCATCTTTTAATTAGCAGTGTTTGATTTTTTTCTCTCACTGGTACACAGGAGAGGGTGGTTTGTTTTACATATATTGGCAACTTGTTATTTTTTTAAATCAGGTCGTTTAGGTGACTCTAAGCAGGAGCATTTTCCATTCTGAGTTGTATAATTCTCCTTTAGGAATGTTTACAAAGTAGGATTTAAAACTTCTTCCTACTTAAGATTTACTTCATTGATATACTTTTGTCTTTAAAGTAGGACTGGTTATTTTCAAATGAAACTAAGATGCAAATGAACCTGCTTGTGTGACATAGCTCAAGGAATGCATTTGATGGAGTTGCATAGATTCAGTGGGATCTTGACACTAACAGTAATAGGGATTTCTCTCTTATAGTTTACATTCTCCTTGCATTTTCCAGTTATACTACACCAGTTGAATTTTTGAACTGAATTTATGAAATGAACTGATTTTACATTGCCTGAAATATCTGTGAGATCAGGGGCTGGGCATGTCTTGCTTACTTTTGTTTCTTCCAGTATATTAACTCTTCCTTAGTCATACATCCTCAATAAATCTGTAACATATTGAATTGAAGTAAACAAGACACATCCTTATGAATTAAAGTTTTTATCCCTGAAGAGTGTTGAAGACATTTAAAACATAAGTAATTTTTATTTTAATAAAGATAAACAATTAAGGAAAACCATTAGAATTGATTTTCACCCAATTGTTACAGTTTTCTTCTAGACCTGCAACAAGGCAGCTCTTTTATCCTAACCCTTTTCAGTTTTCTCTAGAGATTTCTAAGCAAGGCTGAACTGAAAATACTGGTGGTCATTTGTGATTGCCATACTAAAAGTACAGTGTGAATACTTGGAAAAGAAAATGCATCTGGACGTTTGGTTAGCAGCAGAACATTTCCCCTTGTCCCAGACAATACCCACATACTCACTGAACAACATCAAAATTAATGCTGTTTACTATAGTAGAAAATGATCAGAATTATTTTCAGCTTTTAATAAACACCTCAGTAGCCTTAGGGAAATTGGACACAGTACTTTGTCATTTTAAAAGTATAATTATATCACCTTAATTATGTAATGAGAATGGAATTATTCATTTTAAATATTAAGAGGTGCTTTTGACTCTGAGGATTTTCTCTGCTTGTTTACCCACGTCCCTTTGCATTGTGTGTCATCTGAATGGCCTTGCAAGGGACAGTAAAAGGTATTATGGGCAAAACTGGAGTAATTAATGAATAATGTAATTCTTATTTTTATTTACATTGTGGATTTATATATTTGTAGAATTTAAGAAAGTATGAGAAATGTAAAACAGCTACTCATAGGCTGGAATCCCATGTTCTCAAACAATAAAATGATTTTCTTTGAAAGAAGTTTTAGAATTTTTAAGGAAACAATTTTACTTGTGGACTTTTTAGGTAATTATTAATATTCCTTTTTAGGTTTTATAGTCATGTGTTTCAAAGTGTCTTTATCTTGAGATACTGAGGTCAATTGAACCTTCATTGAAATCAATGTCTAATGCCTCTACATTCCAGCATAATTATTCCTCTGGTACCTACAAAAACCGTACACCTTTTTATTTTTCTTCCCAGGATCATTCTCCAAATCTTCCAAGACCATCCGCATTCAATGTATATTTACAGAACTGATAACTAACAGTATTAACTTTTTATTAGGTAAGGAGAGCTGCTGAATTACAAATTTAGGATATGTCAAAAGTAAATTTAAACTATTTGATTTGTGGTTTGAGTTCCCTTTATTTATTTGAAAAGTTGAGATTTTATTATACTTGTCTTCATATTTTGTAGAACAACATCATCTTTAACACGGACAAAAACTTATGTTTTCTTTGGCCAGCAAACAACTACTCAGACAAAATACAGTAACAATTATCCATTGCAAGAACTACTCTTTGTATAATATCTATGATGTTATAATACCTCACATATTTATGGAAGTTGACATTATAGCTTTCAAGGTGCTTTTTCATTTTATTCTCATCATGATTCTTTGAATTAAGTGTCATTATTTAATTTGTAACAATAGGGGAAAAAGGCTTAGTAGAGGGGGCTCTGTGGCTTGTCAAAAACAATCATAGTTGTTGTACATTATCAGTACTTTAAGCCACATTTTATGATTTTAAAAGTGCTTCCATTTCCCCCATATCAAGCTGCTTATTTGGTTGGTGCTTGGAATTGTGACTATCAACTAAATAAATATAATCTCAACAGAGTGAATGATAATAAACATTTACAATAACATTGTAAAGCCATTCTGAGGGCACTTCATGTTTTGGAATTTCGGGGGATGTTTCTCCATTAGCTAGCATTAGAAAAAATAACCTCTGTAAAATTTTGATAGTCCTGCCCATGGTGAGAGTTATTGACAAAGCCAGGATGTGAACCACATTCTAGGCATGATGTATTTTAAAATTAAATTATCATTTTATATTAGTTGGGATGGTAAAGAAAATAGGAGCCTTTAATTATGAATATGTCCTACATACAAACATGAGACCAGTCGGCACACATGTAAGTTCACTCAGCAAGTGGTAAATTTGAAAGCATTTAATAGAAAGACAAGAATAAATATTAATAGGAGAATGAGAGGATTTTCCATCCCCATTTATTTATCTCACTCTAAAAATTGTTTTAAATTATTTTTACTGTAGTTATTTTACCCACTGTGTGAGAACTCAGAAAGTCCTTTGAGATAAATAGGTGAAATGTTTTAGAAAATAAGACTTTTCACTTATAGAGAGAGTTTCTTTTGCCAATGCTACATAATCAAGTTCTACTTGAGGGCCTTAATAACAATCTTTATCAGAGTCTAAAACAAATTTCTACCTTCTAGCTCTAGGTAGAATACTTATTTCTAAAATATGCCACACTTTTCACAAAGCTGAATGAAATGCTGTGCCTATTACGTTGGCAATCTGGAGGTTGAATATTTGGGTTTGTAATGAAAAATATCCACAATTTTATGTGCAGCACTTTGGTGATCTAGGGGCTTGGTTAGCGTCCTGGCTGGTTCACCAGCTGTATGTGTGTTCTTAAACTAGCACACTCTATTTGTGTGTGAAACAGGAACTATAACACCTACCACTTAAGTTTATTGAAAGGATTTGAGCTAAGATATATAATTGACCTAACACTGATTTGGCACATTCAAGGCATTTGATGAAAAGTTGTTGTTGCTATTATTAAACTTCATAGTGTTTCCCTTGCTGCCTTTAAATGCAAATGTGTACGTGCAAAGCGGCATACCAGGAATTAAAAGCTGTATGTTCAGTATGAATTTTCATTTGGATAGTGGCTTCTATTTTGTAGGGCTGCAAAAAAATTAAATAGGAGATTATCTAAAATTCTAGGGATTAAACCATTTCATTAGCAACAGTCTGCTAATTAGTTCGTTGGCAATTATACCTTTTGACTGGAAGGATGTCATCAGAAAATAGTGAAAGGGTGTGCAGTGGATGTTCTAAGCACAGAGCTAGGCCCTGGGAATATAAGTGAAAAGACCAAAAAATGCTTTTATACAGTAACTTTTCTTTTTTTTTTTTGCAACATGGGATCAGTGCAGTCTTTTCTACATATAAACTACATGCTGTGTGGGGACAACACATTTCTGCCGAGAGAACCAAATTTGATCACGATGCAAGCAGCATATGGAAGTCTAAATAATAATGTTACAATCTGCAAGTATCCCGTGCAGTTAAGTTTATATGTAAACTTGCAAGTGTGTATATTTCTCTTTAAAAAAAAAACAAATACTTAGCAGGTTTTTAAGAGAATCACAGACACGAAGTGCTTTTGATTTTACATTAAAGGTGATTGTTATCCCACGTCAGCAGTTAGAATTCTAAAAAATTATATTTTATATGATAGTTTATACCGTTAGAATGACTTGTGTTGGGTGCCAGTCTTAAAAAAACCTGTTTTCAAGATGCATATTTTGGGGCTGTCTCATTGCACTGAATCTCTCCTGCATCTAGGCTTTCCAAAGGAGTTGTTTATATTCTTTCTTCATTTCCTCAAACTCCCACTCAGTCCTCAAACCATGCTATTTTGGCCTTTGTCTCCTTCATTCAATGAAAGACTTCTTGCTGAGCTCATCGTGACCACCTTGTTGCTAAATCCAGTAGAAATTTTCATTCCTCTTTGAAACTTGATCTCTTAGCAGTAGTGGACACTTGACCATTCTTTTCTTCTTGAAGCACTCTGTTCAGATTGCTTCTGAAGCAGAAACTTCTAGGTTTTGTCCTCTTTTTCTTTTCATTCTCTGACTCCATTGAAGGTATATTCTCCTAGAGCACAGTCTATTCTCTATCTAGGCAATCTCATTCATTTTACATGCCTGGCTTTAATCGCCACTTGTATAAAACAGGATGGACTAGGTTATAGTCATAACAAACAGCCTCACATCTCAATGGATTGAAACAATAAAGATTATTTCTTTTTTCTTTCTTTTTTTTTTTTGCGGTACACGGGCCTCTTACTGTTGTGGCCTCTCCCGTTGCGGAGCACAGGCTCCGGACGCGCAGGCTCAGCGGCATGTGGGATCTTCCCAGACCGGGGCACAAACCCGTGTCCCCTGCATCAGCAGGCGGCCTCTCAACCACTGCACCACCAGGGAAGCCAAATAAAGATTATTTCTTACTCATGGCACGTGTCCTGGTAGGTCAACTGGGAGCTCTACATCACGTTGTCTTATGAGACCTAGGCTAATGGATTAACTTGTATCTGAAATGTTGCTAGACTCTGTGTCACAGGGAAATAAAATTCTAGAATTTTCACACCAGCTATTCCATGATCCCGTGTGGAAGTACCACCCGTCACTTCTACTTAGAACTCTTTGGACAAAACTAACATGACTACCAGAATGCAATCCTATCATGGAGTCAGAATGCAGAGATTGAAAATATTTGATGACCACCGCAGTTAGCTTTTCTGATTTTCAACTGTTAGGCCTGACAGCAAAAACAAACTTACTTGCTTCCCAAGGGAGACATTTCATAAATCCCATCCAAAAGTCCAAAATCTCTTATGCCAGAAAGAGAGGCGTAAGTTGAGGAAGCAAGGACGTATGGCAAATCTAAGAATTATATCAGGAAAACAGTTATATATTTCTAAGGTATAGTATGTGCATTTTAGACTGTTGTTGACAATTGATTTACCTAATATGTCCCCATTGCATGATTTAGATAATAATCCTTCTAGCTTTCAGTATCAATTTCATCAGTGACTGCCAGCCAACCTTCTAAAGTTAAGGGGGGGCATCACCCCATTTACCAGTTCTAATTTTTGTGTCTCTTGGGATAGGCTAGGTTATACTGCAAGTAGCAAACAATACCCAAATCTCAAGATTTCAGTGGCTTAAAAGAAAACAGTTATTGCTCATTCAGGTTCTAGGCTACACTTCCTTGTGGGTCAGCTGGGGCCTGTGCTCCCTGCTGTCCTCATTCTCGGACCCGGGGTGATGGAGCAGTTGTTATCTGGAATGTTACTGGTTACTATGACAGAAGAAGGAGAGCATTAGAGAGTCTCCCATTAGTAGTTAAATGCTCTGTCTAAAAGGGCCATGTTACTGCCTCTCACAACTCATTGAGCAGAACTAGTGAATGCCCACACCGTGCCAGCTTTTTGCCTGTTTGCTCTGAGTCCATTCTCCACCCTTCTCAAAACCTTGTTCTGGTTTGCAAGGGACTGCATTTCCCAAGTGTTCTTGCTCT
Source organism: Phocoena phocoena (assembly GCF_963924675.1). Lineage (NCBI taxonomy): Eukaryota > Metazoa > Chordata > Mammalia > Artiodactyla > Phocoenidae > Phocoena > Phocoena phocoena. The sequence continues at coordinate 24,555,112 of NC_089240.1, forward strand.
CTGGCTTCCAGGCGGTTTCGGCCATTGGGAGGCAGTGATGGGAGAATGGAGGACGGGAGGAGTGGAGAAACGAGGTTATTTCATCCCGTTTTGGAGGGAGTCTCTAGCAGCAGCAGCAGCAGCTTCTCTGTGATTTCAGCTCCAAATAGAGACGTGTGATGCTGTTCCAGCTTCCACAAATGGCTTCTTGGGTCTGGTAATACTACTGCCTGTTTGACTCCTCTCCTGAGGATATAACAGACTCTTCCTCTGTTGCTCTCCATCCTCTATTTGGCCTCTCAGCTCTTTAAACACGTGTGTGAACAGTTCCCTATATTAAATTCCCTGTGTTTAAATGTTAAAGTGGTTTGTGTTTTAGATGAGCCCCTGACTGATAAATCCAGGTTAGGGTATTCAACCCGACCACATACCCAGAGGACAGAGAGCTGGAAATATTTGACGGGCAGCTCTCATGACTGCCATACTACCTATTTACATTTGACTTGCAGTCTTCCTCTCGCTAGCCAGACCTCTCCTCTGAGCTCCAGGATCATACAGCCACAGAACTATCTAACTGATAACTCCTTTTGAATGTCTCAAAGGCACAGTATAGACTCAACATGTCAAGGTCACAACACATGATCAAGTCCCAGCAAACCTCATCCTCTTCTGTCCCCTCCTTCAATGAATAACAGCCCCATATGTTTTGTTAGTCAAGCAAGAAACCTGAGTCATTCTTGAAACCTTCCTCCCCCTCAGCCCATATAGCTGTACAATAACCATAGCTATAACCATAATGGTAGCTATAATTGTAACCACAACCCACAAGCATAGCCATAGCTACAGTGTCCTACATCTCTTTCAATTCTCTTTGCTTCTCTAAGTTTCCACTGCTATCACTCTAATCCAAGCTCCTGCCCTCGACTGGATGATTGCAGTAGCATCCTAATCTTGCTGTCATTGTCATAGTCTGATAATTGAAGTCAGTCATTTTCAAACACCTTCAAATGTTCAGTGACTTTCAGTGGCTTCCACTTGCTTCTAGGAGAATACAGTACTCCTTAACTCGGACCACCTCTCCAGCTTTGTCTCCCCCCATACTCCATCGCACTCCCTGCACGCCAGCCTCACCAGCTGCTTTAAGTCCTTTTTACTTGTTGGTCCTCAAGCCCCAGCACAGCCTCAGGCTTTTGAACTCGCAGTTACCATTGTCTGAACGTGTCTCCCCCACCCCCCATGTTAATATTTCTTTAGTAAGGTTTTTCCTTTGTTGTTCTATCCTCAGGCAAGCCTAAATTGACTGTGTCACATCCCCCTGTTACCCACTTTCAGTAGTGCCCTGTACTGCTGCCAGGCAGCATTAACAGAGTTGTGATTTTATATTTTGTTGTGTGATTATTTGGTTAATGAAAGTCTCCCACACTTGTCTAGTAACTCTGTGAAGTGAGAGACGATGAATGATTTTGCCAAAATTTTGTATCCAGCTCCTATCAGAGTCTGGGACATAATTAGCACTCAATAAATATTTGATGAATTAGTGAATGAAAGCACTTTTCTTCTCTCCTTTTCCTTCCCTTCCTCTTACCCCCTCTCCCTTTCTTCCTTCCTCTCCCTCCTTTCCTTCCAGCCTTTTTCACCGTGTATCTACTATTGGGGAATTGCAGGTCACACATACTCATTTAACAGTTAATTCCCAGGCTATAATTATTAATGCCTCATCAGTAACTTTTTGTTGTTGGCGTAGGAATTATTCTGATAGGACGTGAGTGGTGATGGGCAGCTTTTGTAACGGGCAGTGCAGGTTTTGAAATCAGAAGAGGCTTTGAGGGATTTCCCTGGTGGCCCAGTGGTTAAGAATCCGCCTGCCAATACTGGGGACACAGGGTCGATCCCTGGTCCGGGAAGATTCCACATGCTGTGGAGCAACTAAGCCCGTGTGCCACAACTACTGAGCCCGAGTGCCGCAACTACTGAAGCCTGTGCGTCTAGAGCCCGTGCTCTGCAACAAGAGAAGCCACCGTAATGAAAAGCCTGCGCACCTCAACCAAGAGTAGGCCCTGCTCGCCGCAAATAGAGAAAGCCCACGCACAGCAACGAAGACCCAACGCAGCCAAAAAAAAAGAAGAGGTTTTGAGTCCCAGCTTTGCCACTTGCTTGCTATGTGACTCTGGTTTACTCTGGTGATCTCTCTAAACTCAGTTTTCTCCTTGGTAACATAAGAGGATAATCATAACTTAGTTGTAGGCATTACATTGCAGTAATTATATATCTGATGGAAGAACCTGGCATACAGAAGCTACTCAAAAAATTACAGTCATTTTGGCCTTTGTTCAAAGATAATTAAGTAATTGTAGATTTTCTTAATGGCTATTAAGCAGCATAAAGGATAGGAAAATCTTTACTGAATGTACATACTTCATATGTGACATTTAAATCAGAAAAACAAAAAACGGATAATGAACTCAGTGTACAATTTTAGAGGATTAAAATACAGTTCATACTAAATACTTTTTGAGAACAGTGTATATGCATATGTATATACACACGTGTGTCTGCCTGTATTTCTATTTCTGTCTATATATTCTTGTTTTTGAATGTTATTTTTTTATACAGCAGGTTCTTATTAGTTATCTATTTTATACATATTAATGTATACATGTCAATCCCAATCTCCCAATTCATCCCACCACCACCACCCATCCCCCACTTTCCCCCCTTGGTGGCCATATGTTTGTTCTCTGCATCTGTGTCTCTATTTCTGCCTTGCAGACCAGTTCATCTGTACCATTTTTCTAGATTCCACATAATACGTGTTAATATACGATATTTGTTTTTCCCTTTCTGACTTACTTCACTCTGTATAACAGTCTCTAGATCCATCCACATCTCAACAAATGACCCAATTTCGTTCCTTTTTATGGCTGAGTAATAATCCATTGTATATATGTACCACATCTTCTTTATCCATTCGTCAGTCGATGGGCATTTAGGTTGCTTCCATGACCTGGCTATTGTAAATAGAGCTTCAATGAACATTGTGGTACATGACTCTTTTTGATTTATGGTTTTCTCTGGGTATATGCCCAGTAGTGGGATTGCTGGGTCGTATGGTAGTTCTGTTTTTCATTTTTTAAGGAACCTCCATACTGTTGTCTATAGTGGCTGTATCAATTTACCTTCCCACCAACAGTGCAATTTTCTTCTGTGAAAATTTTGTAATTGCATCTGTTGCTGTCATTTTCGTCACCAACTTTTGTATTGTTTAAAACCTTTGTGGATCAGTTTTTTTAAAGTGTTTTTTTAGTCTCTGGAAAGATAATTCCACTGGAACGCCTTGATCTCCTACTCAGAGGAAAAGTAGAGGAAAGAAAGTGTGCCTCATTAATGGTACCCCTAACAATGTCTGTCTTTGTGGGGGTGAGAATTGATGTCATTTTTGGCAGCTACACAGCTGACACTGTTCTGTGACATTGCAACATATTCAGTACATGCCTAATAGGAAACCCTTTTCCAAGTGGTAAACAACCCTTCACAAGGCAGCACTGGCAAAGCTGGGTTTTGCCATCCAAAAGGAAATCAACAGGGCGGTCCTTTTCTCTTTACTTAAAAAATGTATATGCCTTTAATGATGTGTTACTCTTTAAGCCATCTGCAGATGTGCTGTCCATCCAAATTGCCAGGGTTAAATTGTTGATTTTTAGAAATTGTTGTGATTATCTCAGTATGCTTTTGTCATAAAATGACTCGTTTCACGTAGCAGTTAACTCCAGGGAATGTCGTCTCAAGACCCAAAGTGAACCTAGCCTTTTGACAAAGTCCTGCTTTAGAATGGCAATAAACACATTTTGCCCATTTGCAGGTATTTCAAGTATCAAATTGGATGAATCTTTGTAATTTTCTTCTAGTGAACTGAGTTCAAGTGAATTTGATAGGATTATTAGGATGGCCACTGTCTGGAATAACAACAGCGACTTACAGAAGGAACAAGCAGGGCCGGTGTAATTGATCAAGAGATGCTCAGACCCTTCATTTTTGAGCACGGAGCCCTGCTCTGTGATATGACGATTGAGTCCTTCCCTGCATACAGCACCCACCTATTTTTACTTTGAAGGCACTAACTGCATCTTTTCAATCAGTATTCAATTATGCAAGACAAGGAATGCTGGCTAAGTAACTGTGTCTACCTGCTTAGGAAATGTATTTCCAGAAAGAATTTGTCAGGGTTCAAATTCCTGGGTTAGTTCATCTTTCCCACCTCTGGTTGAATAGCCGCCCAGCTGCACTTGTTGAACGTGTACCATTACCTTCCTGCAGAGCCTCTCATGTGGTGGCACGTTTCTTGCTTTTCCTCTGGAAGCACCTTTCTCAGCTCCATTCCTTGCCATCTTTGACTCCTGTTACCCAGGAAACCAGAGAACATTCTCCCTAGCTGCACTTCACTTTCCTGCCTTCTCATATAGGCCACTGCCAAACAGCTGCTTTGTTTCAGTCCTGCGTTATATGCTTGCATTGGTCTTTGTCCTTTCTCCCTAAGCCTCAGGAGTTTTGATCACGTTCCTTTTTCAGTGAGGCTGACTTTCAGTGAGGTGTTGTGATTTCATAAATTAAGCATCACTCTTGTTTTGTTTCACTGAAAATTGACTTAACATGTTAGTCACTCTGGCCCAACCTGCTGGGCAGGCATGAGGTTATTGCTTCCTAAACCACCTTCTAATTTTAAAAATAGGAAGATTTCACAGGTCAACACATAAGCAGTATGAAATGGGGAGCTTTTAGCATATTAATTGGGCTCTGAAGAATTCACTACAGTTAATGAAAATTGTGCTTGTTATCTAAGATGAATGGAGGGTGCAACTGTACCATACTTAGGACAATTCAAAAAACAAAACAACATAAAAGAGGTAAGCAATGAATAAGTGGCTTGTTACTCATATTATGAGAGTTTTTAATCCATTTAATTTCATTCCTGTATGTCTCAGCCAATTCAGGGATACCCACAGCCTGGTTTAATTGGCAGATTGACTGTCTTGCTGGCTAGGAGGAAAAGGACAACAGACTTTCTGACTGATCCCAGATTTCCATCAGTAGCAAGTTCCCTTAGGTTTTGGAGCTCACATCTACTGTCCTGATTTTTTCTGTTCTGCTTTTCTGGGTTCTCTGGGTATCGTGCTTTGTGGATTCTACTTTTGACCCAGCTGATTTTTAACCACTATTTCGTCCTGATCGTCAGTGTCTCCTTGTCTTTTCATACCCGTTACAGTTTTTTTAACTTGATATCTAGTTGAGTGTCTCTTGACTTTTTGCCGGGTTCCCACTTGGGCTCATTCCTGACCCCAGTCCTCAAACTCGGCCTCTGCAAGGTATATCGAGTAACAGAAGTACTCCATATAGACCCTAGTACAGTGTTCCTGCACAAAAGCCTTCGTCATTTGGCAAACAGACGATAAGGAATCTATTATTATTTTTACTTTTAACTTCATTATTACTAGTATTAGAAAATACTTTATTAAACTTTTGCAACATGTTAGACCTTGTGCTAGGCGTTCTTTATTTCATGTGTCGTTTAAGTCTCATACCATTTTACAGAGGAGGCACAGAGAGGCTATGTTACTTCCCCAAAGTCACACAGTTATTGAGTGAAGGGGCAAGAATTTGAATCTTGGCAGTCTGACTGCCTATTTCATATTTTTATCCTTGACACTGTAACACACTAAATTATACCACATGGATCTGTTCTTAAATTGGACTTGCAGGGTGTTACCTTTGCCCTGTAAGGTAGAACCTTGAAGTTTTTAGAATTTTCTTGGTTTTTATTTGTTTTCTGTTTTTATGGGTCACTTTTGGTTTAAGAGTATAAAAAAGTAGAATGATGAAAGTTTGAACTAAATCTTGTATAACTTAATCATCTTCAGAAGTCTGATTTCTAATGATACATAAAAATAATCACAAATAGTCATTCATTCCACAAATTCATCAGCTGTTTGCTCTCTGCTCTATGCCAGCAATGATGGAAGGCTCTGGGGAGTCAACAGTGAAGAAAAAGGATTCTCCTTTCATAAAGTTTACATATAAATTGGACATTGGCCCAGCCATGAAGTGAGGTATACCGTATGTGAATTTATTGATCCTCAAACTGTTAAAAACAAACAAACTAGCAAGATATATGTAGACTGATTAATGCATCCTGTGGCCCTCAATAAATGGTAGCTTTACAAATAAAGTATAGGTAATTTGATTAAATATTATAAGAGTTTAACAATTAATAAAATACTTTAAAAGAGTCTGTGACAAAAAATGATAGATGCTTTTTCCCTGAATGGTATTTAAAATTTAATTTAAATATTAAAAAAAATTTCTTTATAGATAGCTAAATTTACATAAATGCATAACTTAGTCATAACACTCTTCTTTTTCCTTTTCCTTGTTTCCTGCTGGGCTTCTCCCTCTCCATTCCTTTACCCCTTGATTCAAATCAGATACCCCTTGCAGCCACTCCCCAACAAAATAAAAACATATTAAAAAGCAAGTGTGTACCCCTCCATTTTCCCTTCTGTGTTCTTATATTTCTATTTAGAAACCACAGACACACAAATAGAGAGTTTTAATGCTTTTTAGAAAAATTGGGTTATACAATATTGGCTTCTCTGCATTTTGCTTTTCTCACTCAATAATAAGTCATGGGAATCTAAGTCAACAGACATAACCCTAATTTCTTCGTCTTGCTAGAGGGTACACATATAATATTTCGTGGTGAAGCGGCACCATTTATTTTGTCCTTACCCTATTTGCTGTAGGCATATTGCTTCTAGACTTTGGCACTGCAAATGTTGCTGCAGTAAACATCCTTGGATATTTGTTCCTAAATAATTCTGTATCAGTGGAATAGATTCCAAAGTGTAGAAATGATTGGTTAAAGGATATAAGGCTTTACAAATTTTATTTATTTATTTAATTTATTTAATTTAGTTTTGGCCGCGTGGGGTCTTCGTTGCTGCGCGCGGGCTTTCTCTAGTTGTGGCGAGGGGGGTCTACTCTTTGTTGTGGTGCACGGGCTTCTCGTTGCGGTGGCTTCTTTTATTGTGGAGCATGGGCTTTAGGTGCGCAGGCTTCAGTAGTTTCGGCATGCGGGCTCAGTAGTTGTGGCACTTGGGCTCTGGAGCGCAGGCTCAGTAGTTGTGGCGCATGGACTTAGTTGCTCTGTGGCATGTGGGATCTTCCTGGACCAGGGCTCGATTGAACCCGTGTCTCCTGCATTGGCAGGCAGATTCTTAACCACTGCGCCACCAGGGAAGTCCCTTTACAAATTTTAAATAGATGTTGACACATTGCTTTGAAACAAAAAGGTGTATTATTTTCTGTTTCTACCAGTACATACGTGAGAATGTTTCCTTACATTTCCACAGGCAAGAGGTGTGAGAAACTTGTTTAAATTTATGCTAGTGAGATAGTTGGAGAGTGCTGAGTCATTGTTACTTTGAATTTGCCTGATGACTTGTGCTTTTGAACTTCTTTTTATGTTTGCTGGCCTTTTAGATTTTCTCTTCTGTAAATTATCCAATTCATAGTTCTTTCCATTTTTTTTTCTGTTGGGTTGGTTGTTCTCTTGTCAATTTGTAAGTACACTGTATATATTGTAGATATTAACCTTTATGTGTCTCTTGCATTTGAAATGATTTTTCAGATCTCTTATTTGGTTTGAATTGGTTTATTATATCTTTGCTCATAACATTTAAAAAGTTTTCTATAGTAGATGTCTCTGTTTTCTAGCTCTACAGTCTTGTTTAAGAAAGTCTTTCTTGTCCTTTAGATTTTATATCTTGTCTTTTAGACTTCTTATAAGGTATGTAAACTTTTAATATTTAAAATATATTAAGTCTTTGATAGATTATGATCTTAAAAAACATGATTTAAACTGGAGATACCTTTTAAGTTTTTTGCAGGTGGAGGAGTAGTTGTGATAGATGGATTTTAAACATAATTCATCATTTTCCCACAGAATTAAACTGAGAGTGTTTACTAAAAGTGATCTCTCTTTTATAGATACAGAATATCTCCATATAAATATTTGGTCAAGTTGTCATACATTCAACAGATATTGTTTTCCTGGAGTTCTGAAAGGAGTGTGTGTTTTAGGGGAGCAAAATTTTGACTTGGTCGCTGCTTTTTAGAGATGAAGCTTTCAATTGTGGTGATGGCAGTGAGACCAGAAATCACAAAAGCCTGAAGTCTGCTGATGGCTCTGTCACTAATAGTATGAAGTGGTTCTGCCACTCAACGGTGTTAGGGTTCGGTTTCTTCTGATATAAAATAAGGAAGTTAAACCCAATGATCTCCAAAGCCCTTGCTTGTCCTCAGAGTAGAAAGCAGAAAGTCCTCATGCAGTAGCAGGTTGTCCAGTCTCCTGTACTACCCTGCTGTTTCAAGTTATCTTCTGTCAAAACAAACAAAGCCCATTGCTATAGAGAGGGGGAGAGAGAGAGAATGAATATGAATATGAATGAATGAATATGAATAATTAGGTAGACTGAATTTAGCCAATCTGGAATAAAGGTGAAGGAGAGTTGGCGATCACCCTCTATGTTGTTATAATATCCTTATCTTATCTCACTAATTGAAGGCTCTGACTTGTGTTTTTCTTGCTGTAATTGGCATCCCTGCTCTGAATTTCTTACTGACATCTTTCTTCCCCGAATTTTGGAGATGGGACAGGGGTGAAAAAATTCATTTTAATGGAAAAGGTGAACCACATAGCTGAAAACGTATCTGATCACTTAAGAACATGGACACCATGATGTTTTGCATTTTCCAAGTAAACAATTAAGAATTCACCTCCCCTGAGCTCTCACCTTGACCCCACAAGAGGTATTCAGGATTTAATCGTAATATATACAATATGTGTAGGTTAAGTATTATAGCTGCCATTCTTGATTTAATAGTAATTTGATAAATTATTTGAGGTCAAATCACTTAAATCATTTTAATTTTAATTTAAAACTACTTTAATAAAAGTAATCAGTATGATCGGAATGATTCATTTTAGTGCTGCTTTTTTGCATTATTAAAAAATATGAAAAATTATTTACCATTTGGAAAACAATTTAAAAGATAGTCTGTCACAAATTAAATGTACAGTCCTTTACAGACATGTATGTCTGGCACAGACATGTATTTGAAACAGAGATTGCCACTGAGATAAAGGAAGAACTTTGTTAGGCAAGACTGTTAAAACACCATACAAAAATAAGTTCAAGTTTGTATAAAAGAGAGTTTGTAGGAATCTCCTTATTTGAATAAGAAAACAGAAACTGAATTAGCTAAGCAGATAAAGGAAGGGCTTTCCTGTCATGCAAAGCCATAGCCTACCACAAAGAAATAGGTTCAAGCATATAAGTTATAGTTCATGGGAATCTCAGGATAGAAATTCTGTCCTCAACCTCTTTTATTCAGTGAGTTTACCAGTTTTAAAGCATTGCCCAAATTCTTTATTTTACTCCTGTTTTTATTGTCTGATGTCTCTTTAGTATAACCCACTGAGTCATTTTCCCATCTTGTTCTGCTAATATTCACAAGTAAACAAACAACAGATAGTCTGTGATAGATCAGGTAATTCCTTGAGCCAGAGAATGGGTTCCTACTTGGGTTCTGTTAGAGATTACCTCACAGCTGACTGAAGCCTAACGTGGTAGCATTCCCTGTGTTCTGTGTAATCTTTCTAAAGAGTATGCCTTTTGTTTCTCTGGCTGTATAAAAGATGCCTTCAACACTCAGCAGATTGCTGTGTACAAAGTAGGTGTTCAGTAGGTGTCTCTGCTGCCATCTTAAATTTGACTTTTAGGTTTTCTAAGTGTCCCCAAAATAAGAGGTTTCTTTTCCCTAAATTGTTAGCACAATAAGAGCATATCTACATAGTGGTAAAAAAATATTTTGAAATGGATAAACCGACACATATGGATGTGGGTGATATTTCTTAAAAGCTTAACTGGATTGACTCAGGCAGACATTTCAGCCAAACATTTTCTTTGAACTGTATCTTCTCTTCTGTAGCAAAGGAGGACTCCGGCCAATGAAGTTAATCCGTGCCAGATTAAGATGGCCTCAGCAGGTGGCTAGTTCAGACTCCTTCTCTTCTGTTTGTCAAAGCCTCCTGGTTGGAGAAGGGCTTGAGTAGTCTTGTCTTGCTGACAGCTGTCAACTGTTAATGGCCCATATGCAATGATGGGTAAAGTTGCCATCAACTGTTGATGAGCCATATGGAAATGGTGAACAGAATGACAGATGAACACTTAGAAGGCAACAAAAGGCCTTCATTGCTGGACTGGGAGTCAGAACCTTAAAATGATTTTAAGCAAGAGTAGTTAAAAATTGATTGTTAAAACTATGTCACAGTCATCAAACCTTTACTGCAGTCACCCTTTGTCACTCAGTTTGGGAGTGTGAAACAGATGTGCCAGTGGACACTCTGCTTTCTTAGATCATAAGAAAACTGACATGGAAGGCTGTATACCGCCCCAGAGACCTGGTTTTTCAGTTGCATGAATGAAAAGGCAATTAATGATAGCCAATGTATTGCTAAGCCCAACTATTTTGAAATATTGTAAGTATTATTTAAGAGGATAGCTTCCTCAATTAGGTTTATAGGTAGAAGAAATTAGTTATGAAATGAATGTGGGAAGACTTTAAAAAATACTATTTGACTCTATGGGGATACCTTTTACTACCTAGTAAGAGTATAAAGTTCTGTAAGTTGAGATAGGGAAGAAGCTACATAATTTACAAAAAGATGATTAAAGCTTATATCCAACCTATCTACTCTTAAAGTAATATAATAATGATAATTGTCATTATAGTTGCCAGGCACGTTCCATATGTCACTTCTTTCATCCTTACATCATTCTTATGAAGTAGGAACTGTCATTATCCTTGTTCTGTAGACAAGGAAACTGAAGCCCAAAGATATTAAGTAACATGCCCAGGGTTACAAAGCTGGGGGTTTTAACTCCAGTCTTGCAACTAAACTATGTGCTAAACTGGGTATGATTAGTTTAAAAGTGAATTGATTTTGCTCAATTTAGAACCTCTTTCCAATGGTTAGACTAGCTAATCCGTCAGCATCCATGGAACATGGTATATGTTTGCTAAATTGTTATTTGATATAAGAATGATTGAAATATGAATGTGTGAAATCTATGTGTAAGGAGGCATCACTGTTGCTTTGATATGCCACAGGAGGCAGTTCTTTTTCTGCCATGGTACTGATGAGAGATTAGTTTTAATATTTGTAAAATATGATCAATTACAAGAATGCTCCATGGCTGCGTTGGAAAATCCATAAGGCAAAATATGTTAAATGTCTTGACCTTAGAAGAAAATCGCTATATAAATGAATTTGATTTTGTCTGATTTTCTCATTCTCATTTTGGAAATAAAACGTGTAAACCTAAAGAGGTAAATCCTTGAATTTATGTAGGAGTTAGAAATTATGACACTTGGTCATCCTGCCTACAGCCCATATGGGAAGAGACTCAGCACCCAGCTACTTCCTCTGCTTCCATCCTGTGGCTTTATCTGTGTCTTTTCAGGATCAGAACCGTGTGTCAAAGTCTTGTGATCTCATTGAGTTACTTTCCTACAGATCAGTTGTACAGCAGAAAATGTGGTTGGGGAATTTAAACAGAGTTGAAAGGGAAGATGATTAAAGAACATAGTGCAGTGTTTCAATGAAAAAATGAAGGTACAATTCACAACATGTATTAGACGTAAAACGCCTTTATACAATAGGGCTTTTGGGGGGAGCTTAATGAGGCCCTGATACCTGACAATAAAATGATGCCTTGGGTTGTAATTAAGCCTTGAATTGAGAATTTGGAGACTGTGGTGCTGAATTTACATTTAATATAGCAAGTTGCTTTGTGATACTTATTAAGTCATGTAAAATGTTGGGCATTAGACATTCCTTCTTTGTACCAGTGGTGCAGGCTCCACTATCTATCCATGTTTTGTTTTGTTGTGCTTTGTTTTTGATGCTCTAAAATCCTATGACTCAGGGACAATGGGAACTTCAAATATTTAGTTAATAACTCTTTAAGTAAAGACTGTATTCATAAATTACACATAATAGAAAGTAGAAAAAAATCAAGCAGTTGAAAAATATTTAAAATGTTTATTCCAAAGGTAATTTTCAAGGTTATTATGGCACAGTAGCACAGAATGGAAGAACTCTAATTGGTACTTTAAACTTTAGGAAAACTTTCAATACAACTGATAGGTTTTCAAAAGGAAGAAACTCCTAATATATCAAGAAACCACTGGCCTTTTCAAGTAATCATTTCCATGGTAGCATTAACAAAAGAAACTTATTTCAGATGAGGTTATCTCATCCTGTAGTTTTTAGAGCATTGCTGCCTTACTAAGTAACTGTTAATGAAAAATAAAAAGTCAGGATGCTTTTAACTTGATGTTGAAATGTGTTAGATTTCAGCAAAGTTTTAAGCATTTTTCCCACTTGTATTATGGGTTTAAATAAAGTGATCATGGACACTTGCTTTTCACCAGTTTAGTGACATTCCACACAGTTTTTTTCACGTTAAACTTATTGATTTCTTCAGCTGTTTTACTTCTGTATTGTGGTTTTCTTACCTGAAATGAAGTCTGTAGCTTCAGTCATTCAAAATGGAATTGAGACCTAAATAGTATTCTACCTAATTATTGAGACTCAAAGCTGCTATGTATTTGACCTGAATTATCTTAATAACCTTCTCAGTTCTTATCGTCATAAGCCTGCCCAAGATTGCAGATTGTAATTGATCACCTTGAAGTCTCTTTATGCCCAGTTCCCTTGCCTCTGTATCAGACAAGCTGAACCTTGGATACTTCTGTACAGCTAGGTTCTGTTGTTTAACTTTTCAAAGAAGTAGGAAAGTGGAGCTCTTATGAAAGCAAGATAGGGAGTCACGCTTTGTACCTGTGTGCCCTTCAGGAAGTTACCAGATTTTAGGACCATTTTCCTCAGTAGGCTTAATAAGTGTACTTGCCTTGTAAAGTTGATGTGAATATTTCAGGAGACAATCCATGTGAATATGGTTAATTCACTGCTTGGCATATGGTAGGTGTTCATTCAGTAAATGTTAGCCATGAGGATGATGATGGTAAAGGTGATAATTTCAGAAAATCTCATCTCTGCAATCCTTGTGGAATCATGGTTAACCTCTCTTGAAAAAGCAGAGGTTCCATTGTACAAATATAGATCCTGGGACAGGGGATGCTTGTATAGGGGATGTGCAGTTCTTTTCTCAACACCCCCCCCCCCGCCACTGCAGTACACGATATTTAGGAGGTTAAAGCAGCTATTGCCACAAAGTGGGTCACAACCATGACTGACCAGTTACAGTGCCTTTTTCACCACCCCAGGAACTAGAGCAGACATCAGAATCACCTTACCTGTCTGCTCTAAAGTAAACCGATCTCCTAGGCTTCTCACAGGGGACTTCTGAACCATTGTCTTTGTCTACTTCTGTCAGTAACTGTTACTACCACTAGCTTTTCTCCAGTTTTTATTTTCCCTATGACTTCCCTCCCTACTTCCCATCTTCTCTACTTAGCTTGCTTCCTTGCTTTTCTGTTCACCCAAGCCTCCACATGCTTAAGGGATTCTTAGCAGTGAGTGGTGGAGGCTGTGAAGCCTTACCTAATAGTAGAAGTGGGGAAATGGAGTCTATAATCAGGTATCTCAAGATGATCGTTGTAACCAAATCTCTCCACGAAATAATAGGCAACACTAAAATGAAACGTATCCTAGTGTCAAATATTCCATACATACAGATTCTTGCATATTGCTTAACATTTACTTTCTTACACCTTGAGATGGCACTAAGCCTTTTTCAATTTATTAAATATTATTTGTACATTTCTTTTCCTTCAGATTATATGCCTAATTATATACCTTTCCCCCCTGCTATTCATTTTCCCCTACCCAATTAATGAAACCTTAAGCAATCATAGTTCCCTTTCTCTTTTCTCTTTCTATTCCAAATCTCAGTATCATTTCCACTTCTGTTTGTCTTCATTCATTTACATGCGCGCACACACACACAGTCACAGACACACACAGCCTCTTAATGTATCAGGGAACTGTTGTAGGTGCTGGGGATCCGGCAGAAAATCCAACAGAAATGTCACTTCTCTCATGGAACTTTCATTCAAGTAGGAAGCTAAGGGCTAACAATAAACATTACAAAGAGATTAACATTAAATATGGCAATGTAATGGACAGTGGAGGTCAAATTTGAGCCTTGACCTGAATAAGAAAGAGGCAGACAAGGGAAAATATAGGGAAGAAATGCAAAGGCCCCATGGTAGGGGTTAATTGGCAGGTTTGAATAACAGAAAGAAGACTGTTAACGGTGCATGTCAGGCAAGATTAAGAACACTGGGAATTCAGAGTAACAATATGGGAATGGAGAGGTTGTCTTACGTCAGTCACATCATGTTGGGTGTTGACAATGAGCTTGCGATTTGTTCTAAATATAAGAGGAATCCATTGGAAGATTGTAAGTAGGATGTGTGGCATGATTTGACTTGTCATTTAAAAGGTCACTTTGATTTCTTTTTGAAAATGTTTGGTAGCAATCCAGAGTGGGTATATTGCAACGTGATGGGAGGTTATTGCAGTTCTCTTGGATTGGTCTAAGATGATGTTGTAATTAGAGAGAATTTGACAAATCCAGGATATATTTTAGTGACAGAGCCAATGGGACTGGCTGATGGTTTGTTCTATTTATAATCCAATAGAATCATCCTAATTACATTTGATAAATCTAACCACAACGCCAGTGACAAATTTGAATCAGCGATAGGGAACTTAAGTATTGAATGGCAGTTCTTACCATACAAAATAAACAAAAACAGTGCAATCTTAAAAACATTTAAAATTGTTAGGTATTCCCTTCGAAATGTCTGCAAGAGTTTCTTTCAAACTTTCTAGCATCCTTTGGTTAAATAGGCCATTTTGTAAAGACAAATTATTGGTATTTTGAAAAAAGGAATTCTTATTCAATGACATATTTCCATTTTTAGAGGACATTATTAGATATAGGTAGATATAGATCTATAGATATAGATGTCTATAGACAATGTCTATAGATATATAGACATTATTAAATAGTGCTATATATAGCACTATTTAAAAAACTCTGTGATATAAATATGAATAATGTACATTCCCTGAACTCAAAGATCTCATGTTCCAATAGAGTGACCAGTGTAAAAACAATAATACAAATATTCCAGTGTATCTCAGAGAGCAGGGATAACTGCTTATGGGGTCCTGGTCAAGGCTCCCTTTCTAGAAGTAGGAATTTATCTCTCATACTGGTGGGCACAGGGATTCCAGAGAAAAAGACCAGCATGTACCACGGCACAGAGGCATGGGATAGATTATAGTGATCCAGTAGCTGCAACTAGTAGAATTTTGATAGAGAAATGAATGAAATGCTG
Source organism: Phocoena phocoena (assembly GCF_963924675.1). Taxonomy (NCBI): domain Eukaryota; kingdom Metazoa; phylum Chordata; class Mammalia; order Artiodactyla; family Phocoenidae; genus Phocoena; species Phocoena phocoena. The sequence continues at coordinate 24,570,583 of NC_089240.1, forward strand.
AAAGAGTTGAGATGTGACTTTCTGTGTAGCCAGCAGATGACCTCGAAAAGCCCAGATTCCATGGTAAACACTTTCCATGTATTTGAACCTGTAAAGTACCATACTGCTTTCTATAGCGGCTGCACCATTTTACATTATCACCAGCAATGCACAAGGGTTCCAGTTCCTCCACATCCTTGCCAACATTTGTTTTCTGTCATTTTGATAATAGCTGTCATAATGTGTGTGAAGTGTCAAGTGTTTTAAACCATGCACCAGATTTACAAATGTGGCATAAGATTTTGGGGGACAACCGCCCAACTCTGAACCAGGATTGATAATACAAGTAGAAGTAGAAGACTTCCTTTCACAAAATAATTTGCTCATCTACAGATATTTTTGAAATGTTATCTTCAGTGTATACATTGGTTAGCAAAAGACATATCTTGTCAAGTCTAGTGGGGAAGATGGATATTCATAAATAATTACATAAATAGTGTGGCAGATGCTCTTGGTGCCCATCCACTTGCTCTTGGCACTTTTTGAAGCAAAGACTGTTTACTTTGAATGCCTGTATATCACTGCCTGAGGGTTTTTGTTTCTAGAAATGAGAGCATATTGGCACATGTACCTCGTACGCCCTAAGTGCTGATGCATTCCTACTCCTGGGAGCAGCCTTCAGGCAATGATGGATGGGGAACTGTGGATAAATACTCTAGTTACCTTACCCCTCATTTGGGATAGTTTTGAGATGTGTTCTTTATTTTGCTCAGACTTTCCCAGTGGGATTAGGCTCTGGTTGCCCATGGTGGTAACTTATTTGATAGGATGGACTTTCTTTCCTTCCCTGGCTCATTTCCAATCCCAAATAGCGTATCCTGGGATCACTTCCCAAATTAGCGACTTGCACTGAAATTGTCTCAGTGTGCATTCTAGAGAAACTCAAACTAAGACACCTATTAACACATTTTGGTAAATTCTGTGGAGGAAAAAGTAAAGGTTGCTATAAAAATTTGTGACAGGAAGGCAAATTTGTGGGTTCAGTGATGGCTACTCTGAAGAAGTGTCACTTGAAGATTTTGTAGGAGCATATTAGGGGAAGGCATACCAGGGTGAAGGAAATAGCATAAAGGCCCTGTGGGTGGAAGAGAGCATGGCATTTCTAAAAAAGGAGGTGCCACTGAAGGGAGTAAGAAAAACAGTCGTGACAGATGAAGCTGTACGTATAGGCAGGGTCCTGTTCATACACAGCCTTTTAGATCATATCGAAAACTTGAATCTTTATCCAAAGGGCAATGGCAAACCAAAAAGACTTTTAAGCAAAGGAGAGACATGGTCAGATTTTCCTTTTAAAAGATCACTTGGGGGCCTTACAGAGAGCAGATTGGAGTGGCACAAGGAGGACAACAAACAAGGAGTCAGTTGCAGTGGTGCAAGCAAGAGACAATGGTAGCTTGGACTAGTGCAGGATTTCTCAGCCTTGACACTATTGACATATTGGGCCAGATCATTCTTACTGTGTGGGGTTATCCTGAGCATTGTAGGACATTAAACAGCATCCCTGGTCTCTCTACGCTAGATGCTAGTGACACTGCTTTGTCCAATTGTGACAACCTAAAATGTCACCAGGCATTGCTGAATGTCCCTTTGGGTACACAGTTGCCCCGGGAAAGGAGGAGAGAAGAAATTGGCATTTGTCAGTACCAAAGTGTATATTCTTAATCACACATAGATTGAAAAATGGAACATCAGGAAAATGAAAAGTTCACTCCCTTTTACAGTTCAGCATGTTTCATACCAAACCTTTCTGACCCTCCGAAGTACCTCCCCACCACACCCCTGCCCCTTCCTTATCTGGGTCAACTGGGCAATCAGTTTTCTACTTACCCACTTCTGAAATCTTTGGCTTTGTCTTCACATCCAATCAAAAATCAAATGCCATTCGCCCTCTTTTTTTATGTAGATCCACTGCTACTACCTGGTTGTGGCCTTTGTCTTCTTAATCTTTTTTCCCCCACCAATCCTCAAAGCCTAGAAAGATGACCTTTTCCTTCCTTGCTCGTGCTTTGCCCAAAGAACTTAGTCCAGTTGGACTCTTCCTCCTCTGGACTCTCACAGCACGTGTTGCTTTTTTGACTGTTTTGGCATTTAATTACTTGAGACAGTTTTCTATAGGATTATCTTTTCTAGCATGTGTATCGTTTCTTCCCACTTCAGTTATAAGCAACATGACTTCAAGGCCTGTGTGATGTTTTTGTGTGACTCAGATAGTACCCTGTGCAAACAATGCATATTATGTAGTCTGCTTAATAAGCTTCCGTGTCCCTCACATGATTGCTAGATAAGTTAATACTCCAGAAACATCTTTTACCGTATTAAAGGGAGCTCTTCAAACTTATATAGGGTCACCCAGAGTATATAGAACAGATCATACCACTGACTAGCCTTTTTTTCAACTCTTATAATTTCAGAGGGCAAACACCTGAAAATCTACTTTGGTGGCAGTGCTGCCAAGGTGAGATGGTGACATTACTGTGAATGAGCTCGACCCAAATGATGTTAACTACAGAATGTTGCTTCACATTTAGTCCAAAGTCCCAGAGAAGGCTTTTTCTAAAACTACTAATCTGAGCTGATGACTAAAAGAGAAGTATTTGAAGGTCTTTCTCCCTCTCCATTGACTCAGTATAAATTGGAGTGACATGCACATAATGAGGGGAGAATGTGGTACCGTGAGTAGAGATTTTTGTAGCACATTTTTCATTGACTTTAATGAGGTGTGTGTGGCTAAATTCGTTAGTGCAGTTGTCAGAATGTCTTTTTTCAAAGCATCAAGATTTAGCCCAAAGTATCAGTGAATATTTGAAATGGAGCTGGAATTTTAAAAAGTAGTCTTGTTCAGAAAGCCCGTTGACCCAGGGAACACACATGGTCCCTACCAGTTGCGGTAGGAGTGGGATCATCCCGAAACAGGGAGGAACTAAGGCAAGTTGCTGTGGAGTGTGGGCATTGACACACGACTGCAAGGCTAATCACAGTGCAGAGAGCATGTGAGAGGTGTCCCAGCAATGACGCATTTTCGATTGTGTTGATTTTTGCTGGGTAAAAACCTCAGAATTCCCAGATTTCCATAGGAAAAAGCCTTGCTGATTATTCAGGGACTTGATTGGGTGAGAAAAGGTGTCAGTTTAATTGTCCTTAAGGCAATTTCCTTAACATGTCCTTATGGCAAGACTCAAAAATAAAGACAATGTAAATCAGTCAGTTGATCAACAGATAGGCATTAATTGCCTTCTCTGTACAATGAATAGTGTTAGGTTCTCAGGCACTTAATTATAAGGCATAATCCCTTCCCTTGAGGAATTTGCAGTTATCTGAGCAGTTCAAAAAAAAATCTGTGAATGAAATTGATAACCTCTGTCAAGTGTGTTGTAATAAAAATGAGTGCATTTAGGATGCACACGCAGAAAATAGACAACCCCAAATGCTTCATATGTGGGAATTCAGTTAATAATCATTACAAATTCAGTGGAAAGTACTGTTGATTGCTATTTAATTAATGAGGAAAATGGGGCATAGAGAGATTAACAAGCACAAGGTCACCGAGTTTAACCACAGAGCAATAATTTGAACCCAGGTAATCTGACCCCAGAGTTTGCGTGCCAAAAACATTAGTCGGTATTGATGAAGAAGAGAATTACCATTTTTCTCAGAACAGGAAAGAATTTTCCTAACCTTGAGTGAGGGATGTGATATAGATGAATGAAAAGGGAACAGGGTGGGATCTTGGGAGTGTGTGGATCTGGAGGTGGGTTTGTGGGGAGGTGGTGAAAAGTGATAACGCTTCAAGCAGCAGCTAGAAGGTGGAAATTAAAATGGCATATTAGGTGTATATGTGGGTGGAAGAATGAGTAGCAATTCTAATCTAGGTGATTTTGAGCAGGAGATTAGTTGATGTTATGTAGGAACATAGATTGGTACAGGTTTCTAGGCAAGCAATTTTGCAGCACCTTAAAATTTAAAATATACGTGGCCTTTGACCCAGCCTTTCCATACATAGGAGGCATTCCACAGAATTACTTGCACTGTATTGTTTGTAAAAGTGAATAAATGACATTCACAAAGAGAATTGTTAAATTGTAGTTTATAATACTGTGGAGTATTTTAAAGGATTGAGGCTCATCTATTTTTATTGACACTGAGAGATGGTTGTGATTTATTGTGCATTGAAAAAAAGTGATGTGGTGAATTATATATATAATAAGATTTTATTTAAAAGTTAGGTCTAGGGGACTTCCCTAGTGGCGCAGTGGATAAAACTCCACGGTCCCAATGCAGGGGGCCCAGGTTCGATCCCCGGTCAGGGAAATAGATCCCATATGCATGCCGCAGCTGGGGAGCCCGCATACCACAACTAAGGAGCCGGCAAGCTGCAACTAAGACCCGGCACAACCAAATAAATTAATAACTTTTTTTTTTTTCTGTATGCGGGCCTCTCACTGTTGTGGCTTCTCCCGCTGCGGAGCACCGGACGCGCAGGTTCAGCGGCCATGGCTCACGGGCCCAGCTGCTCCACGGCATGTGGGATCTTCCCGGACCGGGGCATGAGCCCGCGTCCCCTGCATCGGCAGGCAGACTCTCAACCACTGCGCCACCAGGGAAGCCCGAATAAATATTTTTTAAACAAAGTTATGTTTAATCAGGTCGAGAAACACTTACGGAACCATAACTATAGGCTGGGCACTGGTCCAGGTACATGGAATACTGCAGTGAACCAAAGATCCCTGCCCTCCTGAAGCTTATATTTTGGTGGGGAGACAGATAATAAAAAATAAACACCATAAATAAGTAAATAATGTAATATGTTAGGTGAAAAGTTCATGGAAAAAAAATAACTGAAAACAACAAAAGGAAAGTGGTCTCTGGGTAGAGGGAACAGCGGCTGAAACACAGGCCTTAAGTTAGGAACATGCCTGTTGTTCAAAGAACACCAAGAAACCTGGTATGGCCAGTGTGGGGGAAGGGAGGGGAAGAGTAGAGTATATATGAGAGGAAGTTGGATAGTTACCTGAGGGTCTGAATTACATAGAGCAGGATGATCCAAAACAAATAAAATGCAAATCACATCTGTAATTGTAAAATTTCATTAGCCGCTTTGAAAAAAACAGAAAAAGAAATGTGAAATTAACATTAATGGTTTATTTTATTCAGAGTATTCTATCCAAAATATTATCGTTTTAACATGTAACCGATATAAAAATAGTAATGGGATATTTTAAATTTCGTGTACTAACACTTTGCAATATGGTGCACGTTTCACACCTATATAGCACGTCTCAATTTGGCCTGGCCACATTTTATGTCTTAATAGCCACAGGTGGCTGGTGGATAGCACAGAGATAGGGCCTTGCAAGTCACAGTTAGGATTTGGCTTCTACATGGTGTGAAACTGTCATTGCAGAAGTTGGAGCAGAAGAGTAACTTGATCTATCTTATATTTTAAATGGATCAGTCTTGATTGGTGTGTTGAGAGACACCCAAGTTGGGGAAGGAGTGGTGGAACATGGTTAGAAGCAAAGAGACCTTTTAAGAGGCTGTTGTATCAAACCAGGCAAGAGATGATGGTAAGTCAGACTTGGGTGTTAGCAGTGGACATTGGGAGAGGTGGTCAGATTCTAGATGTCTTTTGAAGGTGGACCCAGCAGGATTTTCTGACAGATGGAATGGTAGGGTGTAAAGGAAAGGGAAGTGTCAAGGATAATATCAAGGCTTTTAGCCTCAGTAACTGGAAGATGGAGTTTCAACTGAAATGGTGATTATGCAGGTGGGGAAGGTTTGGATGGGAGAACTGAAAATCTGAGGTTTCTGTTAGGTGTCAAAGTAGAGATCAGAGCTGGCAGTTGGATATATGAGTCCGAATTTGGGAGCAAAGTCTAGACTGAAGATATAAATTTGAGAGTTTGTCAGCATAAATAAAAATATTTAAAACTGTGGGACTGGATGAGACCATCAAGGGAGTGAGAGGGTAGATTGAGAAGAGAGGAAGTCTGAAGACTGAGCCTGGAATTCTCCAGTAGTACGCAGTCCAAGACCAGTCTGGATGGATTTACACCATATTGATAATCATCTTTACCACTAGGTAAGGGGACTTTAAAGGCCTGGCCAAGAAGGCGGACTTTAAGTATCTACTTATTGTTTTTTATAATAGATGTATAATAGTTTTGTGATTTAAAAATTAACCAGCAGTCCAAGAGGACTTCCAGTTTCAGCTTGGAAATTTAAAGAATCCGAGGAGTCATCAGTCCTACCCTTTAAACAGGAACAGGCTTGACAAACTAAACCATCGATGACTTTCTTGGGCCCATCAAAGAACTGAGTTGTCAGGGCAGCTTCTATCCCAAAACCTGGAGAGGCAGGTGCCTGCAGGGAGAGACAAACTGAATCATTTGTTTACCTGGGGCCGAAGCCTCCAGAGGCCATATATGCCTGTAAGGAACATTAAATGAGAAATTCTGATGAATTGTCGGAGGCTGAGTGTGGGCTAGGATGAGTGAGTACTGTTCCTTTGGGCCAAAGTCATGGTGGCGGGGAGCCTCACACTCTTTCAGACCTTTCCTCCAGGAACCCCGCTAGGTTCTCACTGGGAAGATAGGGGATAATTTGGAGAAAGCTACCCACCCCATTTCTCTCTGCCCTGGTGATGGTAGAAGTCGTTAAAGGATATTTTCTCTGTATATGGGATTCTGGGTTGGCATTTTTTCCCTTTCATCTCACCAAAGTCCCTGAGTGATTATGAAGAGCTGAGCACCATGCCAACCTGGGATGGACATGCAGTGTGAGCGAGAAATAAGCTTTGTTTTAATTTGCAAAAACAAACAAAAGTTAAGGATGCAATCATAGAGATACTTGGAAGTCACCATAATAAAATTTAATATTTTATGTTACATAGAGGTTGAGAACTGTTGGATATTTATGAGAAGAGGAGTAATTTGATTTACCCAATGAAACCATGCTCCTTGTCTGTTACTCGAAGAGCAGTGTGCATCAAACATACTCTGCTGTCTGAACTAATTCTCACCCTTGGCTTCAATATGTGTCTAAAGTTACTTAATAGGAATAATAATAAGAACCCAAACTGAGTAATAATTACCAGAATCCGGTTCATAGTATTATAATAGAATTAGCTGTGTATGTTTTTTGAGGCTATTTTTTTAAAAGCATATTTATAAGTTTTAGACTTTTAGTAGTATTTTAAAGCTTTATATAATTTCCAGCAAAATAAGAATACTCATATTCAGTAATTCCATCCATTTATATAATTTCATGCCTATCATTAAAAAGAATATTTATCTGAGAGTGGAGTTCTCTATTATTGGCTGTTATCCAAAGAGATTAAAAATTGCTTATTCTATAATGCATTTAAAAATAGTTTTCTATTGAATATGTATCTAGTTACTTGCCTTTTAATTAAATAAGGATCTAGAGATTTTACCTTCTAAAGAAAGGACCTTAGCTTCAGAAATAGTTTTGGTGCCGTGCTCCATATGTATTTGAAAAGGCAACTTAATATTGTGTCTTTCTGTGGGAGGAAAAGAATCTGAAGCCCTGAAGTGTAATATGTGTTGGGTTGTGAATCATGGCAACCTAGAGGAAGAAAGATTGGATCTAGAATTTCCTTATCTTGCCTCAGATTTTTCATTTTCTAACAAACGCCCTTTTTCATGAGCTGTAACTGAGGATAGTTATGAGTCAAAGGCATTCTGTTCCCAAATTCATACATAATATTTTGCTTAAGAAACACATCAGAGTTGGAGGACAATCCTCACAAAAAAGTAGAAGCAAGGCAGTCAATTGCATCAGGTAATAGATTAAAAAGTCCCCTCCCCCCCTGCCAAAAAAACCCCACGATGTCTATGAGAGTTTCAAGTTCTGACTGATCCTTAGAAATTTCTACTGATTTGAAGATGAACCTTGATTGAGATGTAAAGTTTCAACTTCCAAGAAGCTGAGTAACATACACAGCAGGAAATGCCAATATCATTTTAATAGACATATGTTGTAAAGGTGAATTTCAATGAGCTTTCACAGCTTTCTGAACAGTATTATCACACATTTTAAGTAAGTAGGTCAGTGTTATCATTTATACATAATTTTATTGCTTTAGTGTTATATTTTTATGATTATCTCACAAATGCTTCACTAAAGATATACTGTAGTCTCCCAGTGATTTTATATTCTTTCTTCTTGTTTTACTTGAGAAGTCTTAACTTTCTGTCCCTACTTAACTACTTTAAAATCGGCCTCATTTTTCCAGCTTACACTTTGCATCATTATCTCCCTTTCTTTAGAGCCCAGGCCCTTCCTGGGCCATTTGCTTCTTCCTAACATTTCGGCTACTTTTATCTTTCTTCCATATTTGATTATTTCATTGTGAAACTCAAGAACAGAATTACTCTCACATATCTTTGTATCCCCAGCACATGCAGAGAGCTGGGCAGAGTATAGATTGACAACATTTATAAAAAGGGAGAAGGAAAGCAAGAAAGGCAATTATACCTCTTAATCTGAATGAAACTTCAATGCCTCATATCTTTATAATTGTGTATAATAACTTCCTTTTAAAAATCAGATACTCAGACCAAGACACAAACCCATGCACACACTAAACTGTGCAAATATCTATATAGTGGCTTTGGGTGGAAGTTTTTGTTTACTCAGAGAAATAACCTTACATAAGGTAAGACCTTTCCCCCACCCCATGAGCAGTTTTACAGGTAGAAAAATTAGGATTAATATACTGATTGTCAAACCTACTAAATAAAAATCAGCAGTACTTTTTGCACACTGGTGCAGCAAGTTGTGAGAAATGATTTGTGGTATGGATGCCTGAGATTTTTGTATTTTCAGGAAAGAAGGGAATATTTTGTAAATGTGCCTCATATTATTCATGGTCCTGCCTGTGATTATTCCCATATACCTGCCAACTGCAAGCTGCGAATAAGCATTCCATCTTATTCAAACCGTTCATGGATCTTTACAAAGTCTTGCTACCTGAGCCTCAGGTTTGAGAATTGAAGGAGGGATGTGGTGAGCGAAGGGCTTTTTTTCAGAGTTGGTAAAGAAACAGCTGGAACTGTACGTATTTCCTGCCTCCCCCTCTTTGGCGATATTCAGGGACTCAGTGATCTTTAAAACACTGTCTCTCAAGAATTTTCAAGTGGTGTTTTCATTATATCTAGAGGCAAAATAATCTAATGCAGCATTTTCCAAAATGAACTCCCTGAAATGTTGGTGTTCACTGACTCTTAAAAACTCATATGATAAATAATGGCATTATTTCTTTCAAAATATATTAAAAACTGTGTGTAAGAAAATCACTAAGTAAATTTAAATAGTCCTTACTATTATGCAATACTCTTTCTTTAGAAATAGAATGCCAAGTCAAGAGTGCCAAGGAAGAGAAAGAGAAGTCATTCATTGCTTTAATTTGCTTAATAAATACTTTTTATTTATTATATGCTTGGTACTGTTTTTGGTGCTTGAGATACATCAGTGAAAAGCGTTAAGGCATGACTTTAAATCTGCAGCAATTATAAATGACCTTCTATTTGGTGCTTGCTGGTTTCTCTTATATCTCATAATGTTTTTATGTATTCATCCTTCATAAAAACTTATAAGTAAAATGATTAAATGTGTCTAATTCACTCTATAAAGTTAAAAATAAATTAGGTATTGATCATTTCCTATAGGGCTTATTTCATTGTCTTTTAAAATTCTTTTGCTGTGAAATATGAGTGGGTTTATGTGAACATTGGAGAGTTTTCAATGCATTTGAGTTGAAAAGAGTATCATAAACAGGAGATGGCCAATCCACACATGAAATTTCTTTGTAGGCAAAAGCTTTTTATATAATTTTTTTGGATAAAACTCTTGCCGTGGGAAAGTTATAGCAAGTTCTGAAATAAATGTAAGAGACAAAATTTTCCTGCAACTTAGGCATATTGTATGTTGGCAAATCATGATTTATTGGAATGTTATAAGTATTATGAATGTAGCATCTCCCATTTTTATCAGGCTGAACATGAAAGAGAATCTTCTCTGGCTGGCTGGTTGTCTTGGAGCAGTTTGTGGTTTAAAGGAAAGAAAAACTAGCTCTTTGCAAACAAGGAGAAAAAAATATACACATATAGTTAGATAAATATACATAAAATTAACTTATCTGAGTCTTATTTGGTCCAGCCAATTGGGCTTTTAGAGTTGTTTTAGGTACTAAAATTCAGGAAGGTTCTTGGACCAAGGATGAGAATCTTTTCCCACTATTGTTTGCAGAAAACAAAACAGTCTTCAGATAGCTGTGTGTGTTTCATAAAAACCAAAATTTCCTTTCCCTTTTTATTTTTTTTGCGTGGGGGGAGATCAGACATAATTTCAAATATGCTTTTTCACAGAGAGGGCTATATGCTCACAGGAATTTGGGAAATGTTGATGTGGTGGCTTTGAACGGAGGCTCTGAATCAGATTTAACAAAAGTACATCTACTTAGTATGAACCCTCATGCCTGATTTTTCTCTTTGGCTCACTATTCTCATATATCACATAAAGATACTAATATTTAATACATAGGGTTCTTAGAAATTAATAAGATAATGAAAATGAAGAGAGCTCAGCTCTGGACCTGCCTCATGGAAAAGCTTCAATGGAAAATAATTATATGATCATCATCATTATTAGGTATTGTAAGACTTGCAAATAATATGAAGAATATTAGATTGGGCTTTGGTTTCAAGTATGTCTTCTAGTTGGGGAGCTAAGGGCTATACACTTGAAGTAATAGCTGAAAATAAAAATAGTGGTATGGATGAAAATAGATTTTTTAATTTCATGTAAACTTTAGATTTTTCTTTTATAAAAGTATTATAAATGGTCCCCCAAATCTAAGTTTCTTCATCAATACTGCCCATTTATACTGTTCATTAAGTAGAAACAGACTCATAGATGCTCTTCAGTAAACTTTGTATTGATTATTAGCTTCTTGAGGGAACAGAAAGGAGAGGCAGTTCAGTTATGCCAGCTTATTTCTCTTTGAACAGTAGAAAGGTGTTACAGCTCGTTGCTGCCAGGTGGAGCAGATTGAAGGTCAGGACAGCTTGCGAGATCTCCTCCCAGCATACATGTGAGAGGGAGGGAGTAATTTTTAGTCTACTTTGCTTGTGAAAATCAAGAGAGGATGTAACATCAGAAGTAATTTTTTTTGTTTCAAGTTTGTTACGTGATTTTGCTCATGGGATTTTTTTTTCCTATTGGGTGAACACATACTACTTGAAAATATGGTGAAAAAGAAATTCTTGAAGAAAAATGCAAATAATAACTCTCAAATAATTCCCAAGTAATTTGTGATCTTCTTTGCCCCTAAACTCTTTAAATATATTCATTTGTAATTTTAAAAATCCCTCCACCTGGAATCATTATCTTTTATTTTCTTTTATTTTCTTTTTTTAAACCTCTCTGCCATGTAAGATGCATATTTATGAAGAGTTGAGAGAAACCCATTTGAATTTTCTTGTCCAACCTACCCAGCTGCTGATGGCTGTCTCCAAGATATAACTAACTTGCTCACATGTGCACATGTTTCTTGTTGAGAATAATTTTCACATACATTTTGAAAGTTTGGAAAATCTTACAAGACCCTGATTTTTATTACCGTCGCAGTCATAGGATCAGAAAATTCCCAGTCCTGTAGTGAAAATGTTAACATGAGGGTAATTAGCAAGATAGAGTAGTGGGATGGATTATTCGAAGAATAAATCATGAGCAAAAGTAAGCTATGTTGGTGTTATGAAATAGTCTGTATGGTGGTATAGGCCTCTTGAGGGAATACTCTGGCAGTCTCCTTTATGACAGTTTTAAAAGCACATTTAAAAAATTGAGACCATTTATGCATTTTTTGTTAAATTCAGAAAAGCATCGTGTAGTTAGGTGGAAGAAAAAAAGCGAGAGATTCTTTCTGTGTCAGATGATAATTTTCTTTGAGGTCCATGCTTACTTTTAAAAGTTATTTTTATCAGTGAGATGATAGTTAATGCTCATGATTATTATGACTGACTCATTTCTTTGTTTATAAATTGTTGAGAAAACATGGTTAATAATAGTTTCAGATAAGTATTTTGCTTCATCATTAGAAACACTGGGAAGAATTATGAATTTTGTAGAGTGCATTTGAATCAGACTAGACAATTTTAGTGATCATTCTGCTGAGGATAGGACCATGGTATGTGTGATCAATGAGTTTTACTTTCCTCATGTGTAAATTGGGGTCTGAGATGACCCCAAAGTTTTAACAGAGGGTGCATAATTATATTATGCTCAAGAAGTCAGTTGGGGCAAGGGAGGATCAAGGATAATAATTTGGTTCTATTTAATAACATGCATTACTTGATTATTAGTATCACCACACAAAAGTGTTTGCGTCTCATTTGCTTCAGATAGAAACTGTGATGCTTGAAATTCAAACATAAACCTTCCTCTGGGGGTGGTGTTCATTCATTCAACCAGTATTGTTGTAGTGCCTACTATGTGAGGGCATTGTGATGGGTTTAAAACTTTATAAAACTCATTCACAGTAACTAGAACTGTAAACTGAAATTTAAGTAGTATTTTAACAAATTTTACTACTTGGCAGGTAAGTGATGCTTACCTAGTGCTACAATGCCCAGACAAAGCTCCATGTGCTCTGCAGATATGAACTAAGTCTTGTCATCCTCATAGTGTTCCTGTGACGTAATGCCGTTATTTCCCCCAGTTTACAAATGAGGAAGCTGAGAGAGGAATAAGTAATTTGCTCCTAAAATTAGTCAGTGACAGGGTGTGATTTGAACCAGGGCTCTACAGCCCACATGCTTAAACACTGTTCCGTACTGCTTCACCTAGATATATTGCAAAAATGGAGGACTCTGATTGCAAATACACCTAGCTCACCTCCTCATGAAAATAGTAGTATCATGACCAGAAGGCTTAATATCCTCAGTTTTATTATCTTATGGATTATTTAGAGGACCAATAATGTTTTCTTTTTTCTTTATTTCCCCTAATCCCTTAATAAAGGAAATGATCTTCATTACAATGTATATGAGATTATTATGATAAATTTCCTATTGCATGAGAATTATACTCTTTTGGTAAACGCAGATAACACTGTAGGTTATTGTTGAATATTATTCTATAATGTATAGAAATGTCCACAAATCCAAAGTCCTGTATAACTTTTGTCCTGGCAGTGCCTCTGTTCAGAGAGGGAGGGAGGAAAGTTTATTCTTTGCAGATACCAACTGCTCACCAACACACAACTCAACATGCAGTCCAGAGATGTAGGCTCCTCACTTAGGAAATTCAAACTGTGTTTACAATGAAGGCATCTCTAAAAGAACTTTTTTATTCAGAAGAAAGAGCATTCCACCCTTCATGAAAGGGAAACTGTATGACTTTGTTAAATTCTAAGGAATTAAGAAGGCGCCTCCTCAAATTTCAAAGCACATGGTAGAACCTTAGCAAATGGTATTCTGTAATATTTGTAGAAAAGTAAATATAAATACAGTATCTCCACATTTATATTTTCCAAAAATATTGTATAGTATGTGTTTATTGGAACCTTCCTATGTTGCACTTCTTTATTTTAAAACCCTTTTTAATTCACACAATGAATAAACCCATTTTATAGATGAATAAACTGAGATGCAAACAACTTAAGTAGTAAATTCATTCATATCCTCAGGAATCATGCCCCTCCATACTGCATTATGTTGATCTCCTTTTAGAAATTATAGCTATTATAAATATTTGGATATTTGCTTCTCTAAAAATCTTTTTCCCTGAGTAGGCATTGAGGAAGCGTTCATGTCTTCTTTTTAATGTTTTGAATTTTTTTGACCATAGCACTTTATAGCCCAATCTAGTCACCTTATTAGATATTCTAATTTGCTCATCTCAGATGTTTTGCATGCTACTATAATGACTATAATTATATCATTTCTAAGGTTTAATTTGTGCAAATGTAAAATAACTGACTTTCATTTTGCAGTTAGCCAACAGTTTCTCAGACCGACCAAAATGCTTTGGGGAGTGTATATTTATTAAATATCAGAAACATATTAATTTTATAAATTTAGATTTTACATATATATATAAATTCAGATGTGTGTATATGTACGTGTGTGTGTGTGTGTATATATATATAAATATATATATAATTTCCAGTGGGAATGGTTTGGTTCTATTATGATTATGTAATAGCCAAGGGAGTGCCAGCTGAGTACAAAATTAATAGGTTTTTTAGGTAGGATTCCAGAATTAGTACATGAAGGGAACAGAGTAGATCTGTTTGAAGAGTTCATTAAATTAGGTTATATATGCTCTTATGAAATATAGAGGAGTATAAAAGCATTCAGAGGAAAACATAGAAACAACACAAATTATTGAAGAACCAAAGGGATTGAAATATGATGAATTATTGAAGATAAAGGGATCTTAATAATAATACTATGTAAACAAGGAAGTTGTCTAATGCCAAGATGCTGAGGAAATGGCTGAGTTCAAAGAAGTTTTACCCAATGATTAATGAGGATTGGAAACACTTTCATATTCTAGATATAGTTGCCCAATTAAAGGTGTTGTAGAAAATTCCCTGAAAATGGGAAGCTAGCTAAGCTCATCTGATTTTTAGAAGATAACTTATTTTTTAGGTTAGAATATAGGAATGAAAATGGTCCCTGCAAAGAGATATTAGGTCCTTGAAATATTCACTCAAAATGAAACTCTCTTGATATTATGTTGAACATTCTTAAAATAATAGATATAGTGAATGTGGTAGGTTTTGTGATTTATGTTTTTAATTAAATGTGATACGATTTCCCCCTTAGTTGGAGTAACATATAACCAGGGATGAATTATATACAGAGTATTTACCAGGTGGTATGGCTTCCAATCAGAGTAAACAACTAGACGGCATACCAGATGTGTATAAGTGCAGTGTACAGCATGGCCAGATAGACCAGAGCAATGAGGGACTCACTTTCTCCCTGTATGTGAAGATCTTGAACTCTCGACTCAGAGGAGATGCACCAAGCTTAAGTTCCTGTGTATAAAAGTGCCAAGGACAGGGTTGATAATCAGTGAGTACGTAGCGGCAGGGCTCTTCTGTGGTTAATACTGGTGTCTATTTTAATTAATAGTAGTTGGAACAACTTGAAATTTTGCCTCTGTCTGAAGAATTGTTAACCTGGGTCTTCCTGAAGATAAAAAATGATTTTATGAATAATTGAACCCATACTCTGTGATAAGAAATATGTAATATGTGTTCATCTATATAAAGGATATGTGATATAGGTTGTGTTTCCCAGAGGGCAGACTCTAAGTAGGAGTTTACTGTATAGAATATTGATTAAAAAGTATCTGTGATCAAAACTAGGTTGGAGGGTGGGAAAGGAAGCAACAGTGGTGAGAAGAAGATAACAAGAAAGGCTAAAAGGCCCAAAGACTCCCTTAGGCAAACCCACAGGAAGCACTAGAGCTATAATGACCCTTCAGGGTTATCCCGAGCAGTGCCAAGATGACCAACCTTTGTACGGTGGATTGATCAGTTATTGGATATGGCCCACCCTGTGGAGGCAGCTTTCCAAAGCTGGGGTAAATCCTGAAGGGGCTGACAGCTGAATCTGGTGCTGCTAGCACTCCCAGCTGCTGGGACACCAAGTCCTTCAGTGAGGGGAGATCTGGGCTGCCCACCACTGTATCCACCACAGAATAGGATAGCTTCTTTCTCTGAGTCTTCCTCAATTAAGGAAATGTGATAAACCTTAATCAGCCCTCGCTTATCTGACCCCTTCATATCCACAACTTTGTTGAGAATCACATACTTTGATCAATTTATGTCTTACTTGAGTGGAGTGTTGGGAGGGGGGTTACCCGGTAGGACAGAAGAATTACTCTCCTTGGTATGTGACTCCTTTAACAGAATCTCTTGGGGAAGAATTGGGGTTTTGGAAGATTCCTTGACTCCATTTTGTGAATTTTATTTTGCCAGTTTGCCACATCCCCTTCCGAGACTTGGATTATTGTTAACTGTATGTTTACTTGTATGTCCTTCAGGTATTTATTGAGAGCTGATAATGTGATGCACAGTGCGGCATGCACATATGAATGAAATATACAGATCTTCCTCTACTTACGATGGGGTTACATCCCAATAAACCCATTTTATGTTGAAAGTATCATGTTGAAAATGCCTGTAGTTGGGCAAAATAATCTAACACAAAGCCTGTCTTATGGTAAAGTGTTGAATATCTCATGTAATTTTTTTGAATGCTATACTGAAAGTAAAAAAAAACAACAACCCAGAATGGTTGTAAGTGTATCAGTTGTTTCCTCTGGTGGTTGTACGGCTGACTGGGAGCTGTAGCTCGATGCCACTGCCCAGCATTATGAGAGAGTATCTTACTGCATATCACTAGCCTGGGAAAAGATCAAAATTCCAGATTTGAAGTACGGTTTCTACAGAATTCATATTACTTTTGCACCATTGTGAAGTCAAAAAGTTATTAGTCTTACCGTTTTAAGTGGGGAACTGTCCATAGTCCCCTTCTCTTGAGGAGTTTCCATGCCAGCCAGGGAGATAGACAAAGGGATAATTTTTGTATAATAGGTAAGAATAAACAACGTAGAAGAACAGAAGAAGGAATGATTGCAGGGTGAAGTAGTGTGGATGAAAGTAATCAGAAGGTAATAAGAATTTGTTTTTGAGACTAAGATTTTTCTTTTTTGATTTGGCATCAGTTATGTTTACCTTGTTATGGACTGCTATGGATTTGATCTAGGTTCATGTGGCTCCAACAAATGTATGGGTTTTTTAAAATAAGTTTATTTATTGGCTGCCTTGAGCTTTCTCTAGTTGCGGCGAGTGGGGGCTACTCTTTGTTGCGGTGTGCGGTCTTCTCATTGCGGTGTCTTCTCTTGTTGTGGAGCACGGGCTCTAGGCACGCAGGCTGCAGTAGTTGTGGCTCGCGGGCTCTAGAGCGCAGGCTCAGTAGTTGTGGCACATGGGCTTAGTTGCTCTGCAGCATGTGGGATCTTCCCAGACCAGGACTCAAACCCGTGTCCCCTGCATTGGCAGGTGGATTCTTAACCACTGCACCACCAGGGAAGTCCCCAAATGTATATTTGAAAGTTCCCCATTAGTAAGTGCTGCTTTCAAAATCTTGCTGGGAGATACAGAAACTCTCCGACTTTGTTAGTTGCTATCTGATTTTGATGTTGGATATCTGACTGTCTTGTAGAGACCAAGGACTTGCCAGGCCTCATCATTTTGTCTGAGCATAGCACAGTGCCTGGCACCTAGTACAGTTTAATAAATAATTGCTAACTTAATCAGTGAATGAATTATACTAAGTTTATAAGGCATGCATTTTATTGCTGGTACACTTGTCATTTTCTTACTAACTTTATAAAAGAATAATACACATAAACCAATGACGTCCCTATGAACCCTCCCTTCCCTGCTTATCTTTTTTTCCTCCCTCCCTTCCTCCCTTCTTTCTCTCCCTCTTCTCCCTCTCTTTTCTTTATTTCTTTCTTCCTTTTTTAGGCAGTGGAATCATTTCCTCAAAGAAAGTCTTTACAAGAATCACAATAAGTTTCACAGGTAAAGTGGCCGGGGGGGGGGTGGTTATAATCTTGTTAAAATATGGTTTGGGAGCCTCTAGCTCAGCTCTCTCTCCATTCCAAGAGGTAATTCCAACGTTCAGTAGGTCACAGTTTGAAAAACCACTGAAATAAAACATTCAGGTAACTGTGGCCTTTCCAAGTGAAAATGTCAACACTAGCAATGGAATTGTTTGTGGGTAAGTGGGGCTTGCAAGCCATGGCTTGAAATATTTGTTCTTCAGCTGATGTATGGAAGTCTAAATTTGGCACATGCATGGTCATTTTAGGTTGAGAGGATGTTCAAGAGGATGGGTTGTGTGAAAGTTGAACGTAGGAAAGTCTCGTACTGACTGCAGTAGTAGCACATCTTAGTACTTTATATTTTTAATGATTGTCTTGAGTAAATTTAGTCTAAAAGTTTATGGAATATAATTTTAAAATATTAGATTCTGAAAGGAAAAGGGAAAAGTTAAATTTAAAATAAGGGCCTGTATCTTTGTGAGAATAAAATCTTAGTCATTTTAAAATAGATTTTAAGTATACATGAGGTAGTATTCTATTTTTAATACAGGTCAAATCCTATGGCAAACTTTTTGCTTAAGTATCATTCTATTTTAGTTAATATTTCTCTTAAAAAACTGTACTACCAGACTTGAAATTGTTTTATGATAGTTTCTTATAGGGGATTTTCCTTATTTGTTTCAATTATGATTTTTTTAAAAAATTTGTTTTATATTTGTTATGGCATTTGTAAAGGTAGTAAAACACTGCTATTTTGGAAAGCTTATCCATTTGCTGAGGTTTGTGTTGCTTTCTCAGCTATTCCTTCGAGAACTTTAAGATCGTAGCATAATAATGAAAATTTTTATCACTGGAAATTTCCCCGTTTAACTTAATCAGCATGTATGTTGGCCTCAGTAGTTTGAATGACCTGAAGTATCAGTTCTTGAACATAGGTGTCTCTTATACATACAGCATTGCGTACAGTGAGAAAGTGCTCTAAAACCTTTTTTCACTTTTACATTATGATTTCTTTCCCTTTTTATTTTTTTTTATTTATTTTTTTCTTTTGCGGTACGCGGGCCTCTCACTGCTGTGGCCTCTCCTGTTGCGGAGCACAGGCTCCGGACGCGCAGGCTCAGCGGCCATGGCTCACGGGCCCAGCCGCTCCGTGGCATGTGGGATCTTCCCGGACCGGGGCACGAACCCGTGTCCCCTGCATCGGCAGGCGGACTCTCAACCACTGCGCTACCAGGGAAGCCCTCTTTCCCTTTTTATTACTGGGTATGTAACTGTCATATGTTCAGAGGAGAAGTGCTTCAGAACAATGACTATTTAAATAGAATTTGGGGCTGTATTTTCTGCAGTGTTGTCTGACATACATTAAATATATTTATTCAGTAACTGTGTCTTTTTGACAAAACTACTGAATAAGTAAAATTGTTACCGAATTAAGTCATATGGACCCTGCTTGAGCCCTATCCGGGTCGAGGCTCTCTGCCTTGGTGGGGAAGGGTCTTTCTTCTGTTAGGGTTGGAACAGCCAAATAACGAAACCGAAGCTGAGATCAATGCAGTGCAAGCTTTATTCAGTGGCCAAAGAATGGGGAAGGGGAACTTAGTTTACAGATCAACTGCTTGCCCATGTGACGAGAGGGACTTGATTTTAAAGAGTAAAGACAAAGGGAGGAGGAGTGAGGCTAATGATGGGGAGGCATATGCATTAGTCTACCACGGACGGGCAGGGCTTTTCAAAGGAGTGGGGTACCACCCTCTTTTTATCCTTTTTTGGTCCTTAATGTCTGGTCATCGCCACTGGTAGATGTTTGTCATTTAATGTGCTAATGTAGTAAAATCAGCGAATAATGAGACTCAGGGTCTGTTGGAGGTCAGGTTTGTTACCATCTTGGTCCCAGCTAGTTCCACCTGTTTTTTCTTTTGTTTGTTTGTCTCTCCCTATAACTTCCTTTCTTAACACTGTAACTTAAAGATTTATGTTAACTCCTGCTAAAGTTGCAGCTTGGCAGGTTTTGAGCAAAGACCTGGTGCAGCTCTGGCAACAAAATAAAGAAAAAAACGAATGGTATTTTCCAACTTCTTGGATAATGAATTAAACGTGTTGAACTGTGTTGTGTGATTCGTATGTTAAGGCAATGTTAAGTCATGTCATAGTTTTCATTCTTTTACATCCATGCAATAACCTGAGTAAGATCCTAAGATTTATTTATAGGTGTCAGTTCAGAAAGATTTCCTTTTTTGTGAAGTCCCAGGCCTGAGGTTTTAATGTGTATATAGATTTTTAAACCATGTTCATTCACTGCCTACAACCGATGGCTTTAATGAATGCCTAACACCTTACTTAAACCAAACAAATAATTAGTCTCAATTACAGAAGTGTAAATTTGACTCTAATTAATGAATGTGCCAGGCTTTAGACATTGGTTTAAGTGTAATTGATCTTAGGGCCACAGAGATCAATTTAAGGGTTGGTGAAATGACAGCAAGGAGGAAGTGACTCAGATAATAAGAATGCTCACCACTAGAAAGATTAATTGGTGTATTAGTGATAAACTAGTAGGTGACTGATATAATAATGATATTCCCATATTAAGGGGGTCTCAAAATAGGATCACCAACTTCAGAGCTTTTAATTGTATACAATTACTCTGTCAAACATACTCCTTTAAAAGAATATTTGTCACATTCATTTGTCCTCCATTTAATTTTAGGTTTTTTCTTTTTCATAATTAAAAAAAGAAAAACACCCTAGAGGAGGCATACAACTATTTTACTTTATGCTTGGAAGTATTCTTCCTTAACTGTGTTGGTAGGCCTGGGTGTGGAAAATCAAGTGACTGCATTAAAAAGACAATGACTGATTGCCTTGATAGCATTTTTCCATGTCCTTTGCTGTCAGTTAAGTCTGCTTTTGTTGCTATGATAACTTCTTCCCACTTTGACGGTAAAATCTGGACGGAAAAATAAAGGAGAAAGGCGGTTCTATTATGCCATTACATCTCTTCTCCTTTGAAGAGCTTCTGGTACTCTGAATGATGGGTTAAAAAGCTAGATGATGTGGTGAAGCCAGAAAAGCCACACTGATGGCACGTTCAGTTCACATCAGTGTGTGAAGGGTCACTGGCTGAGGGAGAGGTACGCAAAGTCCTGGATGAAGAGTGAGGTGGCTGCTAAGTGAGGAGCTGTGGAGATGAGAATACGAGAATACTACGGAGTCTCTGTCCTTTTTGCAAATATTCTGTGCCTGTATTCTTTTCTCCCTTTCTCCCCCCTACCTCCTAACCCCAGACAACTCTCCTAATAAAAAGATTTTTCAAGAGAGATGTCAAAGAAAATAGAATTTTTCAAGAAAGACGTCAAAGGAAATTGTTGAATGAGGCACAGGGGCAGCATGAGACCGGAGTGGAGGAAGGTGATAAAGGCGCTATTTAGAAGTTAAGCCCGGAAAACTGGGGCAAGAATCAAAGCAACGCTTCAGGCAGGGATGAGGTAACCAGGGCCCCGAAGATAATCATAAGGAGTTGGGAGTCTGAGGCAGGAAAAAAGGCCGGTTAAGAGGTTTAAGGCAGAGGATGACCTACTTAGAAACAGATCTTTTCAACAGCCAGACTTTGGACTGGAGGGTAAGTAGCTCAGGAGGCCCCAGAGTAGGTTACATTTGTCTTAGTGGAAGTTGTACTGAGTAAACAAGAAATTGTAATTATACTGAATTATGAAGAGAGCATTCAATTCCGTAGTCATGTGCAGGAACATTTCCTTTTTAAATGCTTTTTTAAAAGTTTTATTTTTAGGAGAGTTTTTCTTCATATATCAAATTTTAATTTGCATTGTGTTGTGTAGTACAACCTCATTTAGACTATCTTGTTGGAAGCACATTCTAAATCCACGAACATTCTGAAAGAGGCAGAATTTTGCTTGTTGTAAATATATAAAGAGGCTCAGGTTAACCATTTATACTGTGTGAACTCCTTTGCAGTATTTCTTAGAGGATTTTTAATAGATAATATATATCAAAGGAATTTTATAAACACCTGTTTTAATAATTCAGGCACTGAGAATAATTTGATATCCTAAGTAGTTTAAGTATCTTTTCTGATACCTCATTTGTATTAATTTTTTGGGTGGTATAGTTTTTTTTTTTGTTTTTTTGGCTGCATTGGGTCTTCATTGCTGCGCACAGGCTTTCTCTAGTTGCGGCAACCAGGGGCTACTCTACGTTGTGGTGCGCGGGCTTCTCATTGCGGTGGCTTCTCTTGTTGTGGAGCCTGGGCTGTACGCGCGTGGGCTTCAGCAGTTGTGGCACGCGGGCTCAGTAGTTGTGGCTCGTGGGCTCTAGAGCGCAGGCTCAGTAGTTGGGGCACACGGGCTTACTTGCTCCGCGGCATGTGGGATCTTCCTGGACCAGGGCTCGAACCCGTGTCCCCTGCATTGGCAAGTGGATTCTTTACCACTGTGCCACCAGGGAAGTCCCTGGGTGGTATAGTCTTAAGCATACAAATTCTGGAGCCAAATTAGTTGGATTGAATCCTGGCTCTGCCATTTTCTACCTGTTTGAGTATACAGGACCTCTGCATGTCTGTCTCACTTCCCTCACCTGTAAAATGGGCTAATAGTAGTGCCTATTTCATAGAGTGGTTGTAACAATTCATTATACACGCACACATACATTTCCACACATACACATATACATACATATACACACATACATATATATGCTTAGGACAATAAAAGAAACAGAGAAACTGCTTATGAAATACTTAATTAGCCTTCCTAACAATAATTTTTGTATCCTAGCAATACTTCTAATAATAGTAATAATAATACTAATAACCCAATTCTAATCTTAATAATAATCATAATATTTCTGCATGCCATCCCTCAGCTCCTCCTGCTTTCTTTTCTTTCCTTTGCAGTAACACAGGAGTTGCCTATACTTGTTCTCCTCCCACTTCTCTTAGACCCAATCCAACCTGGTTTGTAGAACTACCACTCCAACTAAACTGTTCTTACCAAGGATTCCAATGACCTCCACATGGCTAAATCCAATCCAGTTCTCAGTCCTTAATTTACCTTGACCTTCCTGCAACAGATGATCCACCACCTCTCTAATATAATGTCTTCCCTTGTCTTCCAGAAACCACCATCTCCTGGTTTCCTTCCAGATTCATTGGTTGCTCCTCTTCAGTTGTCTTTGCTGATTTTGTCTCTTCTTGTAGAACTCTTAATGATGGAGGAAGCCAAGCCTATTCCTTGGTCATCTTCTCAGCTCACATCCTTGGTCACTTCATACAGTACTATGGTTTTAAATACTGTATTATTGCTGACACCTGGCTAATTGCTAGCTCTGTTCCCAGCTTCTCCCCCAAATTCCAGATTTGTTCATCTAATTCCTTACTTAGTATTCTCACTTGGATGACTAATAGACACTCGAAATTTAGAACACCCGTAAGGTGTACAGCTGATATTCCCCTCAAAGCTGGTTCTACGCACACCCTTCCAGTTATTCAGAACAAGTACTTTAGAGTCAGTCTTCATTTCTCATTCCGTATTGCTCCACGTCATACAGTCCTCACATTCTGTTGGCTTGACCTTCACAATAGATCCAGATGGTGACTGCTTCTTACTACATACACCGGTAGCACACCAGTCTATATCATGGTCATTTCTGGATTGCTGTCACGATACTTGGTCTGCTTCTTCCCTTCTTCGGGTATATTCTCAACACAGAAGCCAAATGTCAATAAAATTCTCAGTCCTCTCCTTGAAATCCTGCAGTGTGTCCCCAAATTACTTAGAGTAAAAGCCAAAGTCTTTATAATGGCTTAACGTGGCCTTATATGAACTGGCCCCCCTGTTTTTCTGATGTCATCTCCTACCACTTTCCCCATCATTCATGCTATTCTAAATGCAGTGCCTCCTTACTGTTCCTAAAACGTGCTAGGCACGCTCCCACCTTAAGGCTTTGCACTTACTGTTCCCTCTGCTTAAAACAATTTTCCCATATATAATCCTATAATTCCTTTACCTCCTTCAGGTCTCTGCCCAAGTATCATCTTTTTTATGTGTCTCACCCTCTAGTTTTAAACTGTAATCCTACAACCCTTCACTGCCACCTCTGGTGTTTCTCATTTCCCTTAGTCTGCTTTAGAGTTTAGTATATCTTCCATTATCATATGCAATTTATGTATTTATTATGTCTATTACTTTTGATCTGTCTTCTCCCACTAGAAAGTAAGCTCCATTAGGGCAGGGAACATTTTTCATTTACTGGTTAGATCAGTATCTGTCATGTAGTTGGCACACAAAAAGTACCTACTGGATGAATGAGTGAATGAATGAGTATTCTGTTGGCTTTTCCTCTCCCATGCAAATATTATGTTGAAGTGGGTTTTCCATGAATGTAGACACTATGTAAGATACATACATGCCATAGACAAGGAACATCATCTGTTACTTTGATTTGCTAATTTAATAAGCTTAGCTCAACGTGAAAATTACTGACCGTAACATCTGGTGTTATTTTCTTCATCTGTAGTGTCTTCTCATCTCATTAAATATTGCATCACCATCAAGCTGTGCACCACCTGCGAAGTTGTCCTTCTCCAATCATTCTTGCCCACAGTGATTTCTAGTTCCTCAGTTGGTGTAGCCCTTGTTTTTTCTACTATACAATTTAGCCATCACTTTTATATTTTATGTTAAGTCTCATTGTTTCATATGAATAATTTCTATTTCCTGAACTAGCTTGCTAAATCTTGAAGGGCAGAAAGCACGTATTATGCTTTCTGGCAAAGCAATGTAGGTGTTCATGTTCCAATCTATTTGTCAGTATTTTTACTTATACATAATTTTTCAGGAGAATTCCTCAGAGTCTTTGGGAGGAAATTGCTTTAAGAGACAAAACAAACTGAACTAAACCATCTCACAAATAAAATACAATACATAAATAGGAAACTATCTCAAAAAGAAATTTTGTGGAATTATTGATTTAAAGGATTTTCTCTTTCATGTCTCCTTCCTTATGGTAAGCAGTATGGAATATCAAGTATTTTTTCTTGGATTTAATAAATATTAGTTATCGGTTATCCATAGAATAATATGCCCTTTTATGTTTTTTAAAAAATTTAAGATATTATATGACAGAAAACATTCATGTATTTGCTGAGTCAAATGATCAAACTGGGAAGAAGTGATGGCCAATTAGAATGTGTATGAACCTTGTTCATTAAAATGGTGGCTTATAGTGAAGATTCATGAAAAGGTTTGCTTGCCTGTGACACTCTTCTACCTATCTGTTAATTTACACAGTCCACTTCCTACAATTGCATAGAACAAATGCACAGTAAACATTAAAACGGCCTAGTTTATGTCCCAAACTTAAGGCCAAAAAAGTCTTTACTAATGGCGAACCTTTAACTTTCTCCATTGTGCTTAATGACCATCACTATTAAGCCAGCCTGTGTAATTATTGAGTATCTCAGGAGCACAAACCATCCTCTGGAGAAGATACAGGTGAAACAGTCTTGCTGTATCAACACACGATGAGGTCAGGTTATATTTTTTTTCATAAATTACACAGAAAATTAAAAATTTTTTTCCAATATTTTTTTCCTTCGGGAGTGAGCTTTATATGGGTATTACTTTGTGACATGTATTCACCAGAGGATTTTCTTAATTCTTTTATGGAATATCATGGATTCATCCATCCCGTTGACTTTTTTGAGTACTATAAAAAATGAGTTTTATGAAGCACATAACAAAAGAGATCTGTGTGTTTAGACAATCTGGGGAGATATGGAGGAGTTGCTTGAGCCCTCAGCGCTTCTGATGGCCTTTAATTTCTCTAAATATTAAGAGAGCAAAAAAAAATAAAAGAGCAAATAATGCACAAATGCAATTGCTTATATACAGGAAGGATTATATCCCAGGATTTTTTAACTTTAGCATTTTGTTTTAGTATAGAGATGCTCAAGTAAAGTATGTTATTTCTTTTTTAGTATTTCTTTTTTGGTTCTTAAAGAAACAACAAAAATGTAGTATTGAAACTTGGATGTACAATTCCTTCATTATAACACCTGAAACTAACACAACATTGTAAATCAACTATACTTCAATAAAAGAAAAATCTTAAAAAATAAAACCCAATTCCTTCATTATAAAACAATTAATTTAAAAATGTATCGAATGCCTCCTGTGTGTCAGGCATTTTGCTAGTCACTGGTATTACAAGTTGAATGAGGTAGACTATGTCCCAGTCTTCATATAGTTCATATTCAAGTAGAAGTATCAGACATTTTTTTTAAAAAGCCCAAATACAAAGGAAAGAAGGAAGGAAAGAGGAAGAGAGGGAAAGAAGAGAAAAGAAAAGAAAAAATAAATCTATTCAGATAGTTGCAAAAGCAGAAGTAAACAAAGTGCTGTGAATAGCATTTACAGGCAGAACATTCTTTTACATTATTTGTTTCTGAATATCCATCTGTTCTAATATCCAAACTTTAAAAAAAATTTTAGAACAACATCAAAAACTAGAGTATGGGATCCAGAATATCTAAGACATAAGAATTTGGCCCCCTAAAACTCAGTTTTAGAAATGTAGTTCATGTTAACATTATATTACTTATTTGACAAATGTTTTATTAAGTACCTTATTATGGGCCAGGCATTCTTTTTGGAGATATACCAGAGAACAAAAAAAGTCTCTGACCTCATGGATTTTACCTGAATAAGAAGTAATAGATTGGTGGGTGATAAGTGATTGGCTAGAAAAAAACAGTGAGTGATAAGGAGTATCTGGGTAGGATTGTTGCAGTTTTCTGGAGTGACTAAAGAAGATCTCTGGGAAGGAGTCATATTTTGTGCCTTCAAGTAATTATCTAAACATGCTTCACAAACCTTGAAGTACATACAAATATTTTAGGTGGGTAAACAGACTCTAGTAAAACAGTTTGCCAAGAGATTTCTTATCTCTTACCTCATTTTGTTGAATATCATAAAGTAAAATGAAGATGTGTAACTTGTGATATAAAAGAGAACACAGTCAAATCCAATCTCACTTGATACCTTCACCTCAACTTAGCAGATAAGTTCTTTCTTTTTCACCCTGCTTTGTAAGTGTTCTGCATCCTTACTTATCAGCACAAAGAAAGAAATTTTGCAACACAGTTCTTGAATAAATAAAGAATTTTGGTGCAGGTCGCTGTTTCATAATTTCTTTTTAGTTAAAGCTGATTCTGTTCTTTGTGAGAGACTCATAGTTCTGAATTCCTCTTTCTCCTTCTTAAATAGGGGGTTTATGTTCTTTGTTTCCAAAATGGAGGTATTCTTGAGATTACCTGATCAGAATATTAGGAATGAAATTAAATTGGTATATGTGAACAATTGGTTGGGTAATAGGAAGGTGAATTTCAGTTGTCTACAGAGACTGGTGGAACATCTCACTGGGACATGATCTGAAAGTAAGATTTTGCAAAATGGAAAACTATGCTTGTGAGAAGAAGGTAGCCAACAACTAGTCGAAGATGGTTAAATAATATTTATTGGAGCAAACAAAATAACAGTAAAGGGCACTAAGATCCATAATTGACTTCTCAAAGCTAATACTGGACAAGATGGCAGCCAAAGATAGGCCCAAGAATAATGCAGTTTAGTGCAAGCTCTGGGCACATGAGGAGACAGTAGATCCCTAGTTCAACAGAGTCAATGGATTTTTAAGTACTTATGCTGGCACTGCATTTGATATGAGGAATGGAAAGATAAAAAATATATTTTCCTGATTTCATTTTCTATAGTCTTCATTGGGAGACATTTAGATTTCCGTTCTCAAATTTTATTTTGAAGCAGTCCAGTTCGATGGACTCCATTATATACTGGAAAACGCAATAGATGTTTTAGATTTAATTGGTGGAGTCAGTCTGAGACTTCTTTGGACAAAAAGTGTAAGAGAAATATGGTAATTCTTTGCCAAGAAGTGTAGAGTACATATTAACAAAAAAACTGTTACCACAAGGAGGAGTAGGTTAATAATATGTGTTCAGCAGACACTTACGGAGATGGGATGTATCCAGATAAATACTTTCACTTCTCCAGTTATAGAATCATTGGATTCTATAACGCCACATGGTAAACAGCAGCACAATTTGTTAAGTAGTAGAGGCAACTTGAAGAGTGGGAAGACCATAACTCGTGTCAGAAAACCTGGATTGTATTATTTCTTCAGTCACTACTTAATATTTAGAAACCTTAATTTCTTTTCCTATAAAATGGATACAGTAATCTCTTTACCTAAGGGCTTTGGTATAAATCAAAGTAGTGATATATGTTACAGAACATGGTAATCTGTGAAGTACTCTTCCTGAGAAGAAAGTAATTATTAATGGAGAACTGTAACTGTTTGTGTGTGATTTCTTCCTTATCCTTGATGGACCTTTGAAAATAGTACTGAATTTTTCTTCCCTTTTCAGCCTAAAGAATCAAACCATTAATCGCAAATAAACCCTAAAGGTCATCTATTTTCACAACCAGCATTTATGATTCTGTATGCCCAATTTAGCTGTCTTCCCATTGTACCATGGTACTCATCACTATTACCCTAGTTTAAGTGCTTATCACTTCATATTTTAAACTCTTAAAATGGTATCTTTATCCCCTCCATTTCTGTTGGTTCTCCCTTTTCAAAATTACTCAGCATATAGTCTTTAAAATAATTTTTTTAAAAATACAAATTTTGCAGTATTGTGGAAAACATTTGTGTGTGTGATACTCAGACAGACATTAGCATAAAGCTAAACCCTATTTCTTACCCAGTTGTTAAGACCTAGAGCAAGTGATTTAGTTGTTGAGCTTTTGTTTACTTTTCTGTGAATAATGGAATCTGTCTAATAGGATTGAGGTGAGAACAAATAAGTCTATGATTTGCACAGTGCCTCGGTTAAAGAAATATTCCAGTTGCACATCTACCACCTACTCCTGCCTTATTTTATAATTTTCAGTGGCACATTGTTAATGGGATAATGTACAAACACACTCCTTTGTGATTCCAGATGCTCCAAAATTTTTAGAGTCTTTTCTATCACTGATTATTTTCTTGCTCAAATATTTTACTTCATCTTATTTATTTACTTTCCTGAAATCCCTATACCTACTGACTCGCTCTCATGGTCTCCCACAATATCTTGCTCTATAATGATATTAATCGTATCAATTCTTCCAGTCTCTACATTTCCTAATATTTTTAAATAAACTCGACTACTTTCAACTGAAACTACTTTTAAGTATCAGCCGTTTATTAACCATTTATTAGATGCTTGTTTTCCTCCCTCCCTCCCTCCCTTCCTTCCTATCTTTTCATCTTTCTTTTCTTTCTTTCTTCTCTTCCAAAGTGCATATCTTATCTCTATATCTATATTGTAAGTTCCTGAAGGATGAAATGCATTTACATCTTCCCATATACCTATGACAGACAGACAGGGGTGAATCGATAGTAGTTAATTTTCTCTAAGCTGTTGGTTTAAAAAAGTAGATAACATATGTTCAACATTCCAGACCCTAATTAAGAACTTATATTAACTCTTTTAATCTGTATGACAATACTGTAAGATGTAGAAACTGAGGCTCAGACACATAGGTAACTTACCCAAGGTCACACAGATAGTAAATTGTGTAAGTTGGATATGAACCCCAGCACATTCACATCAGAGCCTATGCAGTTAACCTCTAAGCTACCCTGATGCTTGTGCAGCTTGGGGAAAGGATCCTTATGATACTGGGTACTGTTTTTAAAAGATGATTCCATATATTTCTGTACTCAAAATGGTGATAATTATTACTAATATAAATTCATTTAACAAGGATTCATAGGCACTCTTCTAGACACTGAGGAAGAAATGATGAACACAACAGAAAAGATTCTTAATTTTGTGGAACTAGTGGGGGAGACATATACAGTGAACAAATAAATGAATGAGAAAATATTAGGTACTGATAAGTTCTGTAAAGAAAATAAATCATGGTACTGGATTGGATTGACTTGAGTTTATACTTTGGTTTGAGTGGTTGGGAAGGGCCTCTTTGGGTAAGTGACTTCTCAGCCTAGCTGAGACCATTGTGTTGGTTAGTTGGTTTAAGCAAAAGGAGGCTTATTAAAGTCAATTAGATGGCTCACAGCCTTGCAAGGAGTGCCAGAAAATTAAGCCTCAGGGCTTCACAATAAGGATCAGAGCTCCAAGAACCACATTCCCAGGAAAAAACCCCAAGCACATCAAGAAACCACTTAGCACTGATGCTCGGGGTTCCCAGCTAACTTCAGCTTTCTGAGATAACTTGAACTGCAGGGATTGTTAGAATGGTTGCGGAACTTCCCTTGTGGTCCAGTGGTTAAGACTCTGCGCTCCCAGTGCACGGGGCCCGGGTTCGATCCCTGGTCAGGGAACTAGATCCCACATGCAACAACTAAGAGCCCGCATGCCGCAACTAAAGATCCCACGTGCCGCAACTAAGACCTGGCAGAGCCAGATAGATAGATAGATAGATAGACAGACAGTTGTGATGAAGATGGGAAAAGGAGGTTGGGTTCAGGATATGTTTTGTATGTCAGGTCTAAAACAGAGTTTCCCAACTGGTGGCAACAAACAGGTTAATGGGGCACCATGGTACTGATCATCTCAGTCTTAAGGGTGGCTGGGTGGAACCTGGGGCAGCCCAAATTCCCAGGCTGATTACCTCCAGCTTTGAGCAGCCTTCTTAGTTTACTTCAGTGTTAGAAAAGTTGGGGACTACCGATCCATAGCATTGCCTGAAATGTATGGGGGTACAAAAGAATCATGGAGTCCTAGGTTTTTAGCTTGAGTTACTTATTGGCTCATGGTGCTGCTTACTAATACGGAAAGAGGCAGGGGAAAAGCACGCTGTAGAAGCGGGGGAAGATTTTTTTTTAGATGTGAAGTTTAAAAAACGTAATAGTCTCTCTCTCTTTTTTAAAATAATGCATCTTTACTTGAATGCTTTCTCTCAAATTGAATTTTAGTCCTTTTTTTTTTTTTTGGCCATGCCATGTGGCTTGCAGGATCTTAGTTCCCCAACCAGGGATTGAACCTGGGCCACAGCAGTGAAAGCGCTGAGTCCTAACCAGTAGGCAACCAGGGAACTCCCTGTAGTCTCATATGTAGATGTTAAGAATGTAGTTGGCTATATGAGATTGGAGTTCAGGGGAGCTGTTTATTTTGGAAATCTAAATTTGGGAGTCATCAGCATAAAGATACTGCTTAGAGCCATGGGACTAATTAAATTACCCTGGGAGAAAAGGTAGACAACAAAGATTTTAAGCTGAGCCTTTGGAGACTCTACTTTTGAAGTAGCGGACTAATAATGAGGTACAAAATTCTTGACGTGACTATCTCAGCAATAAACCGGAAAACATACTGCTTACACAAAACCAGTGTATTTCTTTCTACATCTGTAATTAAAAGAAAAACTAGTTAGGAATAATCTACTAAATTTTAAAGTGGACTGAACAAGCTGGGGGTGAAAACTTCAATACCAGGATAAAATTTTTAAAAATCCTCTTTTAAAAAAATGAGGCCTAAGAGAAGATATGATCAAAGCTTATAAAATAAAAAGTTGTATGAATAGGGTCAACACATTCTTATTTACTAAAGTCAGAATACTAGAACTAAGAGACACTCCCTGAGTCTTGAATGAATTACATTGAGGACAAAATGTAGGGAAGTTCTGTTCTAACCAGTGGGTAGTAAACTTATGAAACTCTTTAAAAGGGGTAAGTTTCTACAAGTAGTTGAATAGTTTGAAAAGGTACAGTTTGTGGACAGTAGATATACAGCAGGTTGTTTAAGGAAATGGGGTATTTTGATGAGTGGTATATCTCTAATCATTTAATTTCAATATCCTGTTTCATATCTAGCTTTCCTAAAAAATCGTTGCAAGCCAGGATTACAACAGGAGGGATGTAGTCTGACAAGAGTATGACTTTTTTTCTGTTATGCAAAAATTTTACAAGTGAATGTTCTCAGTAGTTTCCTTAAAACAATTATTATACCTGATGAAGACCTACGATACCCATGTGTGAAGAGTGATGCTTATATATGTTTTAGCAAGCAATTTAATAGAACATATTTATTCACAGTGAAGGATGATCTTAATATGATGAGGTCAAAGTACTTTGTAATATTAAATCTCAGTACTTTCTTGCAAAGTTCTTATTATAGTTGAATTGTCTAATTTTGTTATTCCAATTTCCCCCTAATTACTGGCTTAATTTTATTCACTTTGCTGTTTAATATACTTATGATGCCATTCTTTCCTTTATTTATAATGCCTTTTTCTGAATGAGCAATTGTGTTTTCTTTATTCTCTTTTTCATCTCTTCACTGGCTGGAGAGTTATATGTTCATTTTTTTTTTTTTTTTTGCGGTACGTGGGCCTCTCACTGTTGTGGCCTCTCCCGTTGCGGAGCGCAGGCTCAGCGGCCATGGCTCACGGGCCCAGCCGCTCCGTGGCATGTGGGATTTTCCCGGACCGGGGCCCGAACCCGTGTCCCCTGCATCGGCAGGCGGACTCTCAACCACTGTGCCACCAGGGAAGCCCCCTAATGAACTCTTACCTTTAAATTTATACTCTTCATAATTGATGAATTCATTAGTCTCCTCTAAACAGTACAAGAACACTAGATTGCTTAAATTCTGATTTCCCTCCTCCTGTATTCCATATTATTGTTTCCTGGTATTTTGGTCCTATACGTTGTTACCACTCCCATTAGTCGTCATTACTTTTTTTATGGTAATAAAATATTTATTTTACTATTTTCTTCTTATGGTTTCTGATCCTTCCTTTTGGATTGAATTTCCTCCTTCCTGAAGTACACATTAGTAATTACCTTTGTAATTTGTCTATTTCATTCTTTTCCTTGAATAATAGTTTAGTTGGACATTGTATTCTGTGTATAGTATTCTTTGTGTAATTGTCTTTTGCAGGTAATCCGTCTTTTCCCTTTGCTCCTCTTAAGATTTTGTCTTTTATTTTCTGTATTTCCATAACTATGTGGTCTGAATATTTAAATACTGGAGCTTGGCATGGAACTTCAACTGAGGACTCCTGTCTTTCTACAACTCTGGAACTTCGTCTACCATTATCATTTAAATATTCTTTCCCATGTTCTCTCTAGTCTCTCCTTCTGTGACTCCATTGTATGTATGTTGGATATCCTCCTTTTACATTACCATGTCTTTTAACTTGTGTTTATATGTTCCTTCTCTTAAGTTTTCTTTGCAACTTTCTGAATAATTTCCTTATTAGTATCTTCTAATTAATTAATTCTCTTCAGCTATATCCAATCTATGATTTATCACATCTTTTGAGGACTTTTTATTTAAAATTCTTTTAAATTATTTGTAGAATTTTTCTTTGGTTCTTTTCAAATCTGAATGTTTTTGTATTATCCAATTTCTATTTTTTATTTTATTTTTTACTTCTTTGGACATTTTAATCATATAGTATGAGTAATATGAAAAATATATTGTTTTTTAAATTTTTTATTTATTTATTTATTTTTGGCTGCATTGGGTCTTCGTTGCTGTGCGCAGGCTTTTTTTCTAGTTGTGGCGAGCGGGGGCTGCTCTTCGTTGAGGTGCGCGGGCTTTTTCTAGCTGTGGCGAGTGGGGGCTGCTCTTTGTTGAGACGTGCAGGCTTCTCACTGCACTGGCTTCTCTTGTGGAGGAGCACGGGCTCTAGGTGTGTGGGCTTCAGTAGTTGTGGCACGCAGGCTTCAGTAGTTGTGGCATGTGTGCTCAGTGGTTGTGGCTTAGTTGCTCCGTGGCATACGGGATCTTCCTGGACCAGGGCTCAAACCCCTGTCCCCTGCATTGGCAGGAGGATTCTTAACGACTGTGCCGCCAAGGAAGTCCCAAACATATTGTTTTATTAGTTCTCATTGTACTTCAGTATGCATAAAATTAACATGATTCAAAGCCATATGATATTAAGTAAGATGGAAAAAAAACATAAGAAAGAATAAGACAAAATAATAGAATAAGTGGATGGATTTGAAATAATACCTTGGTATTTCCCTTTCTTGCTTTTGAGTTTGCTCACTTAAAATATAATCCCAATACAACATTGTAAATCGACTATACTTCAATTAAAAAAAATATATAATCCCCACCCATTTTTCCAGATTTATTGAGATGTGATTGAGAAATAAAAATGTATATATTTATGTTGTTCAACATGATTTTTTGTTTTATTAAGGTGTACAATTTGATGATTTGGTATATGTATACATTGTGAAATGATTACCACAATCAAGTTAACAGATGTATCACTTCACATAGTTACTTATTTTTGTGATGAGAAAACTTAAGACCTACTCCATTAACAAATTTCGAGTATACAATACACTGTTGCTAACTATAGTTACCATGCTCTACAGTAGTTCCTGAGAGCTTTTTCATCTTACAACTGAAGGTTTGTATCCTTTGACAGACATCTCCCATTTCCCCCTGGCAACCACCATTTTACTCTCTGATTTTATGAGTTCAGCTTTGTGTTTGGAAAAGGAGATTGTGGGTATGGCAGAGAAGTCCTTCTAAAATTGTTCAGGACTCCATATTCAACAAAATGTGGTTTTAAATTTGAGGGAACAAACTTTCTCACAAAAGATTATTATATAAATATAAAATGGCTGACGTATGGATTACCAAAAAAAAGATTTAATTTACAAAGTATGTCTTCAAATGTGATTTTAAAAGCTATTTAATTCTCAATATAGTCCTAATTCAAAATGAAAAATACACTTAATTTTGAAGGATTTTTTAAAACTTTATTTTTATTGAGATATAATTGACATATAACATTGTGTAAGTTTAAGGTGTGCAGTGTGTTGATGAAGGATTTTTTTGAATGCATTCTGTTCTATTGATACGTTTTCAGCTGAAGTAATGGTGGGTAGATTTTTATCAAAAAATTTTAAACTGGGCCTCCCTGGTGGCGCAGTGGTTGAGAGTCCGTCTGCCGATGCAGGGGACACGGGTTCGTGCCCCGGTCTGGGAAGATCCCACGTGCCGCGGAGCGGCTGGGCCCGTGAGCCATGGCCGCTGAGCCTGCGCGTCCGCAGCCTGTGCTCCGCAACGGGAGAGGCCACAACAGGGAGAGGCCCGCGTACCGCTAAAAAAAAAAAAAAAAAAAAATTAAACTTATTACCTGATCTGATATCTAGTCAACATAATTTGGCTGTCTAGCAGCTTAAGCTGTTGAAATATATCCAGAAAGTATTTTTCCAGAAAAAAGGGAAAAATTTAGGTATTTAAAAAAATATTTATTTATTTTATTATTTATTTGGTTGTGCTGGGTCTTAGTTGCGGCCTCCTTAGTTGTAGCATGCGAACTCTTAGTTGTGGCATGCATGTGGGATCTAGTTCCCTGACGAGGGATCAAACCTGGGCCCCCTGCATTGGGAGTGCAGAGTCTTATCCACTGTGCCACCAGGGAAGTCCCAAAATTTTAGTTATTTTGGAACAAAGATTGTTTTAATATACTTTTAAATTTAGCTGTACCTATAGGTTATCCATAAAAAAAAGAGAAAGTTTTAAAGTGAAATTATTTATGTCACGTTCAAACCATATATAACCATTCATTTTATATTACATATATGTGTATATATATGTGTGTATATATAGATATATTTTATGATGATTTGATAAAATTTGGATTTTGCATTAGAATAGCTGGAGAAAGATGAAATCATCTAATTAACTTGAAGTTAAAGACTTTTTGTTTTCCTTTGATGATTAGATTATGTTGACTTATGTAGGAGAAGCCTGTGTAGTTTGATCCTGCATGTACAATAAATAGAAGTTCATTTCACTATGATTTGTACATAGTAGTTGTTTAATACAGGTTTGAGTAAATGAGTGTTTAACCTGTGGAAACTACTCACTTTCTAAACTGTATCTTAATCATGGTAGTATAATTATGTTTTTAATTTTAGGATTTTTAGCGATCTTAGATATCATACAGTGACCTCACTTAAGAGGGAAAAATCAAGATAAAGATATTTCGTGACTTGCCCAAGGGCCCACAGTTTATATATTGCAGAGCTAGTACTGAAACGAAAATGCCTTAATTCAGCAACAAAACATTAGATGAGTGGAACTGTATCTAAAAATTTTCTGCATATCAAAGGTAACAATCAACAGAGTGAAAAGGCAACCTGTGGAATGGGAGAAAATATTTGTAAACCGTATACCTAATAAGGGATTAAAATCCAAAACATATAAGGAACTCTTCTCACTCGTTAGCAAAAATAAAAGCAAATAGTCCAATTAATAAATGAGTAAAGGACTTGAATGGATATTTTTCTAAAGAAGACATAGAAATGGCCAACATGTATATGAAAAGATACTCAACATTACTAATCATCAAGGTCATGCAAATCAAAGCCACAATGAGGTGGCGCCTTACACCTGTGGGGTGGCTATTATTAAGAAAAAAAAGGTACTAAGCACTGGTGGGGATGTGGAGAAATTGAAACCCTGTACTCTGTTGGTGGGAACATAAAGTGGTGTAGCTGCTTTGGAAAACAGTATGATGGTTTCTCAAAAAAATCAAAAGTAGTACTACCATATGATCCAGTAATCTCACTTCTTGATATTTATCTAAAAGAATTGAAATCAGGATCTTTTTTTTTTACATCTTTATTGGAGTATAATTGCTTTACAGTGGTGTGTTAGTTTCTGCTGTATAACAAAGTGTATTAGCTATACATATACATATGTTCCCATATCTCTTCCCTCTTGCGTCTCCCTCCCTCCCACCCTGCCTATCCCACCCCTCCAGGCAGTCACAAAGCACCGAGCTGATCTCCCTGTGCTATGCAGCTGCTTCCCAGTAGCTATCTACCTTACGTTTGAAACTTCAAAGCTTTTGCACAGCAAAGGAAACCATAAACAAGACCAAAAGACAACCCTCAGAATGGGAGAAAATATTTGCAAATGAAACAACTGACAAAGGATTAATCTCCGAAATTTATAAGCAACTCATGCAGCTCAATAACAAAAAAGCAAACAACCCAATCCAAAAATGGGCAGAAGACCTAAATAGACATTTCTCCAAAGAAGATATACAGACTGCCAACAAACACATGAAAGAATGCTCAACATCATTAATCATTAGAGAAATGCAAATCAAAACTACAATGAGATATCTCAAACCAGTCAGAATGGCCATCATCAAAAATTCTAGAAACAATAAATGCTGGAGAGGGTGTGGAGAAAAGGGAACGCTCTTGCACTGCTGGTGGGAATGTGAATTGAAATCAGGATCTTGAAGAGATACGTGTACTCCCATGTTCAGTAAAGCGTTATTCATAATACCTGAGCTGTGAAAACAGCCTAAATGTCCATTGACAGAGGAATGGATAACAAAAATGTCACACACACACACACACACACACACACACACACACACACACACACGGATACTATTCAGCCATAGAAAAGAAGGCAGTTCTTCTGTAAGTGACAACATGGATGAATCCGGAGAGCATTAGGCTAAGTGAAATAAGCCAGTCACAGGACAAATAACTGCATGATCCCACTTATATGAGGTACCTAAAATAGTCACATTTGCAGAGAGAGAGAGTGGAGTGGTGGTTGCCAGTTGCTGGTGGGAAGGGGAAATGGGGGGTTGCAGTTCAAGAGGTGTAAAGGTTCATTTATGCAAGATGAATAAGTTGTATAGCTCTGCCGTGGAATGTTGTGCCTATAGTTAACAGTATTTTTTTTTTAAACATCTTTATTGGGGTATAATTGCTTTACAATGGTGTGTTAGTTTCTGCTTTATAACAAAGTGAATCAGTTATACATATACATATGTTCCCATATGTCTTCCCTCTTGCGTCTCCCTCCCTCCCACTCTCCCTAACCCACCCCTCCAGGCTGTCACAAAGCACCGAGCTAATATCCCTGTGCCTTGCGGCTGCTTCCCCCCAGCTATCTACCTTACTACGTTTGTTAGTGTGTATATGTCCATGACTCTCTCTCGCCCTGTCAAAGCTCACCCTTCCCCTTCCCCATATCCTCAAGTCTGTTCTCCAGTAATATAGTTAACAGTATTGTATTGTGCACTTAAAATTTTTTTGAGGGTAGATCTCATGTTAAGTGTTCTTATCATAATAATATGTTTTTTTAAACACACACACACACACACCCATAGGTCACTTTCCAGAGCTCTTTCCACAAGACGTTGCTGAGGCAGAAAGTAGTAGACTAAGAAAATGTAATAAATGCAGACACACCTAGTGATATAGCAGTTTGTTAAAACATCAAAATTAAGTAACCATTAAGGAAAGTGATCAGACACCAGTTGATTTCTTTCCTAGCATGTTCAGATTCTTAAAGCACAGAAGCAATAATAAGTACATTCTTGAAGTTAAAACAACTAAAAACTTTATTTAAAATGAGAAGAAATAATGCCCTAATTCTTCACTCCCTGTTTTTTCCATTAATCTTTCTAAGTATGTATTGCTTTTCCATTTACAGTACATAATAGTTCAGCTGTGTTATTAAATATGAGAAGGCTTTTTATACAGCCCTTTATACAGCATATTAATTTTAATAGATATAATATGTTAATTTAAATTTATATCACATTTGGAGTGTTAGCTTTCATCATGGTCCTTTGTTATGGTACTCATACTTTTTCCTGCTGGATGATGGAATGAGTCATTTCTACACACTTACTATCCTTTTGGTAGATAAAAAGTGACTTTTTTTTTAGAACTCACTCCATTGTTTTTTTACTTACAAAGGTAAAGCCAAGTATTTTTAGTTCAAATAACTACATGGCAGAAACTTTACATCATGATGTGTATATTTAGATTTATAAGTATATTGACTTAGGGCAAATAAGTTTAGAAGTACCTATGTATGTAGGTGAATACTTATCTGAAAATGAGCCAAAAATAAAAGTTTAGTGGCAGTACTTTTAAAATATTAAGATGATATATTTGCTTTGCCAGTCTGTTAGGTCAGAGGATGGCTTCTTAAGCACTGGGGATGATTTAGAGATAATTCTGCCTCTATATATACTTGGGGATTTCTCAACTCTGGCTGTAGACTTCAATTGTGATTCTGTGTTACATTTTATATAGTAAGATACTGTTTCCACAGGCCT
Organism: Phocoena phocoena; assembly: GCF_963924675.1. Classification (NCBI taxonomy): domain Eukaryota; kingdom Metazoa; phylum Chordata; class Mammalia; order Artiodactyla; family Phocoenidae; genus Phocoena; species Phocoena phocoena. The sequence continues at coordinate 24,609,450 of NC_089240.1, forward strand.
ATCAATTTCTTATAAATTTGACATCCTCAGTATTTCATTATTTTCCTTTTACCTGCTTCACTTAATCTTTTCTATAGTATGCTTTATTCTCCCAGAAGTCCTTTTGAACCTTAAGTATTTATAGACTTTCTACACCACCTCAGAATATCATTACCAATCAAATACCTGTTATTTCTTTCTACTTTTGTTTTTACCTTCCTTTTTTTTTTTTTTTCTTTTGCGGTACGCGGGCCTCCCACTGCTGTGGCCTCTCCTGCCGCGGAGCACAGGCTCTGGACGCACAGGCTCAGCGGCCATGGCTCACTGGCCCAGCCGCTCCGCGGCATGTGGGATCTTCCAGGACCGGGCCACGAACCCACGCCCCCTGCATCGGCAGGCGGACTCCCAACCACTGCGCCACCAGGGCAGCCCCTTTACCTTCCTTTTAATAAGCTTCTCTGTAAGTGTTTTCTTTCTAAGTATGTTTGTCTATTAATTAGTTTGTAGAGTCTCCTACTTAAATAGCTGCTCTTTTCTGCACCAAATCTTACGATAATTACAACCAGCAGCTTGTTAGTAGAAGGACTTTTGCATACCATCAGTTTCCTGAGTTTTCAAATACTGTGGGTTTGGTTCATATGTTTTTAAGTTTATGCCTTATATATATATATATATATTTTTTTTTTTTTTTCCCGGTATGTGGGCTTCTCACTGTTGTGGCCTCTCCCGTTGCGGAGCACAGGCTCCGGACGCGCAGGCTCAGCGGACATGGCTCACGGGCCCAGCCGCTCTGCGGCATGTGGGATCTTCCCGGACCGGGGCATGAACCCGTGTTCCCTGCATCGGCAAGCGGACTCTCAACCACTGCACCACCAGGGAAGCCCCTATGCCTTATAATTAAATGTTGCCTTTAAAGTTTCTATGTATGTAAAAGAATTTTTGGTCTTTCCATCTTTAGTTCCTGATATTTGATTTCCATTCTCTTATAAGTTATATAAACATTTATTTCTTTGTGCATTTATTTTCACATCAGGAGATGCTACATTATCGTCGGTTTGCTCCAGCTGTAGGTAGAATATAAGCTCCATGAGGGCAGGAATCATGTCAGCCTTGTTTACCTGGTACAAAATCAGTTTTTAATAACTATATTTTATGAATAAATCAATGGAAGAATAAGTTTAATTCTAAAATATATCTTCAAAATAATATCTAACTGAAATTCTTCTGTGCTCTTCAGGCCGAGCCCTGTTTGAGTCCAGCTGCGAAAGTGCAAGTGGACTTCTGGGCATGTTAGAACAGAAGGGATTACAGCTTTGGACCAGGGAGTTCTTCAGATCTTAGCCTCGCCATTTAATAACTGTGTAACCTTAGTCTTAGTCTTTTAACTTCCCTGAGCCAAAGTTTCTTTATAGGCAAGAGGAGGATAACTATCTCTTCCCTTCAGGCTGGTTTTAACAGTTGTGAAAAAATTGCAGTGCCCAAAGAAGATGCACAATGTGTAATATTAACTTTTATATTTTACACTGTGAGATAATGTGATCCACATAAACCAGCAGGCAGATTTTAAAAATAACTAATTTGTAAAAATATTGGCCTCAGAAATTGTTCACCATTACTTAATATTCTAATGATATATTTCCTACATTTTCTATACATTTTCTTTCATTTATGCTCTTTTTATTTCCATATCTCAGTCTATTTGCACAGCTTCCTCACCTCTGAAGCATACAAAATATTCTTCCCCCTGGCTCATCCTCTTATTTTTACATCTTTAGTTCTACAATAATACAGTATTAGGGATTGGTTGCAAAAAGATGTGTTGCTCTATAGATTTCAAGCAGTGAAGGGATTTGATACAAAGAATTAAGTGAGTTACTGAACCACTTGGTAAGGCTGGGGGAATAAAATTCAGGGGAAGATGCCACTAGCTCTTTGTTTAACTACAATCTTTTAGAGAGTGAGAAAATTGCATAGACCACAGGAAACCGCCAACAATTTTCAGCACTGTTTGTATCATCGAAGGCGGTGATTTGTAGGGAAATGCCCAGTGGCCGCTGTAAAACCTGCATGTTTGCAGAAGCCCACTCCTCTGCCCATCAGCACCAGGGAAGCCATAATAAATCTTCAGCCTCTCGCTGGCTTGCAAATCTAATACAAGATTCTGAAAAATGTGATAGATACCCAGGCTTCTGGCCCCTGTGATACAGAGAGGGAAAATGGTAGGAGGAAAGGTATTGATTTGCCAACAGACAAGCCAGCACAATTTCCCTGTATATGATTGTTCGTTCTTATTCTAATTTCTCAGGCATGCTCTCTCCATTTTGAATTCTGATCTTCAGTTCTTTCTGTTATTGCAGTAATGATATTTGAGTAAGTAAATTGCTTCAAGAAAGAGGTTTATTCATGTTCAGCATGTATGCTGCTATCTCTTTGGCATCTCTATATCTCATTTCTCTCAGAAGCTTACCCCTTTTTAAAAATGTCTGTTGACCAGAGGTAGGCCAGCTAGGGCACACAGACCAGACCTGCTGGCTAAGTCTTTTGCAAATAAAGATTTACTGCAAAACAGCCACACCCATTTGTTTCCCTGTTGTCAGTGGCTGCTTTTACATCCCACAGTTGAACATTTGCAACAGAGGCCAGGAAGCGTAAACGACAATCGACCCCTTTATAGAAAAAGAAATATATAAAGAAAGGGAACATCATGGGTGGCTTTTCTCATTTATTTGCCTATTGAATTTCTTTCATCACCAGTTCAGTGAGTATAGACTTTCTGATCTCATGGGTATACAATGTCATCAAACTGCAGGTACTTCTGTGGAACTCTCTCCACGATCTTAAAAATAAAAATGTCATGTATCCAGCAAGAAACTTTTCATTGAATCAAATTGATGCATATGTTCCAAATCTTCCTCTTATGCCAGGGATTGTTATTTATTTACGTTCTCCAAGTATATGTTTTCTAATAGTGCGCCATGCCGTCTTGATTCTCCCATGCTCTACTACAAACAGGGCAGCCCTGTTCTTTCTCAAAACCTGTAGTCACTGTTGAGTGGTACCAGTGATCTTTGCTTTCTAATAACTTCCTTATCTTAATACATTTTTTAAAAATTGAAGTATAGTTATTTACAATGTTGTGGTAGTTTCAGGTGTACAGCAAAGTGATTCAGAGAGATATATATATAATATATATATATACATACACACATATATTCTTTTTCAGATTCTTTTCCCTTATAGGTTATTATAAGATATTGAGTATAGTTCCCTGTGCTATACAGTAGGTCCTTGTTGTTTATCTCTTTTATATCTAGTAGTGTGTATATCTCAAACTCCTAATTTATCCCTCCTCCCCTTTCCCCTTTGGTAACCATCTTAATACATTTTAAACTCTGTGATATGCTAGTAAGTCTATTTTTCTTCCAGCAATTAGGCCTCATATCTTACTAGCAACTTGATTGTGCTGGTGACTTTTGAGCCATGAAGACAAGTAATATCAAAGCCTTTTCATTCCTTGCTGCCTGAGGATTCACCCACATCTTTCTTCCTATATCCTCTGTATCTTCTCCTGTCTTTTAAGTCATTGTTTAAATAAGAGAGAGTTAGGGGGAAGAGAGGGAAAGAGTAAGTCCTGAAGACATTTTTTTATCAGCTATTATCAATTAATATTTCTTATCAGCTATTATCAGCTATTTCTCCTTCAGCGTCTTCAGTTGTCTTTTTTAATATTGTAAAACACAATGCTTTCTTTTGGAACATTGTAGCTTGTCTGTAGGTAGTGCTTTATTCTTGTCTGACCTCTTCCTTTGCTCATCACCTTGGCTCTTATTCTACATACTTTGCTCACTTGCTCTTTGATTTCTACTATTTTTGCTCCAATTCTTATAATTTCTTAGCCTCTATTTTAAAAAATCTTTTCTCCTCATCATTAAATGATTCTATGGATGGAAGTATTCATTTTGTTCTTTAAGGTGTTTCAGTATTCTCCTTCCCTGGAGTATATTTCTTAGACCATTTTAACTTGCTCCTTCACAATCTGAAATCTTAAAAGGGGAATAGTTCATTCTGCCCCTTGAATATGTATTTTTATTACATTATCTCCTTGTCCAGGAATAATTTATTCCGTGTCCACATTTTTGAAAAATTTACAAATTTTTTAGAAATTGATTTAACTGTTACTAAGATAGGGACTTTTACTTTGTTTTCTTTTTTAAATTTTATTTTATTTTTAAATTTATTTATTTTGTTTATACTTATTTTTGGCTGCATTGGGTCTGCATTGCTGTGCAGGGGCTTTTTCTAGTTGTGGCGAGAGGGGGCTACTCTTCGTTGCGGTGCACGGGCTTCTCATTGTGGTGGCTTCTGTTGTGTCGGAGCACGGGCTCTAGGTGCATGGGCTTCAATAGTTGTGGCACATGGGCTCAGTAGTTGTGGCTCATGGGATCTAAAGTGCAGACTCAGTAGTTGTGGCTCACGGGCTTAGTTGCTCTGTGGCATGTGGGATCTTCCCGGACCAGGGCTCGAACCCGTGTCCCCTGCATTGGCAGGCATATTCTTAACCACTGTGCCACCAGGGAAGCCCTACTTTGTTTTCTAATATGTCTGCTTTCACTCACACGTTTCTGTAATCATCCTGAAGATCGTCCCCATCTGTATCTGTTTTTGTCATAAATCTGATAGCAAATATCTAAATATAAAATTTCAAATCTTATATTCTTACAAAATGAGTCTAAGTATATTTTGTTGGATAACTTCCCGTTACTTCCAGCCTTATCTTTCTGTGGGAGAACATTGGAAGCCCTTCCAAAGACATAGAGAGTCAGTGAACCAGAGATATTAAATGCTTCCTTCTTTTCTATTTCTTTAGATGTAGGACAGCTACATGTACAAATGTGGCATTCCCTAATTCATTTTCATGATTACATATCTCCCAGTGCAGATCTTGTATTATTATATATCTTCACAGATGAAAGTACATGGTAGCATTATTCATGTCTCCCTGACCCATATGAAATTAGCTTTAGATTTACATTCTCAAATGTGGTGGCCACTAGCCACATGTGGCCATTTAACTTTAAATTAATTAAAATTCAGTAATATTAAAAACTCAGTTTTTTAGTTGAACTAATCATGTTTAAAGTTCTCAATATCTACATGTGGCTAGCAGCTACCACATTGGACAGTGCAGATAGAGAACATTTCCAGTATCACAGGAAGTTCTATTAGGTACTTTAAATAGTTGAGAATGTAGTTCGTTTATTTGTAATACATTTCCCCCAATCATGTTAAGCCCTCTTTTTTGTGCTAATGTTGTATGATTTTGGTTTCTCTTTTATCAGAAGCCATGGACTGCATCTCTAAAGTTTAGTGGTCATTTGCTCTTTGTATTATGTGCTCCTATTTCTGTCCTCCCTCCAACATTTGTCATTTAAGTCACTCGAATTCCGTTTTCTTGCATTCTCTTTGTATCTGTTCCTTAGACCAGTGGTTCTCAAACTTTAACGTGCATCAGAATCACTTGGAGGGTTTGTAATAGCACAGGTTGAAGGCTCCACCCCCCGAATTTCTGATTTGGTGAATCTGGGATGGGGCCCGAGAATTTGGATTTCTGTCAAGTTCCCAGGTGTTGTTAATGCTGCTGGTCTGGAAGCCACCTCCTTGACAATCTTTGCCTAAGGAAGGCTTCTCCTTCCCTCTGCCTGCTTACACACAGAGTTGTTCTTCATACATTCCTCACACACTTAAGTATTTTTTCTATGTAATTCATAACTTCCTCTGTTTTTTAAATCACTATGTCTTTCACCCGTAACTTGAAATCTTTCTCCCTTAACTGTACCTAAGTCTCCCCTCCTTGCCCCCTGCCCACATGTTCTTGCTTTTCTCTTCTCCAGGAGACTTTCAAGGTTGTATATGTACAGATGTTTCCAGCTTTTACTAAATGGACTCATATTTAATCACCTTTTAAAAACAATGTCATAATATCTCCATTTTGTTCCTATTCTTGACACATTTCCATACTGTATAGACTCTAAAAAAGTTTTTGTTTTCATGTGGGATCAGAACTGACATCAAGCTTTTTATTTTGTAGGATTTGAATTACTGCATATGTGTACCCTGGATTCATTCCCATTGAATTAATAAGCAAATCTCAATTTTATTTCTTGCTAGACTGTGATGCTCATTCCCTGTGAAGCACCTCTTTAGGATTCAGCCTAGTATTGTTAAAGAGGGGCCTCTAGAGTTAGAAAATCTCTTTCACATTCTGCCTTTACTTCTCATTTTTCTCATTTACATAATAGGCTGGTATTAGCATCTATCTTATAACATGACTGAGAACAAATGAAAAAAGGTACTTAGCATGATACCTGGTTCATGGTAAATACTAAATCTTGGTTATTACTAATATTGTTATATAATCACATCTTCCCATGAGGAAAATTATTTCTTTCACTTACCTTTCTTTATCTTACAGAAGATGCAGTAGACAAATTAGCAGATAAATTTGCAATAAAGATTTTACTAATTTTTATTTTACTTTTCCATTATCTTTTGCCGTTTCTTCATCTATTTCAGCTTTTATAGCCTTTACCTTTTTTACTCATAATCAGTTTACCACTGACACAAAACAACAACAAAATAAAAATACAAACATACAACAGAGAAGATGGTGGAGTAGAAGGATGTGTGCTCACTCCCTCTTGCGAGAGCCAAACAACCAACAGGGAGGGGACTCAACCCCACCCATCAGCAGACAAGCAGATGATAGTTTTACTGAGCTCTGCCCACCAGAACGACACCCAGCTGTACCCACCACCAGTCCCTCCCATCAGGAAGCTTGCACAAGCCTCTTAGATAGCCTCATCCACCAGAGGGCAGACAGGAGAAGCAAGAAGAACTACCATCCTGCAGCCTGTGGAACGAAAACCACATTCACAGATAGACAAGATGGAAAGGCAGAGGGCTATGTACCAGATGAAGGAACAAGATAAAACCCCAGAAAAACAACTAAATGAAATGGAGATAGGCAACCTTCCCCAAAAAGAATTCAGAATAATGATAGTGAAGATGATCCAGGACCGCGGAAAAAGAATGGAGGCAAAGATTGAGAAGATGCAAGAAATGTCTAACAAAGACCTAGAAGAATTAAAGAACAAACACCTGAAGAATTAAAGAACAAACAGAGAGATGAACAATACAATTACTGAAATGAAAAATACACTAGAAAGAATCAATAGCCGAATAACTGAGGCATAAGAACGGATAAGTGACCTGGAAGACAGAATGGTGGAATTCACTGTCGTGGAACAGAATAAAGAAAAAAGAATGAAAAGAAATGAAGACAGCCTGAGAAACCTCTGGGACAAGAATAAACACACCAACATTCACATTATAGGGGTCCCAGGAGAAGAGAGAGGGAAAGGACCCGAGAAAATATTTGAAGAGATTATGGTCGAAAACTTCCCTAACATGGGAAAGGAAATAGCCACCTAAGTCCAGGAAGAGCAGAGAGTCCCAGGAAGGATAAACATGCCAATACATATAGTAATCAAATTGACAAATATTAAAGACAAAGAAAAATTATTAAAAGCAACAAGGAAAAATGACAAAAAACATACCAGGGAACTCCCAGCAGGTTAACAGCTGATTTTTCAGCAGAAACTCTACAAGCCAGAAGGCAGTGGCATGATATAGTTAAAGTGATGAAAGGGAAGAACCTACAGGCAAGAATACTCTACCCACAAGGATCTCATTCAGATTCGACAGAGAAATCAAAAGCTTTACAAACGAGCAAAAGCTGAGAGAATTCAGCACCACCAAACCAGCTCTACAACAAATGCTAAAGGAACTTCTTTAAGTGGGAAACACAAGAGAAGAAAAGAACCTACAAAAACAAACCCAAAACAATTAAGAAAACGGTAATAGGAACGTACATATGGATAATTACCTTAAACGTCAATGGATTACATGCTCCAACCAAAAGACGCAGGCTCGCAGAAGGGGTAAAACACAAGACCTGTATATATGCTGTCTACAAGAGACTGACTTTAGACCTAGGGACACATACAGACTGAAAGTGAGGGGATGGAAAAAGATACTCCATGTAAATGGAAATGAAAATAAAGCTGGAGTAGCAGTACTCATATCATATAAACTAGACTTTAAAATAAAAAATATTACAAGAGACAAGGAAGGACACTACATAATGATCAAGGGATCAATCCAAGAAAAAGATATAACAATTATAAATATATATGTACCTAACATAGGAGTACCTCAATACATAAGGCAAATGCTAACAGCTATAAAAGAGGAAATTGACAGTAACACAATAATAGTGGGAGACTTTAACACCTCACTTATACCAATGGACATGTCATCCAGACAGAAAATTAATAAGGAAACACAAGCTTTAAATGACACAATAGACCAGATAGATGTAACTGATATTTATAGGGCATTCTTTGCAAACAGAGTAGATTACTCTTTCTTCTCAAGTGCACATGTAACATTCTCCAGGACAGATCACATCTTGGGTCACAAATCAAGCCTCAGTAAATTTAAGAAAATTGAAGTCATATCAAGCATCTTTTCTGACCACAACGCTATGAGATTAGAAATACATTACAGGGAAAAAAACGTAAAAAACACAAACACATGGAGGCTAAACGATATGTTACTAAATAACAAATAGATCACTGAAGAAATCAAAGAGGAAATCAAAAAATACCTAGAGACAAGTGACAATGAAAACACGATGATCCAAAACCTATGGGATGGAGCAAAAGCAGTTCTAAGAGGGAAGTTTATAGCTATACAAGCCTACCTCAAGAAACAAGAGAAATCTCACGTAAACAATCTAACCTTACATCTAAAGGAACTAGAGAAAGAAGAACAAAGAAAATCCAAAGTCGGTAAAAGGAGAGAAATCTTAAAGATCAGAGCAGAAATAGAAATAAAACAATAGCAAAGATCAATAAAACTAAAAGCTGGCTCTTTGAGAAGATAAACAAAATTGGTAAACCATTAGCCAGACTCATCAAGAAAAAGAGGGAGAGGACTCAAATCAATAAAATTAGAAATGAAAAAGGAGAAGTTACAACAGACACCACAGAAATACAAAGCATCCTAAGAGACTACTACAGGCAACTCTAGACCAATAAAATGGACAACCTGGAAGACATGGACAAATACTTAGAAAGGTATAACCTTCCATGACTGAACCAGGAAGAAATAGAAAATATGAACAGACCAATCACAAGTAATGAAATTGAAACTGTGATTAAAAATCTTCCAACAAACAAAAGTCCAGGACCAGATGGCTTCACAGGTGAATTCTATCAAACATTTAGAGAAGAGCTAACACCCATCCTTCTCAAACTCTTCCAAAATATTGCAGAGGAAGGAACACTCCAAACTCATTCTATGAGGCTACCATCACCCTGATACCAAAACCAGACAAAGATACTACAAAAAAAGAAAATTACAGACCAATAGCACTGATGAATATAGATGCAAAAATCCTCAACAAAATACTAGCAAACAGAATCCAACAGGACATTAAAAGGATCATACACCATGATCAACTGGGACTTATCCCAGGGATGCAAGGGTTCTTCAATATACGCAAATCAATCAATGTGATACACCATATTGAAAAATTTAAGAATAAAAACCATATGATCATCTCAATAGATGCAGAAAAAGCTTTTGACAAAGTTCAACACCCATTTATGATAAAAACTCTCCAGAAAGTGGACATAGAGTGAACCTACCTCAACATTATAAAGGCCATATACGACAAACCCACAGCAGACATCATTCTTAATGGTGCAAAACTGAAAGCATTTCCTCTAAGATCAGGAACAAGGCAAGGATGTCCACTCTCACCACTGTTATTCAACATAATTTTGGAAGTCCTAGCCACGGCAATCTGAGAAGAAAAAGAAATAAAAGGAACCCAAATTGGAAAAGAAGAAGTAAAACTGTCACTGTTTGCAGACGACATGATACTATACATAGAGAATCCTAAAGATGGTACCAGAAAACTGCTGGAGCTAATCAATGAATTTGGTGAAGTAGCAGTATACAAAGTTAATGCACAGAAGTCTCTTGCATTCCTATACAGTAACAATGAAAGATCAGAAAGAAATTAAGGAAACAATTCCATTCACCATTGCCACAAAAAGAATAAAATACCTAGGAATAAACCTACCTAAGGGGGTAAAAGACCTGTACTCAGAAAACTGTAAGACACTGATGAAAGAAATCAAAGATGACACAAACAGATGGAGAGATATACCATGTTCTTGGGTTGGAAAAATCAATATTGTGAAAATGACTCTACGACCCAAAGCAATCTATGGATTCAGTGCAATCCCTATCAAATTACCAATGGCATTTTTTACAGAACTAGAAGAAAAAAATCTTAAAATTTGTATGGAGACACAAAAGACCGCAAATAGCCAAAGCAATCTTGAGGGGAAAAAAACAGAGCTGGAGGAATCAGACTCCCTGACTTCAGACTATAATACAAAGCTACAGTAATCAAGACAATGTGGTACTGGTGCAAAATCAGAAATATAGATCAATGGAACAGGATAGAAAGCCCAGAGGTAAACCCACACACCTATGGTCAACTGATCTGTGACAAAGGAAGCAAGGATATACAATGGAGAAAAGACAGCCTCTTCAGTAAGTAGTGCTGGGAAAACTGGGCAGCTACATGTAAAAGAATGAAGTTAGAACACTCCCTAACACCATACACAAAAGTAAACTCAAAATGGATTAAAGACCTAAATGTAAGACTGGACACTATAAAACTCTTAGAGGAAAACATAGGAAGAACACTCTTTGACATAAGTCACAGCAAGATCTTTTTTGACCCATCTCCTAGAGTAATGGAAATAAAAACAAAAGTAAACAAAAATGGACCTAATGAAACTTAAAAGTTTTTGCACAACCAAGAAAACTATAAACAAGTTGAAAAGGCACTCCTCAGAATGGGTGAAAATATTTGCATACCAATCAACGGACAAAGAATTAATCTCCAAAATATATAAACAGCTCATGCAGCTCAATATTAAAAAAACAAAAACTCAGTTAAAAAATGGGCAGAACTAAATAGACATTTCTCCAAAGAACACATACAGATGGCCAAGAAGCACATGAAAAGCTGCTCAACATCACTAATCATTAGAAAACTGCAAATCAAAGCTACAGTGAGGTATCACCTCACACGGGTCAGAATGGCCATCATCAAAAAATCTATAAGCAATAAATGCTGGAGAGGGTGTGGAGAGAAGGGAACCCTCTTGCACTGTTGGTGGGAATGTAAATTGATACAGCCACTATGGGGAACAGTATGGAGGTTCCTTAAAAAACTAAAAATAGAATTACCATATGACCCAGCAATCCCACTACTGGGCATATACTCAGAGAAAACAATAATTCAAAGAAACACATGCACCCCAGTGTTCATTGCAGCACTGTTACAATAGCGAGGTCATGGAAGCAAGTTAAATGCCCATCGAGAGACGAGTGGGTAAAGAAGATGTGGTACATATATACAATGGAATATTACTCAGCCATAAAGAGGAACGAAATTGGGTCATTTGTAGAGACGTGGCTGGACCTAGAGACTGTCATACAGGGTCAAGTAAGTCAGAAAGAGAAAAACAAATATCATATATTACGCATATATTTGGAATCTAGAAAAATGGTGCAGATGAACCAGTTTGTAAGGCAGAAATAGAGACAGAGATGTAGAGAACAAACATATGGACACCAAGGGGGGAAAGCCACAGCGGGGGGTGGTGGTGGTGGGATGAATTGGGAGATTGGGATTTACATATATACACTAATATATATAAAGTACATAAGTAATAAGAACCTGCTGTACAAAAAAATACAATTAAAAAAAAAACATAGAACAGAATTCCTAATTCCCATAGTTCCAAATCATCTGTAAAGCTTTGCTTTCTATAACAGCTTGCTTTCTTTCAAGCCTGCACTCCACACCAGTATAGATCACTTACTATTGTTATCTTTGTAATTAACCAAGTGACGCAGTTAGAGCCAGAATTAGTATGCTGTTTTCCGATCAGGAAAGTGAGTCCCAAATGACAAACATGACTTTACACTGCTGGCATAGTCATAGAATGTAAAAAGGGCTTCTGTTCATGATTATGAAGGTGGTACACTTCAGGTTTCAGCAGTGCCTTCACCTTGGAGACATCACTGATTTGTTGATGTATTAAGATGGTTTTTGGTAGTGTCTTGAGGCAGGGCTCCTATTTCTAGATTGTCCAAAGGTGCCATAGGAGGTCTCACTGGTCCTGAAAACTCAACACACATAAGCTGCTTTACAGTTTATTCTTTATTCACAATTTCACACAATGTAGATTACTATTTTCCCTTTTCTAATTTATTGTCTCTTTTTAGCTTTTATTACTCTTTTTCTCCCTCAATAGCCCACTTGTTTTTTCTTTCATATACCAAGAGAAAAATGTACACTTAAAGTTCATTTAGGAAGACAAAATGAAAACATGTAAGCTTTGAAAAGCCCGGTAACCATTATTGCCTGTGATTACATTCTAGACTATGTGGGATGACTGAAATATTATAAATGAGAAGGTATAATCTAGGGAGCTTATTTGTTAATGTGAGATAGCTAGATTGAAGATGCAAGTGACTCAGGATATTGCAGGTGTCTTTGCAGGATACCATGAGAACTTGGATTAGCATACCACAAATTGATAATGGAGGTGATTGGGTTTGTGTAAGGGGCTCACTGCAAGAGCTAATTGCAGAAGTTTGTATTTGGTTAAGTATAAGAGAACAAGGGGAGTAAAAATTACACAGTTTCTGAATCTACATAACTGGCATGGTGATGGTGCCATCAGGAGAAATAGAAAAAAATTAAGAGGAAAAGAAAATATTTGAAGAGAGAGTTGGACTTCTAGTAGAAATTTCATCTAGGTGATAGAACGATGGGACAGGAAAATGGGAGTAAAATTAGAGATGGAACTAAATAGTACAGGTAATTCAATAGAAGTGGTTTTGAAAGATGTCAGAGGTGTACAGTTGTCAAAGAGCAAAAGAGAGAGGCTAAGATTGTCAAAGTGGCACAGATTGGGGAACTCCTGCAGGTATGAAATAGGAAAGTGATCATGATCAAGCACATGCTCTGAGACAGGGATTTTCAAGTAAAAAGGAATGCTCAGGATTGTTGACTGTTCCTCATAAATTAAAATAAGGACTGTTACAAGTCTGTGCTGCTTTCTTTCCCTGGTGATTTGTCATAATTTATTTTTATTATATCTTGCTGTTTACTATCAATTAAAACCCTCATGAAAGCTTCTCATTTTAAGAGATCCCACCAAAACCATTTTTTTATATCTCTCCTTCAGTCTTAGATTCCTAAATGCCCTCCTTTTCTAACCCAAATTCCTTCTATGAAATACAAGTTTGATTTAAAAGTAATGCCTTTAACTCTACATAAGTATGAAAATATACTTTCTCCTTATCCAGGAAGGTAGATTTTTTTGGTTGTTTTTATTTTTTAAAGCACCACAAGGATTCACCAGCACCTCATTATCTCCTGCAGGGAAGGTGCTCTGGATGCAATGCTCTCTGTCTTCAATTAAAAATGAGGGCACAGCATAAGTTGTGTAAGGGTAACAACTACAGCGAATTGGGACACACCAAAGATTTAAAAACTCGTGAGTTCATAAGCATACTAAAAAAAAAAGATACCTCATTAGTCATCATTAGAGTTTACTAGGACCCCAACTCATTATTTTGAAGAGACAAAGGGAAAGAAACATACATTTGATCTGCCTTTTCTGTACCAACTCCATTTCAGAAAACCACATTGGAAATCTGGAAAATGTATTTTTGAAGAATAGATCCAGCCAGTAAATGTAGTGAGTATCATCATTTTTCAGCCCATAATGAAATGATTAACAAAATTAAAGATCGATGGGCTGCTTGAGCATGGAGAGATCAGGCTGAAACCTCCTGAATCACTGATGAAACTTGGCATCACTAAGGTGGTACAACCATAAATCAGGGACCCCATAAGGTCTTGCACCTAGGAAGTATTTTTTTTTAACATCTTTATTGGGGTATAATTGCTTTACAGTGGTGTGTTAGTTTCTGCTTTATAACAAAGTGAATCAGTTATACATATGTTCCCATATCTCTTCCCTCTTGCGTCTCCCTCCCTCCCACCCTCCCTATCCCATCCCTCCAGGCGGTCACAAAGCACCGAGCCGATATCCCTGTGCCATGCGGCTGCTTCCCACTAACTATCTACCTTACGTTTGTTAGTGTATATATGTCCATGCCTCTCTCTCGCCCTGTCACAGCTCACCCTTCCCCCTCCCCATATCCTCAAGTCCGTTCTGCAGTAGGTCTGTGTCTTTATTCCTATGTGGCAAATATATACAATGGAATATTACTCAGCCATAAAAAGAAACGAAATTGAGCTATTTGTAATAAGGTGGATAGACCTAGAGTCTGTCATACAGAGTGAAGTAAGTCAGAAAGAGAAAGACAAATACCGTATGCTAACATATATATGGAATTTTTGCCTATTTTTTAAGCATTAATGTCCTCTGGATCCTTTATGCCTAGCTTCATTAGCTACCTTATGCTACTTTTTCATGAGGTATTAAAAAAAATCATATTTTATGATTTTAGGACTCTAATTGATTTAAAAAAATAATGTTTGATGAGAAAAATTTAAAAAATTTTAAACCTCACTCTCTTTGTGGACTTGCAGAATGGGAAATATTAGGTTGTAATAAAGAAAAGAAAAACCAGTATCACATGGCCTTATGATGGTATGATCATTATTATTTATTGAGAAACTAAATAAAAATGCTGTGTTCACATATCAGTTATTTCTATAACCAAATATTTATAAGTCAGAAATGTTAATAATTGGAAACTAAGAGAATAACTGGTGTGTAAACTCTTACTTCTAATATCTAACTCCAAGTGGCCTTGGTTTTTACTGCATCATTCAACAAGCCTTAAATAACCATAGAAAAATGAATAGGAAACAGGGATTTTTGAAAGTTGGCATATCAAAGAACCAGAAGTCTCAGATGTAGAACATTATATTATCCAGTAAAGAACAAACTTAATTTTAGGTTGATGAATGTCAAAGTGCCTATGCTTTCTTCAGACCCAGGTGAACCATCCATTCCTTTATCAGCTCAGATGATTGGGTCTGAAAAGCAGTAATGTAGGAAGTTTCAGTTTAGCTCTATAAGAATAATTATCATAAATAAAATATAAAATGTATAAAAATAAAAATGTCTCTCTTGTTTAAATATACTTCAATATGTTAAGAAAATATAGATCCTAATTCATAATTTAAAACAGGAATTTTATGAAACATAAAAAGGACATACTTAGATCATATTCTAGATAGTGTAGTTGTAGGAGTCAGTAATACCTGAGTTTGAATCATGGCTCTGCTACTTAGTAACAAGTTACCTTACATCTCCAAGCCTCAGTTTTCTCATCCTTAAAATGACTCTAATAATAGTAGTAACTCTTAAGTAGATGTCAGAATAAATTAAAAATATATGTAAGTGTCTTAGCATAGTGCCTAACATTATAACACTTAAAACGTGATAACTATTATGATTGGCATCTATGATCATAATGAATTCCAGATGAATTAAAATTTTTAATGTAAAGAAATAAAACATAATAAAATCCAGTAGAAAATATATGATTATCAATTGCTGATCGATGAATGGAAGAGAATTATAATTAGTTAAGGGATATAAAAGAGAAAAAGATGTAAAATATGACATTAAAAATCATAAAATGTGGGAGGAGGGAGGAAAATGTAGTTTTAGAATGTGTTCAAACTTAAGTTGGTATCAACTTAAAATAGACTGTTACATATATAGGCCATTGTATGTGAACCTAATGGAAAGTACAAAGCAGAAACCTAGAGGAGATACACAAAAAATAATGAGAAAGGAATCTAAATATAACACTGAAGGAAGTCATCAAATGGCAAGTGAAGAGAGCAAGAGCAAAAGAAGGGAAAAGAGAGGAACTGTGAAAACAACCAGAAAATATTTAACAAAATGGCGATAAGTATATACCTATGAATAATTACTTTAGAGGTAAATGGATTAAATTCTCCATTCAAAAGACATAGAGTGGCTGAATGGATTAAAAAACAAGACTCATCTATGTGTTATCAGCAATAGACCCACTTCAGATATAAGGACACCAGCAGACTGAAAGTGAAATGATGGAAAAAATATTCCATGCAAAGGAAAACTAAAAGAAATCTGGTGGAGCTATACTTACAGCAGAAAAAATAGGCTTTAAAACAAAGACCTTAGTAAAAGATGAAGAATGTTATTACATAATGATAAAGGGATAAATCTAATAAGATATAATATTTATAATATTTATGCCCCCAATGTAGGAACACCAAAGTATATAAAGCAATTATTAAAAGACCTAAAATGGAGAAAATGAGAACAATACAGTAATACTAGGGAACTTTAATATCCCTCTTACATCAATGGATACATCATCCAGACAGAAAATCAATAGGGGAACATGGGCCTTAAATGACATGTTGAATTAGATGGACTTAATAGATATATATAGAGAGAACATTCCATCCAAAAGCAGTGGAATACACATTCTTCTCAAGTGCACATGGGACATTCTCTAGGAGATATCACATGTTAGTCCACACAGCAAGTCTCAGTAAATTTAAAAAGGCTGAAATCATATCAAGCATCTTTTCTGACCACAATGGTATGAAACGAAAAATGAATTACAAGAAGAAAATTGGAAAAATAACAAATACATGGAGATTAAACAACATGCTACTGAACAACCAATAGATCAATGAAGAAATCAAAGGGTGAATTTAAAAATACTTTGAGACAAACGAAAATGGAGATAGAGCATCCCCAAATCTATGAGATTCAGTGAAAGCAGTTCTAAGAAGTTCATAGTGATACAGGCTTACCTCAAGAAACAGGAAAAATCTCACTTAAACAATCTAACTTTATACCTAAAAGAACTAGAAAAAGAATAAACAAAGCCCAAAGCTAGTAGAAGGAAGGAAATAAAGATCAGAGGGGAAATAAGTGAAATAGAAAAAAAAATAAAAGAAAAGATAAGTGAAACTAAGAGCTGGTTCTTTGAAATGATAAACAAAATTGCCAAGCCTTTTTAGCTAGACTCAGCAACAACAACAGCAACAAAAGAGTGCTCGACACAAAAAGAAGAAAATATAAGGCTGACAGCATACTTCTTGGCAGAAACAATGCAAACCAGAAGATTGTAGACCAACATCTTTAAAGTACAAGGGGGAATGGCAACTTTGAATTCCATAACTAGCAAAAATATTTTTCTGAATTGAAGGTGAAATAGAGTCTTTTCAGAAATAGAAAACCTAAAAGAATTTATCACTGGTAGACCTTCCCTACAAGAAATGTTAAACAAAGTCCCTCAGGTAGAAATTGCTACCAGATAAAAACAGGCACCTACTAGGAATAAAGAACATCGGGAAAGGTAGCAACTTAGATAAACATATGAGGTTTTTTTATTATGTAAATAATCCAAAATTAAAATTGAGAGTTTAAAGTCAAAATAATAAAAAATATTTGGGGCTCTTTATAAAAAAAAGGTGAGAGCTTGAGTAAAATCAGAATTGAAAGATACAGTTGATATCACAGAAATACAAAAGATCATAAGAGACTACTGTGAACACTTACATGCCAACAAATTGGACAACCAGAAGAAATGTATAAATTCCTAGAAACATTCAATCTCTCAAGACTGAATCATGAAGAAATAGAAAATCTGAGTAGAATAATTACTAGTAAGGAGATTGAATCAGTACAGGCACATCTCTCTCTTTTTTGTGCTTCACAGATGCTGCATTATTTTACAAATTTAAGGTTTGTAGCAGCCCTGCATTGAGCAAGTATATTGGAAACATTTTCCCAACACTATCTGCTCACTTTGTCTGTCACATTTTGGTAATTCTCACAAACTTTTTCATTTCATATTCTTTCATTATTATATTCATTATGATGAACTTTGATGTTACTATTGCAGAAAGATTATGACTTGCTGAAGGCTCAGATGATGGCTAGCATTTCCTAGCAATAATGTATTTTTTCACTAAGGTATGAACATTGTTTTTTAGACATAATGCTATTGCATACTTAAAAGACTACAGTATAGTGTAAACATAACTTTTATATGCACTGGGAAACCAAAACATTTGTGTCTCTCTTTGTTGCAATGTTTCCTTCTTTGTGGTGGTCTGGAATTGAACCTGCAGGTATGCTTATAATTTTAAAAAAAGTCCCACCAAACAAAAGCCCAGGCTTCACTGGTGAATTCTACCAAAGAAGATTTTATACCTATTCTTCTCAAACTTTTCCAAAATATTGAAGAGGAAAGAGTGTTTCCAAACTTATTCTATGAGGCCAGCATTACCTTGATACCAAAACCAGACAAAGATACCACAAAAAAAGAGAAAATTACAGGCCATTATCCCTGATGAACATAGATACCAAAATCCTCAATAAAATATTAGCAAACTGAATTCAACAGTATGTTAAAAGGATCACATACCATGATCAAGTGGGATTTATTCCCAGGGTGCAAGGATGGTTCAACATCCACAAACCAATTAACGTGGTACACCACATTAATAAAATGAAGAATAAAAATCATATGATCATCTCAATAGATGCCAATTAAGTATATGACAAAATTCAGTATCCATTTATGATAAAAACCTTCAACATAGTGGCTATAGAGGGAATGTACCTCAACTTAATAAAGGCCATATATGACAAATTCGCAACAAATGTTATACTCAATGATGAGAAGCTGAAAGCTTTTCTTCTAAGATTAAGGACAAGACAAGGATGCCTACTCATGCCACTTTTATTCAACATATTGGTAGTCCTAGCCACAGCAGTTAGGCAAGAGAAAGAAAGAAAAGGCATTCAGAATGGAAAGGAAGAAGTAAAACTGTCATTATTTGCAGGTAATATGTTACTATATATAGAAAACTAAAGACTTTGTCAAAAAACTGTTAGAAGTAAAAAGTGAATTCAGTAAAGTTGCAGGATGCAAAATAAATATATAGAAATCTGCATTTCTCTACACTAGTAACAAACCATCAGAAGGAGAAATGAAGAAAACAGTACCATTTACAAATGCATCAAGAGAATAAAATACCTAGGAATAAATTAAACCAAGGAAATGAAAGACCTGTGCCCTGAAAACCATAAGACATTGGTGAAAAGAAATTGAAGGAGACACAAATAAATGGAAAGATATTCCATGAACATGGATTGGAAGAATTAATATTGTAAAATTTTGCCACCCTAAGCAGGCTACAGATTTAATGCAATTCTTATCAACATTCTTAATGACATTTTTCACAGAACTACAACAAACAATTCTAAAAATTTGTATGGAACTGCAAGAGACCATGAATAGCCAAAGCAATCTTGAGAAAGAAGAGGAAAGCTAGAGGTATCATGCTCCCTGATTGCAAGCTATATTACAAAGCTATAGTAATCAAAACTGTATGGTATTGGCATAAAAACTGACACACAGATCAATGGAACAGAATGGAGACCCCAGACATAAACCAGCACATATATGATCAATTTACAACCAAGAAGCCAAGTAAGGACAGTCTCTTCAATAAATGGTGGTGGGAAAACTAGGCAGCCACATGCAAAAGAATGAAACTAGACTGCTATCTTATACCCTACACAAAAGTTTACTCAAAATGGACTAAAGAATTGAACATAAGACCTGAATCCATAAAATTTTTAGAAGAAAACATAGACAGTGAGCTCCTTGATAACAGTTTTGGAATTGAATTTTTGGATCTGAATCCAAAAGCAAAGGCAAAAATAAACAAATGGGAGTACCTCAAACTAAAAAGCTTCTGCACAGCAAAGGAAGCCATCAGCAGAATGAAAAGGCAACCTACTGAATGGGAGAAAATATTTGCAAATCATATATTTGATAAGGGATTTATATCCAAAATATATGAAGAAGTAAATATCAAAAAAAATCTGATTAAAAATGGGCAAAGGATCTAAATAGACATTTTTCTAAAGAAGACATGCAGATGGCCAACGGGCACGTGAAGAGATGTTCAACATCACTAATTATCAAAGAAATGCAAATCAAAACCACCATGAGATATCGTCTTACACCAGTTACAATAGTTGTTACCAAAAAGACAAGAAATAACTAGTGTTGAAGAAGATGTGGAGGAAAGGGAACATTCATACATCATTGATTGGAATGTATATTGTTGCAGCCAGTATGGAAAAAAAATGGAGGTTCCTCCAAAAATTAAGAGTGGAACTACCATATGATCCAGGTATTTCCCTCTGGGTATTTACCTCAAGAACACAAAAACACTAATTTAAAAAGATATACACACCCCTATGTTCAGTGTAGCATTATTTACAATAACCAAGAAGATGTGATATATATATACACATTGGACATACAATGAATGAGCCATAGAAAAGAAGGAAATCTTCCCATTTGTGACTACATGGATGGACCTTTAGGGTATTATGCTAAGTGAAGTAAGTCAGACAGAGAAAGGCAAATAGTGTATGAGCTTACTTCTTTGTGAAATCTGAAAGACGAAGACCAAATTCATAGATACAGAGAATAAATTGATGGTTACCAGAGAAGAAGGACGTTGTGGGGTGGTCTAAATGGGTGAAGGTCATCAACTGTATGGTGAGAGATAGTAACTAGAATCACTGGGGTGATCATTTTGTAGCATATACAAATATTTAATTATTATGTTGTAGGCCTGAAACTAATAAAATGTTATATATCAATATTACCTCAATTAAAGAAAGAAGAAAAAAGAGAGAAATAAGTTAATTAGGTTATAAGGGTGGGCCCTAATCCAATATGAGTGGTATCTTTATAAGAGGAGGAGATTTGGACATAGATACACCCAGAGGAAAGATATTGTGAGGAAACAGAGTAGAACACCATCTACAAGCCAATGAGAGAGGCTTCAGGAGAAACCAAACATGCTGACATCCTGATTACAGGCTTTTGTCCTCAAGAACTGTGAGAAAATATATTTCTGTTGTTTGAGTGCCCCACTCAAAAGCCAAATAGCTTTCAAAAGAGAATTAAGAAAGGAGAAAATTATCTATAATCTTATCCCTCCTTGATAACCACTGTTTACACCTGACAGATTCTCTTCCAGACACATCAACATGCATAACGCACATGGGCACACACATACTTTGCATCCCATCTGCATTTTGCTTTATGCTTTCCATTATTCCATAATCATTTTTTGTCTCAGAGTAGTCTTCAAAATGGTTTTTGGCTCTACAGAATATTAGTATATCAATCACGTTTCTGGTTTAAGGTTCCTGAAGCTCAACTTGAACTAGATTTCAGAAATATAGAAACTATACAGCTTGATTCATGTAACCAAAGCAGAAGAAAGACACTATAGAAGAAGCCTTAGGAATTATAGAAATGAGGGGCTTCAACAGCATTAACAGTCACTCTTTTTGGACTTAACTCTTCATGCCACCTTTGAATTCTCAGGCAGGTTTTTCCTGTTTTAGGAGGGAACATGAACACAAGTAACTCCATTCTAGCATCGTCATGTCTTCATATTCAGGGAAGAAAAGACTTTCCCTTCTAACTCTAATTAGAGGAATTCCAGGGAAGACCTCTGTTGGACATTTGGGTCATTTGTTTATTTCTGGGCCAGAATGTGGCCAGGGATATAAGTAGCCCAGATTTCATCAGTCCAGGGATGAGCCATGAGGATCTGTTATGAGAAGTGAGTGGAAAGGTATTGGGCAGACAGAGGCAATGATTGCCATGCTATGAATATCCCATAATTCATTTGGCCTTTTCTACGTTGATGGACATTTAAAGTTTTCTAATATTTCTTACAATTAATGCTCTGATGATCGTCCTCATGCATGAAGCATTGTTGAAATTTTATTGGTTTTACTTTTCAGGATAATTTACTAGGACTGAAGTTATTTTGTCTGATCACATGTACATCTTTTAAAATAATTAATTAATTTTTGGCTGCATTGGGTCTTTGTTGCTGCACACAGGCTTTCTCTAGTTGTGGTGAGCAGGGGCTACTCTTTGTTGCGGTGAGTGGGCTTCTCATTGCGGTGGCTTCTCGTTGCGGAGCACGGGCTCTAGGCACGTGGACTTCAGTAGTTGTGGCACATGGGCTCAGTAGTTGGGGCTCACAGGCTCTAGAGCACAGGCTCAGTAGTTGTGGCACACTGGCTTAGTTGCTCTGCAGCATGTGGGATCTTCCCAGACGGAGGCTCGAACACATGTCCCCTGCATTGGCAGGCGGATTCTTAACCACTGTGCCACCAGGGAAGTCCCCACATGTACATCTTTAGGGCATTTATTTATTTATTGAAGTATAGTTGATTTACAGTGTTGTGCCAATCTCTGCTGTACAACAAGGTGACTCAGTTATACACATACAGACATTCTTTTTAAAATATTCTTTTCCATTATGATTTGTCACAGGATATTGAATCTAGTTCCCTGTGCTATACAGTAGGATCTTATTGTTTATCCATCCTATATATAATAGTTTACATCTGCTAATCTCAAACTCCCAGTCCTTCCCTTTCCCACCCCCGGCCTTGACAACCACAAGTCTGTTCTCTACGTCTGTCTGTTTCTGTTTTGTAGATAGGTTCCTTTGTCCTATATTTTAGATTCCACATATAAATGATATCATATAGTATTTGTCTTTCTTTTGCTGACTTAGTTTGCTTAGTATGATAATCTCTAGTTGCATCCATGTTGCTGCAAATGGCTTTATTTCGTTCCTTTTAATGGCTGAATAGTATTCCATTGTGTATATATATACCACATCTTCTTTATCCATTCATCTGTCAATGGACATTTAGGTTGCTTTCTGTTTTGGCTATTGTGAATAGTGCTCCTGTGAACATAGAGGTGCATGTATCTTTTTGAATTATAGTTTTGTCCAGATATATGCCCAGGAGTGGGATGGCTGGATCATATGGTAATTCTACTTTTAGTTTTCTGAGGAACCTCCATACTGTTTTCCATAGTGGCTGCACCAACTTAAAGTCCCACCAACAGTGTAGGAGGGTTCCCTTTTCTCCACAGCCTCTCCAGCATTTGTCATTTGTAGACTTTTTAATGGTGGCCATTCTGACTGGTGTGAGTTGGTACCTCATTGTAGTTTTGATTTGCATTTCTCTGATAATAAGTGATGTTGAGCATCTTTTTGTGTGCCTACTGGCCATCTGTATGTCTTCTTTGAAGAAATGTCTATTAAGTTCTTCTGTCCATTTCTTGGTTTGGTCGTTTGTATTTTTGTTGTTGAGTTGTATGAGCTGTTTGTATATTTTGGAGATAAAGCCCTTGTCTGTTGCATTATTTGCAAATATTTTCTCCCATTCTGTAGGTTGTCTTTTTTTTATGGTTTCCTTTGATGTGCAAAAGATTGTAAGTTTGATTAGGTCCCATTTGTTTATTTTTGTTTTTATTTCTATTGCCTTGGGAGACTGACCTAAGAAAACATTGGTATGATTTATGTCAGAGAAAGTTTTCCCTGTGCTCTCTTCTAGGAGCTTTATGGTGTCATGCCTTCTGTTTAAGTCTTTAAGTCATTTTGAGTTTATTTTTGTGCATGGTGTGAGATTGTGTTCTAGCATCATTGATTTACTTGCAGCTGTCCAGCTTTCCCAGCACCACTCGCTGAAGAGACTGTCTTCTTCCCATTTTATATTCCTGCCTCCTTTGTCAAAGATTAATTGACTGTAGGTGTGTGGGTTTATTTCTGGGCTCACTATTCTGTTCCATTTATCTGTATGTCTGTTTTTATATCAATACTACACTGTTTTGATTACTGTAGCTTTGTAGTACTGTCTGAAGTCTGGGAGAGTTATGCTTCCTGCTTTGTTTTTTTTTTCCCTCTGGATTGCTTTGGTAATTCTGGGTCTTTTATGGTTCCATATAAATTTTTGTACTATTCTAGTTCTGTGAAAAATGCTGTGGGTATTTTGATAGGGAGTGCATTAAATCTGTAGATTGCTTTGGGTAGTATTGCAATTTTAACAATATTCTTCCAGTCCAGGAGCATGGGATACCTTTCCATTTCTTTGAATCCTCTTTCATTTCCTTTGTTAATGTTTTATAGTTCTCAGTGTATAAGTCTTTGACCTCCTTGGACAGGTTTATTCTTAGGTATTTTATTTTTTTTTGTGCTATTTTAAAAGGTATTGCTTTTTTACATTTCCTTTCTGATATTTCATTGTTAGTCTAAAGCAATGCAACCAATTTTTGAATGTTAATCTTGTATCCTGCTACTTTGCTGAATTCGTTTATTAGATCTAGTAGTTTTTGTATGGAACCCTTAGGGTTTTCTATATATATAATATCATGTCATCAGCCTATAGTGACAATTTTACCTCTTCCCTTCCAATTTGGATATGTTTTATTTCTTTTTCTCATCTGATTGCTGTGGCTAGGACTTCCAATACTATGTTGAATAGAAGAGGTGAGAGTGGACATCCTTGTCTTGTTCCAGATTTTAGCGGGAAGGCTTTTAGCTTTTTGCCATTGAGTTTTATATTGGCTGTGGGTTTGTCATAAATGGCTTTAATAATGTTGAGCTATGTTCCCTCTGTTCCCACCTTGGTAAGAGTTTTTATTATGAATGGATGTTGAATTTTGTCAAATGTTTTTTCTGCATCTATTGAGATGATCATGTGGTTTTTTACTTTTCTTTTGTTAATGTGGTATATTGCATTGATTGATTCACGAATGTTGAACCATCCTTGTGATCTTATATTTGCTCTTATAATTAATGCTCTGATGATGGTCCTTGTTCATGAAGGTTTGTTGTAATTTTTATTGGTTTTATTTTTCAGGATAATTTACTAGAATTGAAGTTGTTTTCTTGGATCACATGTACATCTTTAAGGCTTTAATATGTAGATTGGAACCACATCTTTCATGCCCTTAACTTATACCGATTCAGCTATGTCTAATCAGAAGTAATCAGAGACAAGAGAAATCAAGAATGCAGTAGTGGAGAAAGAGGGAGCAAGAGATAAAAAGTGTGAGAAGAATAAAGTCTAGTTCAGTAGCTGGACTGCACTTATCTCTAAGTCAGTGACCTTAGTCTTGGAAAGGAGTAGCACGAGTGAGGATCTTCTAGTCCTGTGTTATCTCAGTTCTCCTTGTTTGCATGCCCCTAGTTAGTGCGAGATTATGCTTAGCTGAGTTTCATTCTAGTGATTAAAGTTAGATTTTCCTTTTCTGTACAACATGGATCCTAAATACATGCCAACCACTTTATCTAGGTCTCCACCAAAAGAAATAGCAATCTGTTCAACACTAGAGGAAAACCTGGCCGATTTCTACTTATCACTTCTATGTACTATATTTTTTTAAATAACTGAAATGGTTTCTCAAGGATAATTTTGAGTAGGTCTGATTTTCACCATCCACACCAACTTTGAAGCCTACCCCCCAAGTAAGATGCAGCTGTGATACATTGCTAAATTATTGTTATCAGATAATTTAAACCAATTTGTATTCTCACTAGAGGGTATGCAAAAGCACATTGCACCCCATCCTTTCCTATTCTTGGTAAAAGTTCTCTAAAGTTAGTCTGAAAAAGATCTAATTAATAGAAAGAAAAAGAACTATTTAATATAATTAACAAATACAAGAGTTGCCAGCCACATTTACTTTTTTTGAAACATAGCAGTGAGACTGCCACTAAATCACAATTTCTCTAAATAAATGTAAAATAAAATTGCTAATCTCTTTTCACCTGGGAGCGTAGAACCAAGATACCAACAAAGCTGATTTATTTTTTATCGGGATCAGACATACTCAAGCATCTTATGGTGTTATGCTAGAACGATTTAACAAATCTAGAAAAGATCTCTTCTTTGATATGTTGTATTAATGTACCTAAACTTACCCCATGTCCATCAAGATACTTTTAGTGTGCTGAAAATTTTAGCATAATTGAATTTCCAAAGTCAAATTTGATTCCACTATTTTTTCCTAAAAATTTAATAAAGTTTAGGAAGATAATTATTTGACAAGTGCTAACCACTGATGCTTCAGTCTTGTACATATCAATTACGTTATGAAAATCCTTGCATAAACTGGTCCGCTCTAAAGTAGCATTCAGCAGCTGCTCTCTCTAGTTGGTAAGGTTAGTTTGCCCTTCTGTAAAATTCTCTGTAAGGCCCATAGTAGGGTCTTAACAATTTAGAGCACAACACTGGGGTATCCTTTTCATTTATAGATGACTCTAACAGGGTAATTATTTTTGAAGATAAGGTGGGTTTGCTTCAGTAGAATATTTAATGAACTAAATGACCTAAAGTAACATAATGAATAATTCATTTTATTTGATACTTTAAATACTAAAATCATAAAGGCAAGGACTGATTTACTTTTAAAGTAAGGCATACTAATTTTCAGTTACTCTTTTACGTATCAGATATTTTAACACGGCACATACAGGCATACCTCAGAGATGTTGTAGGTTCAGTTCCAGACCACTGCAATGAAGCAAATAGCACGGTTGAGGCACTCAAGCTTTTTTGTTTCTCAGTGCATATAAAAGTTATGTTTACTCTATAGTGTATTAAGCATGCAATAGCATTATATCTAAAAAAGTGGATGTATCTTAATTTAAAAATACTTCATTGCTAAAAAAAATGCTGTCATCTGAACCTTCAGCAAGTCATAATTCTTTTTTTCTGGTGGAGAGCTTTAAATACTGTGAGTTACCAAAATGTGACACACAGACATGAAGTACGCAAATGCTTCTGGAAAAATGGCACGGGTAGACTTGCTCTGCACAGGGTTGTCACAAAGCTTTAATTTGTAAGAAACATGGTATCTGCGAAGCACAATAAAATGAGGTCTCCCTGTAATTCAGTAAAGCTGAAATAAATAAAATGACATAAATGACAATGTTTTTCTTTTAGAAGAGACAAAGAAGAAAACATTTCCTCCTTTACCCCAGTCCACCTCTTCATCTTCCATCCTGAGCTCCAGCTATACTTACCGTCTCAACTATCATCCAAATAAAGGAAGTTCATTCTCTCTTTGCGGTAGGGAAAGTATGGTATTGAGTTAGGACACCCTGCTAAACAGGGCTATGCAGTTGTTAGATTGATCATGTGTTAAGAGGTGAGCATGAATGAAAGAAAACCTTTGCTGAAGGAAAATGGATCAACTTCTTAGGGAAAAGCAAGGGACTTGGAATTTTCTTGCTTAGCTGATACGGGGAAATAGCATGAGTGACTCAATTTCAGGAAGACTTTTTATGAAGTCTTAGAAGATGATAAACGCTAGTAGTAGCTAATACATGCTGAGTGTTTGCCAAGTACCAGAAACCCTCCTGTATACTTGTGTTAACTCACTTAGTCTTTGCAACAACCCAATGAGGTAGGTTCTGTTGTGAACTCCATTTTACAGATGAGGACACTGAGAATTAGTAGACTTACGCAGATCACACCAGTTGCTGGTGGATTCAAACCCAGATAGGCTTAATCCATACTTCAGTAACCACTGGATACTATGTTACCTCAAGAAAGAAAAAGCCAACTCCAAAGTTTTAAAATTTGATCTGTTGCCTTGATTATTAAGGAAAGCATAAGGTTTTTGAGAAAGGAATACGTATTGTCAGAGCTGGAGAGACTGTTGTTGAAATCTGAAGTTTGTTACTGAGGGAAATAAAATATCTCATTCTGGGGGGAAGGGAAGTACATGGTGAGGGTCAGGGAAGTTGTTTTGTGTTGTTTTGAGAGGATACTATGTCCTCTGAGCTCTTCTATAGATGGAAGATTAAGTGTTGTAATCAATAACAATTTTGTTTTCTGATTTGTGGCTTGACATGAATAGAGAAGTGTACTCTTGTAAAGCTCTAACCTGTTGAGGCACAAAACTGTACACTTCGCAATTATAATATCTGTTCAAATAATGACTTTTCAGTACCATGTCCTAAGTAATTTTATCAGAAGTCAAACTGAAAATCAGAAATGTTACCTTCTTACTCCTTAAATTACTACCATAGAGCTCTTAAGATGGTCACATGCTCCTCAGTTATCAAATACAGGTACTTCAGGAGCACCTAAATATGCTCGATAATTTACTTAATATTGTATAAATAAAGCTTTTTATTAAAGATTTTGCCATATCGAAAAGGTACTTGAACTTTCAGATATCTGAATATGTGGGGGAAAACCCCCCTAACTATGTGTCTAAGTCGTGTAGCTGTTGGACATGCTATTTTCATGATTTGCATTTTCTCTGAAAATTGTTCATCTAAAAAACAAATATAGTGTCAAAGGACCAAAATGGTGTTTTGATTCGCAAATAGAGAGTGATCCTTAGCCTGGCTGTATTCTAGTACAACTTTATTTATGGACACTGAAATTTGAATTTCATATAATTTCCACTTGTCACAAAACATTCTTCCTTTTCCCCCAATTATTTAAAAATGCAAAAACCATTTTAGCTTGTGGGCTTTACAAAAATGGCAGTGGGCCAGATTTGGCACGTGGGCTGTCATTTGCTGACCCCAGCTCTAAGTCATAGCTTTCCAGTGTTTTTACAATTGTAAATATATAAATTATGTAAGATTGATCAAATATTTATGATTTTGTGACCTTTATGAATACAGTTTTAACTGACTTGTTGCAGTGATTCAAGTTATATAAGAAAATATAAGTGAAAAAAGAAAATGGAAAAAAACAGCTAATGGAATGGTTATAGTACTTAATTGGTACCACTTTCTGGTATTTTTCTTTGCTCTTTGGATAATATGTACATCCCAAAGATGAAGATGAGAATGTAATTTGAATATTTGAAAGTTAATATTCTTACACTGACTTAAAATGGTAAAATATTGGTAATTTTACATAAGCTCTTCTTCATATTGAAAAATACCATGGAATAATAGCTAGAGTTTTTTGGAGATTCAGGATTCCATAGAATATAATTGAAAAACGTAAGGGTAAGTTCATTGATTTCTCTTTTTTCCAGTCTTCCTCTTTGACATGCTTGAGGAAAATTGAAATAAATGTGTTTAAAACTGTTAATAAAATCACAAGTTGGTATGTAGGTAAAACTCCTACTTGAGAAGGTTCCTGCGTGTTTCTTTGGAAGGGAAGCTCTCATCACTGTAATGTACTATATTTGTACCCAGTAGAAAAATATATGTCTGGAGATTCATCTTCTTAATGAGAAATCTTAATGTTCTGTAACCCTTTCTGATTCTTTCCCAAACTGACCCTATGATGGGGCAAGGGAAAAATGCATTCTACTTTTTCACAAACAGAAGGTTCAGAAAGCTACAGTTTCTAGAGACCCAATCTTTTGAACAAGGACTTAGAAAGAAAAGGAGTTTGGAGAGAGACCAAGTCTAAGAATCTGGACTTGAATGTATGTACAACCCAAATACTGGTAACTTCTAGAAAACTAGAAAGCAAATCAATTAAAAATGAGTCTTACAATCACTAAGACTTCCATTCCAATCAATTTATCTTAGGTTAAATAGGTTTAAATGGCCCATTCTTGACTTCAGTGTAAAATGTCATTGACTTTGGCTGTCTAATCAGTGGTAGGGCCTTTTCTCTATCATAAAAAAAACAAACAAACCCACCATCATCCATGGTCCAACTTGCCGCTGTTCTGAAGTGACATCTGAGATGGCTGATATGGAAAATTACATGAATAATTGAATAAGTTTATGAACTTTTCAGTGTCTTCTCAATTGAATTATCTGATGATGAGGAGAAAGGTATAATGAAAGGAACTCAGGACTGATATATATGAATTTTGCCTGAGTATATGGTCTGTGTGTGAGTGCATGTGTACACATATTCACAAGCTAAGCATGGATTTTATGCAATGACCTATAAAATTCTTTACAACTCAGAAGTTATCTACAATAGAATGCAAAAAAGTTAAAAAATAATCATGGAATATAAGCAGACTCTTGCTTTTCTGGAAGTCTGAGGATTTAGACTCCACATAACTAACCTTGAATTAACCAAAGATAATTGCTCAGATGTTACTATTATGCAAATATGCATACCTAGACTATATCTATTACATAGAGGATCATGTTATTGAATAAATCCCTTGCTGCATTTTTATTTTTTGTATTTTAAAAGATGTAGTAGGCTCTAATTTCTCCAGTGTCCTAAACAGTCCATGAATATTAAACATGTGATGGAGGTTTTTATTTATCATCTCGAATTTTATGTTTATGAAAATGTAACTCCGTTTAGTTGGAGTTCTAACTGTAGGTCTAGTTCTACAAAATTCTGATTTCCATCATCTTAACTACGTTGATTTTGTGCACTTTGATCTTTATTTTGTGTTATAGAAAAGTCAATATGTTGATCTACAAACACATCTGCTACTTGGATAGTAGTTATTTTAGAACTGGTTCTCTTTCCAAGCACAGTTATGACACTAAGAATTGGTACTGTGTGCTCCTGTTGGCACTTACCAGTCATAAACCTTATGAAGAGTTCCAAGAGCTATGTGAAGGAAGCGTCCTTTGTTCTAATTGAACATTAGTGCATAGAGTAAAATTGTGTTTGTTAGAAATTATGTGAAAAACAAGTGGTCTTTGTTTTATTTCCTTGACTCTGGAGTATTAATATCAATTTTTTGCTGTGATTTGGCATCGAATGACTATAGCTGTTTGTCAAATCATCAGTTCTTTGAAATTCCTAATCAGCATAACATTGCTTGTAAGATAATGTTTTTGTAACCTATTGAATTAGTTCTCTGTTATATATGGCAGTCTAACTATGATAGCTATTTCTTTCAGTGTAAAGATCGTTTATTCATTTGTTGATTGGATACCTGAAGCTGAGAGGATAGCCCTAAGAAATATTAAAAAAACAAAGAAAGAATCAGAAGAGTGCCATAGCTAGTAAAAAAAAAAAAAAAAGCTGCAGTGTCAAATGAGGTCACTGAGTGTGAAGTGAAATACCACAGAGACCCATTCCTTTATACCTGACATGAAAAGAATCAATGGTGTAAGGATCTAAGTTGAATTACAGCCTGTATTTGTATTATACAGGCAGATTTAGAAAAAAGAATAAAGGGGTTTGGTTTAGTGTAAGAAATATTCTAGTTATTTAGTGCTGCATGACATGGAATATAGAATGTCATTTCTGATGTATTCTACTTATTGTTTGAGTCCAAAAGGCAGCCCAGATTTGAGAGGAGTGGAGGCATGGACTCCAACTCTCAGTGGAGGAATGACACATACACATGGAAGAGGAGAAATGGATGAGCCACATTAGAGATAGTTATCCAAGAAGTAAATATTATTTAATTATACTTGGATATACTGAATATCACTGTGATGAGAACAAGTAAGGAAACATTGACAGTAATTTACATGTGAAATTTTGCTCTCTAGCCCCATAATTAAAGTAGTACATATAGACTGTTTGACCATTTGATGAAGCATGTTGTGTTACGGTGAGTATGTCTTCTTGTGTTTCAAGTTGATGAAGCAAGCTGACCAAAGTTATCATTCTAGGGGACACTTCCCAGGGTCCTGAGTATAGGTAAGCACTAGGAAGAGAGTGCTCTATTGCTGTTGCATTTGTTTGTGGCAATGTGAGATTCAGTCTAAAATGATATGACTTTGAAGAATATTTCTAGAATATATAATTTTAAATTTTCCAAGAGGAAATTGTAGTGTTAATCTCATCGAATTCTTTTATCACAAAGCTAAGAATACTAAAGCCTAGAGGGGTTAAATGACTTTGCAAAGATCTTAATGTTAGCAGGTGGTGTGGCACACTCTAGACTTACATCTAGGTCTCTTAACTGCCAAGTTACTGCTCTTCCTATTATTCCATACATCAATACTACTTTCCAAAAGTCTGTGCTGTAAATTACCATCTGGTAATCCATGTAGAAGGACTGTCTCCACCAAATGGTGAATAAGAGCTTGTTATTTCATTATATTTTCAATGTTTTGAGGTCTTTAGAGAAATGAAAATGTTTAGTCAACTTGACAAGAAGTATGAGAGTGAGTAGTTTAAGTATGTATGGTGAGCCAGGGAGAATCTAGTTTTGATGGGCCTTGAAGCTTATACAATTTTGGCCCTACTCTATAAGAAGACAGGATGCAAAATTACAACTACAGAATTAAGTACAGGGCTTTAAAAGAGGGCTGTGTAATTTAAGGGTCCTCAAGCTCAACCTTCATCAGCCTCTGGTGGTGAATCAATTAGTATAATTGAAATAATAGAGTTTTGATTGGACTTTTGGAATAACACACTGTCTCTCCAGACAAAGCATTGTTACTGAGTACAACGGAAGGATGATCTTTTCCTTTCAACATTTACAATGGGTTTTAACTGCACTCTTGCTTATATGTATGAATATCCACAAGGAAATTCAGGCAGTGCTTTCTAGCTCTAAGAAATATGGTGCTTCCTCGAATAGTGCTTTAGACATGCGGCCCTACGTTTTAAAAACCTCCAACTACCAAAGTTTATGTAGGAAGCAGTGCTATTGATCTTTGAAGGCTAAAGACTTTTGAATGATCCATTAAGTTGGTATGTTAAAGCAGTCCTGTGTATCTGCTTAATTTTGGAAGTCATCTAATTATAAATTATTTGACCTCATGCAGTATGAGGATACCAACTCATGTCTGTTGAAAAATGGGTTGATATAAGTGGGACCAATTGAAGTATTCAGAGAAATGCTGCTTATACAAAATAGTATTTTTCAGTCAGTTTCCAGTGTTAGTATGCTACTCATGGAATACATGATAGGCACAGAAGAAATAAGGGTAATATTTTACATTACAAGTGTTTCGAGGTAGGCAAGGCTGTTATTATGTTTCCTAGTCTTATAAAGAAAACCAGTTGCAGGATATGAACTATTTTTCCCTGAAGTAACATAGCTGGGATTCAAACCCAGGATTAGGACACAAAGGCAACAGGCTTTTCATTATGCCACTCTGTCTCCTCTTAGAGGCCAACGGAAGTTTATATCATCCCCACTGTCCTTCCCTGCCTGGAAGCAGTTGCATTCCCAAGGCCTTGTAATTTAGCTTTTTGTTATGACTGCTTTTCTCTGAGTTATTTAATTAGAACCTGCAGCTTTTGGCAGGAAAATAGTCAACCCAGCGTATTTCTAACAAGTAATGTCTTTAGGGGAGAAAGTCCAAGTGAGCAAAGAGAAGGAATGCATGATAGTAGCTGCTAGAATATATTAATTGCAGACAAATTTCAGTGGGAGTGTCAATCACCATGAATTAAATTTTTAAGTGAAGTGGCCTGAAAAACAAGAATGGGATGGAACAAAGCATGTATATCATAGTACAGAAGATCTGGGGTTCTCCCAAACCTGTCATCTTTTAATGGAGGAAATTTTAGGAGCAAAGGCAGGGCCTATGTTGATAGAATGATCTTGGGAAATGCCTTCAAGGGCACCTTTAAACATTTCTTTTCAGACATGATGTTTTCAAAGGCTTTTCTATTAGATAAATAAGATTTTAAAAGCAATAGGTATATATATGTATACCATTTTAAAATAAATTAATGTGGCTGAATGGATAATATCATTAAGCATTCTAAAGGGTTGAATATTGCTAATGAAACATAGTTGAGCTTTTAGAAAGAACTGTTAATAGAAGATAAATGATAAATACTAGGTGAAAAAACAATGGTTTCAGTGGTACTGACAAATATGGATCAAGAGGGCTTTCTACCCCTCTGGCTCAGAGCATTTCATTATTGGTAGATGGAAAACAGAAGGATGGTGTAGTCTATTGAGAAATTCCCTCAACAGGGAAAGTTAGATCCTGCTATTGGGGATGATAATATCAGTGTGGTTTTTCATCATGTTGCCCCCTACAATATTTTAGGTACATTTTTTGTCTACTAAATAGTTGATGACATGGCTCTCTGCATGGTGTTGATGAGCAACTATTTTTTGATGTATTTTCCTTGAAGCCCATAGGTTTCTCAGAATTAGGTTTTCTGCTGGCATGATTGCAGTAATATCTTCTGGAGTTTAAAATTGCACCTATTTTTCCAAGAACAAGCGGTAAATCCTGTTAAATTGCAATGTCAAGTCCATAGTTTGCATCGAAGTTAACAGAGAGAGAACAGTAGACTAGCTTCCAGGCAGGAAATGTGAGAGTATTTAGACTCCATCATGCCTGAAAGCATTTTTTTTAAGTGCAAACATTGGATATATTACCCAGGGAGTTAAAACACAAGCAGCTAAAGGGAACTGGATCTTTTCAGTCTGTCAAATTATGTGTGCCTACTTCTTAATCATTATCATGAAACTGTTCTATGGGAGTACTTGAACCAAGTTAGCTTTCAATTAGCATGACATTATATTGGCAAGTCTAAACTATTAGAAAAAATATGGTTCTGGCATGGACATCATATACACGAGCAAGTTATTGGTGCAGTTTCATGATCCAACACTATTACAGCCTGTTCAACTCTTAAAACTCTTGCCTCTCTATTTTTTCTACTATACTCACTTGAAAACAACCCCAAACCCAGTGAAATCCAGCTATCCGCCTGCTTCCTGCCTTCACCCAAGTTGTTGAGCATTCCTGAAGTAATCATACTACCTTTCTGATTGGTTTCTCCTGGTTTTCCTCCTACCTCGTTAATTCCTAATTTACTTTGCTGATTTCTGTTTGGCCTCAGTAAGTCATAGTTCAAGGCCTCAATCATGAGCCCTCTTCTCTATCTTCCTTCCATAAGTGATGACATCTAGGTTTTAAATAAAATCTGTATGTTGATGACTCCTGAATATACGTCTGCAGCTCAGACTCCTTCCACGTTCTCCCCATCTGTATTAGTTATCTATTGCTACATAAAAAAATTTACCAGAAACTTAGTGTCTTAAACTGAAACACAATCTCATGGTTTCTGTGGGTTAGGAATCTGGGCATGGCTTAGCTGGGTCTTCTGGCTCAGGGTTTCTCACAAGGCTGCAGTCAAGATGTTGGCTGGGGCAGCAGTCATCGTGAGGTTCGATTGGTGCAGGATCTGCTTCCAAGTTCACTCAGTGGTTGTTGGCAGGATTCAGTTCCTTAAAAGTCGTTGGACCAAGTTTTTCTCTGGTTGTTGGCCAGAGGCCACCCTCACTTTCTTGCCATATGGGCTTTTTTATGGGGCAGCTCACAATATGGCAGTTGGCTTCATAAAAGTGAATAAGTAGTAAGAGAGTGCCAGCAGGATGGAAATCAGTCTTTTGTAACTTAATGTCAGAAGTGACATCCTATCACTTTGGCCTTATTAACAAGTCACTTGGTTCATCCCACAACCAAGAGGCAGGGATCATTACAGGCCTACCGTGCTAATATATCAAATGGACTTGGATATTTTAAAGGCATCTCAAACTTCAAGTATCCAAAAAGGATCACATCCTCCTAACAACTTCCCAAAGTTGTTATTCCCCTAGCCTTCCCCATCTCAATTAATGGTAGCACAGTACACCTCTATTCTCTGGCTAAACCTGGGAGTGATCTTTGATTTCATTTTTACTCACTGACCACACCTAATATATTGGTAACTCCTGTTACTATTATCTTTAAATTGTACACTAAGTCTGATGATTTTCTCTTGAAGAATAGTTGATATACAGTGTTCTGTTACTTTCATGTGTATACAACAAGATTCAGTTTTCTATATATATTTTTTTTCCAAATTCTTTCCCATTATAGGTTGTTACAAGATATCAAATATAGTTCTCTGTGCTATACATCAGGTCCTTATTGTTTATCTATTTTATATATAGTAGTATGTATCTGCTAATTCCAAACTCCTAATTTGTCCCTTTCCCCTTTGGTAACCATAAGTTTGTTTTCTATGTCTGTGGGTCTATTTCTGTTTTGTATATATGTTCATTTCTATCATTTTCTTTTAGATTTCACACAGATTTCTGTCTGGCTTACTTCACTTAGTATAATAACCTCTAGGTCCATCCATGTTGCTGCAAATGGCATTATTTCATTCTTTTTTATTGCTGAGTAATAGTCCATTGTGTGTGTGTATGTGTGTGTGTATATATACACACACATATACACACACACCACATCTTCTTTATCCATTCTTCTGTTGATGGCCACTTGGGTAGCTTCCACGTGTTGGCTATTGTAAATAGTGCTGCTATGAACATTGGGGTGCATGTACCTTTTCGAATTAGAGTTTTCATCTTTTCCGGATACATACCTA
Source organism: Phocoena phocoena (assembly GCF_963924675.1). Lineage (NCBI taxonomy): Eukaryota > Metazoa > Chordata > Mammalia > Artiodactyla > Phocoenidae > Phocoena > Phocoena phocoena. The sequence continues at coordinate 24,645,779 of NC_089240.1, forward strand.
GGAGAAAGGAACCTGCATACTGTTCTCCATAGTGGTTGTACCAATTTACATTCCCACCAACAGTGTAGGAGGGTTCCCTTTTGTTCACACCCTCTCCAGCATTTATTATTTGTAGTGTGATGATTTTCCGCCATTACCTTTGTTAAAACTCTAAGCCAATATCATTTCTTGTCTGAACTACTTCATTAGCTTCCAGCCTAATTATTATCTTTTTTTTGCTATTCCTGATCCAGTATAGTCCTTCTTTTACATGGCAGTCAAGGCAAAATTTTAAATTATATTATCTTACTAGTGCCTGTATTAGTTCCCCAGTGCTGCAGCAACAAATTACCACAAACTGAGTGGCTTAAAATAACAGAAATTTATTTTCTCACAGTTCTGGAGGCTAGAAGTTCAAAACCAAGGTGTTGGCAGGGCCATGCTCTCTCTGAAGTCTCTAGCGGACGATTCTTCCTTGCCTCTTCTTAGCTTTTTGTAGTTATTGGCAAACCCTGGCTTTTCTTGGCATCACTCCAGTCTCTGCCTCTGTTGTCACATGGTTTCCTCCCTGCGAGTATGTGTCTATCCTAAGGATACCAGTAGTTGAATTTAGGGTCTACCATAACGCAGCATGGCCTCATCTTAACTTGGTTACATCTACAAAGAACCAGTTTCCAAATAAGGTCACATGTGCAGATACCTAGGTTTAGGACTTAAACATCTTTTGGGATGACCCACAGCAGTCCCCTTATTTAAACTCTGAATTATTATTATCTTTTACTACAAATAAAATAAAATACAAGTCCCTACATGAATTGGCCCCAGCCTCTTCTTCATGCTCTACCTGTCCCACTCTCCCCTCTGTCCAGTCTCTTCCAACCATATTGACCTTCTTTCTTTTGTACAGTTATGCTGAGCTTGTTCTGGTCTCCTGGCCTTTGCATATGCTCTTCCTCTTCCTGTGACGTTTTCCCTCCATATCCGCATGTACTGCCTCCCTCTCACGATTTAAGTTCCAAGTTACAGGCAAGACCTTGGAGAAATTAAAACAGTAACTTCTATACCACATCACTCTTTTTCCTGTACTCCTATTTTATTTCCCTCACAAAATTTATCGTTAAACAAAGTGTGTTACTTACTTGTCTGCTTGTGTTTTGCCTGGCAGGAATGAAGGGTCTTGAACTGTCTTGTTTCTTGTTATGTCTCCAGTACTCCAGTATATAGGATAGTGCATGGCATATGTGCGGCAAGGAGTTTATATACCTGTTACAACACCAGAGAGCAAGATGACATGCAGAACCGCGAAGAAGATTCTGGAAAGTAGTAGATACCAAATGCTGATTTACCTCTGATCTTGCGAACTTGTGGAGGTGGCAAGAATTTATGTTTCTTGATGTAGTTGGAAGAAGAGGAGTCAATCTTAGAATTCAATTCTTAGAAGAATCCCAAGCAAGGAGAGCTATATGCTAAGTGCTGGGAAGTTACGTAGCAACCAGATCAGACAGGCATAAAGCGATTTATATTCTCTTTGAGGAGATAGTGCAGCTTCTGCGGTAAAGAAGCAGGACCCTCAGACAGCGAATACCTTTGAGTTGAGTGACTGTAGAAAATACCTAGTTGAAAACCGCAGAAACATCACATGGAAAGAATCTCAGTCTATGCATGGACTCTGTAAACACACACTGTCCAAAGAAATAATAACACTGCCTGCAGGTGAATCATTGGATATGGATTGTATGTGTTTTTGTTTGTGGATATATTTGCATCAGAGGTCTCAGAACTTTGTCTTATTTATTATTGACTATTTAAAGTATTGTCAGTGGAAGACCTGTAAACATTTTGTAGCTGTATAGCTTTGGGAATGGTAACTTATATAGACAACAATAACTTATCTACCTAATTGAAAATTTGTAAGGATTAACAAATTGATTTATGTGAAGTACTTAGATACATACCTGGCATTAAGTAAGTGTTGAAGAAAGGTCATTGGTTGTCATTAAAAAATACTGAAAGCAGAATATGCAAAATCAGATATGAATGTGTAAATAATTATCACAAATATCTACAAATATTGATAGGTAAACTAGAATATGGTGATAAACTATTTCTTTTAAGTTTCTGGCTTCTTCATTGTTGTAGTAGCTTCCTGTTACTGCTGTAACAACTTATCACAGCCTTTGTTGCTCAAAACAACACAGATTTGTTCTCTTTCAGTTCTGCAGGTTAGAAGCATGAAATGAGTTTTATGGGGCTGTAAATCAGGATGTCAGCAGGGCTGATTTTTCAGGGGCTCCAGGGCAGAATCTGTTCCCTTAGTCTTCTAGCTCCTGGTAGCTGCTGACATAACTTGGCTCATGGCTTCATAACTCCAATCTCTGCTTCTGTTATCACATGGCCTTCTCTCGAACTTTAATGCTCTTGTCACCCTCTTATAAGGACCCTTGTGATTACATTGGGCCCACCTTGGAATCCAGGATGATCTCCCCACGTCCTTAGATGCTTAGATGAATCACGTCTATAAAGTCACTTTTCCCATGTCAGGTAGCATATTCAGCCATTACAGGGATTAGTCCTTGGACATCTTTGAGGGTCATCAATTATTCTCTCGTACACAAATGCTCTCACTGTCTTTTAATTTGTTTTTACATCTTTATTGGAGTATAATTGCTTTACGATGGTGTGTTAGTTTCTGCTTTATAACAAAGTGAATCAGTTATACATATACATATGTTCCCATATCTCTTCCCTCTTGTGTCTCCCTCCCTCCCACCCTCCCTATCCCACCCCTCCAGGCGGTCACAGAGCACCGAGCTGATCTCCCTGTGCTATGCGGCTGCTTCCCACTAGCTATCCACCTTACGTTTGGTAGTGTATATATGTCCATGCCTCTCTCTCGCTTTGTCACAGCTTACCCTTCCCCCTCCCCATATCCTCAAGTCCGTTCTCTAGTAGGTCTGTGTCTTTATTCCTGTCTTACCCCTAGGTTCTTCATGACATTTTTTCCCTTAAATTCCATATATATGTGTTAGCATACGGTATTTGTCTTTCTCTTTCCGACTCACTTCACTCTGTATGACAGACTCTAAGTCCATCCACCTCATTACAAATAGCTCAATTTCGTTTCTTTTTATGGCTGAGTAATATTCCATTGTATATATGTTCCACATCTTCTTTATCCATTCATCCGATGATGGGCACTTAGGTTGTTTCCATCTCCGGGCTATTGTAAATAGAGCTGCAATGAACATTTTGATACATGACTCTTTTTGTATTATGGCTTTCTCAGGGTATATGCCCAGTAGTGGGATTGCTGGGTCATATGGTAGTTCTATTTGTAGTTTTTTAAGGAACCTCCATACTGTTCTCCATAGTGGCTGTACCAATTCACATTCCCACCAGCAGTGCAGGAGTGTTCCCTTTTCTCCACACCCCCTCCAGCATTTATAGTCTCTAGATTTTTTGATGATGGCCATTCTGACTGGTGTGAGATGATATCTCATTGTAGTTTGATTTGCATTTCTCTCATGATTAATGATGTTGAACATTCTTACATGTGTTTGTTGGCAGTCTGTATATCTTCTTTGGAGAAATGTGTATTTAGGTCTTCTGCCCATTTTTGGATTGGGTTGTTTGTTTTTTTGTTATTGAGCTGCATGAGCTGCTTGTAAATTTTGGAGATTAATCCTTTGTCAGTTGCTTCATTTGCGAATATTTTCTCCTATTCTGAGGGCTGTCTTTTCGTCTTGTTTATGGTTTCCTTTGCTGTGTAAAAGCTTTTAAGTTTCATTAGGTCCCATGTGTTTATTTTTGTTTTTATTTCCATTTCTCTAGGAGGTGGGTCAAAAAGGATCTTGCTGTGATTTATGTCATAGAGTGTTCTGCCTATGTTTTCCTCTAAGAGTTTGATAGTGTGTGGCCTTACATTTAGGTCTTTAATCCATTTTGAGCTTATTTTTGTGTATGGTGTTAGGGAGTGATCTAATCTCATGCTTTTACATGTACCTGTCCACTTTTCCCAGCACCACTTACTGAAGAGGCTGTCCTTTCTCCACTGTACATTCCTGCCTCCTTTATCAAAGATAAGGTGACCATATGTGTGTGGGTTTATCTCTGGGCTTTCTATCCTGTTCCATTGATCTATATTTCTGTTTCTGTGCTAGTACCATACTGTCTTAATTACTGTAGCTTTGTAGTATAGTCTGAAGTCAGGGAGCCTGATTCCTTAGCTCCGTTTTTCTTTCTCAAGATTGCTTTGGCTATTTGGGGTCTTTTGTGTTTCCATACAAATTGTGAAATTTTTTGTTCTAGTTCTGTGAAAAATGCCATTGGTAGTTTGATAGGGATTGCATTGAATCTGTAGATTGCTTTGGGTAGTAGAGTCATTTTCACAATGTTGATTCTTCCAATCCAAGAACATGGTATATCTCTCCATCTATTTGTATCATCTTTCGTTTCTTTCATCAGTGTCTTATAATTTTCTGCATACAGGTCTTTTGTCTCCTTAGGTAGGTTTATTCCTAGGTATTTTATTCTTTTTGGTGCAATGGTAAATGGGAGTGTTTTCTTGATTTCACTTTCAGATTTTTCATCATTAGTGTATAGGAATGCAAGAGATTTCTGTGCATTAATTTTGTATCCTGCTACTGTACCACATTCATTGATTAACTCTAGTAGTTTTCTGGTAGCATCTTTAGGATTCTCTATGTATAGTGTCATGTCATCTGCAAACAGTGACAGCTTTACTTCTTCTTTTCCGATGTGGATTCCTTTTATTTCCCTTTCTTCTCTGATTGCTGTGGCTAATACTTCCAAAACTATGGTGAATAAGAGTGGTGAGAGTGGGCAACCTTGTCTTGTTCCTGATCTTAGTGGAAATGCTTTCAGTTTTTCACCATTGCGGACGATGTTGGCTGTGGGTTTGTCATATATGGCCTTTATTATGTTGAGGAAAGTTCCCTCTATGCCTACTTTGTGTCTTGTTTCCTTTATAAAAGGATTCTGTTGACCTCCTGACACATAGAACACATTTCTTTTCCTGGCAGGTTTGGTGGTCATGTTCTCACTGAGTACCCAGGGGTGACTATAAAGCACCTTTATAAAAGATAACTAGTTTGTTGGTCTCAGAATTGATCTTTATCTGCCTGATAGAGCTGATTATTCTGATTAGTGATTAAACTTATGATATGGAGGCACCAGCCATACCACAGATCATTTGGTAATGTCTGGAGACATTTTTGCTAATGACAACTTGAGGAAGGTGTTACTGGCATCTAGTGGGTGGAGGCCATGGATGCTGCTAAACATCCTACAATGCACCTGACAGCCCCCCATAACGAAGAACTGTCTGGCCTAAAATGGTAATAGCAGTGGGGTTGAGAAAGCCTGCCATAGGGAACTCTGAAAAATGCTTAGACATTCAGTTTTCAGCGTGGGAATCATGAGGCAGCAGTTTTGGCAATACTCCGGTCATTTGCCTCTTTGAAAGTTCCCCAAGTGATCCCAAGATGTAGCTAAGGTTGAGGAGCACTGCCTTCCTTAGCATTTCTCGTACTATCCTACTCTCTTCACAAGTTACGTCTGTGGGCATATTGAGTTTAACTGGAAAAAGAAAGCTTTTAAGTATTTTTTGCCACATATAACAAATATCAAATATTGCAGTTCTAATTAACATAAAGCCAATTTTTCTTGAGAGTTTCAGTAAGTTTCTTTGACATGTTGAATTTTAAACACAGAGAAATGTGGTAAGAGTAAGGTTTATCCAACTACCCATTTAATACATTGGCAGGAAGAGCTCACAAAAGGAGGGCAAATCCACTCAGCTAGGATCATGTTAGCAGCCCGCAAGAGCGATGATGGAATATATTTGCTTTTCCTTCCTGGGCTTGTAACTTGCCTCATCCAATCTGCTGACTTTAGAACCCCCCAAATTTCTTTGATATGAGCTTTTGCAGCTGAATTACAGTGGCGGACATGGTGAATATGAAAGGTGCAAGAAAGGTGAGTTAGAAAAGTGGCAGATGGAAACTGTGTAGTGTTTTTATTTATGCTTTCTATTCCTGTGCACAGTGCACTTTCCATTTTAGCTAGTCAGGTTCATCCATTTACTGGATTTTCTCCTGTCACCAAGTAAGTATGAGTTGTATTGAATTTTATAGAATTTTCTGGCAGCATATGGAATATTTCCATTTCTCCAATAGTTCCCGGTAATTTCAGTTTAGAATTATTACATATAGGTAATTCAGTTAAGTCTGTAGTTATTTGCATAGCCCTGTAAATGTTCAGTGGCTCATAACAATAAAGGGTAATACACACCTAACTAAGCACCAGTGTTTTAATGTTAATCATACGTTATCATACTTGATTTTCACAGTAATCCTCTGATGTGGAGACTTTTCCCCTGCTCACTCGACAGGTGAGAGGATAGAGGTATAGAGATATTAAATATTATTTATTCGTCCAACTCTGCACAGCTGGTAAGAAGTTGGGTTGGGCTTCAAACACAGGCAGTTTTACTCTTGAGTGTATGCACTTAGCCACCTTCATTGTGTATTTCTTCGGGTTTCTCTTTACAGACAAGCACCAGCTAGTGCCAGGTATTTTCTAACCTATAGCTGGTTATACTAAGCAACTTTAGACTTTGCAAGGGATGATTGCATAAATTTCCAGTGACCTTGATATTGAGGCCTTTTTCTAGGAAGCTTGCATCCTTGTCACTGTTCCCCTAAGATGGGTAGTTCTCCTGCCTTTCCAAAGCTGAGAGAAAGGCCTAGTGTCTCAAAGTACATTTAGTTCTTGTTGATGATAATGTTATGGAAGTAGACTTTTTCTGTGTGTCTTTGTAATTCCACTAATCTCTTAGTTAACTGCCGTGAAGTTGTCTTTATATTGTTGTTCGCATGGTTTCTGATTAAAGTATCATGATACTAAGCACCGACTGGAATACAAAATCTAACTGAGAGTAGCTTATTGTAGTTTCTTCTTTAAACTTAAAAAAATTAATTTTCGTATCTCAAAGCATTCATTTATTATAGTAAATGAATATAGTTATAGAGCATAATTTTCAAAAATCATGACTCACAAAAGTATAAAATGAGCACATGTCAAAGATTTATTTATTTGACTTATTAATGAAGGAACTGAAAGAGATGTTACAACCAATTCAGAGGAGGTGTCAAAGAACCATAAATTTATATGCAATAAAGGAATTTTGGAATGGATTTACCACAACTGGTCTATGCATAGGGCAATAATCAGTTGCATCCCACTAGACACAAATGATTTGCATTTCTAGGGGCAAGAATTACTTGCATTGCTGTTAGCTTTCTAGAAGTTTACTTTATCTTTACAGATTGTAAAATAGCATATTCAAAGACAAAGGTGCACATATAGGATCAGATAATCCCCAGAGACCCAACTTTCTATTAGAAGGATATCCAGTAATCTCTATTGCTCATTCCAGAGTCTCAGATCTTTCCTTATTCTGTGTATACACTATTCTGTGTATGCTTTTATGGGAATCACTCTTCTCTAGTATACGTCTCATTCTTTCAGTTATCCAGTCAATACTTAGGGCCTATTTATCTGCTCCAAGCAATTTAATGGGTATTATAAACAGACCAGGAAATGTGTGTGGGGGTGTGTGTCTGTCTGTCCAGAATCTATTTTAATTAGATTCTGATTACTATCTTAGTGTTTTTATTAGTGAGCCATTGAAGTTGATCTTATGACTGATAATACTGGAAATTGTTGTAGTGACAAAATATTTAGCACAGTGTGGTTTATCTCGATGGCTCTTGGATTGAGAAATGTTATATTTTTGACTTATAGAGTTATAATAGTAGTAAATCATCCAGATTCTTAAAAAAAAACTTCGGATAATTTGATTCTGTAAAAACTCTTCTTCTTTAAAATTATTTTTCCTGTTTTACTGAGGTATAATTGACAAATAAAAATTTTGTATATTTAAGATATACAACTTGAGGTTTTTGGGTTTTTTTTCGGTACGCGGGCCTCTCACTGCTGTGGCCTCTCCCGTTGCGGAGCACAGGCTCCGGACCCGCAGGCTCAGTGGCCTTGGCTCACGGGCCCAGCCGCTCTGCGGCATGTGGGATCTTCCCGGACCAGGGCTTGAACCTGCGTCCCCTGCATCGGCAGGCGGACTCCCAACCACTGCGCCACCAGGGAAACCCCAACTTGAGCTTTTGATAGATGTATATATTTTGAAGTGATTACCACATTTGAGCTAATTAACATATGTATCACCTCACATAGCTATTATTATTTTTAGTGTGGTGGGAACATTAAGGATTTACTCTCAGCAGCTTTAAAGTATACAACGCAATATTGTTAACTGTAGTCACCATGTTGTACATTAAATCTCCAGAACTTATTCACACTACATAGCTGAAACTTCATACCCTTTGACCTTATCTACCCATTTCCCCAACCCACCAGCCTCTGGAAACCACAGTTCTACTCTCTGCTTCCATGAGTGTAACTTTTTCAGATTTCACATATAAGTGAGATCATACACTGTTTGTCTTTCTGTGCCTGGCTTAGTTCACTTAGCATAATGCCCTCAAAGTTTCATTCAAAAATTAAAAGATTTCCTTCTTTTTCAAGGCTGAATAGTATTGTGTGTGTGTGTGTGTGTATGTGTGTGTATCTCACATTTTCTTTATCCATTCATTTATTGATGGACACTTAAAGCTTTTTCTAAGGAAGTTTTAAAATGATACAAAACATGTATTTTTATAAAAAGCAGTTTATGTTTATATATTTTTAAAATTGGACAAACATTTAGCGATATGGAGGGAAGCCAAAATCAGTATAACTACTTATGATTGCTAAGATTAATACTGCATGCTTTGAGGTAGTTTTTTTCTAGTTGTTTTTCTATCATCTATATTCATATTATTCATAATAAGAATCATGCTCTCTGTACAGCGTTGTATTCTGTTTTTCTCTCTTCACATTTTATTGTGACTATTTTTCCAAGTGATTAACTTTAAGAATTATTTGCAAAGGCTGCATAATATTTCATCTTATAGGTATCCCCTACAATTTAATAGTTCTTTTTATTAGTAATCAGAAACGTAATGCTTTATTAAATTTCTCTTCACATAAATCTCTATCTGGATTTATGACTATTTAAGGTGAAGTGTTAGTTACCTATTGCACCATAACAGATTACCACAAATCTAGCAGTTTAAAATGACACAAGTGTATTATCACACAACTTCTGTGGGTCAAGAGTCTGTGCACAGAATAGCTGGGTTCTCTACCGAGGGTCTCATAAGACTGAAATCAAGGTATCAGCTGGGCTGAATTCACCTGAGACTTGAGGTCCTCTTCCAGGTTCACGTGGTTGTTGGTAGACTTCAGTTCTTTGTGGTTGTAGGACTGAGGCTCTCAGCTCCTAGAGGCTGCACACCATTCCATGACATATGGCTCTCTTCACAGCATGGCAGTTTCTTCTTCAAGGCCAATAGGAGAGCATCTCTGCTACTTCATATTTCTCTCACATATTTCATCTGTGACCTCTAGACCCTTTTTAAAAGGGTCACCTGATTGGGGCAGGCCGACTCAGGGTAATCTCTCTTTGATTAACTTCAAATTGACTGATTAGTTTATTTTTTACAACTACAGAACATCTTCACTTTTGCCATATAATATAGCCTAATCATGTGAGTGATATCCCATTACCTTTATAGGCCTCACCCATACTCAAAGGGAGGTGATTCTACAGGGTGTATCGGGGGTAGGAATCTTGGGGGGCCATCTCATAATTTTTACTATCACAGAGAAATTTCATTTCTCTGTTTAATGATACATGCTTTCTTTATCATTTATTGTTCCTATGTATTCTGATATCTGGTGCAGTGTAGTATATAGTTTTCATTCATAAGTTTATTAATTTTTGTGGCTATAGTATATGCTTCAACTAGTCTAGAATTAAAATGCCTTTTGGTATCTTGCAAGGCAAGGCCTACTTAATTCATCTTCTTTTTCCTAAATTTCTCTCTTGTTTGTTTTTTCACTCAAAATTTAGACTTAAGTTTTCAAGAAACAAAATAAAAATTCCACTTGGAAAATTTTGACTTTTTTTAATCAATATTGACAAAATGGTCAATATTTTCCTCTTGGAGGACATTATTTTTCTCTGTAATGGAATGGTCTTTTAAAAATGTTTTTATAACTGTAACCTATAAATATGGAAATTCTGCATTTCTCTTTTTCTAATATTTATAGCTATTATTCTTACTTCCTGGTTCATTTCACTGCCTAGGATTTCTAGATAAAAGCTAAGCGGTAACATTAACTACCCTTCCCAGTGTTATTCTAGTTTTATAAAGTTTATTAAATTACTTATGTTAGTTCTAATTTTATTTTGTCAAATTTGTAAGGTTTTCTATGTTTTTACAACCATAATCATGATTTTCTGTTCCTTATAACACATCGTGTTCCTTGAAAGTTTGAAAGTACTCATCTGTATTATTTTCTGTAGTCAAAAATTTTTGGAGTTTATACTTTAATGGTATTTAGGATTTTTAAATGATTTTTGTTTGATTCATATTTTTCTTTTGTTTAGTAAATTTTGGAAATTGACATTCCAAGAAAGCCACCCATTATGTAAAAATTTCAAATTTAGTAAAATTTAAAGTTTTATAAGTGTTCTATGTCATTGTATGTTTTATATCTTCTTTTACACTTTTTATTTATATTATTGGCCTCATTTTCTTAGTAGATTACAAAGAAGTTTAGTCAACTCTTTATAATACAAAGCTGCTTTATCACCCTTAGTCCCTTAAACACCATTGGCTTCCCAATGAAGGATATGGTCCTGGTCCAGACTTTGTGAGAATAGAACAAGTCCTTTCCTTACAAGATTCTTCTGTTAAGTTTTGAGCCTAACCTGGAGCCACCCAGTTGGTGTGCCAATTATCTCACAGTAACTGCAGCTGCTACTCCAGTCTGTTAGTTTGTAGGACGTTCCATAGCATTTTATGCCAGGTTACTCTACAGCAAGGTACTCTGGTGTGTAATTTTCAGGACAATATTTAAATAAGGAACACATGCATTTCGGATAGTTATTTGACTACAGACTATTCTTATTTTTAAATTTATTTTATTTATTTATTTTTGACTGCATTGGGTCTTCGTTGCTGTGTGCGAGCTTTCTCTAGTTGCGGCAAACGGGGGCTACTCTTCGTTGTGGTGTGTGGGCTTCTCATTGCGGTGACTTGTTGCGTGCAGAGCATGGGCTCTAGGTGCGCAGGTTTCAGTAGTTGTGGCATGTGGGTTCAGTAGTTGTGGCTTGCGGGCTCTAGAGCACAGGCTCAGTAGTTGTGGCACCCGGGCTTAGTTGCTCCGTGGCATGTGGGATCTTCCCGGACCAGGGCTCGAACCTGTGTCCCCTGCATTGGCAGGCGGATTCTTAACCACTGTGCCACCAGGGAAGCCCCTACTACTGACTATTCTTTATCACCTTGTAGGAGAATCTGTTAAGAACCATATGATGAAGACTTTATTCTCATTTTGGCCTCTTAGATTATGAATTAACATTTGGTGATCAATACTGAAGAATGGTTATAAGATCTGGAACCTTAATATTCCCTTACTAGCCGCACTCTATAGGAAACAATGATCTTCTGGTTAGGATTGTGTTAAACAAACAACAGTAGCAACAACAGCAAACCCTAGAAAAGTATCTGGGCCAATTTGTAAAAAAATTATCCAAGTGACTTAAAACTTATTTTTGATGATCTAAACATAGGCCCTTCTCTACTACCCAACCTGTACTGAGTAGATTGTCAAATATATAGTTTTGTTTTCACTAGTGGAAATTTGAAAAATGTACTCTTTCTGTTCTCCTCTCCCTGTAATCTCCTTCCCATCACTTTTAAACCCTTTCCACCCTGGCCAAAAGTCAGCCCAGGTATCAGCCTCATCTGAGAATGTTTTCTTGACCTCTCCAAGCAGCCCTGAGCACTTTCCATAGACTTGAGAATTTTTCTCTTAAAATGCTTATCCCTTGCTATAATTGTTGATTTTCATGTTTCTCTTCCATGTGATCCTTGGCCACAGTGACCATTTCCTAATGATTTTGTATCCCTCCTACTTAGAACAGCATTTGAAACACAGTGGGCACTCACATAATTTAAAATAAATGTATAGATATCTTTATAAATTTGTGAGTGGGTGGTTTTTCTCAAGATAGTTGTCATAGTTCCATGACATAACAAACAAGTTTCCCTGGGACTAATTTTAAATATCATGCTTTTTTGGTAACTTTTAGTTGCAGAGTCTATAAGAGCTTCTGTTGATCCTTTCCATAGAGACTCTATTCCACAACTTTAACATGCATTGCTTTATTTAAATGGTGCACTTGGTAAAATACTTTATCTGTGTCATGCACAAATGGATACTTAAAATTTTTTTTATTAGAGTGAAAAAATGGTATAATCTTGAGCTTAGTAATATAAAAAAGTTAAGAATTAAATAAAATATAATGGATCATTGTTGGAGCATAAATAATTATTACAACCAACCAGGAATGGAGAGAAAAGAGACATAGAAAAAGAGCTGGTGTTTAAAAATTTCTACAGTTAAATGTCATTGTTAAACACCATAAAGACAATTATTTTACTTAAAGGTTGTAAAACTTTGAAGTAGGTATTTAGTACCTTACTATGTTGTGGGAGGAAATAAGTAAAAAATGAAATAAAGTCAAATGAAATAAATATGACACATATTTATGTCTGTGCTTTTTAGGTGAGAACACTGAGACTTGTAGAGATGAAGTAGCTTGCCTAACCTAACACAGGAAAACTCTTAATCCAGTTCATTCCCATTCTAAAACCAACTCCCTCTGCTTTACGACCCATTTAAGTGGAATAAAACAAATGAGTACAACTTCCCTCTATTTCTCTTAAACTTACCTTGGTATTCCTACATACGTACTTTCTTTCTCCTCCACCTATAAGAGGAGGTGTCCCAGCTTCCCCAGACTAATGTCTCTTCCCTTCTAGATTCACTTCCTTTCTCTGACTCTGCTTCTCTTTGCTTCGGTTTATATACAGGTCCTAGTCTCCCCTGTTTTCAACTACAGTTATCCTTCAACTTCTTTACTCTCAACTGTGGGCTCCACATCCTACCATTCAGAATCAAGCAAATAAAACTGATTATCCTCCTTAAATTTTCTGATTATACCCCCATTTGTCTAATTACAAGACTGGTCAGTATCATCAGCAGTGTCTTAAGTTTCAAGCACTTGCCTCTTTTTTTTTTTTTTTTTTTTTTTTTTTTGCGGTACGTGGGCCTCTCACTGTTGTGGCCTCTCCCGTTGCGGAGCACAGGCTCCCGACGCGCAGGCTCAGCGGCCATGGCTCATGGGCCCAGCCGCTCCGCGGCATGTGGGATCTTCCCGGACCGGGGCACGAACCCGCATCCCCTGCATTGGCAGGCGGACTCTCAACCACTGTGCCACCAGGGAAGCCCACTTGCCTCTTTTTATCCTTACAATACATAAGCTCTGATGATTGTGTCCTTAAACATCCTTGCTTGCTTCATTGACCCATATCCTTCCTGATTCACATTCCCTTTACTACCTGACTTTCTCACTTTTTCTCCCTTTTGATTCCCTATGAATGTATGGTAAATATTTGTAGGCTTCACAGTTGAAAGCATAAGCTTTCTTCACCTTCTCTGTGTGGTTTACACTTTCTTCCTGTTTATCCTAATCCATGTCTTTAACTACAGCTGCAATTACAACATTGTTATCTTCTACCTCTCTACTGAGTTTCTGGCAAATATTTTTAATTAACTACAAGACAATTCTAATAGGAGATTCCACAGGCAATTTGAAATCTACATGCCCTAAATATAATTTTGTGTATTTCTGCAGCCTCATTGCCCAAAATGTCTTCTGTATTTCTTTATATTGGTAAATAGTATCATAATAGACCTTGTTACTCAAACTGTATGCCTCAGCTCCACTTTTGAAGCTTCCTTTTAACATCACTTCCTTTAATATCACTAAGCTCTATTTATTCCCAAATCTATTCTGTTCTCCCACTATTCACCCCTACTGCATTAAGGCTGACCCTCTTCCTTATCTTCCTGTAACACTGCCTGTTAACTAGTTTCTTCTACCTTCAAACTATACTTTCTAAAACAGTTCAGATTATTCACCTATAAGCATCCAATGGCTCTTCTTTGTCTATACTGCAGAGAATCTTAGGAGTATGTGAAAGGCGATAGGTCAGAATCTCAGATGAGTCATCTTGTGTATTCTGAAGAAACGTATTCAGTATACATATTGTTTTCATGATTTAAAAAAAGGTAAAGAGGGCTTCCCTGGTGGTGCAGTGGTTGAGAGTCTGCCTGTTGATGCAGGGGACGCGGGTTCGTGCCCCGGTCCAGGAGGATCCCACGTGCCGCGGAGCGGCTGGGCCCGTGAGCCATGGCCGCTGAGCCTGTGCGTCCGGAGCCTGTGCTCCGTAACGGGAGAGGCCACAACAGTGAGAGGCCTGCGTACCGCAAAAAAAAAAAAAAAAAAAAGAAAAGGTAAAGAAAATAAAGCTGCATGAAATATTATTGGATGATGAAGTTAGAATATGAGTGGAAAACATTGTAGGGGGCATGGGGGAAAAGTCCCCAACATTTACCTAGTGTATCTTGCTCTTCAGAATCCTACATTGACATCTTCAGCCTCTTTCCCTACAGCCCCTAAGTTGTGGTCTATTTACACTTTATTCCTGAAACTTGCCATTTCACATCCTATTGGTGCGATAACAAATTACTACAAACTTAGTGGCTTTAAACAACCCCAAATTTTAATCTTATAGTTCTGGTGGTCAGAAGTCCAAAATGCATTGGACTCACTTGACTAAAATCGAGGTGTTAGCGTGCCTGCGTTTCTTCTGGAGGTTCCAGGGGAGAATCTGCGCCCTGGCCTTTTCCACCTTCTAGAGGCCACAAAAATTCCTGGGCACATGTCCCGTTCTTCCATCTTCAGAGTGCATTACTCTGATCTCTGACATTTGCTTTCATCTTTATATTTCCTCTTTCTGAATCTGATTCTTCTACTGCCCTTTTATAAGGATGCTTGTGATTACATTGAGCTTACCCTGATAATAGTCTCCCATCTCAAAATCTTTAAATTAACAATAGCTGTAAAGTCTGTTCACCATGTAAGGTAACATATTCACAGGATCCAGGAATTCAAATGTGGGCATGTTTAGGGGTGGGCCTTATTCTGCCTACCAGACTGACAGTTTCACTCATCCTTTGTCCTAGACTCAGAATTCCCTTTCCCTTAGAAAGTCTCTCCTTTTGACTTAGCTGAAATGCTGCTTCTTGTGAAAGCTCTTTCCTATGACTTCACCAGATCCAACCAGGAGCAGAATAGATTTCCTCCCTCTACTCCATCAGCACATTATACTCACCATATGGCAGTAGGGCCAGTCTAATTAAGTAGGTAAGTATTTGTCTCCCTTATTGGTCTGTGAGCTGTCTTTATTAGGGTGCATTACATTGTCTTTGTGTCCCCACTGCACCATTGCATATGTGCTTAATAAGCATTTATCAAATGATGAGTCTGAATGCCAGAATTCAACTGCATATAGTAGCAACCACATTCAGTCTTTCATTCATTCATTTCAGCTAATATTTTTTGAGCATTGAATAAAAAAGATGAATAAAACACACGTTCTCCCTGGAGGGACTTTGTCTGGTAGAGTAAAAGACATGCAGTTAAAGAGATAAGCTAATAGTGTGGGGTAGCATGTAAAGAAAGCTGGTATATACAGAAAGTTTCACAGGTGAGAGGGATGTGAATTGAGTCTATAATAGTGTTAATAATATAATAGTAATGATAATGATAGTGGTAACAGCAGTCAACTGCAGTAAAAACAGTAACAACAGTAGCTTTCATTTATTCCGATTGTTCTATGTGCCACTGCTGTTCTAGGCACTGTGTTATATGTACTGTAATAATACGTGTTTTGTAAATGAAGACACTATTTGCAGGGAGGTTATTTGCCCAAAATTATACAGCTGAAAGGTAGCAAAATGGGGTTAAGAACCCAGACAGACTGGTTGCTTATAACCACTGTGATATGCTCATTTTGCATAAGGTTTAGTAAGGATTTATGTGAAGCCAAATGGTGAATGGTACTCTTTTTTTGTTTGTTTTGTTTTTAGCGTAAGTTTTATTGTGATATAATTCACATAACATAAACTTTACCATTTTAAAGTGTACAATCAGTAGTTTTTAGTATATTCACCCGGTTGTATAACCATCACCACTGTCTAATTCAGAACATTTTCATCACCTCCCCACAAAGAACCCCCGTACCCATTAGCAGGCCCTCCTAATGTTTCCCCTCCCCCAGCCTCTAGCAACCACTAACCTGCCTTCTATCTCTATAGTTTTGCCTGGGTGAATGGTATTCTTAACAGGAAATAGGCAAACAATCTCAGGTCCATCCACCCAGAAATTGAAGCTTCTTGAAATTAGGTCGCTGATAGTATGAGATACTATGTGACAATAAGAAAATAGACAAGAACCTTAGTAAATGTTTATATATAGATTGCATTGGGATTTCTGGGTAGGAATTTTAATTATGCAACAAGTACAGCAAAGTTTGAATGTCTATGACTAGATATATTTAATGTGTCTTTCCATATAAAATACAATAAATTGCCTTAAAGAGGTTTGTAAAGATTACTGTAGGTTGACCAAGATGTTGAATGTGTGAAATGCTCCATAATTCTTTTTTGTTTTCCCTAATATACAACTGTTTTGAGAGATTCAAATAAGGATCTTGATGTTACCAAATTGATGCTTTCCAAACCAATTTAATTTTAAGAAACAGAATCATAAACTAGCCTGTATGTCTTATAGAAATGAAATGAGTGAGGAAATAGTATCTTGAACAAGAGTGAAGTAATAAGGTAGTTAAGCTGAAGGTCTTGGAGTGTATAGTTGGATCCTGGAGTTTCTTGGGCAGTGCTGATTAAACTCACACTGAGAGAGGAACTGATTCTCACTGCTAACCTGAAGGCTGAAGATATCAACTTGAAGATTTCCTGCCGCTCCAGTTAGTGCGGTGGCTGGGAAATGGGATTCGGGTTTTAGGAATGCATGCCTGAGTCAGGCTTGCACTTTAATGTGGCAGTTCGTCAGATGTGTCTGTCTGATGAGTCGGCTTTTCGGACTAGGTTTCATTTATGTCTTTATGTGAACTCCAGGTGCTCAGTTAGAAAACTGAAAGAGGCTATCATCATTTACAGGAGCTGGAGTTAAAACAGCTTATTCTCAATGCTATTTTAAAAATTCCCTGACTTTCCGACTAAAATGATAATGGTGACACTTTACTGCAAGTGAATGGGATTTGGTTTTGTTTTGTGAATTAAAATGTGTTTTAACAGACTTTTATTAGTGCGAACGGATTAATCATTAAATATACTCAGGTTTATGAGGCTTTAGGAGAGCAAAAAAAAAATGTGACTGTCAAATCACCATTTCAGCTTCCTCATCTTTAATAGAGTCATAGTGATTGAAAGCTGAAGATGATCAGTCCTCAACTGTCTTGCAAAGAAACTTGTGCTGTCATGGATTGACAATATATTTGAACTGTGTTCTGACTTGCTACTTTTTGAAATTCAGTCTTTCAGCTCTACTGTCTCAGTCTTACACAAAAATAAAAGGGAGATGATTTTCTGAGGAAGACAAAGTTCATTTCAGTTAATTTCAAATGAAATATTTCTCCCTCTTGAAATCCAAACACTAGGCTAGTGTCCCTTCTGTTATCCCTCTGAGACCCTTGTAATAGGAAGAAATGATGTATCTTCCTGTAGCTTTCATATACATTGTACTTTATTTCAGTGGAATTGTACTTTATTTCAGTGGAGACAAAGTCTTAAAGTTCTCTGGAAGTATCTTTTAGAGTTTTTGTTTTTAAAAATTGTAAAACTATAATTAAATCTTCAGAGGAGTAGATTTCTTCTCAATTGGAAAGAATGATACTGAGTAAAACCATAATCTGTTGCAGCATGGAACGTCAAAAAATGTCAGTGTTTGGTGATTTATATTTAAAATAAATTGTTAATGAAATAGTACTTTTGAAGGGATTGTTTCCGCTTTTTAAGTACAGTTCGATCCACTAAATAAAGAGAAATTCTAAACCTTAATTAAGCATAAGATTTTAAAACATTGTAGGGGGCCTATAGAGACATAATTTTGGTGTTACTGGTTTTGAACCCCAAGTTCCTAAGGGAGAGAGGAATACAGATTCTGTTCACACTCTTTCTATTTGTGGAATTAATTGCCCCAATTGTGCACAATTAAAAGCCTAACAGAAATCTTATTATATTGCTATGTATTTTTAAAATGTGTGTTTTTCTTCTTTATCTTTGCTTTAGGGAACAGCTTTTAAGAGCTGGAAGATGAAAGCTCCAATTCCGCACTTGATTCTCTTATATGCTACTTTTACTCAGAGTTTGAAGGTTGTGACCAAAAGAGGTTCTGGTAAGCAGTGTTCCTTCCTTTTCGCTCATTATGGCTTGAAGTGCTGATGCTACATTTACACATGTGCCATTTGTGGAGAGGTTGAGAATTAGCCAGGATCCATATTGTGGAAATACTGTAGATTTATCTTTAAATGAGTGGAGCGTAACTCACAGGGAATTAGAAAGGTTGGAGTAGGTTGAAAAAGATGTGGCTTGTTTCGTTAATTACTATGAATTGGAATGAATTCAGTACTAAAAGCTTGCGGTTGATTTCATTTTATAGTATGATTTTCAACATTCTTTATAAAGAGTGTCATTTAAATTTCTGCATGGAAATACTGTGAATTTTTTTTCATGTTAACATTTACCGTCACCATTTCAATGTCAGCTATGCTTAGGGCAGATTCTTTTTAGGATTTTACTTCAGCTGATTGCTTAATTATTTTGCACGTATTTTTTAAAAAACACCAGAGTTATTAAAGAAAGCGTCATGGGGAAGCATCCTAATATGTTAGTAGGAAATATAGAGGTAAAGTAGAATGGTAATATGAAAACAGCTGCTAAATAGAATAATCTTGAGACTTAAGGAAAATTTTACATGTTATCATACCTCTTGGTTCTCAGTTGACTGTTGATACTTGGAGTTAGAAAACTGTATGAGACAATTGAATAAATACTGTTATCTGTGTGAAGTTATATTAGGTCTAACAAGTCACTGATAATGCGAAGTCTTACCACACTCACATTTTACAGGGGGTAACAGAATTTTTGAAGCTATAGCTTTTGGGTACAGTGGAGGAAGGAATGTACTGTGTTTAGTTGCTAGCACTAGAATGTGTTATCTGTTCTAGAGAGACAGTGGGAAAAAGAAGATACCATGTGCAAGAGGCTACAGAGTGTTGTGGTATCAAGAATCGCGTGAACAAAAGTATCTTTGGAATTCAGAATGGAGAAGGAATGAAAGGACTGAGATGGGGCTGCAGCAACCATTCTCAGTCCCTTAGGTTAAGAGGGTTCAAACTCATATTTGATTCTATAATGAAAAGGGCCACATGCATGGGAGATAGGGAGCAGTGTGCTCACCTGAGCCCCACCTTGGGAGAAAGTCTGGGGAGGGACTGGGAAGTACTTCGTGCATTCTCAGGGGGATGATGGTACAGGGATGAGAGTAAAAGGAGTTTGACTGAGCCCATTGGCTCTAGAACTTTTTGGTTGTTGTATACCTGTTGTATCTGCCATTGATGTGGTTGTAGGCAATGTGAAAAGAATAGTGTTTCTTTGTTTGCACCTTATTTCGTCTGTTCCTCTTGGTGGATATTTTTGAATGAGAGAAAGCCCTAGGGCAGGATTATGCTGTAGTAGCTTTTGCATAGCATATCCATGGAGGTTAGAGTAGGTAGAAGGGGGAAGTAAATTGTGGTGAAAGCTGCGATATTTTCTAGAATAGCAGTTTACATTAAAAGCACTTAACATGGATCTTTGAGGTATTGGCCACATAGAAGGGAAACACTCATCTGTATAAGTATTATAATAAAGTGAAACTTTCCAAAATGGAAATACTGATTGAGTCTTAAAAACTTCATTTTTCTAGTTGTCATACTTTATTATATAAATTAAAAAATTTTTTGTGTATGTTAAGTCTATGTTTTATTTATCAAAATGCAAATGTGATTTTTTTTTCCCATCATCAAATAGTTGGTGACAGGTCCATTCTATATACTAATTTGGGGAAAATTTTTATTAAATTGGAACTTGACTTTGTATATTTGAGAAACATGGGAGCAAAGCTAGAAATGTAGGACAGTTGGAAAATTCATATCTCCTTCTGCTCCAGAGACCTGAGAAAACTCAGTGACCTGTCTCAAGTTCAATTTTTACTTCAATGATCTGATTACTTTAGGAGGGTGGTAATAAAATGCTGCCCTAAGTTTGGCAAAAGTTCTCAGACCTTGTTCTCTTCTGTTTATGAATATAGTTGTCGCATAGCTATTTAATACGTCTGAGACTGTATGTGTTCTATATATAATTATGTAAAAATGACAAGGCAGGTACTGAGATTTAGTGGCATGTTTGATTTGTTTACTTTTCTGTATAATGTGAATTAAGATAGCTTCCCCCAGTATCTTTGTTAAGGTCTCACTGGATGGAAGTTTGTTTGATTTTTGAATATTAAGTGTTCAATTTAGATAATATTACTTTACCCATATACTTTCATAGCTTGCACTCATTTCAACTGATGCCTGTTACCATGGCACCTTTGTTGAAAGAAGCAGATGTGTAGCTTACTGAAGAGCGTCATTTCTGATCTCCATAGATCAAGTAGAAGAGGAGTGCACTCGGCATCTTCTCCTTAAAAGATTAACGGCTCAATCTTCACATGCAGCCCAACCTATAAAACCAGAGGCACCAAGGCCAGGGAATAAAAATCAATTTTTGATGTTTGATCTTGCATAGTAACCAAGAGGGATACTTATCCTTGTTCTTTCTTCTTATTTAATTCTCTTTTTTATTTTTTCAATTTTGTAAACCTTTTTGAAAGTTCAGTAAACATGATTCAAAACCCAATGTTTTTAATATGTCTTTGCTAGTATATTATTTTTAATTCACTGTGAGCATTAGAAAACCAGAACTTGCTATTTTAATAACCAAGAATATATTAAGTATGATTATATTGCCCACAGTGACACTGAGTCTTTTAAGGCACGTTAATTGTGTATGGTGTTTACTTTAGGTAAACACATATGGTCATTCCATAAAAATTTAGAAGTAGGTATTTGCTTCTCATTAATAGAACTAATTTGAAAGCAATAGCTCTTCATACACAAGCTGGAGATCTATTATTTTTATCACACTGGCTTACACCCCCATTGCTAGTAATTTAAGGAACAAATTAAATATAAAAAGGCAATTATATTATCATAATATTCTTGATTGAAATATTAAAAATTCAACTTTATAATGTTTTAAATAGCACTTCATGTATGTATATGACTATAACAGTCAAGGATTTAGTCTGGTCTCTCAGGTAATGTTCTGAAGTTTTGCATACGTTTAGAATCAAGGCCTTTAAATATCTATGGGAGCAGATATTCAGCCTTTTTTACACAATAGATTTTTCTCTTAGAACAATTTTTTTACCTTGTTTTTAGTTTCTATAAGCAGCATTTGAAGAAAGAGGTAAAAACTATCAATATTACCCATTCTCCTCAAGTGCGTGAAGCATTGTAATCATCAGAGTTGCTGTCATTTGTAGAATTCTGTACGGAAACCACATGTCAAACAAATTCTTGCTTGGAGGGTCTTTGTATCTCAATCAGTTTAGAAAGGTTAACTTAGTGTTCTTGATGGTTGGTTTGTCTGTTTCTCTCTCTCTCTCCCTTCCTTCTTTCCTCCCTCCCTCCCTCCCTCCATTTTCTTTATTAGTGTATTTGTCTGCAGATGAAATAATCTGTTTTGGATATTTCCATTGTGCCTTTGTAGAACTTGTTTTTAACTATAAAAATATTACCGTTACTTTGCTTGAAGGGTTAAAGTCTATGAAATTCTATTTCTTTACAAGGTCATTCCAAGAGGATAGTATAGTCTCTGTTAATAATGACTGTTCTTAAATATTTATTTTTCTTTTGTGTAACTAAGAGAGTTTGGAATAGGATTCAGGGGCAGGGAAATAATCTATACATACAAAGTATTAGTATAGCACTTTCGGGTAACTGAAGTGTGAGTTGTGATTTGGCCTAAGAGTTTGGGACACTGGAGAGAAATGAAGCTAGAGGGACCTGGATGTAGAGCTTAGGGAAGAGGAAGAGATCTTGACCTTTTGTCTGTTTCTCCCTGCTCTCTCATCCATCCCTAGAATATAAGATGACAAGTGCAAGAACCATGATTTATGTATGCTTATAACCTCTACAGTGCCAAACATGATGTGTGTTTCAGAGTCAGGGTTCAAGGAACTGTCTTAATGAAGTAATGATTATATGAATGAATGAATGAGTGGCTTTAATGTTGAGCCTGGGTTATATCAGTATTAGAAAAATAAAGGTAAAATAAAGACATTTAAGAAAAAATGTGTTTTTGTTAAATAGAAAGTACTATAATGTATAATATGAGACCACTGAAGCAAAAAGTGTCTGAGATATGCTAAGGGTTTATATGAAGACAGTGAACCTTTGCAAATCATGAGTGTTTTCATGAGATTGAAATGCAGTTCAAAATCTGTTAGAAGGGCAGGAAAGTGAGTCTTTAAATATTATTATGTTGAAATTTTACTAGACTTACTGCTGCTTTAAAGAAGTATAGTCATCATGCAGACATTTTCGTTTTAATGGTATTGTTCAACATAGACCACCATGAGAAAGGGTGTAGTTCATGATTACTGATAAATGAAACATAAGCAAGTGACTTCAGAATAGAAAAAATGTATTCACAATTATTAGCACATATGGAGAAGAGGAAGTGACTATAATATATAAACCAAAGATTACATCTTACTCTAAAACGTATTTAAGAATCATTAAAGCTACCAAAAGCAGCCAGCTATTAGAGAGTAAAAGGGTTACCACAGGGAGGTGATCTTCTCTTCATTCTAGAAATTGACAATGGACACTTATTTCTGTAAAATGATTTAGATGCAATTCTTCCTGACAGCAAGAGGAAAACAAGTCTCTTGAGGGTTTCCCAGACTCATAACTGTAAGCCCAGATAATTTGTAAAAGATATGGGTAGTTAAATAACCAAAGACACATTTTAGGTTCTAATCTTTGTGTGTGTTATTTTTGGATCATCATTTCTTGAAGTAAAAGAAATTATGCTACTGTATAAAGAGAGGGAGTTTTAACTGAATAGGAGTGAGAAAGTCTAGTGGGGTGTTTCCTCACCTCATGCCAATGTGATTTATGTGTATCAGCTCTCTTGGGTGTTCCTGGATGTCAATGAGCTTAATTCCACATGATTAAGAGACAACCTAGTCCCCCAGCATCTGTGTTTTATTATGTTACCAAGTGTTTATTCCCAGTTTGTCAAACATGTCAAAAAGTACGAAACATTTCTCCTATTTTTCCTTTGGGATAACTTCTGAGGCTTTTTTCCTTTACTTTTTGAAGTTAAAAAAATGCACTTTACTTTTTCTTGGGAAAAAAATCCGTCTCTTCTGTTTATCTTGCTTTTTAAAATAAATTTTGCAATTAGATCTAGAATAATTTTAATGTTCATTTGAAATGTTTTTAATTAGAATAAGCCTTAACAAACAAATGGACCTTACACTTGACAAATACAATAAAATTATCCAGTATCTTTGTTTAATAATCATGTGATATACTTAAGAATTTCACCATAAACTTACTTGTTCAGTTTTAGTTGTCAATACACTTTAACACAGAGTTGGCCTAGACTAACATCAATTGTGGAGACTGATGCCTGGTTCATGATGAATTTACATGTAGAAGATAAAAGTCAATATGGATGAATCTTGCAAGTTGAGTAGGATTTCAGTGGGGAGGGGAATATCCCAAGTTAATGAATATATCAGTAGGACAGTGTATCATGGGGATAATAAAAGGCATATTCTTCTGCATATTTAAAGGGAGAAGTATAGGAGAGGCAGTAGCAGTGAGGAGTCAGTCAGTGGTAGGCATTTTAAATCATGTTACAAAATTGATGTTCATTCTAGAGACAGCACGGAGGTGACCACTGCTGGACCAGAGGTTGAACCCCTGATCCATGGGCCATCTACTGTAGGCTTGAGGGTGATCCATGAGGTGGCTTGGAAATTAGAGACACTGTTGTGTTAGTATCCAATTGCTCCTTTAACAAATTACCAAAAAT
The DNA here is from genome assembly GCF_963924675.1 of Phocoena phocoena. Classification (NCBI taxonomy): domain Eukaryota; kingdom Metazoa; phylum Chordata; class Mammalia; order Artiodactyla; family Phocoenidae; genus Phocoena; species Phocoena phocoena. The sequence goes on from NC_089240.1 coordinate 24,670,094, forward strand.
TTAGTGGCTTAAAGCAACACAAATTTATCATCTTATAGTTCTGGAGATCAGATGTCTGAAATAGATTGGTAGGGCTGAGTTCTTTGTGCAGGCTCTAGGGGAAAATCTATTTCAGTGTCGTTTCCACCTTCTAATGACTACCTGCATTCCTTGACTCATGGTCCCCTATCACTCCAACCTCTGCTTCAGTCATCACATCTCTTTCTCTGGCTCTGACTTTCCTGCCTCCCTCTTTCCCTTAGAAGGGCCCTTGTGATTACATTGGACATGCCTAGGTAATCCAGGAAAAACTTGCGATCTCAAGATGCTTAGTTTAATCAAATCTGCAAAGTCCCATTTGCCATGTGATATAACATACTTATATGTTCCAGGGATTATGTGGACATCTTTGGGTGCATTATTCTCTCTACCACAATTGATAATTTCTCAATCAAACAAACTTATGAATTTAGACTGGAGGTTAGAGAAAGAATGGTCTATCAGGAATTAGATGGGAATGGGGGAGATAAGAAAGGGAAGTTGAAAATTTTTGCTGAAGGGACAATGTGATCTGTGGTCTATGATAAAGAGAAGGAATTGGGGAGAAAAGGAGGAAAAGGGAAAAGAAAACAGGACAAAGAAAGAGGGAGGCTGGGAAGGAGAAAGAGAAGAAACAGAATCTAGTGAAGCTTTGGATCTTGATAACTTTTAAGACTCATCTGCACCCCACAAATACACCTTCAGAAATAACCCTTTTTCCTTGTGGAATCCTGAAGGAGTCTGCTTTCCTCTTGACCAGAAATGTTTGACACAAAAATGATTTCCTGACTCTAACAGCAGTGAGAACAGGGAAGACAGAAGACAAAGTAGCTTTAAAGTTAGAATCCATTGAGTTTGATGACTAGAAGTGGAACGTTTGAAAAGAAGAGATGGAGAAAATAATTCTGCAGTAGGAGGATTGCAGTGCCATCAATCATATTAAAGGTCTTCAAAGAACAGAAACTTGGAAGAACCACTTAAATAAATGGACTGTTGGTAGGTCTCTGTGACTAAGATGAAGCCCAGAAAGTAGATGGGGCATAGAGTATAAAGGGTTTCATATGTACTGCAAGGGATTTGGGGTTTTATCTTCTAGAACAAGAAGTTTTGGCTGAGCTATTTAATTACTTGCAGATCCCTTTAGTAGAAAATTGGGTCTTTGAGGTTAGGCCTCTGATTTGCAGATCTGCCTATCGTGGTGTCTCCTATACACCGTAAAGATGAAACTCCTTGATATATATGTGATAGTGCTATACAAATGTTTGTACCAGTCCATCAGTAAAGCTGCTTTTACAGAGGAGGAAACACAGACAATCAGGCTGTAAAGGGTCACACATGAGATTGACATGGTCAGATCTGTTTTGGGACAGATAATAGTCCCTGTAGGAAAGACTGTAATGGGATTCCAGAGTGACGGTCAGGGACTCAATAAAAATGATGTTCCACTATACTAAGGGCCTGAAAAACAAACAGTCACAGGGGCTGAAAACATGTTTTTGAAGAAGAATAAATGGGGTCTAGTGAATATTTGGAGTTGGGTTGTGAAATAATTTGAGGAGAAGTTATATTGATGGTGTTGTCAATTACAGAGAGAGGAGGAAGGAGAGTTTTTTCAGGGATAGGAGATGGAGTGAGTTCAGTTTGGAACATATGAGCTGTGGCAATCATTGGAAATAATAAGCTGATGGATTGATTGGTCTGGAGATGTATTAGTTTCTTATGGCTGCTGTAACAAATTACCACAAACCGGGGGACTTAAAACAACAGAAATCTATTCTCACAGTTCTGGAGGCCAGAAGTCTGAAATCAAGGTCTCAACAAGGCCAAATTCCCTCTGAAGGCTCTATAGGAGAATCCTTCCACATCTCTTCCACCTTCTGATGGTTCCTTGGTTTGTATCTGCATCATTCCAGTCTCTGCTTCCATCTTTACATGGCCTTCTCCTCTATGTCTAGTCTCCCTCTTCCTTTCTCTCATACGGACACTTGTCATTAGATTTACGGTCCACTTGGATAATCCAGGATGATCTCGTCTTGTGATCTGAAAGAAGATGTCAGATTAAAAAATATACATATAAATATTACACAAAATCAGTATATTATTGATATAAGGGCTGTTTATTTTGTAAAGTTTGTTTAACTCTTAGAAATTATTACTTTTGTTATTTTTTTCTATTTAGGTACAACAAGTATAAAGCTCTTGGTCATGATAATAAGACCAAGATCTTCATTGTACTATAGAAAGGATAAAATTTTCTCCAATCAAAAATTCTTTGACCTAGATTTGAAATATGTTTGCATAGACTAGTCTCCTGAAGTTAGGATAATACTGATTCAGTTTTCATTCCCTTATTTCATATGAACAGGTGGGAAAGGTGGCTTACAAGTGTATTAAAATTTTCCATGGTTAATCATGCTGACTATTGCAGAACGTTTCTACATAAAACTAATATTGACATGCCAACTTTTGTCTACAACAATGATCACTAAAAACACATACTTTGAGTTATTTTTACAGAAGTGATTTAGGTCGTTCTGGTGAATATTATTAAACCTGCAGATTTGGAACTTCAGAAACTTGGATTTCAATCCAACCCCTAGTAAGCCTTGCTGACTGGGGACAAGTCCTTAAACCTCTCGGGACCTCAGTTTCCTTTTTCGTAAAGTAAAAGTTTTGAACTGCAACATCATCAGTGGAAATAGAAGTTTATCCTTTTGTTCATTTCACAAGCATTTATTGAACACCATGAATGCATACTCAGTACATAAAAAGGTACCTATTTTCTGTAACAGTGTTTACATTTTTGCACATTGATCAAACACATTTAGATGGGCAGAGTCTGTAGCCAGAAATAGGTGGCTACATTTAACTTCATGCTACACAGTTTTCCTAAAGCCACAGAGCAGAGGGTGTAATCAGTTTAAAACGGAGGTTCGATTAAGGAAAAAATTATGATTTTTGTCTTGTTAAAAAGCACATGCTATATAGTTACAAAGCTCAAGTAAAAATAAGGTACTTTTCCTTGCAGGTGGTGATATGTCTAAGTGAAATTAGGTTTGGCAGTTTAAAATACTAAGCCATGTTTTAGCCTATTTTTGCTTATTTATGACAAATTTCCTTTTGTAGAGTTGTAGTCTCTTAAGACATCTAGAGTGCTGCATTGCATGGAAAATGTTGCTTTAAAGCAATGACAATGAATAACTTTGGTAAACTTTAAAATCTCTGAGGTTATACATAAAGATTTCTTTTAAAAGTGTGTGTAAGGCTCTTTCGGGTATCCTAAACACTGTTCACTGATAATTTATATTTTACAAACTAGTAAAATATTTTCCTATTAGTATTGCTACCTTGATTTCAGTGAAGTTCTATCATTGGTATTTTACTTTGATTCCTAAAAGTATGTTCCAGTTACTTTGTATTTCACATATGATATGAATATGTTGTGAATGATAAAAATTATTTTTATCAGTGATAAGAAAAGATTTAATATTCTGACAAATTAATATTTTTTCTTCAGTATATTTTCATATTAGAAGAAAAGACAACCTCAACTTGAAAAGACGATTGATTCTTCCAGTTTTTCCTGTAAATGTGTCCTATAAAGTAATTGGACTCTCTAGTGCCATCTGGTGGCTTTTCAGAGTTGATGAAAATTCAGTAATAATCACAGAAAGAACAGAGAAAACAAAGATGAGAAGAAAACTTCTAATGAATTATTGTTCAGAAATTATTTTAATTGACCCTAATATTTTCCAAACATTTTTCTCCAATTTAATGCCTTACGTTTAAAAAAAGTATATAGATTTCTGTTTTTTTTTAGATATTTTTAGTAGAAAATTTCACTGAGATTTAAGGAGACAAAAAATTATATTTTTAACAATATCATCATCATATCACACTGTAGCTCTGTATTATCAGAGTTCAAATTATGCGTACAAGTACATTCATACTATAAAGTATTTTAAAAATTATTTTTAAAAAATATGTTGCTGCCATTAAGGTCTCTTTATTGTAATGATTCAGGTATCAAAGGGAAGAAAAGTCAGTGAAGATTTATCATTTGTTCACTAAGAGTGGCTGGTAGGATAAGAACAGGATAAGAAGAACATGGAAGGATGAATGTATGATAAACATTCATTTTATCCTGCTGGTCTAGAGGTCTGGGCCTGGAAGAGGAGGTTGAGGGGTCCGAGATGACCAAGCTAATATAAAGCATTAGTCATAAGGCAAAGTTAACTTGAAAAAGCAATGGCTCTTACCTGCATATCCCAAGAGAATGGGGTCCAATTTGAAAGGAAATTCTTGGTTGGCAATGTTTTGTATTTAAAAAAATTTTCCAAAGGGCTTTAGCTATTATAAATATATTTTCAAATTAAAGGCATATATTACATACACACAGACACACATACAGACAAATACTAACACACTAAAAAACTTTGAAGAGAATTTCTGCTTCCATTTATGAGTATTTATATATATATAATGCATCCAGCTATATTTGCCTGTTAGTTTCTTTTAGGGTTTTATGCATTTCTGACCTAATGTTGAAGCCCCTTCATCTTCCCAAAGGGCAAAGTAATAGGTTCTGCATACAGTTGTTAGCAAAGATTTATTGAGTTCCTACTCTACTACGCGCTCAAATAACATTGACTGACATCTGCCGTTTAACCTCTGACATCAGAGGTTAAAATGCTTAGATAACTGTAGAATTGGACTTTTGGATTCCTTTGTTCCTTTTAGAACAAAATTATAGGAAGCTTTAGTAAAAGAATGTGAAATGCTTTATCTTTGTTAGGTTTGATCACTTCATTCTTCATTTTCCACATCCATGAATTATATTCTGAAAATTGTTGATACAGTTCCCACATAGCTTTGGTGATTATGGTTTTGGAAGCATATGGAGTGCTTATTTTTGTAGCTGCATGCTTTTTCACATTATAAAACCCATGTAGCTCTCATAACTTTGGAACTGGTGGTGCTATAGGCATTGTCCTTTCATATTCGCTTGTCGGTTATAGTTACTCTTTTATACTTAGCAAATATTTTTCAAACAAAGCATACTATAAACAAACAATTTGAATTATTCAGAGGATTAAAAAGATGAACAATCTATCTCTGTTGTTAAAGATCTTGCAAAAAAATAAGTGATATGAAACATACAAGTGTAGTGTACTAGTTCACTATTGATGCTGTAAAAACTACCAGAAACTTAGTGGCTTGAAACAACACAAGTTTATTATCTTACAGTCCTAGAGGGCAGAAGTCCTGAAATCAAGTCCTAAAATCAATCAGGGTGTCAGCAAGGCTATATTCCTTCAGGAGGCTCCAGGGGAGAACCTCCTTCCTTGTCTTCTCTAGCTTCTAGAAGCTATCTGCATTCCTTGGCTTGTGGCTCCTTCCTGAACTCAAATCCAGTGGCATAGCATCTTCCAAACTCTCTGACCTCTACTTCCATTGTCATATCTCTGATTCTGACCCTTCTCTTTGTCTTTTACAAGGACCTTTGCGATTACATTTAGGGTCTATATGGTTAATTGAGAATAATCTCTTCACCTCAAGATCTTTAATCACATCTGCAAAGTCCCTTTTGCCATGTAAGGTAACATATTCACAGGTTCCAGGAATTAGGACATGGAAACCTTTGGGGACCATTATTTTGTCTATCACAGAAGTACATTAGAGTAGCTTTTACATGGAAGAGTTTAATATGGTTGGAATACACGTACATTTGGGCACAGTATGGGTGAAAGAAGGAGGGAGTATGTCAGGAGAAAAGGTGGAAAAAGAGCCATTTCACAAAGGACTTTGTATGACATGACAAGAAATGTGAATATTATCTTGTAGGAAATCAGGAACCACTGAAGAAATTTAAGTAGGTGTGTAACAGGATTAGCCTGACCAGATAGATTGGAAAGAGCTCTGAGACCAGAGAGTGGGAAATGGTGCCAGTAGTCCAGGTGAGAAAGTCGTGAATTGAGGTGGTAGCATTAGGAATAGGAAGGAAGAGATGGGTTTGATTGCTAGTACAATATAGAATTAATAAAAACCAGTGGCTGATTGTAGAGTGGAGAGAAAGAGGTGGAAGGTGATTCCAGTTGCTTTTATTAAATTTAAAATTCCGTTGAGAATTAATAGCTAATTTTGTATTTCTAGTCTGTATTCTTAGTGGACAAATAAATATATAGGTTTTCAGTATGGTGTACGTTTCATGGTTTGGGTTCAGACTGGCCCACCCTACATATGACATCAAAACCTCATTTTGGAACTAAACCCCTCTCTTGTAGTAGATCTCTCACATAGAGCAGCAGTCCCCAGCCTTTTTGGCACCAGGGACCGGTTTCGTGGAAGATAATTTTTCCACGGATCGGGGGTGGGGGGATGGTTTCAGGATGATTCAAGCACATTACATTTATTGTGCACTTTATTTCTATTATTATTATGTTGTAATATATAATGAAATAATTATACAACTCACCATAATGCAGAATCAGTGGGACCCCTGAGCTTGTTTTCACTTGCCACTCACTGATAGGGTTTTGATAAGAGTCTGTTAATGATATCAGTGTTGGGGACCCCTGATATAGAGCATCTTCCTAAAGTACCTAATTCCTCCTCAGAGTTCTTTTGACTTTCTTCTATCATGTGTGTTTCTAGTGGAGGATTGAATCAATGAGTCTTCCTTTGCTAATTTCATTGAACTACCTCAAATGAACACAAAGGGGCATTTTTAAAGGTGTCGGGCTTTTAAAATATATTGTAACATATGACATGCATACCTACATGCATATACACATACGCCCACATACACACATGTATATGTACAAATATACACAGTTACCTATTCATTCACAAAACACACATTTATCAAAGAACCGCCATGTGACACGTGCTGAGGATTCAAAAATGATTAGGATATGTGATTGCTGCGCTTTTAACCTCTGTTTTGTTTACTCAACTAAATAGTATAAGCTCATTGAGTGCAAAAATATCTTATACATGTTTATGTATATGTCTTTTAGAATCACTGTGCTTAAAAGGAGTCATTGCATAATTAGTGCAATCAATACATATTTGTATTTGATTGCTGGATTTAAGTACATCGACGGAATCTCATCACAACACTCTGTTTTCTGGTGGCAGTTTATGTGCATGTCATAACTCTTCTCCAATATGGGAAGCTCCTTGAAGAATGATCTCTATATAGTTTAACTTCATAACCTTTACAAGCCCTTACCCAGGGCCTTGCACATAGTGTTCTGTGACTGATTGATTGTTACATGAGCATATGAATGACCTTAACTTACATGAAATCAATAGTTTTATCGGCGTTAACGTTTCTCTGGAAAGGGAGAATTAAATTTTTTCTTTAGCTGTTAGGATGACCTGACTATTCATGGTTATCATATGTGCTTGCCTACTGGAATTGTAATAGCTGAAGCCAGAAGCCCTGAGGGTGCCCTGGGAAATGGATCTTGAGGTGTGTGGCATTTCTTTTGCTCAAAAGAGCAGCTTTTCAGTTACTTCCTTGTAATGGAAATTGTGCAGCTTTTTACTCCTTCTTATCCTTGGAGTTTTGGCCACATGTGTGCATATGTAGGTCATTCCATGAAGGACTAGATGCAAGAAAGGAATCCTGCGTGGAAAGGTGCCTGCCAGGAGCGGAGTATGAGCCAAAGCAGCTGTTCAGTGTTTCCATGTGTCCCAAGACTGATCACAGCAAACCCTAGGAATGCTGGGCAATAGAAGTGGCCTACGACATTGAGGGTGTTTTATTTTAATTCAGAACATGAATTAGTTCAATTTGGCAACTCGCACGTTCATTCTGCCACTCTAACTGACATGCCGCTCTACAGTGAACAGTGGTGAATTACTGTTCGTTTCAAAGGCATGTTTTTGCTTCTTTGGGAGACGTGTTTGGTTTGTTTTGTTCAATTTTTAATGATACATGATTTTATTTTAAATTTCTTTGGAAACTGCTTTGTATCCTAGGGTTTCCAGCTTTCTCTGAATTGAGAGGAGGTTATTACCTTCTAAGTTTTCAATTAGGAAAACAAAACAAGTTTGGAGGCTCCGTTGGGATCTTGTAAAACCTCTCAAAGCATGTTTTGAATGAGACAATTTTTGTGCAACTAGCTCTAATTGTCTGAGATAAGACAGTCTACAGAAGCTAATTGGAGAGGGTCTCATTCTGTAGTATGCATGGGGTTGATAAAAGAATAATTTTACTTCTTTGGCTTTTTTGTTTGCTGGTTTTTAAAATTATTTTGAGGGTTAGTTGTTTGTTTAGTCCATCCTTCCTTTCAGTACTTAGTATGTTTAAGGGGAACTTTTTCAAGTTTAACTTACTTATTCTCTAATGCTAAGGTTCAAGCTTTGGGTTCACATATAAACCCTTCTCAAATTCTGCATATTGTTCCTAAATCCACACCCATTCTGTTGCTTTAATATGGAATTAGTAAACTATTAATGACCTTGTATCCCCTTGTGCTTCACCTGCATGTGATACTGGATTCTTTTTCAGTTTAATGTTTGTGTTCTGAATAAAGCTGGCAGGTACAGAATAGTATTTATCACATTTTCTTTCCTGTGATCACCACCTGAGTGATTACATTGTTGACATATTCTGAATTAGACAAGAACATATGCTTGACTAAATTGATGCCTCACGTAGAAACTTGCATATAATGAATTTTATTTGTGTAGTTATTTTAATTTTTGATTACATTCTTTGGTTTTAGTTTTATGTTGTTTATGCTTCTTCACATCTGTTCCTTCATGACTGAAAAAATAGATTTCTCTGAAACTTGGAAACTTATGCAGACCTCGTATCGTCCTAACCTGAAGAAGTCAGGCTTGGTATAATTGAGGAAGAATATTTAAACTTTATAGGTACATGCCATTAGTTCTCTTATCATCCTGAATTTGATTTACAGTTTATAATATTTATTGTTTAATAAATAGTTTAGTTTAATAAATGGGAAAAATAGAATCATTGACACTTCCTTAGACATAATTGGAAGGTTTTCCGGAAAGCTCTCTCAGATTATCTTTTCTACAAATCTTCTGGTGATGCTTGACAGCTCCAGAGGAAAACTCTCCATTAGGTGGAAGGGAGGAGAAGAGTCCCAAGGAGAAGGCTGCTGAGAGCACAGTTTCTGAGGCAGAGTAATGAGTAACTCATGATGATAGAGACTCGTGTCTTCTAACCACTCCTTTCTGTGCCTAGTGCCATACTTTCCATTACACAATTTGGTCATAAAATCAAACCAATTTTCCTCACAGTAGAATGAGGTAAGATCATGAAGAAGAGGATAGAAAATGTCAGTGGACAACATGGCTTAAATCAAACATGTTTCTGTTGTGAAGAAACCTTGAGAAAAAAGTTCAAGACTAGGATAAAGGATGTTACAACCAGATGTTCTGATTTAAGGAAAATATCTAGACGCTGTTTGAGATGATTTTAAATGAGACGCTTAGTTCATGTTGCCATGTGGTTATGCCACCCTATCTGTAAATTAGTGTTCAATGACAAATTGTTAAAACTTATTTTCAAACTCATGGTTATATTTAATTTAGATACCTACATCTCTGGAAATTACAAACATAAAAAACAGAAGTGAACTTGCATTAATACATACAGCATTAATGAGAATCTGTTTTCCTTTGTATATGAATGTAAATGCATGTTCTACTATTTCATACAGATATTTAAAGTATTATTTATGTGATTATATAGTTACACATTTATATAATATACTGGAATTGCAATGGATATTAAGTAAGCTATGTGCTTTTATTAAGAAAAAGTAAAATATTTTCTGAAAGTTTGGTATTCATTGGAAGCAAATAAATATGAGGTGTTTTAAATTTCTATCCCACTTTGTAACCAAAAAAGAGGTTATAGTAACCTTTTGCAGTTACTGTTTGTGGAAGGAGAAGGATGTTTATTTCTCCACTATTGTTGCTTTTTCTCAGCATTAGGGAATCAATGGGTAGAATGATTTTAGTTGGTATTGTTTTGCTCTCGAATAGTCTGCTAAGTCATTAAAGAGATAACAATTCTAAAGAAGTATTTTTTTTGAAGAAAATATTTTGAGGAGTGCAAATGAAAAGAGTCAGTCTGTTTTCTATTTTCTATTTTCTATCAGGTTGTACAAACTCTTCTTAAAGTCTTCTAGCTATTTGCTTTTATAGTGATCGTTTGGGTTGTGTGTTTAACAGAACATACCAGGGGGTTATTAAAAAATATATGACATAGTTTTCTTCTTCAAAAAGTAGAATATCTAGTAATTTTTTTCATTTCATACCCATTCAACATACAACGTTTTAAGTTGTCTGGTATGTGCTGGCTGCTCTTGTAGGCACTGGGGATAAAATGATAGGTGCTTTTCTCATGGAGAGTACAGCCTAGGGGGCTTGAATAAACAAGATAATTTTGTAATACTTCATGTTGTGAATAAAATAAAAACATGGTAGTGTGATAGTGGTTGACGAAGCTAGCTACTTCAGATAGAGTGGTCAGAAGAAGTCTCTCTGAGGAGATATCATTTGAGTTGAGACTTGCTAACAAATAAAGAGCTTGTTACATAAGAATCTGGGAAAAGCTCATCCTGAGCAGAAGGAATAGTGAATGACAGAGACATGCAGCAGGAGCAAACAGGACACGTATAAGAAATAGAAAGAAGGTCATTGTGGTGACAGGTTGTGACCAAGATTCATACAGTGAGGCAAACAGTGGAGTTTTCAAAGGCTGTAGAGCAATAATTAGGGGGGTGAAGTGGAAGGAAATGTTGGAGAATTAGCTGTGACATGGTAGGTCATGATTTGGAATTTGCATTTTATTCTCAGTGTAATGTGAAGCCACTGGAGTCTAGTAAATGGAAGAATGATAAGATCTGATTCACATTTTTTAAAGATTACTTTCATTGTGGTATAAGAGGCTATTGAAGTCTTTCTAGCAAGAGAGCACAGTTGCTAGGTCTAGGTTGGTAAATGGAAGATAGAGAGATAAAGATTGGTTTGGGTGACAGTTTAGAAATAGAACCATGGATGGCTTCTAAGTTTTGGGGAAAACTGAGTTCATTGTGGGGCTTTACTGAGATGCGGCCAATTAGGGGTAGAGAGATTACAGTTTTAGACATGGTAAATTTGAGATGCCCATTGAAAATTCCAGTGGATTTTTCAAGGAGTCTGCTGTCAGATCAGTGGACAGGTGAAGACTGGATATCTAAGTGGAAGGAGTCACTGGCATGTGAATGGTATTTAAAACCATTTGCCTGGATGAGATCACTCAAGCTGAGTATAAGTAGGTATAAAAAATGAAGGTTAAAAAAAATAGAGGTTGTGGGATGGGCCTGGGGTGCTTCAACATTTTAGGAGCTGGCAAAGGGAACTGAGATGCAAAAAAGTTAGGGGAAAAGTTGAGTGATTGCATAGAAGCCCAGAGTGATTAAAGAAGATGAAACTAAATGTATTTAACACAGCTGAGAAGTGAAGTAAGATGACGATAGAGGTGAATATATGTCCATTGGATTGGGACATATATACAACTATTAGTAACAAAAAAACAGTGAATGAACGTGAGAGAGAAGTAGAGAATGGTGGCAAGGCAGAGGCTGAGGGAGCCAGCCCTCAGGTCTTATTTGCAATATTGGTGCAACTCTTCAGCAAATTTTAAGTCCTCTACTGTATGTAACATGCCTGTGGAGGTCAGTATGCTCTATTAGACATCTCAAGGTGAGTATGTAGGCCAAAAGGAAAAGCGAAAAGAACAGAAGCATAGAGCTCAAACTGTTTTAGAAAAAAACTAGTTAATATCAAATTGATTGAAATTTATTGCACAAAACCCTATTCCTTATGCCCACTGTCCTATTAGATCTATTATGTAATGAAGAGCTGTGTTAATTATTTCTGCCACCTGCATCTAATGAGATTAGATGTGAAATTTCTGATAGGTACAGATGGCCATTTGGAAAAAAAACCCCTACCTTTTTCCTATCAGCTGGTCAAATCTCATAAGTTAGAAATGTTCAGACTATGAAATTAATCACCAGCCTTCTTCATAAGTACAGATAATAAAAAAGCACAAATGACAATTTCCTCAAGCCCAAATAAACTTGTTTTATTTAGATTTTGAGCTTAAATAATAGCCAACCATATGTACCATACTGACACGTTGTGATTTAAAACTACGGTAGAGGTATAAGTTAGTTGAATTATTTCAACTTAAAAGGCTGATAGCTGTCTCTCAATTTAATTCAGTAAGTTTTATGCTAATGCATTTTAATCTCAGGGCACCTATAAAATAAGACCAGAATATGGTATGTACTGATGAATAATAAAGCTGGCAATATTATAATGAAGCTCATAGAAAAGGTGTGGCTTATTGTAATTAATAATATGCACCTTTGACAAGTTGTAAAGCATTAATTATCCTGGCAAGGAAATAGAAAATATGTGGTAATGATGGTCAAAATCCTGTTCATTTTGCGCAGACTGCTGCCAATATTCTCAATCTGAAGATGGTTAAAATTGGGATGTAGGTGGCTGTGGGAAGATGCAGCCTGGAAATTAGGAGTCCCTGTAGAGCTACGTGTTCAGATAAAGGCTGCATGACAGACTAGAGGAGCAAAGACATGGTGTGGTTACTTGAGTTGAGGAGGTGAATGAAAAAATAAGCTGAACTGGATACAATAATTAGAAATAAATAAAGTAAGCCTCGAGGTGAAGAATACACTGATTAAGAGTATATTCATACCCACCTGTGTACCAAATGCAATCAGACATCTCACTGTGAAAGCAGGGGCTGAGATATGCAAGGCTTAAGATGACTACAGCTGAAAGAGGATCAGAAACATACTAAGAATTCTCTTAAGAACAATGTTGAACAAAATAATTTTGAAGCCCAGAATGTCAGAAGTCATCTGCTGTAACTCCGTCATGTGAGGTGAAATAATTCACTTCAAGTTGTTCAGCTGATTGTGTGGCCTGTTAGGTTGGACCATCAGAGATAGTGTGGTTCTATTTATAGGAACTGATTAGGAGAATTCCGTGTGGTATAAAAAGAGGTCACAGCCCTGGGTTAGAGACCAATCTTTGTGCATTACTCCTTCTGCAGAATGCCAGGGAAAAAAGTAATTGTTGCCTAAGTGGCATATTTGAATTACAGAGATCAGCAATGATATAGCTATAGCACAAAAATTCATAAATAAAGAAAATACTTGTGTGCCTATCTATTTAGTTTTCATTAGTTTTGTCCACACAAAATGAAACAACCTGTTATGTACAGATTGTTTAAGCAAGCACCCAACTGAATTTCAGAAATCAGAAAACGCCTAGATTAACCTTGTTTTTTTTTTTTTTTTTTTTTTTTTTTTTTTTTTTTTTTTTTTCCCGGTACGCGGGTCTCTCACTGTTGTGGCCTCTCCCATTGCGGAGCAACAGGCTCCGGACGCGCAGTCTCAGCGTCCACGGCTCACGGGCCCAGCCGCTCCGTGGCATGTGGGATCTTCCCGGACCGGGGCACGAACCCGTGTCCCCTGCATCGGCAGGCGGACTCTCAACCACTGCGCCACCAGGGAAGCCCTAACCTTGCTTTTTAATTCAATTATATTGATTTGCCAATGGCATCATTGTCTGATAAATAATTTTAAAGGGTCAACCCTCTGGGTTTTGCGAAAGATATCATTTTGGGCAAACTTAACCACATATTTTTGGATCCTTACCATTTTCTTCTCTTGAATAGAAAAGATTTGGAATATGTCTTGATTATTTTTTTGTTTGTTGTAATTAAAATGTCAAATTTCAAGTTGTTAAAATACATATCTCTCTGATACTAGTAGTTATTTTCTTTTTAAAAAAGCTCTTATCTGTTCTTTAATTGCATACATACCTTGATTTACTTAGGCAAATATAGAAGTGCCTGCTTTTAGAATTTGCCTATAATCAAATATGGTTAAATATATATAAACGTCAATGTGTATAACAGATATATATTCATAACATGGAAAGTGAAAAAAATTAAAGACAAACATATTCCCTAAGGTTAAAAAACAACTCAGCAGTTTGAAAGAAAGGCTTAAGGCTAATACTATACATAGAGTGTCATAACAGTCTTGAAAGTCTCTGTTGAATGTCATATCCTCAGATACAGTTATCCCAGTCACACAACCAAGCGTTTCCTTTTCCCCCCAACACTTGTCACATTACCCAGGTCAATTTTCTTTACATCACTCTTGTCCCTCTAAATGTATTTTCTTTACTCATTTACTCGTTTAGCTTTTGACTGTCCCCATTAGAATGTAAGCTAGGTTATAGCAGGCGTTTTCCATCCTTGTTCACTCCTATATCCCCAGCACCTAGAACAATGCCAGGCATATGAAAGATCTTCGATAAATATCAATGACATTAACAATGACATTTTTCTTCATTGTAAATTTCATTTTAAAAATCCAAGCCCATTTTAATTGATTTTAGATCTTATTTTCTAATACATGCATCTTGTGCTCTTATTTTCCCTCTAAGCACTGCTTTCATTGCATCATCCCACAATTTTTTTTTAACATCTTTATTGGAGTATAACTGCTTTACAATGGTGTGTTAGTTTCTGCTTTATAACAAAGTGAATCAGTTATACATGTACATATATGCCCATATCTCTTCCCTCTTGCATCTCCCTCCCTCCCACCCTCCCTATCCCACCCCTCTAGGTGGTCACAAAGCACCGAGCTGATCTCCCTGTGCTATGCGGCTGCTTCCCACTAGCTATCTATTTTACATTTGGTAGTGTGTATATGTCCATGCCACTCTCTCACTTTGTCCCAGCTTACTTCCCCCTTCCCATATCCTCAAGTCCATTCTCTAGTAGGTCTGCGTCTTTATTCCCATCTTGCCCCTAGGTTCTTCATGACCCTTTTTTTTTTTTTAAGATTCCATATATATGTGTTAGCATACGGTCATCCCACACATTTTGAAAAGTGATATTTTCATTATCATTTAGTTCAAAATATTTTAAAATTTTTCTTGAGACTTTTTCTTTGATCATGGATTATTCATAAGTGTGGTATTTAATTTCAAAATATTTGGGGGTATTTTCTAGCTATCTTTCTGTTGTTGATTTCTAGTTTAATTCCATATGGTCTGAGATAATACATTGAATGATTTCTATTGTTTTAAATTTTTAAGGTGTGTTTTGTTACTCAGAATGTGGTCTGGCTTGGTGAATGTTCCATGTTAGCTTGAGACAAATGTGTATTCTGCTGTTGTTGGATGGAGTATTCTGTAATGTCAGTGAGACCAAAATGATGGTGTGATTCAAGTCATATATACCCTTACTGGTTTTTTGCTTCATTGATCTATTATTTACTGACATACGGGGTGTCGAAGTCTCCAAATATAATAGTGGATTTGTTTATTTTTTCTTTTAGTTCGATCAGTTTTTGACTCGTATTTTGATGCTCTGTTGTTAGGTGCAGATGTGTTTAGGATTGTAATGTCTTCTTGAGAGCTTGACCCCTTTATCATTAAACAGTGCACCTGTATATTACTCATAATTTTCTACATTTGGAAGTCTGCATTACCTGAAATTAATACAATACAATTTAAAAAAATAAAAATCCAGCTTTCTTTCCAAGTGCTGAGCAGAGAAGTAGTTTCTTATGCTCTTGCCTTGCGTCTCCCAGTGTGGGGAATGAGCTGGGGCAAGGATGATCAGGACATCAGTATTCTTTATCTCTGGCACTTGGAGTTGAGCTTCTATCCAATAAGGGGAGGTGGGTGAGTGGAAGGATTACCCTGACTTCTCAGTTGGACTAACAGGCAATTTAAACTCTTCATCTTGGAATTGGAAGGGATGAGAAATGCTGGCAGCCTGCCCCTCCCAGTGAGATATGGTAACCCTAGATTGGGAACTGAGCAGGGAGGGAGCATTCTCTTCTTATTCACACCCACCTAGGATGGAGCTTCTCTCTAGCTGAGCCAGCAAAGGTGAGTTGTGGGAGGGAGGGAGCAGGTCGTGGTTCAAATGCCATTCACTCTGGCTGTCTTTACTGAGTCATAGTATATTTTCATGAATAATGTTTCTTCATTTGCTGTATTCCTTAGGAGTATTTTCAGGTACTTTAAATGTGTTTTTTAAAAATAATTTTTTACCAATTGTGCTTGTTTCACTGGAGAATGCTCTACAGAGCTCCTCATATTGTCATCACAGAAGTGGAACTTTCTTTTGATTACTGTTAGCATGGTATATCTTTCTTCATCCTTGTACTTGTAACCTTTATGAGTCTTTATGATTAAGGTGGGTTGTTTGTAGACAACATATATGGTAATTTGTTTTTTTTAAATCCACTCTCACAATGTCTATTTTTAAATGTTGTATTTATATTTAATGTGATTATTGAAAAGGTTGGGTTAATATCCACTTATTTGTAACCGGTTTCTGTTTGTTGCATTTGTTCTTTCTCTTCATTTCTCCTCTTTTTCTGCTTTTTTTGGTTTTAATTGAGCACTTATATGATCCATTTTATCTCCTCAGCATATCAATTATACTTCTTTTAAAAAACTTAGTTGTTGCTCTAGGTTTTGAAATATACATTTTTATCTAACTTAAGTCTGCCATCAGGTAACACTAACACTTCTTCATATGTAGTTTTGGTGCTTTACGTCTCCCAATTATCCCCTTCTGTCCCTTGTAACATTGATGTCATTCATTTCACTTATCCTCATGTTATAGTCACTTAGTACCTTGTTACTATTATTAATTTAGACAGTTAACACTTTAGATCAAATTGTAATAAGAAAAATAAAATATTTTATTTTACCTTCATTAGTCCTCCTCTGATGCTCTTCCTTTCTTCATGTAGAACCAAGTTTCTGACCTACTTGATTTTACTTCTGCCTGAAAAACTTATTTTAGTATTTCTTACAGGGAATGTCTTGCAGGTTTTGTTTGTCAGAGAAAGACTTTATTTCTCATTCAGTTTTGAAGTGTAATTTCACTGGATAATGAATTCTAGAATGGTGTTGTTTTTCTTTCTTTCATCCCCTTAAATATTTTACTACACTCTCTTGTTTGCATGGTTTTGGCGAGAAGTCTCCTGTAATTCCCCTCCATTTTCCTATGAGGAATTCCCCGCTTCTCCCCATCATGGCTTCTTTTGAGATTTCTCTTTGTCTTTGGTTTTCTGCAGTTTGAATATGATACACCTAGTTGTAGCCTTTTTGTTATTTTTTTGGTGTTCTCTGAGCTTCCTGGACCTGTGATTTGGTGTCTGTTGTTAATTTAGGATAATTCTTGTCCATTATGACCTCAAATATTTATTCTCTTCATCCTCTCTTTTCCTTCTGTTAATTCAGTTATATGTTACCCGTGTTGAAATGTCCCATGGTTCTTGGATGTTCTATTTGTTTCGTATTTCTTCTCTTTGCATTTTAGTTTGGGAAGTTTCTATGGCCCTATCTTCAAGTTTAATGATTCTTTTTGGCTTTGTCAAGCCTACTCTTGAGCTTGTTAAAGACATTTTTCATTTCTGTTACAGTGTTTTTGATTTCTAGTACTTCCATTTGATTATTTCTTAGAGTTTACATCTCAGTACTTACATTATCCATTACTCATATGTTCTTGCCTTTGTCTACTCTCTTATTTAGAGACCATAACATATTAATCATAGTTATTTTAAATTCCTCCTCTGATAATTCCAACATATGCATCATATCCGAATCCCATACTGATCTTTGCTTTGTGTCTTCAGACTGTGTTTCTTTCTTGCCTCCTGGATGCCTTGTAAATTTTTGGTGAAAGCTAGATATGCTGTATAAGGTACTAGGAACTAAGATAAATGGCCTTCTAGTATGATGATTTATGTTAATCTGGGTAGTCGTTGGTGTGTGTGTGGTATTAGCTGTAGCTGTAGATGCCAGTGGCCTCAAATTCGTCTAGTGTCCGTGCTTTTTTTTTTTTTTCCCTCTCTTGCCATTAGTTTTCCCTAAGTACTACTCTTCAGGAAGAGTCTATGTCTTGCAACTCTTTCAGTTGTTATGTACTGTTGTTAGACTCGACCCTGGTGGCATGGTGGAGTGGAAAGAGAGAGGGAGAACATTGTATAATCTTATGATTAAATCTCATTCTTTTAGTGGTCCTGTTTGGGATATGTATGATCTTTACAAGTGTTTCTCCAGTGTCATAGCTTCTTCCCCCCATCCCCAACTCCCTTCCTTGGCTGCAGTGTTTCCAATCCATTTGAAATCCTGTCTCCTGTTGACTGTGTTTTATTTTTTCCCTTTAGTTGAGATATTTCTTTTCACAGAAAATCTTCTTTGAGGTACTGGTCCTCAACTGAAATTACCAGTTATTGTATAATCTTATATCCTTTGTGGGGAATGGGTAAAGCTGCCACCAAATGCTGTTTCACTCAAACCACAAAAGTGACCCAAAGCCAGTAAAGAGGTTATACAATCCCACCCTTGAAATAACAGATATCCTCCACCAGGCAATGGTTATTGAAGCCAGCTGCTTCTCAGATCAGTGGACACAGTTGCCAGGCCCTAGTCTAGAGTTGCTTCCTGTCTTGTTGCCTTATTTGTGTGCTGGATCATTTACACTGGCACCAGACTTTTGCTTGTGTCCTGCTGTCTACCCTTCAGGCCTCTGAAAGATGACTCATGAACCATTATCTTCAGCCATAATTCTATCTGTGTCCTCTTGGCCAATACCAGTGGTTGGATGCATCCCTCAGCCCATGCAGTCTGCCTCTCAGCATATGTAGGCCACATCTTAAAGTTTGGTCTAACATCCAGGATCCTTTGGCAGGATTTGCTCTTAGGACTTCACTTCCATTCTTTTTTCTATGAACCGTAGATTTGCTTGCCAACCACCATCCTGCCCTGCCTTATCTCATGTTTATTTAAGACCCAGTTTTAACTAAGTTCCTGAAATTAGGGGAATGATAGTTTTCCAACTGAATTTTCAAATGTGACATCTCTGTGAGTTGAAGTTATATTCTGTGGAGTTAATTTCCAGCAAAGTAGATAGGAATCCAAGATCAGATAGCTATAGTTTCCTCTCCTTGGACCCCGTCTTTTGCTATCTAATCCTCCAATGTTTTCCTGATACTGGAAATGACTTTATCGAGAACCTTGTCAAAGAAATAGTATTGTGGTACATTACATTAGGTTTGTCTCCTGTTCAAGTCACGGGCTACCTGATATTATCTAATGAACTCCAGGGAAGTCTTCCTCACCTTTGATCATGGCCTGTTACAGAGGCTTAACAATGACTGGAGTTCTAATATTACACCTTTATTCTTCAGGCCAAACGGTTACCCCCTCTTTAACATGCAGATACTTGTTGGAAGAGTGATGCTTTATGTTTGGGGAGGTTTTGATAGGAAGGAAAGAAGAGAGATTGTGAGCGCTGAATGGAGAAAAAGTATTTTGGGAATAGAGGGGTCACTTGTTGGGCTAGAGGATGATGGAAAGTATAGAAGAAAAAGCTAGTGAGCTTAAGGACAAATGTTATCTTTTTCAAAATTAGCCTAGAGCTCTAAGTTCAAAAGAAAACCTAAATTTGAAGCTCTGCTCCTCCACTAGTTGTGAGGCTTTGGAAAAGTTATTTAGACTTTAGAGTCCACAATTCTCTTATATGTGAAGTAAGAACAATAGTAATACATCTCTCATACCATTGTTGATAATACTAGTAAAGTGTTTAGCACTGTATCTGATGCATATTTGGTGCTCAATAAATCTCAGCCATTATATTATTCACAATAACAATAATTATAAAACCAAGTCTAAAGTATTTGATGTCTAAACTTAAGATAATGCAGAGACATTTATTCAATTACACGTATATGGAATTTGATCAGATAGCTCTTCGTGAAACTTAAAAACTCTTTTCTGGAATTATGATGATAAAGAGATCACCATTCTTTATATATACTCAGTGATATTTCTAGAACTGTATTATAAATAACGATTGTGTAAGGAAGACAGAAAAAAATCAAGTTTTTCTTATGACCTTATATCCTCCCACTCTGTCACTACTAAGACCTTAGATACTGGATTTCATACACTGTAAACTATGACCTCCCAATATCAGTTTATTTGCAGTGGGTCACCCATATATCAGGCAGACCTTTCAAAATGATGGATAGGAGGAGAGTGTTTAGAAGCTGCGAGAACAGCAAGTTGCCATAATCTCCTAGAGCAACACTAATAGACTCTTAGCAGAATCCACATAATGTATAATGTGCTTAGAGACATCTCTAAACCAATTGTACCAGTCACACCAAGAGCAGGATAAATAAAGATATGTAAACGTTTAGTTTACTGTGAAACAGGAGATATGTGGTCTTAAACCAGAATACACAAACTGGAAAAGGTTTGGGGTCCATTTTGGGTACTGTTTTGAATATCCTTGTCAGCGTTGTGACTTTTTTCCCAAGTGCGCATTACTAGTCACTTTATCTTAGGATTCAGGCAGGTAGCTAAATAATTAATCTTCACCAGAGAGGTTTCTGCTAAGCCTCCTCTAGAAGATGACCTTTTTGTAATGTTGAACTGACATATAACTGGATGATGGATATGTCATTTACTGCCAAGCAATTTTCCCTTTCAGTGGGGAGAGTTTTAAGATCATTGGAGTTGTAAATGGTGACAGGATTGTTGGTCTAGATATGATTGAGCAGTTTAGTAATGTACATAATTATCATGACTGCCTGAAAGCTCTAGGCACCTTTTCACTTTTGATCATGATTTCAACTGCTGACACCTAAATTACAAATCAAATGGTAGGAAGATAAATCATGATTCCAGAGGCATAGCTTAGTCATGCCAGCAAGCTTAAAATCGGGTTTTGTGAGGGGAGGTTGACTTTCAAAAATGGGAAAGGTTTGTGAAAGAAAAGTTTTTACCTGTTTAGAACTCGCTTGAAGGCCTAATTTTGGATTTATAAAACTTGCAGGATAAGGGGGATTGCTATTTGGGGAAGGCTTGTTCTTGGACATGGAACCTTAAAAGTCTACATTTTAAAGAAGGATGATTAATATTATTTGGACAGACAATGGTAACAAACTAAAGGGGTGTTAAGTTTGTGGCATAACCAAATTATAGGCATAGAAAGACATTGGTTAATACCAAATAAGTTTTCTGTCTTATAAAACTGTCAGTAAGAATTGGCATATTTCTGTAAAATAATTTCACCAAATGAGCAGTCAAGAATAAGAATTTTGTTTATTACAGTAATGGTATTTTACATGGGAATATACGGTCACAGATACATCAAATGTGATTTCATCTTGGACTCTGAAAGTTGGTTAAGGCCTGAGAATTTCTGAGCCCTAGTTGAGGTTTATTGTTTCTCATATGATGTAGGGCTAATGATTTATAACTTGATTCTCATAAATTTTGTATGTTAAATAGGTTAACTTTCAAAGTCTCATGGAATTTTTAAGTGATTACAAGATTTACCTTTAAGTTCCTGAGCTAAATAAGATGAAATTTCTTCTGACTTACAGTTTGAGTAATGTCTTGAACATAACCTCTAGCTTCTGAGCTTCACTCTCCGCCCACCCAGTATTCTAGTTTCTCTAGTACTCTCTGAGAAATTATAGACCAATATTTTTGAAATTTTTGAAGATAAGACAGTATGTACAGAGTTCCCATTGTGTTTATATTAAGGGATCGATGGAAGTATTTTAAAACTAGGCACCTGGAATTGTATTCACCTGGCTCCTTGATATTTACCCCATAGCTCCAGGAGCTCTGCAAAAGCCATGGAATCAAGCTACACACCGTATCTGTGCCTGTCTGTGAGTTGCATGTCAGTGCTCCAAAGAAAATAGATTTGGACGTATTCATCACCTTAAAACTGCTCTGATATTATACTATAAAAAGCCATCAATTATTCCCTTAAAGAAATGCAGATTTGGCTGAGAAAATAAACACATGCATCTTAGGATACTTTAATCCAAAGATTTTTGGGGAGGAGAATCTTGATATATCAAGTAATTCAAAATGCTTCCTGTGTGTGTGTTTACGTGTTACACATAAGGTATGATTTCGAGCAAATGAATTTAAATCTTCTTGCTGATTAATATTTTCTTCCTTTACTGCAGGAATTTTTAGTAAATATCTGTATGACAACTAAAAATGTCCTATAGAATATATTGTAAAACTATCAAGATTTTACTAAGGCTGTGTAAACAAGCTGGCTAAAACAAATATAACAATCTTAGGGTAAACTGAGGTAAAATTCAAGCCAGGCACATATTGTCATGAAGTCCAAATACAGTCGGCCCTCTGTATCTGCGGGTTTGTCATCTGTGGTTTCAACCGACTGTGTGTGGATTGATATCCACAGGATACCGAACCCATGGATACAGAGGGCCCACTGTATTTGAACTTCAAATGACCCTTAAGATAATCTGTGCTTGCCCCTTCCCAACAATTGAGGAAACTGATGTCTGTGGTGATGAAGTGATGTACCTAATGGTATGCAGCTAATTGGTTGCAGAGGCCGCGTTAGGATTGACTGCTACTTTCTATGATTTCCCCTTACATAAGTTTTTTTTTTTAATTAATTAATTAATTAGTTTGTTTGTTTTTGGCTGCATTGGGTCTGTTGCTGCTCGCGGGCTTTCTCTAGTTGCGGCGAGCAGGGGCTACTCTTCGTTACGGTGTGCAGTCTTCTCATTGCGGTGGCTTCTTTTGTTGTGGAGCACAGGCTCCAGACATGCGGGCTGCAGTAGTTGTGGCTCGCGGGCTCTAGAGCGCAGGCTCAGTAGTTGTGGCACACGGACTTAGTTGCTCCACAGCATGTGGGATCTTCCCGGACCAGGGCTCAAACCCGTGTCCCCTGCATTGGCAGGCGGATTCTTAACCACTGCGCAACCAGGGAAGTCCCTTATATAAGTATTAATGCAGTGTTGAGTTACACCATTTACTGCTTGATCCAGCTGCTTGGTTATTCAAATAGCAACACAACATGATCTAACAGGGTTAATAGAAACAGTAAATGTGTGTATTAGTCAGGGTTTCATCAGGAAAGCAGGAGCCACTCCAGGTTTTGCAAGTTGGAAGAGATTCAAGTCAGGGAATTAGAGGATTGTACAACCATTGGAAGGACTGAAGACAGAGAGGTCAGGGAAACTACTGTTGGAGTTCATGAAATCAGAACATTGGATGGGAGGGAAGTCATTGCTGATTATCTGTGAACCTTAGCACGTGATTCACGGGAGGAATTCACTCAGGATCCGATGCAACTGCTATGGAGACTAATGGCCTGTCCTTCTCTTCAACCCCCAAATTGGCTGAAACAACCCTGAGACATAGAGGGAAATGGATTCTAGAAAATTTACTTACGGTTTCCCCTTGTCAAATAGTGGAGACTACAAAAGCGCCATGATGGTGCTGAGTTGACAATAGGCAAGATATAATCCAGCACAAAAACATGACACTTAAAGCTGTCAAGCACAGAAAATTGTTTAGTAAAGGATTAAAAAAGAAACATGACTAAGACCCGTGTCCTATCTTGTTTTAAAATAAAAAAGAAACAACTTGGGACTAACCGAGATATTTTAACCTGATTAAAAACTATCTAAATAAGAAAGGTTAGGTATGTTGTAACTTAGATGTGATTTTTAAGGCATTTATATGTATACATATGAAAGGTAAAGAAGTTCCATTGTATTTCATATTGTTTGTGGATTGTTTTCTTCTGAACATTTTGGATTTAAAAAAAAAAAAAAAAAAAAAAAGAATAGCGGGCTTCCCTGGTGGCGCAGTGGTTAAGAATCCACCTGCCAATGCAGGGGACACGGGTTTGAGCCCTGGTCTGGGAAGATCCCACATGCCGCGGAGCAGCTAAGCCGTGTGCGACAACTACTGAGCCTGCACTCGAGAGCCCGTGAGCCACAACTACTGAGCCTGCGTGCTGTAATTACTGAAGCCTGCGTGCCTAGAGCCCGTGCTCCGCAACAAGAGAAGCCACCGCACTGAGAAGCCCACACACCACAACGAAGAGTAGCCCCCGCTCGCCGCAACTAGAAAAAGCCCGCACACAACAACGAAGACCCAATGCAGCCAAAAATAAGTAAGTAAGTAAATAAATAAATAAATAAATAAATAAATAAAAAAGAATAGCGGTTCATTGTAACATTCACAGGTTCTGGGGATTAGGATGTGGACACATTCGAAGGGCCATTATTCAGCTACTGCTTAACTTGTAGTTCAAATACCATTCTCTAAAATTGCAAAGTTTTTTAGGTTGCTCAAAGATAGAAATTTCTCAGAAGACTAATACCTTCCAAATAGCATTACGAATGTACACAGAAATCCAGACCTGTATGATAAAGCAGTATATTGTAATGTGGGTCATTTTGACTGGAGACATTTTGCCCAGGCAAAAAGAAACTTCTTTTCCTTTTGCAAGCAGTATTACTAAGATATCCCGCAGCCCTGCTTTATCTCTAAACCTCACCATACCTCTGGCTTTCTGAGGCCTCAGGATAAGGTAATTGATGGGTTGTGCATCTGAAGATGACATGTGCCCCGGGATCGGGGGCAGAAATTGGGTGAGGTTTAGTGAGGGAAGGAGGCATCTCTTTCACATTGTATCACTTAGCATGCTTTTGATCAAAAGAAACATAAAATCCAAATCAAACTGGCTTAAATTATGACAGAAGCGAATAGGCTTATTATTTAACCAGTATGCACAGATGTAGGGTAAGCTTGAAGCAAAGTTCATATTTTGAGCCAGAGCTTTCGATACCATTAGGTCTCCAGCTTTATTCCTCTGTGATTGCCTTGGCTCTGTTCCCTGCTTCCCCCTCCCACCACGCATTTGGTTTGTTTGGGGATGATAACAGGATTCACTTGGAAGATACCAAATTGTGTACGAGAGGAGTTCCTTTCAACAGCTCCCCATCACGCACACCGAAGCTCTCCCCTAAGAAAGATTCATCTGCAGTCTCACAGAACCACGTCTACGTTTCCCTTAACAACCTTTATATTAAATTTTGTGTTTATTCTCTGTGTACACACCTCTTAGACCGGGGGCTAGCAAACTGTAACCTGTGGGCCACATCTGGCCTGCAGCCTGTTTTTGTCCATGGGCTTAGAATGGTTTTTACATTTTTTAAAACATTGTAGGAATAGAAAAAGAATACGCTGGGCTTCCCTGGTGGCGCAGTGGTTGAGAGTCCACCTGCCGATGTAGGGCACACAGGTTCGTGCCCCGGTACAGGAAGATCCCACATGCTGCGGAGCGGCTGGGCCCGTGAGCCATGGCCGCTGAGCCCGTGAGCCATGGCCGCTGAGCCTGCGCGTCCGGAGCCTGTGCTCCGCAACGGGAGAGGCCGCGACAGTGAGAGGCCCGCGTACCACAAAGAAAAAAAAAGAATACGCGACACAAACTTTATGTGACCCATAAATCCTAAAATATTTACTGTCAGGGTCTTTATAGCAAAGTGTTGCTAACCGCTATGTTACACCATTATGTGATGCAAAACTCCTGTCTTATTCCTAACACATTCCTGTTGTACCTAATGCAGTTGCTTCCATATAGCACTCTCATCTCTAAATACTTCTTCCCTGCTCCCCTCCTAGGTCAAGTTTTCCTCGTTTATTTGAAGAGAAGGTGTTGCCACGGGAAATTTATTAATTTAGGAAGGCAAAGACTTGCAGGGGATGGTTGGTGGAGAGAGAGGGAATGAAAATTCTCACTAATGTTAAAGTAACTGAGCATTGAAAGGACTTTGGAGAACATCTTGTTCAATTGCATCTTTTTCTAAGAGGGGAAATACCACCTGGGGATGGAGGGGGTTTGACCAAGGTCATAGTCAGCTGGTAAGAATTATCATCAGGGCCCAGCACTGTGGTCCAGTACCACTTACACCGACTCCTGCTACTTTTTTTTTTTGATGCTGCATCTTTGACTTAAAGCCAACTAAGGTGTAGACTCAGCTGCTGTATGCATGCCAGGGCTGTCCCAAACTGCCCTTTTAATTTGGGAGTTTCCCAGCAGTTCATAGCTCCTGCTGGAAAGAGTGATCAAGAACTTCCTTAAAGGGATTTTCTCTTTCACTGTGCTTTATTTTCTTCAGCTCACCTCATAAAACCTCATGAAATTTCCCCAGTCTTCTAATATTGTGTCCATGTTCTTACCCACTAGTTATATTTCAGGAACCCTAGCTTCATTCAGACATCATTGGCTGCTTTCTAGGATGACTCCGTGGTATTCTCTCATTTATTTAATTTATTAAATAAAGTGGTGACAAAAAACTTACCAGATGATGAATGTACCTTCTTTGATTGTTTACTCAAAGATTGCCAGTGACCTGTTAAAATCCTTAGATTTATCAGTTTCCTCAGATTTCATTCTCCTTGATCTCTTTCTCATTCCAACTTAACCAGCCCCCCAGTTATGATAATCTACTATGATACCTCCATCTCTGACTTGCCTTCTAATTTTTTGGAGAGTTTCTTTTTTTCTATCCTTGCCTCTAATTCCTCCTTCCACCCTCTAACTGTGGGTCTTAGTATATTAGTTCCCCATTGCTGCTGTAACAAATTATCACAAACTTAGTGGCTTCAAAAAACACAAATTTAACATCCTTTTCTTTGGAGGTTAGAAGTCCAAAATGGGTCTTATAGGCTAAAATCAAGGTGTCAACAGAGCTGTGTTCCTTCTGGAAGCTTTAAAGGGGGAATCCATTTCCTTGCCTTTTCCAGCATCTAAAGGCTTCCTGTGTACCTTGCCTTGTGGCCCCTTTCTCCATCTTCGAAGTGCACCACTCCAACCTTTGCTCCTGTCATCACATCTTTTTCTGACTTTGACCCTCT
Organism: Phocoena phocoena; assembly: GCF_963924675.1. NCBI lineage: Eukaryota > Metazoa > Chordata > Mammalia > Artiodactyla > Phocoenidae > Phocoena > Phocoena phocoena. The sequence goes on from NC_089240.1 coordinate 24,696,947, forward strand.
TGGTTCCCTCTTATAAAGACCCTTATGACCACATTGAACCCACCAGAATAATCGAGAATAATCTTGCCATTTCAAGATCCTTAAGCGCACATGCAAAGCCCTTTTGCCATATAAGGTAAATTTTCACAGGTTCCTGGAATTAGGACACGGTCAACTTTAGGGGCCATTATTCTGACTACACCACTTAGGTTTCTACCATGGAATCTCAGCTGCATTTGGTTTTTCAGTGTTAGGGGCACCCTTTGCCTCTTTTTAAAAAATGTAAATTATCTTCCAAGAGTATGCCTGAATTCATGAAGATTATTCTCCTGCATCTCAAACTCATTGTCTGCAAAGCTATTCAAATCTATGCTTACTTCATTTCACCTGCCCCTCAATTTAAGCTCATATTGCCTCTTGAATGGATTCCATTAAAAAATATCCTCTGACCCTCGATTTCATCATCTGGACTACCAGCATACTCTGAAAGTAGCCTAAATTACCTTCCTTTGCTTTGTGTTTTACATACTTGTGTAGTGTCCTGTCCTGTCCTCTTACCACCACCTAGGGGACAGAAAACACGTCATGCCCAGATTTCTGTCTCCCAAGTCCTACCTCCATGTTTTGTGCAAAGAAAGTACTCAATAATAGCATTACGATGGCTTTTTTTAAAGTTACAGAGTCCAGGGCTGCACTGATTTAAGGTATGCGTTGAAGAATTTAGGTGTCAGTAAACTGTGCCTAAATGAATGACTCCTGAATTTTCCACTGGGAGATGTTTTTCTGATCTTAGCAAACATCTTCTGACACAGCCTCTGAATTATTTCTGAAATACCAAGCAATATATCTTTATTTGTGTATTCATTAATCACATCCAAGTTAACTGGGAAGCCCTGTGCCAAATGTTAGGAAGGATATGAAGATGTGTATGCCGAGGTGGCTATCTTCTGTAAGCTTCTTCCGAAAGTCACACTGGAACGTGACTTTTCCAACTACACCGCTGTAGAACTCCAGCCTTTAGCATGTTTGTGAAGCTCTTGGAAGTAATTTACACAATATCTGAGTGAACCCAGTTTCTTAACAGTATTAAAAATGCTTTTGTGAGGCCAGTGAGAACTTGATATATGTCAGGATAGTTCTTTTAAAATGTTTTTCTGTTTCATATTTATCAGAAATGAAGTTGCCATCAGGAGGCACGAGTGTTGCTCTGCTGCTGAAAGGTGGGCATTCTCCTGAGGCATTGCCTTTGTTGGAGAATGGCACAATAGCATGCGAGCTGGCAGAGCTCTCTCTGAAGATCTTTGATATAGTGTTATCATCATGATGCCTGCAGTATTAATAGAAAGTTGAGGAAATTAACTGCTCACACTGGAATATCTGTGCAAGTTTTCAAATATGCCATTTCTTGTGGTGTTGACAGGTATGTTTCCCAAAACTCCATAATTACCTACGCCAGTCACTTTTCCTTTTACTGTTGAAGAACAACATTTTATTTGTTACACTCAAGAGGATAAGTTATTATTGTGGTGCCATTTCACTCGAAAGCATATACCAGCATATTTAAGAATCTTTTAACATTTCAATATATCATATATATTGAAATAAATAAGGCCACAGGTATTGAAATTGTACTTTGAATAGCCATGTTGGCTTTCTGATAATAAGCAGTGAATAATAATTGATTGCATTAGTATCTTGAATATACTAGCAATGGCTCATAGGTTTATTTGCATTCCTGTAAACCTGTGGATGTTTCAAGAATTTCTAATATTTAAATAATTTGAATTGGTAAGACTCTGAATTGAGTGACATATATTTAATATCGAATGACATTTGAACTTCAGCTTCTCTGAGTACTGATACTGTGTTCCATAGTGAAAATACAAAAAACAGAAATACTGAGGGAGAATGAGTTTGCTCATTTATAGGCACAAATCACCAATATTAAACTGTCATGAAAATCACCACTTAAATTTATTGGCTTAAAAATTCTCTGTACGCTTAAGAATTTACGATGTTCACAAAGTAGAATCTTATTTGATTTGTCAGATGGGAAAAATACATTAGTTATGTCCACTCAGTTATTAAAGAAAATTCATATCATTTTGTCTGTCTCTGTAGGGTTGATGTATTTCACTTGAAAATATGAGACTAGTGAACTTAGAGTACACTCTAAGAATAGTCATTGGTAGACTAAGATGTGAACGTTTATTTCTATTTTCTCATGTAGTTTAAAGGGATTTAATTTGTAAAAGAATTATTTATTGAACTGGTACTATAGACCAGTGCTCACTTCTGGAGGTACAAAAGTAAACAAAATAAACAAGTTCTCTGACCTCAGGAAGCCTATAGTGTGGAGGGAGTTATGGAAAAACAAAAAAAACTTGGTACTCACAGGACAGTTTATGTCAAAGGTGATGTGTGGTTGGCTGCAAAATTATATCAGAGAAGTATTTAACCAAGATTTCTTTTTGGATCAGAAGGAATAACACTTAATTTTTTAAAACTCAAAAGATTATTTGCTACTTAATAAATGATCAGTGGCTATATGCAAGATAGGTGTTGTACAAAACACATGTGAAGGACTTTAATTTGGGGAACATTATGTTTAAATACAGTGTAATGTGTGTATATTTGATATATTTTGTACATAAACATTGTACATGAAACATTACATTATACCTTATTGACTTATACTGTTAGTGCATGGTGTATCCACATTTTAGTCTCCCAGACCTACTGTGAACTTGACTTAAGTTTCCAGGTGACCAGTCATTTTTGAGACCCTGCCACCTCTTTGCAACAAAGATGTCCTGATTTTTGTGGTTATTTGTCACAGAATCAAGGCCTCAGTGACACAGAGTGTCTTTATGGGAGAGTTACTCTTGCACCCAGATACCATGTTGCTATTATAGGCGTGGATATTTCTGCCCCATTAATAGTGGAGACAAGCTTACCTTCCTCATAATAGAGCAGTGAGGATAGAGAGAGAGAGAGAGAGAGAGCTGGGACGTTTCGCATGACACTTTATTTGCATATTCAGGTGATTTGAGCCGCTGCCCAATTGTAAGAAGCAGGCTTGTGGTCCTAAATCTGCTGAGATCATTATCTGTGTAAATGTTGGAGAAGAGCAGTGTGGGTAATTAAATTGAATTTGTTTGAACATTGGCAGTTTTTATATTGGCTGTTGAAGTTGCTATTTGTGTAAAAAAAAAATCACTGATTAGGATACTTTCTAAGAAGATTTTTACATGCACCATGTTTTCATGCTCAGTATTAATATATTTGGAGCATAAATATTTTATTTAGCTATGTATTTTCATTTAAATAACCCCCACTTTCTTAAATTCCTATGTATTTGTATTATCTAAAAACCTGAATTAATCTCATTCTTAACTAGGTTTATAAGCTGAAAGCATAACAGTTATATGTATATAGGAAAAGTTGTTGGCTTTTTATCCGTTAGTCTAATCAAGACTAGATTGGACTAAGTTGAGTGTTCACTCATTACGAAATATCACAGATGGAACCAAAAATAGAATGTTTGCAAATAACACATTTAATATGAAGTTAGGAAGAGATTTTGATATAGGCTATAAAAAGGTTTTCTTCTGACTTGATTAGCTTATTTTCTCATTCATATGAAGAGCCCCCAAGTGTCTTGATCTTTTTTCTGAAATTTGCACAATTAAATTTTACCTTCACCTACAATAGCCTTGAAGAGGATTTACATTATGTGGTAGCTATTTGTACATTTAATTAATTTTTCCTGTCATCAGCACTGAAAACTTTTATTCACTTATTGGTACTCACAGCAAGGATGAAGTTAGAGAAGTAATCAAGATGTGGGTTGTTTTGCTCTCCTACAAATATTGAATGTCATTAACATTTAGTGTCTTTTCTGTTAGCTTAATTAAGAGTTGAATTATTTTAAGCAACAATTATATGTTTTAGTAATTCTAAAAGTTTAATCTACCTGTAAAATATATTTTTCTTTTCATGTACTACCTCACATTGTTTTATGTAATAACGCCTTTGTGTATAGCTTGTTTCTTTTTGACACTGTGATTTTGCAAAGGGCTTGAGAGTTTCCAGTGTTTTTGTATCTCATCAGTTCACTCTTCTATTTTGGCCTGTGACTAGATCTTAGGTTGGTTTGTACATTTACTAGTACTAATCATTTTGTCGCTTTTACTTGCATCCTAGTTTCATTTTTCTAAATTGAGAGATAGACTTTGAATTAGTCATTGCAGACCACCAGCCAATGAGTTCACACAAGATCAAAGTCAGTGTTTAATGTAAGGAAATTAAAATGTGAACTAGCACCTTTAAATAAGATCCTAGTATATGAACATCAGTCCTTATAAACATCAATTCCCATCACAGTGAAATATCTATCAAAATATTGCTGTTAATGGATGTTCTTTTCATTTCAAGTAAGTTTTTAATATAACACTTTCCAGCATAATAAAATAATTTAGCACATGAAAAGCCTATTTCCATGTGCTTATTTGTCATTTGTGTATCTTCTTTCTGAAGAAATGTCTTTTCGAATCCTTTGCCCATTTTTTATTTGGGTTGACTTGCAAGAGTTTTTTAAAATATATTCTGGTTAGAAGTCCCTTACCAGAAATGTGTTTTGCAAATATATTCTCTCAATCTGTGGGTGGTTTTTACTTTGTTAATGGTGCCCATTAAAGAATATAAGATTTTGTTTTTGATGATACCCAATTTATGTTTTTTTTTTTTTTTGCTGCTCATGCTTTTTGTGTCATATGTGAGAAACTACTTCCTAACCCAGTATATTGAAGATTTATGCCTGTGTTTTCAAATTTTCTGTAAGTTTTATAGTTTTACCTTTGACATTTACATTTATCCCTTCATATCCACGGGAAATTGGTTATAGAACCCACCCCCCATCCGTGGATACAAAAATCCTCTGATTCTCAAGTCCCTTTATAAAATGTTATAGTATTTGCATATAACCTGCATACCTCCCTTATAGTTTAAATCATTTCTAGATTACTTAAAATACCTAGTACAATGTAAGTGCTACGTAAATAGTTATAAATACAAGGTAAATACTATGTAAATAGTTGCCAGTGTGTGGCAATTTTAAGTTTTCCTTTTTGGAATTTTTTTGGGAATATTTTTGATCTGCAGTTGGTCGAATCCATGGATGTGGAACCCGCATATACAGAGGGGTGACTGTATGTCTCTGATACATTTGCAGTTAACTTTCGTGTGTGATATGAAGCAGGGATACAACTTCATTCTTTTGTGTGTGAATATTCAGTTGTCCCTGGGTCATTTGTTGAAAAGACTATCTTTTCCCCTCACTGAATTGTCTTTGTGCCCTTGTCAAAAATCATTTAACTATAAACCTGAGGGTTTATGTTAGGACTCTGTTTCATCCCATTGATCTGAATGTCTGTTCTTATGCCAGTACCACACTCTCTTGCATATGGTAGCTTTCCAGTAAGTTTTGAAATTGGCAAATATGAGTCCTCTAACTTTGTTCTTTCCAGGATTGTTTTCACTACTTTTGCCCTTGCATTTCCATGTCAGTTTTAGGCACAGCTTGTCAATTTCTGCAAAAAAGGAAACTAGGATCTTGATAGGGACTGCTTTGAGTCTGTAGATTAAATTGGCAAGTACTGTCATCTTGACAATGTTAAATCTTTTGATCCATGAACATGGGATATCTTTCCATTTATTTATGTCTTCTTTAATTCCTTTCAACAAATATTTTGTAATTTTCACTATATAAGTCTTGTACTTTCTTTTTGAAGTTTATTCCTAAGTGTTTTACTATTTTGATGCTATTATAAGTGGGATTGCTTTTTAAAATTTCATTTTCAGAATGCTCATTGCAAGTGTGTAGAATTCAAATTGGTTGTTGTATATTGATCTTGAATCTTGCATCCTTGCTGAACTTGTTTATTATTTCTAATAGCTTTTGTCTGCGTGTGAGGATATCTTAAAATTTTCTTTATATAAAAATCGTGTCATCTGCAAATAGTGATAGTTTTTTTAAAAAATTAATTAATTAATATTTTGGCCACACAACTTGTGGGATCTTAGTTCCCCAATCAGGGATTGAACCCAGGCCCTCGACAGTGAGAACGCAGAGTCCTAACCACTGGACCACCAGGGAATTCCCAAATAGTAATAGTTTTACTTACTCCTTTCCATTTTGGATGCCTTTTATTTCATTTTCTTGCCTAATTTCATTAGCTAGAATCTATGTTACAATGTTGAATAGAAATGGCGAAAGTGGAAATTCTTGTACTGTTTCTGATCAAGGGGAAGCATTTAATATGATGTTAGCTCTGGGCTTCTTGTAGATGCCCTTTATTCAGTTGAAATAATGTCCTTCTATTCCTAAATCATTGAATTTGTTTTTTTATCATGAAAAGTGTATTGGAGTTTTTGAAAGTCTTTTTCTTTATCAGTTGAGATGGTCATGTGATTTTGGTCCTTATCTTATTAATATGGTGTATTACAGTGATTAATTTTTGGATGTGAATCTAGCCTTAATTTCCTGGGAAATATCCCAATTGGTAGTGGTGTATAATTTTTTATATGCTGCTGGATTTGATTTCCTGTTATTTTCTTGAGGGTGTTTACATCTATTTATAAAGGGATATTAATCAGTAATTTCCATTTACTGGGATGTCTTTTTCCTTGTTTTGGTATCAGGGTAACCAAGGTATCATAATGAGATGGGAAGGGTTTCATATTCTTCCATTTTTTTGGAATAGTCTCTGAAGGATTAGTGTTAATTATTCATTAAATATATGGTAGAATTTACCAGTAAAATCATGTGAGCCTGAGATTTTCTTTGTGGGAAGTTTTTAATTACTAAATTAATGGGGTTTTTTGTTATAGGTCACTGAGATATTCTATTTCTTCTTGAGTCTGTTTCAGTCATCTTTGTCATACTGGGAATTTGACCATTTCAATTACGTTCTATTATTATTCTACTATATATTTTGGAGTATCTTTTTAGTAGTTGACATAGGTACTACAATTAACATTAAAACAAGCTATCTTGGATTAATGTCATCTTAATTTTATCGTATACACAACTGCTTCCGTATAGCTGTTTTCTTCTCTTTGTGCTGTATTGTCATACAGATTACCTCTTTTATACCATATGAGCCCATCAACACAGTTTTATAATTATTACTTTACGCAGTTTTCTTTTAAATAACATGGGAGAAACAAAGTGTTACAAGCAAAAATACATTTCAACTATTCATTATATTTACCTATGTAGTTAACTGTAATGGTGCTCTTTAATTCTTCATGTGCATTTGAGTGACTGTCTGGCGTCCTTTTATTTTAGCTGAAAAGACTTACTTTAGTATTTCTTCCTAAAGTAAGGGCAGGTCTGCTAGTGGCAAGTTCTTTCAGTTTTGGTTTATCTGGGAATGTCTTAATATTTCCTTTATTTTTGAAGGATCGTTTTACTGGATATAGAATTCTTGGTTGCACTCTTTTTACTTTTAGCACTTTAATATTTTATCTTCTGCCTCCTGGCCTCTGTGATTCCTGATGAGAAGTCAGCTGTTAATCTTGTTGAAACTCCTTTGTGTGGGCTAGCCGTTTTTCACTTGCTGTTTTCAAAATTCTCTCTTTGTCCTTGAATTTTGGCAGTTTTACTAATGTGTCTCGGTGTGGTTGCCTTTGAGTTTATTATCCTTGGAATTTGTTGAAATTAGTGGATATATAGGTTAATGGTTTTCATCTGATTTGGAAGTTTTCAGCCATTATTTCTTCAAATATTCCACTGAAGCCTCTGCTTGGTTAGCTTTTTTGTTAGCTAGTGATTGGACAGACTTTTTTTTTAAAAAGCCTCGAAGCAGTAAGTCTCCCAGCCTTTTCCTAGAGGTTCTGTGTGTGTTGAAGAATACCTTTAACACTTTGGCATTTGACAGCTTTGCCTGGGCCTTTACTTCTCTGGCTTGTTCAGAAACTCAGGGTCAGCCAGAAATGAAAGATTCGGGCTATCCTGAGTCTTTTCTGGATATGCACACAGCCCCGTACATGCCCTTGGCCCCAGAAATAGCTTTTCAAAGCTGCCTATGGCCATCTTATTCCCTACATTTTCCTTTTAGATGTTTTGGCTATCTTCCTGTTTGTCCCATCTGGTTTTGCCACCTCAGGAAGATGAAATATTAAACACTTGCTTGTGATTATTTTTGCAAAAATGCAAAACCTTGTGAAGATACCACTTTCCTCACTGAGTGAGTTCTGAGTCAGGTCAAATAAAGAGAAGTCCTTGAATGGGTTTTTTTTTTTTTTTTTGCCTTACGCGGGCCTCTCACTGCTGTGGCCTCTCCCGCTGTGGAGCACAGGCTCCGGACACGCAGTCTCAGCGGCCATGGCTCACAGGCCCAGCCGCTTCGCAGCATGTGGGATCCTCCCGGACCAGGGCACGAACCCGTGTCCCCTGCGTTGGCAGGCGGACTCTCAAGCACTGTGCCACCAGGGAAGCCCTGAATGGCGGTTTTTAAAGGAGGTACAAGACAGATCAAATAGCGATAGTCCTGTTGAGATGGAGCTTTGTGAGGTGTTCCAAATCCAGCCTTCCCCCTTCATTGGCTGCTAGGCTACTGTTTCTTCAAGGGTAACACAGAACTGCAAAGAGGGGGTAGGAATAGAGAAGGTTAAAATGCCAGAAAGCTCACAGTTCTTACTGAGACTGGGTCATTTTTCTTGAATATACACTCCTCAGATTGTTGCCAGCTTTTGGTTAATTTCCAGAGGTCTGAAAAAATTGATTTTGACAATTTTCTCCAGTGTTCTTTTAACTGTCATAAAGAAGTAGATTTTCAGAGGTCAATATTGCACCATTCTGGAGGTGCTTCTCATTTGAATATTTTTATTTTCTTTATGATTCAGTATTTTGAACAATTGTTCATCACTTTATACTTAATTTTAAAAACCTATTAAATTAATTAGTGCTTTCAGTTAAAAAAATAAATTCCAGTACATTAGGGTGTACTTGACATACTTTTAAAAGTTTAGGACCTAATTATTTGAAGAATTATACTTGCTGATTATTTTCTTCTACTTAGTACACTTTAACATAAAGATTTGCAATTCATCTAAATGTTCTTTTCACAATCCTGTTAAGATAGTTATTCATTTGGCGATGAAAACTGTTTCTTTCATCTGTTGTCATTCAGTAAAAATGAACTAGAAATAGAAGATCTGAAAAAATCATCCAGTTTCTAATTAATGACCTTGAGAAGAGTCTAGTGTAGATCAGAAATATTTTGAAAAACATAGTTTTATGACAGTAAACTGTAGCAAGTTACCTTTACTTAGAAGACAAATAACCTAATTTTTTTCCTATACTCTATTTTAGAGAATTAAAATCATTTGAAAGCCTTACAATTTTATTTTTGTATTCAAAATAACTTTCAGAATATGCCTTTAGGTCAATACCAGTTCAATGTAATTTCAAACACTTAGATTGACTGTATATTAAGATGTCTGAGTTTCTTCACAATCCCCAGAGTACTTCCAAAATTTTAAAGATTTAACTGTGTTCTATAGAGTTCATCTACAACATATAACTTAATAAGTGATAGCAGATTGACATAAAAAGCCCTTGGTCTTTTCCCCCAATACTTCACGTAAGCAACTAATGAAGGAGAAATAGGCCCTGTTTAAAAACCTCTTGGTGGGCTTCCCTGGTGGCGCAGTGGTTGAGAGTCCGCCTGCTGACGCAGGGGACATGGGTTCGTGCCCCGGGCCGGGAAGATCCCACATGCCGCGGAGCGGCTGGGCCCGTGAGCCATGGCCGCTGAGCCTGCGCGTCCGGAGCCTATGCTCCGCAGCGGGAGAGGCCACAACAGTGAGAGGCCCACGTACTGCAAAAAAAAAAACAAAAACAAAACAAAACAAACAAACAAAACTCTTGGTGACCTTTATATAATATAAATGGGATTAAGAAACATTTTGATTTTGTGGGTTCAAATATTATTTTATAATTTAAAAATGCATTTCTGTTACTGTTAAGTTGTTGTCTTCAGGAAAGTGCAACAACTATTTAATAAACACCTTTTAAATTCTTATACTGAGGTGAAATTGTCTTATTATGCAATGTATGTCTTTAAGTAAGTGATTTTTTTTTTAGTTTTTACTAACTTTGTAACTCATACCTTAATCAAGAAATTACATCTCTATCGCTGTACATCTTTCCCTCAGGCCTCTTTCAGCCAGTTCCTACACATGAAATGTAACCTATTTCTGATTTCTATTACTATCAGTTACTTGTGACTGTTACTGAGCTTCATAGAAATAGAATTATGCAGTAGATAATCTCTCATGTCTGGCTTCTTTTGGTCAGTATAATGTTTTTCAAACTGATTCATGCTGTTGTGTATGTCACTATGCATGTATGGCATTTTCCCACGTAAATACATAGCTATTTTTAATTCATCCTCTTGGAATGGAAATTTTGGGTGAGTTGTTTCATGCTTGGGAGTATTATAAATAAAGTCCTGGCAATGATTTCTCAAAAGGGGCATGAAGTGGGAATAGAAGGCATACTTATAATTATGTAAAAATTTGTTAAATGTGTGTATTATGTAATAAAATACACATACATTTGCTATACATCTAATAATAATGCAATTAACGTTTGAGTGTTAACTTGTGCTAGGCCCTTTCCTAAGTACTGCACACGTTTTATGTCATTTACTCCACACAACAATTCTACAAAGTAGATAGATTATGATATTTTCGCTGCAAATTTTGGAGTATAAGCATTTTGACTAAGATCACACACCTTGTGAGTGGCCAAGTGGGGATATGAATTCTAGTTCTTGAGTTGTCAAGCATTACCCTATAGCTGCTGCTTCCTGTTAGTTAATATTTATTGAACTCTGTTATGTACAAAACTCCTGTGGGATGCATTCACACCACGCCTGTACTACAGTGTCGACAGAGTCTACGTGAGGATTAGCTGAATACACCGTGTAGAGGTCATTTCCTCCTCAGGATTATTTGAGGCAGAGGCCAGTCAACAGATGTGTGCAGTTTGACCTCTGAAGTGTTTGGAATTTATATCATATTTGTTGCCGACATTTAAAAATCAGGATATCACACATTAAATTCTTGATTTCTGGAATATTTCAGGAAATCATGATATCTGTCAACTTTGCCCACCGCAGATATCTGGAGCTGACCCTCAGCTACCTCTCATGGGTCTACAGCCAGCCCTGATAGCTTATTTATGCTTCCTGCAGAGAGACATGTGAGTTTGTGAATCTTGACATAGCTTTTTTTTTTTTTTTTTTTTTTTTTTTGTGGTACGCGGGCCTCTCACGGTTGTGGCCTCTCCCATTGTGGAGCACAGGCTCTGGATGCGCAGGCTCAGCGGCCATGGCTCACAGGCCCAGCCGCTCCACGGCATGTGGGATCTTCCCGGACCGGGGTACGAACCCGTGTCCCCTGATCGGCAGGCAGACTCTCAACCACTGCACCACCAGGGAAGCCCTTGACATAGCTTTTTGAGGAAATGGCTTTTTATTTTTTTAACATCTTTACTGGAGTATGATTGCTTCAATGTTGTGTTAGTTTCTGCTTTATAACAAAGTGAATTGGTTATACATATACATATGTTCCCATATCTCTTCCCTCTTGCGTCTCCCTTCCTCCCACCCCTCTAGGTGGTCACAAAGCACCGAGCTGATCTCCCTGTGCTATGCAGCTGTTTCCCACTAGCTATCGATTTTACATTTGGTAGTGTATATATGTCCATGCCACTGTGTCACTTTGTCACAGCTTACCCTTCCCCCTCCCCATATCCTCAAGTCCATTCTCTAGTAGGTCTGTGTCTTTATTCCCATCTTACCCCTAGGTTCTTCATGACATTTTTGCCCTTAAATTCCATATATATGTGTTAGCATACGGTATTTGTTTTTCTCTTTCTGACTTCACTCTGTATGACAGACTCTAGGAAGTGGCTTTAAGCTTTCGTTTGAAGGATTCCAACAGGCTGTACCAGGCTGAGTGAAGAAATAGCACAACTCAGGGAAAAAAGGACACTTGCTGGGTGAGCTGAAGCAATGGGAATTAGGCAGGAATAATATGGATTGGCCGAAGACCAGGATGGAGAGGAGGGCTATGCTAGACTATGGGGTCTGGCCTCAGGATCTTAGGAAATACTGTGTTTCCATTGCTTTTACAGAGGAATGACAGAATCAGAGCTTTAATTTTCTAACGGGCCAATGTAGCCTAAAATTGCTACTTACAGAAAATGCCATTGAGTTGTGGTTATTTAAGCTCAATGTATGTCTGAAATGCATCAAATTACCATTTGTTGGTCAAAAGGAATAAAATATCAACAAGTATGTGTAGTTTGACCTTAAAAATATTCGTAGTAGCACTTTACTTTAGATGAGTCACTTATTTAATGTATCATTTGTATGTTAAAGTTTATATTTTCTGAACTAGGACAAGAAAACCAGTACAAATACATACTAAAATACCTCCTCAGTTGTTGTTTTCTTTAAGGTTTATTGAAATCTTTAAAACATGTTCTTATATTTATCTTTTGAAATGCTGAGTTTCCATAATATCTATTAGGCTATTTATTAAATATATTGAGATGATATTTCAGTATATTAGGGTGAAACCATTTGAGTTATATAAACAGCTAATAGTTAACTAAAAATAGAAGATCCTCTTTGAAATGTTGACACTTACAAGATAAAATTATGTGGATGAACATACGTAAGCTTCACAGAGCTTTCCTTGTAGTAGGCATTTAGCTGTCTTGCAATTGTTAATCAGCACAGGCCTTAGAACAGCTGCTATCAGATCAATTAGAGGGAATCCAGGAAATAATTCAACTGAATGTAGCATTCATGTAAGTATGTTGAAGGCAATTAAGAGTAACTATAGTCATTATGGAGACTTCCAGGAAGTATGCCAAAAGGCTCAAAAGTTATAAAATGCCATCCCAGTTTATATATATATATGTGTGTGTGTCACATATATAAAAATGCTCTATTGGAAATTAAAAATAAATAAAATTGAAATGATTTGTTTGAATTGTGAGATATCAGTTCACTTCTTTTTATGAAGTGGAGTGGTGAAGAGGAAAATAGGCTGTTGAAACTGGTTTAGAAAGAAGAGGGTTTATTTGATGATGCTGTACAAAGTATCACGATGTGGTAAATAAATTATGTTTCATTTATATATTTTAAATTTTCATAGCTGATGCAAGCCTTCAAATAAAGGAAGTTGATGTTTCACCAATGGCACATTATCTCCAAGAAGGAAACTCAAGATTCCCTAATGAGGGATTTAAATCCTTAAGAAATTTTACCCTTGCCACATGGCACATTTTTAATGCCTGGTTGCTCTCATCGCCACCACCACCATCACCTTTAGCTGTTACTATTAGCATGACTCAAAGGCTGCTTGCCTGGCATCTCATCTCAGTTTCACTTTGCTTAGGGTCTTGACTGCTTTACTGGTTCATAGTGTCTTACCCATAACTTAGCAAGGGAAAATTAAATAATTTTGCTCATGGTTGTTCCTTGAAAAAAAAAAAGAGAGGGAGACCAAGGAAGAGAGAGATAAGGATAGGGATGGGAAATGTGGGTTTTAAAGAATAGTTAATGATTCCTTATTATTTAATAAGACACAGGCTGAACTCAGAAAGGTTAATTTATTATGAGAATAGAAATTGGGTGTGTGAGTTCATCTTAATGTGTGATACAGTGTTTTAAGCCTGCTTTCATGTCATCTTAAGCATGAGCTACAAGGAGAGGATGGCTGACACTGCCCATTTTCAAAGTCCTGGCCACGTTTTTTTAAAACGGTCATGAAGTGGGAACAAAGGCCTAGTTATAATTCTGTAAATAATTTTTTAATGTTTTTCGGGAACACTTGTCTCTATGTATTAAAGAAAATAAATTGTAGTTTGAGAATAGCTGAAGTGATTGATTAGAGTTACAGGTGGGACATGGGACAGATGAGAAATATCCTCCTTGTGTCTTTATGCCCCGCCCCTCATAGGTAACAGGGTTATAAGATGCTACTTCCCAGGGGAGGCAAGTTACTCTGGATACATCATAAGGCACTGTTCTCTCACAGAGTGTGACGCGACTAATGCAAAACTCACCTCACTTTTCAAGACTCATTTTGATTACTAGGCCTTTGGTTTACCAAGCATCTGTTTCACCACAATTTGATCCTTTTTCCTATATCTCAAACACCCCTGCCCGCCACCCTTCCTCCCTCGCCGACATGCTAACACCACACACTGCCTCCCTTTTTGAGCTCTCATCTCTTGCTGTTTGTAAACTCTGCTGTTCTTTTTTATTCATTTTGGATCTCCTCTCACCAATGAAGCATTTTTTTAGGTGTTATTGTCACCATCAAACCACCAACTGTAGATTATGTATCCTCAGTATTCATGGATTCCTGTTGTTAGTTCTACTTCACCACCAGAAACCCAAATTCCCTGAAATTGTTTAGGAAGAATTAGAAATTCATTTCTACACAATTAGTTGCTGTGTAGAAATAAAGAGAACAAATATGTTAAGGATATATATTATATCATAGAACTGCAGTTTTCAAAAAACTGGAAGAGGTCTTAGAATCTATCTAGCATAAATCTTCAGTTCTAGAAATTAAGGCCCAGAGAGCTTGCACATCTGGTAAGCAATGGAGTGTATTTCTTTGATAGGAGGTACCAGAAATTAGGTCTTGTAATTCCGTATTCACTATACTTTCCACAGCACTGCACAGAGTCTAATCCTTGGGTTATATAATATTTGAACAACTTGAACAAAGATGAGAGATCAGATTTTGAAAGCTGGAAATAATGAGAGATGGATGAGTGTTCCCCAAATAAGAAATAGACAAAGAAAAGGTGCAGAGAAGAGAAATGAGTGTGGTCCTTTTAGGAAAGAGCATATGGTTCAGTATACTGTAGAGTTGCAAGTCTGGGTGAATGACCTCGGTAAAGGATATAAAGGGCCCACTTTTCTGGAAAACAATAGAAAACAATAATACCATGACCTGACAGTTGCAAACAATGCCAGTGATAAACTACTCCTTGAAAAATATTTTTGCTCTGAGCTCGAAATAACTTCTATAGTTGTGATTGATGTTCAATAATATATGTAAGCTTCCAATGAACAGATATTTATTACTTATATGCTCAAATAAGCATTGAATTCTACTCAGAAGTTTACTAGGAGAACTCCCAGTTAGACAGGTAGCATACTCAGCTATTCCTGTTCATTTTTAGAGTCAGTTTATAAAGGTTTCAAATCATTAGCACTTGTTTCAGATGGAGTTCACACGTCCAATTCCTGTAGTACTACATAATCCTGCATTTAAACAGTAGATTTGAAATCAACCAAGTTAGCCCATTGGTTATAAAGGTGAGGAGAACGAACCTGAGTTACTTCTTTCTTGCTGTATTTTATGTGACCACTTGTAGTTTTTATATGTGCTTAAAGTTTAAAACAGCGAAAGGGAGTACAAGCTAGGTGGACATTTTGGTAAATGCAAATTTTAGGTCATAAATGAAATATTTTACTGAATTTCAATAATATTTCTAAAATTTAATCTTCTTATATGTTAACACATATGTTAGACAGTGGTAGGCAGAATCTAAGTGAATATATGCTTAGAAGTAAAATTAATATACCCATATATTTTCTTATCTTTACAGTATTATAATACTATCTTAATTATTAAAAATTAACGGCATGCATTTTATTTGTATCAAGATGGACTTAAATTATTACTATGAAGTATTATCCAAGATAGTACAGCAAATTGTAAATAATCGGGCACAATTTTGAAATAATATCCTAGAACAATAGCTACTTTTAATTATAGATAATACCAAATTATGTATAACATTTTTTATTGAGCAGCTACAGTGTTCAAGATATTGAGCAAGTCCATGCTGACAGTGAGAGCTACAAGCCATGTCTAAGCATCAAGTTGAGACAGGATTGATATGTAATGATGATGACAAATAGCTGGTAAATATTGTGTCAGTATACATTTATTTAACTTATAATCACTCTATTTAAAGGGGGAAGTATTTTATTTTTATGTTGTATATTTCAGTGACTTGTCTTCATAAGGAAATTCAGGTTGAAAGTGTTTCACCCGAAGAGAGCTTGAGGGAATTTACTTCTTGGGAAAATATGAGGAAGAAATGATGACAACAATTACACCTTCATTAAATAAGTTTCTGAAAAGACCCACAAGTAAAAGGGCATTTCAGAAAATATAGTAGAGTTCAAAACTGTGAAATATTTGCTCATAAGAGTTGCTTTGAGAGAAGAGAAAAAAAATTAACACAAATTAAGAAGTGCTAGTTATATCTTTTTGCACCAAAATGGTATTGGGTATTGGAGCTCTGATTATTTCCTGATGATGACTTATGGATATGGAATTCTAAAATAATAGGAAGTCTGAAAGCAACTTCATATAGTAGTAAATATCACAAAACACATTTTTAAACTTATTATTTTTAAATAACATTGTACCTACATAAGTTGCAAAAAATACTGTGGTCCCCCCCCACCCCGGGTGCCCTTCATTTATTTTCCTCTGATGATAACATTTTACATAATTGTCATACATTATCAAAACCGGGAAATTGACATTGATACAATAGTATTAATATAGACCGTATTCAGATTTCACAAGTAAACGCGTTTTTTCGACACTAAAACTTTAAAGGATTAAAAAATATCCTGTTTAGAAATTTTATTTTTATGCATGGGGGGAAACACTTAAAATGAATTTAATCTGCTTTATCATAAATAAATACATATTTATTAATTCTCTGAACATGAGGTGCTGTATCTTTGGACTTTATCTCTTTTTTCCATTTCTTAGCTTCCAGTGGTTTTAGTACCAGTGGTGACCCCATTGGGAAGCTAGAATGAGGCAGATACAGTAGTAATAGGAGCTGTTGGGAAACCTTAGGTTATGTCCCCCAAATCAGGTTCTTAATGGCAACAGGCATGGAAGCGGATTTGCAATGGAAATATGTTTTATATGTGTTCTTGTGCAGTAGTTCTGTTTCTGAACAAATTTACTTCAGTACAGCATTGCATATACTGAATATTAAATCTTGAATGGGAGCAGATGATTTCAGAGGAAAATAATTTTCAGTATAATATGAAAAATATTGTCAGTGTTTGTCAAAATGTGACTGAATATTCTAATATCCTAAGCTTGAAGGGAAACTATAAATCTCTTTGAAATGTCTTTTCCAATTTTTATTGTAGCAAAATATGTAATACTTAATATCTACCAGTAGATACATTTACACTTATTATGTTCACCACAAAATCTTTTATGACTAAGAGATTGAGGACTTCTTATAAGTACTATACCAAAATGCATAACTTAACAGGATAATTTACATAAGAAAAAATCCAACTCATAGACTAAACTGATCACCAAGAATTATGTATTACAGATTGAAAGTTAGAAAACACACACAGATACATTTTAGAGATAATAGCAAAAGCTTTTTAGTGCAAAAGTAAAGTTAGTAGAAGAAAAACAAGGTAAAACAATAGATAGTTTTATCTTTGTAGAGTATTACTAAGAATACTTTGCGTAAAATAAACAAAGTCTTATGCTCAAAAACGCCTCTATTTATAGGGCAAATTAAAAAGGAAAAAAATGACAAATTGACAATCATAATCTAAACCATGTTTCTCCCCCTTTGGTGCACGTAATAATTGCCTGGGGAGTGATTTTTGGAATACATCAGATAAAACCTGGTAAGTTGTAGTCTAAAACATATCAGATAAAACATGTTTTTTTCTAGGACAGGCAAAAGGCCAACTCTGGTATCATTGGTTTCTGTGTAGTTTGGTTTATAGATTACTTTAGAATTAAAAGCATTACTAAATAGTTGTATATATTTGACTATAGACACTTTAAAATTTGACTACATATTTCAATAGAAATTTTTATGAATATGGAAATAAAATAGTGCACACTGGTATAGTGATCAGATTTAGCTAAATTCTAAGTTCTAGATGTACTAATGAGCTCCAGTGGCTGTCGGACTCAAAAGTGGACAGTCTGGGGAGAAATGTGACGATCTGGTTTCTCAAACCTTTCTCAGCTGACCTTAATGGCTTTACCTCAGTTTTTCGCTGCTCACATTATATTTATCCATAATTAGAAAGATTTTAAAGCTTTTTAAGGCATAATTTAGAATAATTTGGAATTTTGTATACTTAACTGTTTTTACACTTCAAGGATAAATATGCTATGCTTATGTGATTTGAGGGGCCTGGCAAGCGTGGAGCCTAGAACTGAAGTTACCAGAGCTGTGGGATGTGTGTTATGGTATGAATGTAAAAAATAGTTTTAAGGGTTCTGTAAAAATACTTATTACCTTTTTAAGTGAGCTCTCTGACATGTTTAAAAATATGGTACAGTGGAAAAAGTATAAGCATTACATTGGATAGTTCTGTGCTCTAATCTAGGCTCTGCTACATATTAGCTATGACCTTGGGCAAATTACTGAACTTCTGAACTTCCTGTAGTTTCTATGAGAAATTAAAATGTACCCCCCAGATAGTCTGACACATGGCAGCCAATCAGCAAGTGTTCCATTCTCTTGTCCCCTAATTATCGCACTACTTTTAATCCATACCTATGGAACCTTGCAAGTTGTGGATACACACAACGTTTATTGAATGAATGAGATCACGGATTAAATTTGCTGTGTTACAAAGTTATGTCTTTAACTCATGTAATAAAACCTTGGAAGTATGAATTGATAGAAAATGAGTAAGTCCAATCATTTGGTGATAATGAGAATTATTGGGATGAAGTTCCAAGGCAAGTTATAGAATTTTGTTCTACTGAACTTTTAAAATAGGGCTCTTCTGCTGTTTTTTGGTTTATACAGTATGATTCTGTTTAAAGACTCTGGTATGATCTTGATGACCTCTCAAGGTTGCTTCTGAATCACAGAAACGGTTGAAACAATAAAGACATGGGTTACAAGAAAGGCAAGCAAATTATAGAACTTTTTATTTACCATATTTTTCAGCTCGAGTAATTCTAAGGCTTATGTTTATGGATAAAATTAAAATTTCCACTTTTTCCTGTCAAACTTCAAGGGTCTGGGGATTAGTTATGCAACACAGTTTTTTTTGTCTTATAAAATTCTTTTGAGAATTTGACATGTCTTCTATAGCCATAAAATTAAAACGTGTAAGGTAGGTCCTAGCTATTTGGGATCATTTTCTTGTATAATTAATGAACTGAAAGTAAAAGATAGGTGAATCCATTAAAAAAAAATGCTGTAAATGGTTCAAGTAGCATCCATTAAAGCATATTGCTGCTGCGTGTGCTAGCTGTCAAGTTTATGGCTTTCATCATTATGAACAGTTTGTTATGTTTCTGTTATTTCAGCGGCCAGTTTCCTTGTCATTAGTTTGATTGTTCAGTGAATCATTTATTGCAGATATTTTTTATAACTTGAATCTTTGGATTTTCTGAAAACAATTATAATACCTCATTTGTATATATCTTTGGAGTTTAAAAAGCATGTTATATAAATTGAGAATTAATTGTGGGAATTGGCTACAGATTCAAATTTTACTTAGTTCATTTTTTTTTATTCCATATCTTGCCTTGTGAAAAAAACTAAACTTGCTTGTTGGCAAGAACAAGGGGATTAGAACATAAAAATGCAAGATATTCAGAGAGAGTTGGAAAGGCATGCTTTATTTGAGTGTTAGATGCTTGCTCATCAGGATGAAATTTTCGTCAGGCAGTGTGTATTGGGAGTTTGCTACTTGAAAATCAGTGGTTTGATCTCTCTGCTGGATTGTTGCAGTAGCTTCTTAGCTGGTCTCCAGGCTTCCAGTATTGATCTTCTCCCTGCCTACCCCTGTGTCCCCATCTCCTAACACGTCCCTTCTTGTTCCAGCCTTAGTAACACCCCTCTCCCCATCATCTACACTCATTTGTGATGTCTTTTCATTTTCTCCCTTTAAGTGGTGGAACTTACTTTCCTACCTCTTGAATTGTGGCCTGGCTTTGTGATTTGCTTGGATGAATAGAATGTGGTAAAATTGACAGTGTGCCTTTTCTAAGGTTAGGCCTCAAGAGACCTTGATTGTTTCCAGTTGTTCTCTTGGAATCCTGCCACCACCAGATGAAGAGAGGCCCATCCCAGCCAATAGCTAACCAGCTGTCAGACATAAGTAAGGCCATTCTAGACCAATAAACCACCTAGGCTTTGCTAAGCTCACTGAGGGTCCAGGTTAGCTGTTGTGGGTATTCATGTCTCATTTTAAGACATGAACCCTTACTTACCTTTGTATTGTTAAAATTCCTCCAAGAGGATATGAGATTAATGGACTTCCGTAGAATTATTTGACTCTTTAATTCTCATGAGGAAGGATGTTTAATTAAAAAAGAGTATATTCTCTGTAAATAATTTACTTTCCCATAGGCTCTTTAAACTTTTAGGATTAAATGTTGTTTTTATGTTTGAAATTGTGGCTTAAATGGGCTACAATGAGGAAAGAACATGTTTCTTGACTGAGATACAGTATTTCCTTGAGAAAAGAGAGATGTAGTTCTTAACGAAATTGTCTTATGGCGTCATGTACAGCTCAGTAGCATTTGAATATTAACTCTTTAATAACACAGTTTTTGAAAAAAGCTTTGTTTCTCATTTTAAGATTATATCTTGGGTAAGTTTGAAAGTGAGTGCTAAGAAAGGATAGAAAAGATGTTCTACAGATGTGTACATGACAGTAGAAATATCACAACCTTACAGAAGTCTTATCTGGTGAATTTAATTCTAAAGATGAACAGGGTGAAAGTAGCGGTAAAAGGTATTATGTTTAATGTTATAAGCACGTTCCAAAGGTAAAGAATCAGAGTCCATGCAGGAGGAATAACGTGGGATCTTGTGTATTAGACATTTTCCTCCAGGGTTTATAGAAGTTAGGGGATGTTCACACAAACATAAGATATGTGTAGTCTAAACTGAAGGTGCCATATTGAAATTGATATGTATGTATATCATTAAATACTGTTAGATTTTCTGAAATTCTCAATCTTAATACTTTTCACATATGTGACTTAAATGTTTACCTTTTTAGTAAAATTAAAATTAATCAAACTCATCAATCTTATAAAATCTCTCCTCATATGATTTAATCTAGCTGTATCAGATTAAAGGGAGAATATTCAGTATCGCTATGTCTCTTGGTAAAATCAACTCGGGATTTAAACAAGAGAGCACAGGCTACTTTTGATCTAATGAATGTCCTTAAGAAAAGACTTTTTTAAAAGAGCAGTTTTAGGTTTACAACAAAATTAAGAGGAGGGTACAGAGAGTTCCCATATACCTTCTGTACCCACACATGCATTGCCTCCCCCATTATCAGTATCACTCACTAAGTGGTACATTTTTGTTTTTTGTTTTTACAAGTGATGAACCTACATTGACACATCATAATCACCCAAAGTTCATAGTTTACATTATGATTCACTCTTGGTGTACATTATTTGGGTTTGGACAAATGCACGATGACATATATCCATCTTTGGAGTAGCATACAGAGTATCTTCACTGCCCTAAAAATCCTCTGCGTTCTGCCTGTTCATTCCTCCCCCCACTCCAGCTCCTGGTAATCACTGATCTTTTTATTGTCTCCATAGCTTTACTTTTCAAGAATGCCAATTAGTTGGAATCATACAGTATGTAGACTTTTTAGATTGGCTTCTTTCACTTGGTAATATGAATTTAAGTTTCCTTCTTGTTCTTTTTCATGGCTTGATAACTCATTTCTTTTTAGTGCTGAATAATATTCCATTGTTTGGATGTACCAGCTTATTAATACATTAACTTACTGAAGGATATCTTTGTTGCTTCCATGTTTTGGCAATTATGAATAAAGCTGGTATAAACATCTGTGTGCAGGTTTTTGTGTGGACATAAGTTTACTGTTCCTTTGGGTAAGTGCCAAGAGGTGCAATTGCTGGATTGATTCGTAAGAATATATTTAGTTCTGTAAGAAACTACCAACTGTCTTCCAAAGTAGCTGTTCCATTTTGCATTCCTGCCAGCAATGAACGAGGGTTCCTGTTGCTCCACATTCTCTCCAGCATTTGATGTTGTCAGTGTTCCTGATTCTGGCCATTCTAATAGTGGTATCTCATTGTTGTTTTAATTTGCAGTACCCCATGACATATAATGTGGAGCAACTTTTCCATGCTTATCTGCCCTCTGTGTATCTTCTTCAGTGTAGTGTATTAATATTCTTTTTATATTGAAATCACTGATCATCATGAACCTAATGGTAACTTGTTGAAACATCCACCAAATGCTTAAATTTCAAATCCAAGCAGTTTTTTTTTAACTACAGGATATTATCTGAACAATAAAAGACTGACCCTCATATTTGAGGTATAAATAAATCAGACTTATGCATACTCATATCAAATATTTATATGTTAGAATTTTACTAGGATAAAGGAAGATTTCATTTCTAGTCATAAAAATCAAATAGTGTTTGGAAGGAATTTTAGAAAGCATCTAGTTAAAAATCACTCATTGTATGGTCTTACCTTGCAATATTTTAAGGGATCATTTCGTCCAGAATCCTTTTGTGACTATCTGTGGAATGTTTCTTGTTATGATTCCAGATAAAGTATACGCTATTAAATACCCGAGGGCCCCACAACTGAGTCCTTGGATATCTTGTCTGTGTATACTCTGTCATGGAGATTTCTTCCAGTATTATGTCTTTAAATACCATCTTCATGCTGATGATTCCCAAATTTTCATCACCACCCTGGAAGTCTCTCCTAAACTTCAGGCTCACATATCCATCTTCACAGTCCACATCTTTACTTTTGGTCTAAATAGGCACATCACACTTAGCCAACCCCAAACAAATTCCTTACCTTCCCTCCCACACCTGACCCTCCCCAATCTTACTCAACGGTAACTCCATCCTTCTAGGTGCTCAAGCCAAAACTTTGGATTCCTTTTTTTTTTTTTTTAATTAATTAAAAAATTAATTGGCTGTGTTGGGTCTTCGTTTCTGTACGAGGGCTTTCTCTAGTTGCAGCAAGCGGGGGCCACTCTTCATCGCGGTGCGCGGGCCTCTCACTATCGCGGCCTCTCTTGTGGAGCACAGGCTCCAGGCGCGCAGGCTCAGTAATTGTGGCTCACGGGCCCAGTTGCTCTGCGGCATGTGGGATCTTCCCGGACCGGGGCACGAACCCGTGTCCCCTCCATCGGCAGGCAGATTCTCAACCACTGCGCCACCAGGGAAGCCCTGGATTCCTTTTGACTCCTCTTTTTGTATGCTCCAGCCCATCAGCAAATTGTATCACTTCTATCCTGAAAATAGATCCAGAATTTGACCTCTTCTTAGCACATCTATTGCTACATTTTGGTCCAAGCCCCCTTATCTCTCACTTGTTTTATTTTAAGAGTCTACTAACTCTTTTCTCCACTTTTACCATTGCTCCCTTTCAGTTTTTTTCTCAGCATAGCAGCCAGTGTGATATCTTGAAATACAAATTGTGTGATACCTTGCTCTGTTCAACATCTACTTATAATGGCCTCTCATGTCTCTGAGAATAAAATCCCATGTTCCTACAGTTGCTTACAAGGTTCTGTGTACAGTCATCTGACTCCTCCTCGTTGCTGCTTGTCTCCTCGTGCTTCCCTCTTGCTTGCTCCACTGCAGGGCACAATGCTCCTCTGTTACACCAGATACTCTTCCTCCCACAGAACACCTGGCTAGCTTTTCCCTTTGCCTTGGGATGCTTTTCCCCCAGCTAGCCTCCTGGCTCACCCTCTTCCCCCAACCCTGTCACCTCCTTCAGATATTTGCTCATATATCACTGCGTAGTGAGGCCTTTTCTGACCACCTATTTAAAAGTGCAGCCTATCCACC
Organism: Phocoena phocoena; assembly: GCF_963924675.1. Lineage (NCBI taxonomy): Eukaryota > Metazoa > Chordata > Mammalia > Artiodactyla > Phocoenidae > Phocoena > Phocoena phocoena. Next base: position 24,720,904 of record NC_089240.1, read on the forward strand.
TCCCCCCCTTTAGCTCTTGTCACCACTGATGTACGATACCTTATTTATTTTCTGTCTCCCTTCATTTAAAATGTAACCTTCATGGCAGGGGTGGGAGGATTATTGTCTGTTTTGTTCAATATCCCCAGTGCCTAGAAGAGTGCCTTCCTTAATAAATGTTGATTGATGGAATGAATTGTTTCTCATACATTTTAAATACTAGGGAAGTATTTATAATCTTTTCTCAACTGTGTACTTTTACAATGGAGAAAGCAATCAGTAGGTTCTTTGTTTTCAATTTGGGTTTTCTTATTTAACAGATGCATCTATTTTATTTTTTTCTTCACTGAATCTGTTATTAAAAGGAATCCAGTGTGCCTGGCCAAAAGCTGTGGAGCCTTTAACTATTCAACGATATTGGCGTGTAATCATGGGTTCTTGGGTTGCTTCCAGACTTTAGTTTGACCTTTACAAATTAGCTTTGAATTAGGGACTACTGTTGGATGAGAAGTAAGGTGTAAGATGAAGACAGAAATTCCAACTCAATCTAAACTATTTAGAAGGACAAAGACAACAAGGAAAGGAGACTATTTTCAGTGCATCAGGCCTTATTTCTGTAACTGCTGACACAAGCCTGCCATTAAAATAGTCATATTTCCTCAAGTATTACACTTTCAGATGTAAAGTGAGCAGTCAAATGGTTCTCTTAATATGACCTAATTTTCAGAGCTAGGTGTTATATCCGTGCTTTCATTTTGAGTCTGTAAACCTTTAGACCTCTGATTCTTTCAGTCCCAAGCTGATAGTATTCTAGTCTAAAACCCAGCTCTTTTCTCTGTAACTTTAACATTTTGTGTTTTATAAAATCTTTTATGCACTCACATGTAGAGCTCAGAGCGTTACTATCCTAGGAAGGAGGAGGGAAAGGCAATTCCAAAAAAAAAAAACCCCAAAATATATTCAAAGTAGAATGGTTAAAAAAGAATGTATTTCCTCTGAAAAGGGAAAAAAAAATCACCATTGTTCTGCTGGCTGGAAATCTTGGAAGTGTCCCAAAGAAACACAATTGGATTAATTATATTTTCATCTTTTTGCCCCCATTCAAGTCTGAGAACATGCACTTCATTGTAGTTTTACATCCTTCTGGATTATATGAGAAGTTGCAAGATTATCAAGATGCATTCCGTGCTCCTCTAGGGGTAAATGTCACCTTTACTGAGGACTTCTGTAGGTCTGATGTTCTTCCTCCTAGAAAATCATATGAAAGAGAAAATTCTAAAGTGCCAGCTACCAAATTCGAGCTTTTTTATTAATTCTAATTTTTAAAGATATTTTACTGCATTAAGATGACTTTTAAAAAATATGATAAACATAAGACTCCTACTTCAGAGTTTATCCAGTTTTTCTAAGAGCATCTAATCAGAGGACTTAGGCGGTTCATAATTCACCTACTATTTTAAGGTCAAAAAATAGAAGTATAATTGAATAATATCTGCATAATGAAATGAGAGTGACTTTGAAGTTATACTTTTATTCTTATAAAATCCTTTTTTCTGAGGCTTCCCTGGTGGCACAGTAGTTAAGAATCCACCTGGCAATGCAGGGGACACGGGTTCGATCCCTGGTCTGGGAAGATCCCACATGCCGCGGAGCAACTAAGCCTGTGCGCCACACCTACTGAGCCTGTGCTCTAAAGCCCGCGAGCCACAACTACTGAAGCCCGCGTGCCTAGAGTCCATGTTCTTCAACAAGAGAAGCCACCGCAATGAGAATCCCACGCACCGCAACGAAGAGTAGCCCCGCTCATCGCAACTAAAGGAAGCCCAGGCCCAGCAATGAGAACCCAACGCAGCCAAAAATAAACAAACAAAAAAACAATTTTTTTTAAAAAATCATTTTTTCTGAATATGCATACCCCATGGTCCAGCATTTTCAACCCAGCCACTCACTGTTCACCCAAAAGTAATAGGTACTCATGTGCCCCCAATATTCATAGCAATGCTCTTTATAATAGTTTAAAATGGAAACAATCCAAATGACCACGAATGGATAAATACTATGTGGAATACTTTTGTGGAATGCAAATATAAAACAGCAAACAGCACTGCCCCACGATCTCAGTTTTTCTTTCTTTCCAGAGTGGTCTCATGAATAAATAGTCTACTACTATGTGCAACGGTCTAGGAGAATGCCAAGAATAAAATATTAAGCAAAAGTAGACAGACCTAAAAGAGTATATATTGTATGATTCCATTTAGGTAAAGTATGAAAGAAGGGAATATGAATCTATTGGGTGTTAAAAGTCAAGTTAGTGATTCCCTTTGGGGGGTTAGTGACTAGAAGAGGGATGACGATTGCTCTTGGTGCTGCTTATTTAATTTACTATGAAAATTCGTTGAGTGCTGTACTCATGATTTATTTTTCAGCATATATGATTTACTTCAATAAAATGTTTACTTAAAACAAGTCCTTTCTTTTAGGTTACTAGAGATTACAACAAATGAGTAGTCAGAGGTGTCCAGGTGGCTTTGCATAACTCTGCCATCTGTTTGTGGCCCGCCTATGTTGTTTTCAGAAGATGGAAAATAGGGCATCAGAAAAAGAAAGTCTTTCTCCTGTGTATTAGGTTCCTTTGGCTGCTGTAACAAATTACCACAAACTTGGTGGCCTAAAACAACAGAAATTTATTGTCTCACAGTTTTTGAGACCAGAAGTTTGAAATCAGTGTCACTGGGATGAAATCAAAGTGTCCGCAGGGTGGTGCTCTCTCCGAAGGCTCCAGGAGAGAATCCGTTGCCTCCTCCAGCTTCTGGTGGCTGCTGGCATTCCTGGGCTTGTGGCCATATCGCTTTAATCTCAGTGCCAGCATTTTCAAATTTCTCCCTGCTCCACCTTCTCCTCTGTGTGTCAAATCTCCCACTGCCTCCCTCTTACAAGGACACGTCATTGCATTTTGGGCCTACCTGGATAATCTAGGACAATCTCCCTATCTCAAGATCCTTAACTTTATTACATATGCAGAGATCCTTTTATTCCATATAAGATAACATTCACAGGTTTCAGGGATTAGGATGAAGATATCTTTTGTGGGGCTACTTTTTCAGCTTTTCACACTATGTAATGATCGACAGGATGTAAATAAGATAGTATTGTTCACCAACAGCTGCTGCTTGGGTACACTTAACAACTTACAGGTGTAGAAAAATTATTTTCTAGGATTACCTTACCCCACTCTTTGTAAATATCCCACTAACAATTTTAATCAAAAGATTGGAATTGTATTGCTGCAGAGGCTTTAGAAATCACAGTAATGTGGATATTTTCAATCCTCAGAATTTTTCTTCAGATGAGATCTTTTATGGAACACAAATATAGAACAGCAGTGCCCCGCAATCTCAGTCTTTCTTTTTTTCCAGAGTGGTCCCATGAGGGAAAATTCTAGGGCTCTGTGGAGCTGTTTGAAAATGTACCTAATCTAAATCTCTTCCTTTTATTTGGGGCAGGCAACTAGCATTCATGGTGTGACAGTTTCCTTTTTTTTCCAAAGTTTATTCAGAAAGATTGGGACTGAATCTTCTACTTCCACTATTTTTTGTACTGAACCACCTTCAGATGGCTCTTCATGGAAGACAGTACTTCCACACAGCATACAGTTGCCACAGTGACATCAGAGAGGCTCCTTAAACCATTGGCCTAGATTTCTGGATTTCACAGAAAACACACAGTTTCTTAAGGTAGCAAAACACGTGAGCAGGTTTATTTGAAAGCCCTAAGCTCTCCATATCAACACTAGAGCTTGTTACTTAGCTCCTGTTAGGATTGTGAGAGTTACTTTCTGTGCACTCAGGAAAAAGAATGCCCCAGATCAGTGGTTTTTCATGCAAACAGCCCATCTATTCAAGTTTCTACCAGTATACACAGATGCCATCAACTCTAGCCAGCCCTTTGACAGCTTGCAATATCACAGCAAAATGGGGAGCTCCCCTATTATACTTAGGTTAGTATGGAGGTGTTTTTCCTGCTCATCTTTGTCCCTTGTTGTAAAACTCATGGCATAGTAACACACATTTTATATTCCACATGTTAATTCCATAAATTTCTATTTACCTTTGTCCCGTGTCCTTTGAAACTTTGTTTTGATTATCCGAGCAGTGTCACTGATGTGCTCTACTGGCTTTATTCAGTCGATGCCTTTGCTCTCCTGTCAGACTAAGATCTTAAAAGTAATGCGTGCTTAGATGTATTAAAAGCAGTTAATGTCAGCAAAGAAGGAATAAATTTGAAAGGACTGATTAATGAGGATGATTTTCTATTTTTATGGTCATTTGAAATCTTTTGTTTATCCTAGTTGAGCTTTCTACAGTAATTTTCTTTTATCAGTAAGAGAAAAGTATTTGATTTTTCTAAGTGTGAAACAAAATCACTCATGTTGGTTTATCCAATGGAAACTCAGACTTTTATTAAAATGATTAGTCTTGTGAAGGCATAGTAACTGAAGGCGTAGTAAGTGATGGTCGTGAAAATGCCCTCTCACATTTCCTGCTTTGGAGAGTGTAATTGACTGCTGGCTCCAGACGCTGCACTCTGTCCATCATGGCTTTGGTGCTGAGGCCACCATTCCCAGGAGCTTATCACACCCAGGGACTGAGTGCAGCCTGGATGCTAAGGTGGGCCCATTCCTGCGAAATGTGCATTTCCTCTGATGGAGACTTTGGCTCAAAGATTCCCCAGTCAACTTGGCCAAAACTTTCTTAGATTGCACTACAGTGCAAAGCCTGCTTCCTTCCTGCCCTCTCATCCCTGTGTCCTTCTAAGGGGTCAGACATGTATCATTGTGGGATAGCTCTCCCAGTCTCCTCCAGCTTCATCCTGTTTTCTTTCATAGGCAGTCCGCCCGTCCCCCACTCCCCCACCCCGATAATTCTTGTGCCTGTCTCATCTCATTTTTGTGTCTGCTTCTCTAGAAGGATGACCTGCATTACCACATACAAAAAAGAGAAGCTTCTTACCAAATAATTACATATTTAGGCCCTTTTATTCATATTTGGTCTCCAGTTTTAAAGTTTGATATTTCATCTTAGACTTATATACCCCTATACTTTTTCAGGAAGCTGTTAGATAAACTTGAATATTCTCTTATTTTGTTGAACCTAATATTTACTTGCCTTCAATTTAAACTCTGCCAACCAGTATAGAAAAGTATAGTTTCTCCTGCATCTGCCAGTCAAAGGAGGTTTGTTTACCCTCTTTGGCAAATCAGGACGACATGGTGACTCTTTGCTAGGTCTCTTGTGATGCTGATATGTCCGAAAACAGTTTCACAGGCTACTAGGCCCTGTAATGCAGTTTTGTAATGCAGGCTTGAGTTAACAACTGACAGTTGCCTAGGAAGAGTCTTGACACCCTGCTATTTAGGATGAACTTGTAAGTGCTTTGTTTTTTTATGTCTGTCCAAGATCAGGGCAGTGGGATATTTAGTGTCCCACTGAATATCATTTTGTCATGTGTCATTGTGAGGGGACTAAGGGAGATGGTAGTTATTAACTCCTTAACTGCATACTTACTTTGCAAAAAAAAAAAAAAAAAACGGTTACAGGTGAATAGCCTCCTAGATCAGTTATGGTAATGCATTAACAATCATTTCTAGCATATGAATATCAATAAAAATTATTGGGGTGCTTTGGAAGTTGAGCATTATCTAAATCTTGGTAAAAATTCCTCCCTTATGAACTGAACATTCTGCTCTATCCATTCACAATTAATAACCCAATTTTATTAAAAACTCCTGAGAATGCTGATTTTATAATGTCAACTTCAAATCTGGAGAATCTCTGAGAATGAAACAGTACAGTAGTTGCCATCAAAGGAGCAGTTGAAGGTCAGGTTATGAGGTGCATTAATTCTTCCAACACTAAATCTTGTAAAAATGGTACTTTATTGTTATTGAGTAGATGTTCTTAAAAGGCCCATTAACTCTGGTGACCGCAAAGTGGCACATCAATTATAAATTTGTTTTATGTAAATGGGACCCCCAAATGACACTATCATTGTATTGCTTTGTGTACCTATGATCAAACTAGTCAAAGCCACTATTTGACAGTATCTTTGCTTGATTTCTCAGACAAAATCTGGAGATTGCTGAGCAGTTCACATCTCATGCATTGAAGACAAATTGCCTCAATGAAAGTTCTGTTATTGCTTAAGAAAATTCTCTCCCTGAATCTGACACACTGAGGTAGCTGGGAATATGGTTATCTAGCAACACCCGCGTAAAATGGCAGCGGGAGGTACTTGGGAACCTTTGTTCCATTCAGTTGCTACATTTGACCTTTGGAATTGCAAAGGCTATATATATTCTTTAAATTAATTTATTTAACCTATTTATTTTTGGCTGCATTGGGTCTTCATTGCGGCGTGCGAGCTTCTCATTGCAGCGGCTTCTCTTGTTGCGGAGCACGGGCTCTAGGCACACGGGCTTCAGTAGTTGTGGCACATGGGCTCAGTAGTTGTGGCTCACGGGCTCTAGAGCACAGGCTCAGTAATTGCAGCGCACGGGATTAGTTGCTCCGTGGCATGTGGGATCTTCCCGGACCAGGGCTTGAACCCATGTCCCCTGCATTGGCAGGCAGATTCTTAACCACTGAGCCACCAGGGAAGCCCCCTGCAAAGGCTGTCTTACTTCAGAGACCAGGAACACACAAGGATTTCAGTGAAGCACTAAGTAAAATTTGAAATGAAGCTAAATTTAAGAAGTAAATGATATTATACTTTTGGCCAAAAAAACTCCACACATTTAAAAACAGACAGTGGCATGGTAGTTTATCCAAATTAGGCTAATAAGACAATATGATACATAGTATTCACGAGTATTTAAAATATTTTATTCCCAAGAGCAGGCCAGCCCAGAGCTGTAAAGTTGCTTAATATTAGCTGCTGATATTTGCAATACATTGCCTATAATTGAAAGAATATAACAAATTTGTATTTTATGGTAGACAGTTTTTCTCTGGTCTCATAGCTTTGATTTGCTCCTATATTAACTTTGGTAGCTTGCTGTTTTCAACATTGAGGGCCAAAAGTCTTAATATGATTAAGTTGGCAAAGCTTGCATTTTGGCGTTTTACCCCACTCTACATTTTCTTGGTAACGATTTTCCCATCCTCCAAATTTTTATATATGGGCATAATTCACTTGCATTACTTACTTGCCCAGAGATATTTCTTTGTAGGGCCTCAACTAAGATATTAAAGAAATGAAAAGCATTTTCTTGATGGACTTGTAATCATCCAAAAACACAGAAAGGGTGAATTATGACTGAAGCTATATAGGGTGATGGCTAAGTAGGAAGAGTTGGTGCCTGAATGCTTGCCTTCAGATCTTGGCTGTATGATTTGGGGCAAATTCCTTAATCTTTCTGTGCTTCCTTTTCTCCACTTGTAAAAAAGGTACAATGACAACAGTCCTCACAGGGTTTCTGTGAGAATTCAGTGCATTGATGTTTCAATAGCAGTTAGCACAGTACATCTAGTACACTGAGAACTCTTAACTGCTATTATGGGCTACTGAATATGCTGATACATGTAGACATAAATACACGTCAGTGATAGGACAGTGCTCAATAAGTAACAGCTACTGCTAAAAATAGGGGCAGGGGATGGGTCCAGGTTTTCTGTCTCTGAAGCTTTTACATTTGGCCGGGGAAGTGATTTATAAAACAGAAAGTAACATTATGATGCAAAGTGCCTACAGCAACTTCAGTGCTATTGCATGAAATAAATGATGAATTTAAATACCTGTGGTTTCTATGGGGAGGCCCCATGCTTGTGAAGGGGCCCTGAAATATGTCATTGTCTTCCTAAAAATTTACCTTTGAAAAGGGACTTTGCTAACCCCATTGAAGTTATTCACGTTGCCTATGAAATAAATATATAGAGGTCATGAGGAGCAGGGCCAAAATTAATAAAGAAATGGGACCACATTTTTATACTTCAATATCCAGCTCCCCCAACACACACACCATACACACACGTACCCCTAAAAAAAGTATGTTGTTATAATACAGATTCTCAGTAAATGCTTGTTAAATAAAGGCAGCTATAATGTGTGTTTGTTAGTCTATAATTAGTGTGAGGAAATGAAGTAGGATTGTAGAGCTAACCAAGGTGGGGAAAATAAAGCATAAAATTAGAAAAGAAACCTAAGGCTGCAATAAATGATTTTCTTTATTCAGGAATCATTTATCAACAGTCTACTTAACAGTATGCTATTAAGGTGCTAGAGATATAAATATAATTAAGATGGGGTAGCTGCCCTTTGGGAGGTTACAGTTTAGAAAGAGTTAGAAGATATATAAATGTAAGTTTCAAAGTCATAGAAACTGTAAGGTGGGAGTGTTTAATTTTACTGATTGTGGTTGAGGAAAGTTTTTTTTTCTCTCAGATATAAGCGATTTTATTATTGTTTTTTTATTTTTTAAATTATTTTTTATTGGAGTATAGTTGCTTTTGAGGAAAGTATTAAAGAGAAGTTAATGCTTGATCTGATGATCAGAATAGCAAGGTTTTCATTGAGTAGATAATGGAATGGATTGGACAGAAATACAGATGAAGATATATGAAACATAGAGGATCACTCAGAAAACTCCAAATAATTTGACGTAAGTATTGGGATTTCCCAGAGATATGACAAGAGAGGGTCAGATCAGGGTCTGATTATATGCCTTACTACGGAGTTCTGATTTTCTATAGTTAGTGGTGGGGAGCGAAAACCATAAAGGTAATTTAATCAGATGTGCATTTTGGTAACATTACCCTGGGAATATAGTGAAAAATCTCTTTTAAGGGATTTGAGACTGGAGGTGGAAATACCAAGTAATTCAGGTGAGAGAAGAGGCGGTTAAGGTCGTTGCAGTGGGATGATGGTGTGGGGAATGCATAAAAAAGAAAAAGAATCAACAGGACTTGATCACCAACTACACATTGAGATGAAGGAGAGAAAGGAATCTGGGATGCATTTAGGTTTTCTGGTTTAGGGAATATAGAAGTAATTTTGGGAATAAGATGTTAATTAGTTTTGGTTGTACTATAAGGAACCTGTGTGGTACTTAGGTATAGATATTAGGGGTGGATGGAGGGTGAGTTCAAGGGATCTAGATGGATATATAAATTTCAGCAAATAATTAGTAGCTAAAACCATCAAAATCAATGTGTTGACTCACCAATAATGTGTGGAGAGAGAGGAGACCAAGCAGAGAATCTGAGCAGTCCAATATTTAAAGGGAAGAAACCATTGTGGGGGGGGGGGATTGTCAAGAGAAAACTCAGGGTAAGAGAGTGGTGTTATGAAAATCAAAAGGGGAGAGAACTGTGCTACAGGGAGATTAAATAAAATGAGGTCATTAGTGACCTTGGCAAGACCAGTTCCTGAGAGTGGAAGGCACATAAATCTGGTGATGCTTGAAAAGGGAGAGATGAGAGGAAGTGGAGTCAACGAGTGTAAAAGGTGGTATCAAGGGAATGAATTCTTCATTACACACAAATCAAAAGTTATTTTGATGGTCTCACATCTGAATTTGTATCAGATTCTTTTATCTTGCAGTGGCATTTCTAGTGTATTTGACACACACGTACACAGTATATCATTTTTTATTACTGTCCTCTACAACATTAGTTTTAGTAGTAATTATGAAAAAATAAGGAATAATAATAGCCAGAAAAGAAAAAAAATGATTATATATAATTATTCAAGGACAGTAAATGAATAAATACATTAAATATTATAGTACAACAAAGAAAAGTAATGGGATAATAATTTTTAGTTGCATTAATATGTTTTCTGAATAAAGACAGAAAATGTATACATACTTATTGGTCTGTTGCAATATTTCATAACATTATGGTGTGTAGTTTCCAGCCTTAACTTCTGTAAGTTGACAGTGACCTTATCGGAAGAGCCTTTTTAAGTAATTTTAGTTTTGAAAATCTTCGACATGAACAAACAGATATACAAATTGTTAGGATAAGTCTTAACCTGTAAAAGTAAGCTTGGCAGACACTTCTGGAAATCCCACTTTACAACCGCTTCTAGAAATTGCAGTACAGTCTAGAATTGCAATTCTTTTGTTTCCTTGGGATAAATTCTAGGGGCTTTCAAATGTCTCCATCGAAGAATTTTAAAAACCAGTGAAGTCTCCAAGTCTTCACATAAAGTGTCAGCATTAAAGTAGCTTGTATTCTGTTTCTTGGTCTTCAAAATCACGGTGAGATCATTTCTTTATTTTAAATCTACTTTTAAAAGCTAGATTATGTAATAATCGGAGTTTGGAGACAACAGCTGCACCCAGAGAAAGCTTCAATAACTCCAACTCTGAGCCATTTGGAACTTACTCTTGCATTGAACCTGGGTAGCCGAATCTATATGTGTCGGGGGTTGAATATATAAGAGGGCGTTCTCCAGATTAACTTGCATGTAGAATTCAGTGTTTATTCAAGAATAAGTAATAAAAATGTGCTAATTTAAGCTTATACAAACATTATTAAAACTTGGTAGGAACATCAGCAATTGCTTAGAATTTGGAGCAACAAGTTTTTTTTTTTTTTTTGAGGAGTACTTTAACATGGATATTATTTAGAATTGCCCACACACAGTGATAATAAAATGCAGAATGACTTGAAGTCGATTTTATTATTGTTTTAAATTATCTACAGAAAATACTTCTGCTATTGCCTGCTCCCTATGCCTGGTCTTTGGAACTACACCTTATTATTGGGGGAAAAGTGCCCCTGTTTAAGAGACTAACATTCGTTTTCAAAATTAAACTTTTTCTCTGATAAAATTAAGAGAATAAAGATGTTAAAGGTCACCAAGTTGTTAAAATATGAAGGATCTCAGACCTTCATGTCATCATTACTAACAATATTTACCCATATTTTCCAAATTCTATTAGAAGAGTGAATCATTCTGTGCAGGGTAGACAGTGTACCTTATTATTGGTTAGATTTGATTCCTTATGCATTTTATAGTATGCAGTAGTGCATTTTTTAAAACTGAAGTAGAGTTGACTTACAATATTAAATTAGTTTCAGGTGTACAACATAGTGGTTTGATATTTTTATAGAGTATACTATAATTATGATAGTTATTATATTATTGGCTATACTCCCTGTGTTGTACATTACATCCCTGTGACTTACTTATTTTATAATGGGTAGTTTGTACCTCTCAGTCCCCTTCACTTGTTTTACTCATTCACCCATCCCCCACCCTTATGACAACCACTAATTTGTTCTCTGTATCTGTGAGTCTGTTTCTGTTTTGTTAATATTTGTTTTGTTTGTTAGATTCTACATGTAAGGGAAAACAAAGTATTTGTCTTTCTCTTTGACTTATTTTACTAAGCATAATACTTTCCAGGTCTATCCATGTTGTCACAAATGGCGAGATTTCATTGTTTTTAATGGCTGAGTAATATTCCATTACAAACACACACACACACACACACACACACACACACACACACACACACACACACTACATCTTCTTTATCCATTCATCTGTTTGTGGACACTTAAGTTGCTTGCATATCTTGGCTATTGTAAGTAATGTTGTGATGAACATACGTCTTTTCGAATTAGTGTTTTTGTTTTTGGGGGCTAAATACCCAGGAGTGGAATTGCTGGGTCATATGGTAGTTCTATTTTTAGTTTTTTGAGGAACCTCCATACTGTTTTACATAATGGCTGTACCAATTTATATTCCCACCAACAGTGTACAAGATTCTCTTTTCTTCACATCCTCACCAACACTTGTATTTCTTGTTTTTTGATGATAGCCATTCTGACAGGTGTGTGGTGATATCTCATTATGGTTTTGATTTGCATTTCCTTGATGATCAGTGGTGTTGAGCATCTTTTCATATGTCTGTTGGCTATACGTATGCCTTCTTTGGAAGAGTGCCTATTCAGGGCCTCTGCCCATTTTTAAATCAGATTCTTTTTTTTTTTTGATATTGAGCTGTATGAGTTCTTTATATGTTTTGGATATTAACACCTTATTGGATATATTTGCAGTATATTTTCTCTTATTCAGTAAGTTGCCTTTTACTTTTGTTGATAGTCTCCTTCACTATACAAAAGGTTTTTAGCTTTATGTGGTCCCATTTGGTATTTTTGCTTTTCTTTCCCTTGCCTGAGGAGACAGATCTGAAAAAATACTGCTAAGATTGATTTCAAATATGCATTGCCTATGTTTTCTTCTAGAAATTTTATGATTTCAAGTATTACATTTAAGTCTTTAATCTATTTTGAATTTTATTTTTTTGAATTTATTTTGTATATGGTGTGACAAAATCGTCTAGTTTCATTGATTTACATGTAGCTGTCCAGTTTTCCCAACACCATTTATTGAAGAGACCGTCTTTTCCCCATTGTATATTCTTGTTTCCTTTGTCACAGATTATTTGACCATCTGTTTGTGCGTTTATTACTGGGCTGTCTGTTCTGTTTCTTTGATCTATGTGGCTGTTTTTGTGCCAGCACCATACCATTTTTTGTTTGTTTGTTTTGTTGTTGTTTTACAAGTGGAATTTTTTATTACTGTGCCTAAAACTCTTCTTATTGCACTGAAGAAATACAGACTGAATAACTGAATGAACTTTGGACTTTAATGAATTTGCATTTTACCTTCTAGTTCACTAGATGAAAGCATCATACCATTTTGATTACTGTAGCTTTGTAATATATTGATGGTTTGAAGTCAGGGAGACTGAAGGTTCCAGCTGTGTTCTTCTTTCTGAGGATTACTTTGGCAGAAATGCATTTCTGAATGTACAGTATAAGTTAACTATACGTGCAGGTATGATATACAGTAATTATCTCTGACAATAAAGATCTCAACTCTTTAAATAATATACTTAAAAATCTTTAATTACCTGCTATCCATCTTAGGTTGAGACCATTTGAAATATTATGAGTAATTTATGGTATTTATATTTAAAAAATCCGTTATTCCATTGAAAATACCATTTCCTCCATGTTATTTGTGTGTTTCTTTTAAAGAATTATCGTCTAGGAAACTGTTAGCTAGGTATTAACCTAAATTACTTTACCTAAACTATGATTACCTTGTCACTCTTTTTCAGTTTATTATAATGCAGAAAATGTAATCCAAACTATTAATATAATGGTGAAAAACACGGCCTCTGGTGGAAGATGACCAAGATAAAATTCTATCTGTGTTACTAAGCAAGTTATTTAACTTCTATGCCTCAGTCTCTTCATCTATCAAATGGGGCTAATAATATTTCATAGCTTATCGGTTGTTTTGAGAGTTAAGTATGTGTAAGTTATTTTAGGAGAGAATATATAATACTAATTATTTATTACTTCTCTTTGCTTGTGTTGCAAAATGAGCAACATCCCATATTTAGCCTAATAGTCCCTGCAGCATTAGCAATCTTGTTCTTTTTGACCGAGAAAATCATACTGACAATCAAATCTAGATATATCTAAAGGAACAACATTTTCAACATATACATTATCCATATTTTCTACAGTGTTAGAGCATAATATATAAAGTATGCGAGCTATATTTTATTGTTCCCTGTTGTAATTTTCATTTATTTAGTAAATCTATTTGTAAGATTTCCTCTAAATAGCACTGCTGAAAAAAACAAGATGTCTTTCAAACATAGCATTAACTAGACTAGGAACTAACCCACTTCATTTTAAACGGAAATATTATTTTCCTTACAAAAACAGGAGAGCCACTTATGGTATAACTGAATAAGCTAAGAATGTCAAAAGGGCTCTCAACATGTTTTCTCCCAGCATAAAAAGTGAAGGAGATCAGTCTGACTTTCACAAGAGGTTCTCTGGAAGAGAACAGCACACTAATAATAGCAAGGTCACGTAGTCTGTTTAGTTGTTTTACACTCCTTATTTCTCTCACTTTCCCAGTGGTTACAAGCTGCCATGTCTGACCCAAGGCTCAGATTCAAGATGACTAAAACATACAAGAAAAGGGAAAAATATGGAGGGACCAATGAAGACAGACCATTTCTTATTATAAAGGCATTAACTTTTTCCAGGACATATGACTTGGATTTTTGATCTGAAAATGCAGGCATTTAAAAGCAGAAAACTCAGATTGTGAGGACTGGCTGGAAGAACAATTCTGTCTGTGAGGAGAAATGTGCCTTGTAATGAACTGCAGTGGGCTCTAAAATGGAAACGCTGGGAGCTACACAAGGAAGAGAAAAGAACAGAAACAGAACGAAGAACATCCAGATTTACAGCATCCCTGTAGGCAGCTGAGGGGATGATCCCATTACTTTCATTGAGCAATTTGTTCCATCTCTCCTCACACATACCCTCACTAGGACTTTCTAAAATAGAAAGATGCACAACATCCTTCAGCCTTTTTCACTGTCTCAAAAAGCTTCCTAACTTTGTTTATTAAGGTTTTAGAACTTCTTTGTTTTACTATTTTTAGTGTTTGGTTAACCTTCTATTTTTTTCCTGTGTTTATTTTTGTCCTTGACCTAGATCATTGGATCATATGCTAAGAGGGGGTTTTTCTAAATGAAATTTGTTAGAAATGACTTGGCGAAAACTGGCAAAACGCACAGTATCCTATAGCAATAGAATTAATGAAGAGCTTTAAAAAAAAAGACTAAGACTGATTAATTTTTTGATGCTTTGGAAACCTAAAGGCCAAGAAGAAAATTTGAAGAAATAATTTTAGAAAGATAATTTATATCTAAAATGTTACAAGCATTTAAAAAAACACTATCTGATTAATCAACAGCTTTGGTTTTGATTAATTCAAGGGATATAATTTTATAACATTAACACAATTGATTTTATGGTGATAAATATCTTTATGCAAATTATATGTGAAGATATACAGGAGAGTAATTGTACAATGCCATCACATCTAGCACCATTTGGTCTTTGTTTCTCAAGT